>NC_134092.1:122800406-123429597 GCF_000715075.1 Nicotiana tabacum
ATACTGTTATACGTCCTTAAGAATCCGAGGTCAATGTTACTAACTTTATAATACTGAACAGCATACAGAGTTTACAAATGAATGAGGTATATATGACACTGAAAAACAATGAATTTGCTACAATTAAAAGTTGCGATTACAAAATGCTAGTGCCACAGATGACATAAAGAAAGCAAGTGAAAAGCATGCTACATGTGTTTTTTCAATCATTTCCTAATCTTCACACAACCATATATGTTCAACAAAAATTCCAAAGTCGCACTTCCTCTAACAAAACAGCATTACAAGATTTGCAAACTGGCAGTAATGGGGAAAAAAACTGAGGTTGCAAATGCGCAAATTGATTTTCATGCTCATCCAGTAATCCACTTCCAAGCACCGCCCGAGCCCTGTTTCTGGACAGATGCAGCACGCTCCATGTCACGTTCCAATTCAGATTTCTCTTTTCGTAGAGCTTGAACTTCCTCCTCTATAGACTGCATGGATTCGAGCATCTTTTGTAGCTCCGTTATTTGTGCCTGAGGATGATATAAAAGCTCATGTTTTGAATTGAGACATATTTGATTTGATTGCACTGATATAGGACAGTATTGTCAAAGGTGAAAAGCTCTAAAAAGCACTGTAGGTCAATTGGGGCTTTAAGCTCAAAGCGCAATTTAAGTGTGGGTTTTAGTTTAAAAAGGCGCAATGCAAGAAAAAAAATAAAAATATACATGTAATTCAAGAGAAAAGTAACAAATTCATTTATATTGTTTTCTTAACAGCTAATATACTTATTTGCCGATTATATTTGTAGTCTAGCATTGCTCTATTCAAGATAGAACTCATGGGCAATAAGGGGCATGTCTTGGTGCCTTGCCTACACTGAAGCGCAGCTTAAGTGACGCGAAGCGCCCTCCCTGAGCTTGTGTAAGCTTCAGGGCTTAAGCGCGCCTTAAATGAGCCTTTGACAACACTGATAGAGGATACGGAGGGGAGAATTAGACTTTAAGTTCAGAAAGGAAAGAAGTGTCAGAAGTATAACCTCCAGTTTAGCACATGTTGATCTCTCAGATATAAGTTGACCTTGAACTGACTGAAGCTCCTGTAATGAAGCAATGAACGTAAAGAATTGATAAGTACGTGATTATCAATTCCTATAGAGCATATCACTCTAATGAGAGTACCTTGGACAAGTCAGCATGAGTGTTATTGACTTCTTCAATCTTGGCCTTGAGATTAGCATTTTCTGCTTGGACGTCTGCAAGCAATGACTCCAACGCCTTTTTTTGTTGTCCAATTGCACTAATTTCGGCTGAAAGCTTTTGCTGAGTGTTATCAACATGGACTTCCTTAAAATTGGAATCTTCTCTTTCAGATAAATCCAACTTTTCAGGTTTAGTTAAGGCATATGCAGCTCTAACAGAAGCTGCTGCTGCTTCGGCCGCTGGTGACTGAAGTATCTTGGGATGTAATACATCCCTTGGTTTAGGCCTCATAACATATACCTAGGCCAAATGAAATGCAGTAATTTAGGAAAGAAGGCTTCGTAGCACAAAACCGTTTAGTCTTAATACCATTTCCTCTCAGACTAGAACTAACGAACATATGATGAATAATCCCTCCTTCCCAGTCAAGTAATAGTTATATGAGACAATGAATTGGATTTGGTGCTTATCAAATGTATGGAGAAGCAAAAGAGGAAGACATGACCCAATGCTTCTGTAATCCATTTATCTCCCCACAAGAAACTCTAAGGCTGTTGAAGAAAAGCGAATATCAAGGATTTAGCAGATACCTCGTTATTGTACTTCCCATTGTAGCCACCAAAAGCAACCAAGAATTTCTCACCATCAAGTAATGCTGAAGACACACTCAGTCCCTGTTTCAAATGCCATATCAGACAGAATCGTCAACAAAACCTAAAGACCAATTTAGAAAAAGAAATACACAACCTCAACGAAGTTTATGAATACTGGGAAATCATATTGTCTTAGGCAATGGCTACTAAATAAACATATTGAACAGAGTATCTTAAGCTAATGGAGTTTACCAGAATATTTTTTCCCTTATGGGTTATGGAGTTTACAAGAATTAAGCAAGTGTTTCCTCAAAATCTACAAGTTCTAGATAAGTGTACTACAACCACACTCTCTTTAAATTTTTTTAAGATTACAAAAGAGATTTTAAACATATTTGTACAGTTAACTTCAATTGAAGGAACAGCCTTGATTCACTGGTAGAAAAATCAATTTGATTCTGGGAAGCAAAGTAAAGTGAAAAATTTCCCCATATCAATATTATTTTTCTCTTTCCGCATTAACTATTTTTCATGGCACAATTTCAGATTTTTTTCCTTCAGTTTGTTGAAAGAATAATTTCCTCCACTGAAATAGAAAGAGTAGAGCTGGTTCATCAGTGTCGACATATTACAAATACCTGCTCAACTGTGTCCCGACACAATTCTAACCAAGGAGTGAAGGACATAGTCCCATAGCTTACTAAAAGGTCTTTTTTTGGATAGGTTATGTAACACTCCGTAAATTCGGACTAGGTGTGGATGTGTTAAATGAGTATTAATTTGATAGTTTAGACATGTGAAATCCTATCGGGATGAGTATGGGTGGAAATAGTTGTTTTGGAATCAAGACGGAGAGTGAGGTGCATAAGATTCGATAAAATCGACTAAGTTTATGTAAGGTCTGTCTTCTAGCAGGATTTAGTAAAAATATGCTGAGAAGTTGGGAAAACTTAAAACATCAAAGTTGTAGCTCTTTGAAATACCTTTCCAATGATATATTGTGGAGTCCTAACGGATCTTTGTGCAAAAAGTTATGCGCGTTTTACTGAACAATGCGCAGTATGCGCGCCAAGGTGCGCACCCGCGGCAGCGCACTTGTGGCAATGCTACTGCCCTTGCTACGCGTTTGGGCCTTCAGCTGCGTGGGAGCGTACCCCGGGGGTCGTTTTAAAAGCCCTACTTCGTCCTCCACACCCCAAAACACGAAAACTTGATCTAGAAAGGGAAGCTCTCAAGAACATAACTTCCTCCAAGGTCCCTCCAACATCCAAGGTAAGTTCCAATGATGATTCTAAGTTAATTCTAATTCTCAAACACCTTATTAACATGGGTAAACCCTCCAAATCATTAGATATTCGATTGAGACATCATTGGTGGGAAAAGAAACCCTAGAAATCGAATTCACGAGGATTGAACGTCAAAAAAAGTAATATCTTCACCTCTAAATGATTATAGCATTGGATTCGTGATTGTAGACTCTAAGTTCATGAGATATGAGTTGATGGGTTTGATAGAAAAGCATGAACGATTATTGGTTTGGGTTGTTGATTGCTGAATATTGATTAAGGGTGTTGTCTATATTATGGGTGATGAAGAATGATATTGATTATAACAATTTGAGATTTTAGAATTATCAACATAGAGCAAGCGAATGGGTTGTTGGCCGTAGAAACACTATTAATAAGGGCTATGGAGCTTTATGCCCACCAAGTGACCAAAACATGAGTATTATTGCTAATATGGGATCCTTTTGACTTGTATTGCTATAGATTAAAGTTGAAACAGTTGGCGAATGTTGTATTACGCTCAAGAGCGAGAAGTTAAGGTGTGTGAGGCTAACTCTCTATGTGTGGGACTGTTAAGGATTCTCCCTACACAACGTTTCTTCTACAACATTACTAATTGCCTTAGAAAAGCTTAGTTCCTTGAATAGTTGCAGGGCTTCTATTCTCTAGCTTCGTAATTCGTTCATGACTTTTATTCCTAGCGTTGTGAGCTCAGTGCGTAATCAATATAGAGTTGTGTTTGATGCCCATGAGTCTCGGTCTAGATTACTCATCATGTCATAAACAGTTGAAGCTTCAGTTCTCATAATCAGTTCATGAATACATATCTCAGTCTAGTTCTATTCCGCATTCCAGTATCATGTAACTCGGTATGATTCAGTATTTCAATATCATGTATTACACTCAGATCCTAATTTTAAATCCCTGAATGTTGAACACTTGTATTTGGGCCTGAGGCCGTAGTTTATGCATGTTTGGGCCTGAGGTCTTAGTTTATGCTTTATGCATCTTTGGGCCTGAGGCCGTAGTTATGTATACGTATACTTGGGCCCGAGGCAGTAGCTTGTGCATATATATATTGTGCCTGAGGCCGTAGTTTATTTAGATAAACAGGTAGTTCATCATTCAGAAGAGGGAGTATCCATATCCTTACTTCCTTTGTTCAGTTATCAATTATCAGTTATAGTTGCCATTTCATCAGTTATCATTTCAGTTTCAGTTTCAACAAATATCATTTCAGCTATCGGTTATCAGTTCTCAGTTATCAGCTCAGTTTCAGTTTCAGCATTTACAGTTCTCTTTCAGCTGTTTTACATACTAGTGCAATTCAAATGTACTGACGTCCCTTTCGCCCGGGACTTGCATCTCACGATACAGGTAATGATTTACAGGTTGACGATTCAGAGCGCTAGGATTCTCCTACCAGCTATTTGGTGGGCCCCAGTTCTTTCGGGGCATTATCATTACTTTACAGTCTTTACGTATTTACAAACAGGTCAGTGTTTTCAGTACTTCATCAGAGGCTTCATAACAGTGTTGTCAAAGGCGCGCTTAAGCCCTGAAGCGAGACTCAAAACACATTGAGCGCTTCGCCTCGCTTTGTGGGTGCTTTAGTGTCGCATCAAAACTCTAAGGCATACTTTTCATTGTCAATGAGTGTAATCCTGAACATGCGACCTTAAACAATTGATATTTCACTTTATCGTGAATTGTTTTTCAATTTTTTTGCCCATATATTTGTTATTCATGCATATAATGATTAGTCTTGGACTACATGCATATTTTTACTTTTTCTCCCGTTGCGCCTTTTTTCATTAAAGCCCACGTTTTATTTGCGCTTTTCGCCTTTGATAACACTACTTCATAGACTAGAGTAATAATTAGACAGTCACAGGCTTTTCATGTTAAGCAATGTTGGCTACAAATATGTTTTCAAACTTATATTAGTGCTTTCGCATTTTAATTTATATCATTCAGACTTTCAGCATATCAGCATGTGTTAGCTTATCTTCCGCATTCAGTATGTTATGATATCAGATGTTGATTCAGCTAGTCAGTTGGTTCACTCGGTCGCATGTAGTCAGGCACCGGGTACCGTATTACGTCCAGGCCCAGGTGCGAGGCGTGGCAGGTTACTTAGGGATGGCAAACGAAGCGGGACGGGTGCGGGGCGGGGCGGGTTTAAGTTTATGCGGTGCAGGGCGGGGGCGGGGCTGGTTCAAGTATTTTTTTTTAATTTAACTACGGTTGCGGGTTATGCATTTGTTTAATACCTGCATCGCGCATTTGATGCTTTTCGTCGAAGAAGATTCAAATGTTTTCGTAAAGATGTTATCTGCTTTCTCAATTGTAATCTGTTTTATAAATTTTCCCTTGCTCGTCTTTATATTTTATTTTTATTTTAAATTTTGTTAGTTCATTAATCTCCTCTTTTCTTGCTCCTTTAAACTTAAAGGTGTGGGTCATACAATATATTCTAGCTATAAATCTGAACATATTCAGATATTACCAATAATTCAAGCTCATTTTCTTCTTTTTTGTTTTCCTTAATTTTCTTAAACTGTTCTATAAGGACCATATCTGACTAGCGCTCTTTGACAAATTTATCTAATGTAGCATACTAGTTTTAAGAAGATATATTTAAAATTGATTATTATAATTAACTCACTAATCAAATTACTACTTTGTTATGGAGTAATATGCTAAAAGATATTTTCTAACAAGATTAGGAGTAGACATACAGTAGCACATGGAATACATTATTGACATAGCTGGAACTACCGAGAAAAAGAGAAAAGAAGGTCATAGGTTATCGTTAATTTTTTTGGAAAAAAAATTCAAAGAGAAACTACTCGTTAAAATGAAAAAAGGATTTTGTTTTTGCTTTGCAGGGCGGGGCGGGGCGGGGCGGGTTTTTGCGGGGCTGGGCAGGGCGGTTTGAAAACAGAATATTTTGCTATGCGGGGCAGGGCGGGTTGAACTTTATGTGGGTTAAGGCTGAACCCGCCCCGCAACCCCCCCCCCAAAATTGCCATATCTAAGGTTACTAGAAGTTTTCAGTAAAGAAACCTTAGATATACCAACATGATGTCAGTCCAACAGATACCACTGCGTTAAGGGAAAGATATTCTTCCTTAAAAAAGGGGATATCTAATTTCCAGGAAGAAGGTCCATTGCAGAAAATATAACGCTGGGGGAGATAGTTAGCAGATGATAACCTCACTTGCGAGCGGATCTCTCCCCTTTACAGTTGCTAATACTGAAACTACAAGCTTCGACATATTTAACACAAGAGTTTCTGGCACACCTGCAAAAAGAATAACATTTAAACATAAAAATAGAAATAAAAAGATCTGTGCATCATAAGTCAGAATGCACAGAGGGTATGATTGAAGAGGCTGCTTAAATGTTTTACTTACCGCTTCTGTTATCTCCACCACCAACGATATACCAGTTGTCACCTAGAGTAACACCAGCATGACCAGCTCTTGGACTAACCAGATCCCCCTGAAGTTGTGGTCGCGACCATTCCATCTGCCAATGAAGAGGAGGTTTTCTTAATTTTACAATCCAACTGACTACAATTATTAATAGTACTTTTATTGGAGATCATTCAAAGGACAAAATGGCTGCATCGTGAGTACTAAAATGGCTGCATCCAAACAGGTAAACTATACCGTTTCCAAGTCAAGGACATGAAGATCGTTGAAAAATACTGAATGAGAACATCCACCCAGAATCAGAAGGTAGCGATCGGCATGGAGTGCAGCTGTATGATCGAATCTGGGAGCTGGGGATGTCTGCCTATCAAAGCACAATGAATTAATGCAGACACATAATTAGTGAAGAAATAAATTTAGTCAGATACTTACGTGGTCTCAACAGTACTCCAAGTCATTGTCTCTAGATCAAGAACATTAACATCATTTAGCAGAAACCTATTCCGGTCTTCTCCACCAAACATTATGAGTTTAGATCCAAAAATGGTAACAGATTGCCCACCTCGGGCTACCTGGAAGACACAATAGACAAGAAGCAACATTACAGCTCTCAACTAGAAAGAAGCAACATAACGGCAATCAGTAGTAAGGTGACCAGCAGATACACCATGAAGTGAGAGCGAGACTCGTGTAGTTCCAAAAAGTTCTAGAATTGCCCAAAAAGAAGGCTATGAAAGGGAAAGAGTGAAACCTTAGAGGAGGATGGTTACTTACCGGAAGTTTTCCAAAGGTCTCTATGACACCACATTCATATGATTGAAGATCGATGAACCGAACTGCAAAAGATACACCAAGAAGATTTGAATTTAAGATGAATAAGCATCGGTTCCTAGTTTTAAAAGGCTCCAAAGGACAACAAACCTGTTACTGTATCAGAAACATCCTTTGAGTGACCAGCAAGAAATAGAAGTTTATTTTCCCACTTAATCTGCCAACAATGTCAAAGAGCAGCACCGGAACAAGAAGAGAAGAGAAATCATACATCATTGGTTATTAGCTAGAGCGAGTGAAATGGAAATTACCTGACTAAACAAACATATAAAATTGAAGGAGAAAAAAAAAAGCAGATACAGCAAATAAAGCAATTAACAGGTGAAACATAATAATATTAGGTCAATTCTCACCATATTGTGGCCAGAGGTAGCTGGAAGAACTCCAGAATTCAACTTTATAACGGACCATGTCAAACTCTTTAGATCAAAAACCTTTGGAATGGAATTAAATAAAGAAAGAAAAGAACATCAGTGTACGTGAAATCAAAAACTGTTATAAAACTGGAAAAATACTTGGAATTGTCAAACAAGAAAAATTGATCATAAGATCGACCAAATACCTGAATGTCAGACAGGTATCGTCCATTACGACTTCCACCAATGATGTATAATTTTCCATCAACTGTAGCAGCTGCATGCTACAGTGCAATAAGAAAGTCGTATAAGAAGTAACAGCCCAAGATATAATCAGAAGACCCACGAAATAAAAGTACCATATTGGGATAAAGAAAAGAATCAGAATATGCATGACAACACTGTTATAAAGCTTCAATGGAAGAAACAAAGAAGTCAAAAATGGCATAACCAATACAAGATCTTGCACAATGTGATCATGTAGGTTAATATAAAACATAGAAGTAGGGAAACCTTGTAGCGTGCAGCTGGTCTCGGACCAGAGACAGACAGAGGAGTCCATTGGTCATAGGTTAAATCGAAATACCAATTTTGACCATCAGATCCCATAGCAGCTTAATTTTGATCTCAAGCAAACTTGTCTGTTTGGACAGCACCAAAGAAATCAGTTACAGGTATAGCAGAGCACATAACATCATACATTACGCGTTATGAAATCGAAATATAGAACCAGAGTTTGATGATAGTAAAGAATAATGAATTCTGTTCCTCATAAAGAGAGTGAAAATTTTTGGGGTAAAGGGTGGGCTGTTGTTTATCAAGAGCTGAGCCAACCCTTTGCTTGAGCGGGAGCAGCTTATAGGAAATCCCGCTAACCAGTTATCCATCAATTTTTACAACCAATTATGGAACTGAATTTGGTTAAAAATTGGATTTTTTCTAATGAACAATGTTTGCTTAATTGATTAGAAAGTAACACAAATAGTAACCTAAAATTTAAGTTGTTAAGTTTTCAAAACTTACTAATTATTGTGTATATATAAATATATTTCAGCGCATAATGTACTATATTTTAAATAAACCTTAAAATAACAATTCAAAACAAAATTCCCCAATACAGTGCAAAACAAGAACTGAAAATCAGATGCTAGGAAAACTCAACTTGAAATGAGAATTTACGTCAATAGCTTACATCATAAAAACACAGTCAGGTGCATACACAAGTTAATCAAAGCATGATATTCCGTTTCTAAAGAAAAGAATCAGTTAAAGATCAATCAAAAATAGGTGAGATATTAAGATCTGTCAAACTTAATGCTATAAAATGTACCAAATCACTGGAATTAACAACCAAAAAAATAATGCTGGCAACTGAAAACAATCAAAAGACTGGATTTTTAGCAAGATCAAACAAAACAAAGAGAACTATATGAACCAAGCAACATAACTTTATAAATGACAATTTAATTAATCTCAGCTTCATCAGTATTGCTGGAAAAAAGAACCCACAAATGTCTCTTAGCTAACTGAATAATTCCGCCACAAATCTTGTATACTCTAAAAACCTATACATGTGTGAATCTCAACTAACAATTACATGCAGCAGATCATTTAGGTAAAATCTACAATTTAGTAATCTCTCATTTCGATTATTTTCTATCATAAATTGCATTGAAAAAATACACAATTTTACCAAAAAAAAATACAACAAAAAAAAAAAAAAGGGTTATCAAAAATGCTGATTTTCGCATCAATCCATTTGGGAAAATCGTCAAGCATATCAGAATTATATGAATACAGTAATTTTTCACATATAAAATTCATTGACAAATCAACATAATTGGACAGAAAAATGATTTAAACAGAATAAAAGAAACTTACAGCAAATTGCGGATACGGATCTGAAAATGAGCTGAGATCGGACGGCGGGAATCGTCCGATCTCCGGAGGAACAATGGGAGTGAACGGACTAAAGGTAACGGAATGAGATCTTGGGATGGTCTCGAGTTCCTTTTTATTTGGTTACTAAAATTAGATGGAGTATAAAAACGTACTAAAACAATTTTAATAAAATAAATCTAACTTGTTGTTCACATAAAATATTATGTGAAAGGCCAAACTCAAAGAATTATACTCAATTGTCATACAAGTCATGTGCGGTACCAGAATTAATCCCGAAGCGGTTCAAAATGCCCGATGTGCCAAGTATGACGGAACTTCAGACCCTTAGGAGCACGTTACCACTTACACAATGGCGGTGAAGGGAAATGATTTAGATCCTCACGAAATTGAATCTGTTTTGCTGAAGAAATTTGGAGAAACTCTCATGAGGGGAGCCTTGATGCGGTATTCACTGTTAAACGAGCATTCCATAGACTCCTTTGAGATGCTCGCGGACTCTTTCATCAAGGCTCATGCCGGGGCCAGAAAAGTGCAGGCCCGAAAGACTAACATATTCAGGATTGCGCAAGAAGAGCCCGAGTTACTACGAGAATTCGTTACCCGTTTCCAGAAGGAGAGAATGTTGCTCCCAACTATCCCGGATGAATGGGTTGCTGAAGCATTCACCAAGGGATTGAATACGAGAAGTTCAGACGTTTCCCGGAAACTAAAGGAAAGCCTACTTGAGTTTCAAGCAACGACTTGGGCAGATATCCACAACTGGTACGAATCAAAGATAAAGATCGAAGATGATCAGGTTGGTTTTCCATCATCGGCCAAAGGACGGGAGAAGAACAGAGAAAAATCAAAAGATGATTACGACATGGACGGACGGACTTCGAGGGGCCGGTTTTTGCCCTACGAACAGACCGAAAGTCACAGCAGAGGCTTCCGGACAGTGGACAAGTTCATCGTGGACAGAAGGATTGATCGCGGTCGGAATAATAGATCACTGCAAGATAAAGAAGCGTGAGGATCATGGGATCCTTCTTACCCCAAGTTATTGGAATACAACTTCAACATTAGTACAGTGGAGTTAGTGTCAGCTATGAAAAACATCAAAGAAGCACGATTCCCAAAACCAATGAGATGTTATCCCAGCCAAAGGGATCCCAACTTATCGTGTGAATACCATGGGACGAATGGCCACCGGACAGGGGGCTGTCGACACCTCAGGGAAGAAGTGGCAACATTATTGAAGAATGGTCACCTCGGAAAATTCTTGAGTAACCTAGCTAAGAACAATTATGGTCGTAACTGGGATGATGCGGAACCCTCGAAATAAGGAGAAGATCCCCCGTGCCAAACGAACAATATGATCTTTAGAGAAAACGAGATCAACGGGGTCACCTTTTCGGCAGCAAAAAAGACGAAAGTATTAATAACTCATAGCAAAAGGCTTCGGGAAGACGATATCACTCTTACGGAGGAAGACGCTGATGGATTGCTGCTAACACATAATGTCGCACTGGTAATTTCTTTAAATGTGCTAGATGTTAAGATTAAACGTGTTCTAGTGGATCCAGGAAGTTCAGCTAATATCATACAATGGAGAGTATTAGAGCACGCTAAACTCATCGGAAGCATTATTCCGGCCACAAAGCTCCTCGCCGGATTCAACCTCACGAGCGTGACAACCCAATGAGAAATTTTATTTCTCACAAATGCCGAAGAAGTAATGAAAATAACTCTCTTCGAAGTGGTAGATGGTGGGAAGGCCATGGTTGCACGAGATGAAAGTTGTATCATCAACATATCATCAATTGTTGAAGTTTCCAACACCTGAAGGAATTAAGCGGATAAAGGGTGACCAACCGGCGTCAAGGGAGATGAATGCAATTTCGGTCTCCAGTGGCAAAGGAAAGGAATGTGCGACATAGCAATTACAGGAACCAGCACTTGCTCCCGAACTAGAAGAAGTTAGCCCGGGGGCATAGGCGTCGGAATATTATCAGGTGTCGAGATATTTTCAGGTTCCATAAGAGACGAATGCAACGAAATCCACAACATAAGAAATTGAGCAAGTTGCATTGTTCGAAGAATTCCTAGAAAGGAAGTTCCACTTGGGGACAGGACTACACCCGGAGCTCAGGTCTGACTTTATTAAATTCCTTAAATCTAATGCCGATTGTTTTGCATGGTCGCATGAGGATATGACAGGTATCCCGACAGAGGTAGTCGTACACAAGTTAAGCTTGGATCCCACCATACCTCCGGTAAGACAAAAGAAACGCCCTATTGTCGAAGCCAGGAATAAATTCGTCAAAGAAGAGGTAACCCACTTACTTAATATTAGTTATCCGAGAGGTAAAATATCCAAACTGGTTAGCCAATGTAGTAGTAGTTCCTAAGAAGAAGAATAATTTTTGCATGTGTGTAGATTATAAAGATCTTAATAAGGCATGCCCTAAGGACTCGTTCCCACTGCTAAACATTGATAAAATGATTGATGCCACAGCCGAGAACGAGTTAATGAGTTTCCTCCATGCTTATTCCGGGTACAACCAAATTAAGATGAACTCGGAAGGATCAGGAAAAAACTTCATTTATAACAAATTTCGGTACATATTGCTACAATATGTTGTCGTTCGGGTTAAAAAAAGCCAAAGCCAATAATCAACGGCTCGTGAACAAGATGTCTGAAAATAAAATAGGGAAAACTATGGAATTTTATATAGACAATATGCTCGTTAAGTCTTTGAATGCAGGTGATCACCTTAAGCATCTGTAAGAAACTTTTGACATCTTAAGGAAGCATAATATGAAATTTAACCCCGAGAAATGCGTGTTCGAGGTCAGCTCTGATAAGTTTTTGAGATTTATGGTATAGTAAAAGGGGAATTGAGGTAAACTCCGATAAGATTAAGGCCATAGAAGACATCCCGGACCAACTGTCAAATGTGAAGGAAGTCCATAGGCTCACAGGAGATTGGCAGTTTTGAGCAAGTTTATTTCCCGGTCATCAAAAAAATGTCATCGTTTGTTTGCACTGCTCAAAAAGAAAAATAATTTCGAATGGACCCCGGAGTGCCAACAGACTTTGAGGGATTTGAAAAAGTACTTGCCAAGCCCTTCATTGCTTTCAAAACCAAAAGAAGGTGAAATGTTGTTAGTCTACCTCGCGGTCTCGGAAGTCGCGGTAAGTGCGGTTTTAGTCCGTGAGGACAAAGGTACGTAATCTCCCACTTATTATGTTAGTAAAATTTTAATGGGAGCATAAAATCATTACCCATATTTGGAAAAATTGTCCTTAGCTCTCGCAGTCGCCGCTCGGAAGTTGAGGCCCTACTTCCAATGCCACCCAAAAGTCGTGGTTTACACTTTCCCTTTGCGGAACATCTTCCATAAACTTGAGCTTTTGGGTAGATTGTCCAAATGGGCCAACGAAATGAGTGAGTTCAACACAAAATATAAAACCAAGGATTGAAATTAAGTCGCAAGTCTTGGCTGACTTCGTGGCCGATTTCAGTCCAGGATTACTGCCTCTAGCAACCAAGGAGGCAGTAATGGTGTCAGAATCAACATTAGGGGTTTGGACCTTACTTACGTATGAAGCTTCCAACATAAAAGGGTCCAGTCTTGGTATAGTCTTAATCACACCTTCGGGGAAAACCCTAAGACAATCCAGTACAATGGTCTCTTTAACTAACAATTAAGCAGAGTATGAAGCTTTGATTGCAGGGCTCGAATTGGCCCGAATACTTTGACTCTGAGGTCATCGAAATCAAATGCGACTCATAACTGGTGGTAAATCAGGTCTACGGGATCTTTGAAACCAAAGAGGAGCGCATACAACAATATGTGGTAAAGATATAGGCTTTGTTGGCGTTATTTCGGGAGTGGTCGATTACTCATATCCCGAAGGAAGAAAACGCAGAAGCAAACGCGTTGGCTAACCTTGGATCATCAACGGGAATAAAGGGATCGAAATCCGGGATGGTAGTACAACTGATGAACTCAGTCCTGGATACAGATGGTTACTATGAGACAAATGCGACTAATTTGGTCTGGGACTAGAGAAATGAAATGATCGATTATCTCGAGCACGGAAAGCTACCCAAAGACCCCAAAGAATCTCGTGCGTTGTGAGCCAAAGCAACGCAATATAGCTTTAAGAGAGGTCAATTGTATAGAAAAAATTTTCAAGTCCTGCTGGCCCGATGCGTAGGGGCATCCGAAGCTAACTATGTCATGAAAGAGGTTCACGAAGGGATATGCGACAACCATTTGGGCACAGGTTCCTTAGTGTTAAAGTTGGTAAGGGAATGATATTATTGGCCTCGCATAGAACAACATGCCAAAGACTTAGTACAAAAATGTGATAAGTGCCAACATTACGCACCGCTGGTGTATCTACCGGCAGAACCCTTACATTCGATTATGTACCCATGGGCGTTCATGAAATAGGGGATGTACATCGTCGGACCACTACCGCCGGCTCCCGGAAAGGTAAGATTTCTTTTAATTTTGACTGACTATTTTTCTAAGTGGGTGAAAGCAAGTCCTTATCAGAACGGCGAGTGTGAAGTAGTGGATGTCTTGAGGGAAAATATAATTTGCATGTTCGGAATACAAAAAGAGATAGCATGCGATAATGGTCCTCAATTTATCGGTGCAATAGTTACAAAGTTCCTCGAAGATTTAAAATAAAAAGGATCACATCTACACCCTATCATCCGAGCTCAAACGGTCAAGCGGAGTCAACGAACAAAGTAATTATTAAAAACCTCAAGAAAAGGTTGGAGGCAGCAAAAGGTAATTGGCCCGAGGAATTATCTGGAGTTCTATGGGCATACCGAACAACAGCCAAATCGAGCACAGGAGAAATGCCATTTTCCCTTGTGTACGGTGCAGAAGCTTTAATCCTAGTAGAAGTAAGGGAATCCACCTTGAGATATTTCCAAGCAGAAGAAGAATCAAACAACAAAGCAATGTCAGTCAACTTGGAGCTACTAGATGAGCGCAGGGACTTGGCTTATATAAGAATGGCAACCTAAAAGCAGAAAATGGAGCGGTATTATAATCGAAAAGCCAACCTCCATTATTTCAAAGTAGGAGACCTGCTCCTAAGAAAAGTAACTCAAAACACCTGGGAGACCAACGCATGAAAGTTAGGCCCAATGTAGGAAGGCCCCTACTGGGTTTTAATTGTCACCAGAAAAGGTTCATATGAATTGGAGAACCAAAATGGTGAAAAATTGCCCATCAACTGGAACGTGATGCACCTCAAAAGATATTATTGCTGATAAATATTATCCGAACGGAAAGTATGTGTTACACTCTTTTTCCCTTCGTTCGATTTTTGTCCCAATTGGGTTTTCTGGTAAGGTTTTTAATAAGGCAGTAACAGAAAGCATACTACGAAGACAACATCAATAAGACCTTTAATAGCAAGGCACACAAGCAAAGATCCACTCGGGGATGGTTAGATAATATTTTGTTCTATAACAAATTCCCACCGGAAGTTAAGTTTGCTATGAGCAAAGGTTACTTGACCGTTGACGAGCGCAAACCACTAGAGGATTGTTAGATAGTCCTTCACACGATAGCATAAATTCCTGAGGGAAAGTAAAGTATGTTACCTAGTTAAGGATTATCTAGTAATTCATTGGTGGAATCCTCGAAGATATAAGACTTCTAGTGTTCTAATTTGCATTATTCGCATTCGAACACTAGGGGGAATGATATGAAGATTCAATGACAAGCCACGTCAACCATGAATGAAAAATCGGAAATATAATTGTATCATCGGGACCGAGGACTGCGCGTACAGCCTTGTAGAAATAAGTTGTACAAATCAGCCATAAGTAATGGCAATATTTTTTTAGCATAGCAAATGCTTATGTACTTTAAAAAAATAGAAGGAATAAAGTGAAATGAAATCCTTTTGTTTTCATCATGTTTCTTGTCTGAACGATAAATTAACTTTATCATTTGAAAGTTAAACAAGTACTTCAAATGCTAGTGTCGTAATGAACAACAGACGTCCTCCTCAAGAGCACCGTAAACATAAGAGGGCCCTCTCTTATAAAAACTCTCACGATAAAGGGTTGGTTTCAGAAGAATTTATGTCCGAAATCAAAATACGTTCAGGGAAAATACACCCAAGGCTTTACATAATAAGACGCAAACAGAAAAACTTGCGCTGAACTCTTAAGAAAAGGGAAGAAAATGCAAAGGTTAAAGACTTGCATGAGTATTTAAATGAAAGAAAAACTCAAACAAAAACTTGAGCAAAAAGATGTTTCTATTTACAATAGCATGCCAAAACGGCACAGATACAAGAATTGGAAAAAGAAAAAGAAAAGTTAAACTGCAGTATCTCCGGAACTCGGAGGAAGAGAAATGTTTGCGTCCCCGGGAGCAGTAGATAGATCCACCGATGGCTCAATATTTTGATCTTCACCAGTTTGGCCTTCAGCATTATCATCCTCCGATTCTTCTTTAGTTCTCGAAAACTCGGAACCAGAACTAGAAGGACCAGGAGCATCAAACCTTGCTGGGAGACCACTTTTAGCAGCTAACTCAAGCTCACGAGCCTTAGCAATTTCGACATCAAAATCAATGATACCATCTTTGACCTCTTTCAAGGTTTTTCTCCTCATGTTGTACATAGCATAAGTTTTCTCTACAATAAGGGAAGCCGATCGGCGCTTGAGTTCTTCTTTGAGTTGGGTGACCTCGGCAGAAAGGTTTTTCTGGGCGCATCTAATGGACTTGAGGCTAACATCGAGCTCGCGGACAGTAAAGTTGAAACTCTTATTATGCTTAATGGTCCTCTTGTGCTTCTCCTCAAGCTGGGCATATTTCACCTCTACAGCTGCAGATTCTTCAGCCTTGGAATTCAAGGTTGCCTCTAAGTTGTTCAATCTTTCAGCATAGGTAGTCTCACGATCGGATGCAGCAAGAATGGCATATGGACTTCAACCCATTTGGACTTAGCCTCTTCAAATTGGACCCTCAAAGGGACAATCTCTTGGCTAAGGGTCTCCACTTACTGCTCACTTTGCTGCAAACGAGTTTCCAACACAACAGCCTCGGCAAACGAGTTTCCAACCTCAGCTTGGTCCCGTTTAACCAAAAGTCGATCCCGCTCGGAGGTAAGTTCCTCCTTTTCCCTAATTAACATTCGAAGGCCCTCGGAGGCAAGAAAGTTGGCCTATAAAGTGAGAAAAACAAACTCAGGATGTGTTTATACAAAAATAGTAGAAACAACAAAAGAAGTAAAGAATATACCGATGCGGCATTGTACATGGCATTGTTCAACAAGAATTCTCCCGCAATACCGGGCACAAACTCAGAAGCTCAGCATGTGCATGTAGCTCATGAGTTTGAAGAGTGAGAAACAACTGCATCGAATTCAGTTGCTGGTTATTGGATGCTCGCCAATCAAAGACGGCAGGGACTCAGTACTCAGACCCACAATACCGGGCACAACAATTGGGGCCCGAAGACAGGAGTTGGCATTATCTACCAAATCAAACTCTCCCCAAAGTGTCGAAAAATCGTCTTCGATCGGTGTAACAATCTCAATGGGGCGAGCATCCTATTGAGATAATGAGGATCATCGTCTTCTATGTAGAAAAATTGCCTCATCACTAGCTTCTTCATCATCATCGATCATCATGGTGTCTACGACCGGCCTGGAAGGAGGGCCAAACATCATCACTACCATAGATGACTCGGGGGCAGCAGTCTTGGCCCTCTTATTTTTTTCCCCGGCCGTGGAGGAGCGTCTTCTTTTCGGTTATTTATCCTCCTGTCGGGAACTCCGTAATGATACACTTGTACCCGAAGCAGGCCCATAGATACCTATTTGAGTAATCACCTCCTGAAGCAGCCTCGCCGCATTAGCAGGATCAACCAAGATGTCCTCCTCGGGGACATAAATAGAGCCCGCATGTAGACCTGATTTCATAGACAATTTAGAAAGGATCAATCAAGTTCTTCACATGAAAAATTAAAACACAATGAGTTTGAATTACCATGATTTTTGACCTTCCACCAGTATTTAGGGGCCAGTTCTTTCCACAAGCGAGTTTCAGGCGTCGTAACATCCAAGATCTTCTGGACCCACCGATCCAAACCTTCAACTGCTGGCAGGATCTATCGGGTTGCTGAAATAGACGAAGGATAGAGGATCAATATTGGTATAGAATAATATTTAATAAAAAGAAATATTAAATAAAGAGCTTACGAGTGCGATTCCAAACGGCCGGAAAGGATGAAGCCGTTGCCGGAATGATATCATTGGTGGCAACTGCAACGAACCGTTCCATTCACCCACGGTCATTTTCGTCATCCATGCTAGACAACAGAGCATGTGGCCACTCTTGCAGAGGTATATCATTCCCCCACGGAAGATCTTGGGAGAATAGAGATTCATCATATGAGCTAAGGTTAGCTCTTCTCCCGTCTCCTGGCACAAACACTGAAGGTAAGCAACCGTCCTCCACACAGAAAGACTTACTTGTGCCAAACACACCTGATAGCAGAGGCAAAACTCCGCAATAACGGAGTCAAGCTCTCCACTCAAAGAGAACTCACCCAAAGTAAAGGGATACGTGTAAAAATATGAAAAACCCTCCTTGGGTAGGGTCACTTGCTCCAATAGATCAGGAGCAACAATATTCAAATCATGACAGCGACAGTCTTCCTTCACAACAGGAATACTAGAAGGACAGATGGAAGAAGGATACCTACTGACGGTCCATGTACGAGAGTTAGTAGTAGGAATTTCTCTTCGAAGTCTTTTATAGTAACAATACTTCTAGGGGTGATGGAGCCCAATGTTGGAGGATCAGAATCCTCGGCCTTGTTCTTGTTCTTTGAAAAATTAGTACGTTTTGAGGAAGAAGCCATTGTATGGAAGAAAGAAAAGGCTTTTGCTTGAAGAGAGTTAGAGAAAAGATGAAGAATAGGATGCAAGTCGAATAAGATAAGCTTGTAAAATTATGAAGTATAGAGGAGAAGGTTGATGCGTATAAGTAAAAGTTTTGGCGTCTAAATTCATGGCCATGATTACCTCAAGAATCGGCAAACATTGTGTTGAATCGTGGGATGACGCGTGTTCGAGGCATTAAATGCGGAGAGACGTGCGTCTAATCAATCTTCAGAAACCTTCAGATGGAGTTATAGTAATTTCTGCCAAAATAGTGTTTCTACCAACTTCCCGGTAACACAAAGTTGTGTCACTGAAAAGCAGGGGGACTATCTGTATAGGGTAAAACATGCTATGACACATGGCAACCTAAAAGATGGACACGTGGAACCCAAGACGGGGGGATGTCCAAGACTGAAAACAACTGTTCTGTTTGTCACCGGAAAGAATAACGTTCATAAAGATGTGATGAATACTCTTCACCCCATAACATTTAATAGAGAATATTCCGTGGCATTAAGAACGATTGTCCGTTACAGAAAATTTGGCATTTATGTTCACTGTTACATCTTCATCAATGACCCTCATATGTGACATTAAAGAGGGGCACGATCCTAGGACCTCCTTCCCTAGACGTAGCTATAAATAGTGAGCTCAGTTATCATTGCAAATGAGATTTTCCTCACAAAATCATGCAACATTTTATTCAAAGCTTAATACAGTCTTATCTTCTTGGCTTTTGATTTCATTGTTGTTGTGCCCTGAAACCCTATTCCCGGAACTGCTATTTTTGTTATTTCGTATCTATCTCAAGGCTAAGTATTGCATAATTTTTCAATTATTTTATTATTTCAGGTCAAATTAATTCACTTGTCTAGAAACCACGTATAAATTCAAATGTACGTTTTACGGTTAAACAGTTATAAATATATAATAATAATATATGATATTAATATGTAATTTGACCATTAAAAAAAATACCTAAAATTATTTTATTTTAATTTATTTATGTCATAAAATATAATAAAATTATTTACTTTTAAAATATCAAATAATATTCATATTTTATTAAGTAAAATATATAAAAAATAATACAATAGTAATAAGATGAATGTGTGAAACAATTAATGGCACGACACAAAGAGTTCCTAATTTGTTATAAAACAATAAAAGAATGCAGAAGAGTACTACAGAGAAAAGTGAAGAAAGAGAGAATTCTTATTGATTTGGGATCAATTACAATGGAATAAGACCCCTCTATTTATAGGAAAAAAGTGACTTAGCCACAAAGTAACAAACCTAAGATCTCCCTAAAATATAGACATTCACCTCAAATAAAATTTTATTTATAACACTCCCCCTTTAATGTCTATTCAATAGATAATGTGCCTCGTTAAAACCTTAACTAAAATAAAACCCAGTGAAAAAAATTCTAGTGAAGGAAAAAGAGTACACATGTTTAGAAATACGCCTTTTGGTTGGATCGTTAAAAACCTTGCAAGGAAAACTCAGTGGGACAAAACCTTGTAAGGAAAAAAGAGCACAACGCGTATTAACTCCCCCTAATGAGAGCATCAATTCACATCCTTGAGGCTTCGCATCCCAATCTTGTGCACTAGTTTCTTGAAGGTTGATGTTGGTAGAGATTTGGTGAACAAATCAGCCATATTATCACTTGAATGAATCTGTTGCACATTGATATCACCATTCTTTTAAAGATCATGTGTGAAAAATAACTTTGGTGAAATATGTTTTGTCCTATCTCCTTTTATGAATCCTCCCTTCAATCGGACTATACATGATGCATTGTCTTCATACAAAATCGTGGGTAGTTTGTCACACTTCAAATCATATTTTTTCTCGAATAATATGTATTACATACCTCAACCACACACATTCTCGACTTGCTTCATGAATAACAATTATCTCAGCACGATTAGATGAAGTAGCCACGATTGATTGCTTAGTCGATCGCCAAGATATGGCAGTGCCTTCACATATAAATACGTAGCTAGTTTAAGATCGAGCCTTGTGTGGGTTTAGAAAAAAATATCCAGCATCGGCATAACCAATAAGATCGGGACTGCAATCGTTGCCATAAAATAAGCACATATCGGTAGTCCCTTTTAGATACCGCAGTATATATTTGATTCCATTCCAATATCTCATTGTAGGAGCAAAGCTATATCTTGTTAAGACATTAACTGAAAAAGTTATGTCAGGTCTTGTAGTATTAGTAAGATACATTAGTGCACCAATTGCACTAAGATATTACTTCAGAATCAAGAAGCTCTTCATTCTTTTCTTGAGATCAGAACGGGTCTTTATTCACATCAAGTGATCGAACAACCATTAGAGTACTTAACGGGTGTGCTCCATCCATGTTAAACTATTTCAATACCTTTTTGTGTAGGCAAATTGATGAAAAATATCGTGTTTGCCAAATGTTCAATTTGCAAACCAAGACATAATTTTGTCTTTCCGAGATCCTTCATCTCGAATTCCTTCTTTAAATAATCAATTGCCTTTTGGAATTCTGTAAAGTTCCAATAACGTTTATGTCATTAACATATACGGCAAATATAATGAATTCCGATGTTGTTTTCTTTAAAAACACATGGACAAATGACATCATTTATATAACCTTCCTTTAATAAATATTTACTAAGGTGGTTATACCACATTCTTCCTGATTGATTTAGACCATACAAAGATCTTTGCGATTTGATTGAAACTATTTCCCGAGACTTTGAATTATGTGCGTCAAACATTTTAAATCCTTCAAAAATTTTCATGTATATCTCATTATCAAGTGATCCCTAAAGGTAGGATGTAACCACATCCATTAAATGCATTCCAAGCTTCTCATGGACACCAAAACTAATGAGATAATGATACGTTATTGCATCCATGATAGGAGAATACGTCTCTTCATAATCGACACCAGGCCTTTGTGAAAATCCTTGTGCAACAAGACGTGCCTTATATCTTTGTACCTCATTTTTCTCATTCCTCTTGCGTACAAAGACCCATTTATATCCAACATGCTTAATACCATTAGGTGTTTGGACTACATGCTTAAAAACTTCGCGTTTTGAAAGTGAATTCAACTCTGATTGGATTCCTTCTTGCCATTTTGGCCAAATCACGCCTTTGTCGACATTCTCTAATAGATTGAGGTTCAAAATCCTCACTATGTTGCATAATGCTAGATGCAACATTATATGCAAAGACATAATCTACCACTATATCAGATCGATTCAGATTCATCTCAATATCGATTGGGTTTATTGATAGTTCCTTATTTTCTCGAGTCTCACGCTCAGTGATTTCCTCATGAATCTCAGGATTGGTTAAATCGTGGATTTCTTCATGAGACTTTTTCGTAGTGTCATCTTGATCATTTATTTTTATTTTTTCTAGGATTTAGATCCTTAGAGCCCAATGGTCTGCCACGCTTTAGGCGTGCTTTTGACGCATTAGCTATGACACTAAAAGATTGTCCAACTGGGACATCAATACGGATTAGAACATGCTCCGCAGGGACATGTGATTTTGTTATATCTGTAAATGCGTATGGCATTTGATTTGCTATTTTCTACAAATGTATAATCTTTTGCACCTCTTTTTCACAAATAGAGGTGTGTGGATCAAGATGAGACAATGATGGATTTTTCACAAAATTTCCCGTTTGGTTTCACCAATTTCTCCCCCTAAATTTGGGGAAAGTGTCTAATCGAATCGACAATCTGCAAATCGAGTAATAAGCAAATCTCCCGTTAATGTTTCGAGATAGCGAATAATGGAGGGCGATTCAAACACAACATATATTTCTAACCTTTTTTGGGGACCCATCTTGGTGCGATATGGCTGTGCTACAAGCACATATACTGCGCACCCAAAATTTTTTATTAATTTGGGATCAATTATAATGAAATAAAATAATAAAAGAATGCAGAAGAGTACTGCAGAGAAAAGTAAAAAGAGAGAGAGAGAGAGAGAGAGAGAGAGAGAGAGAGAGAGAGAGAGTGTGTTCTTATTGATTTGGGATCAATTACAATATAATAGAACCCTTCTATTTATAGAAAAAAAGTGACGTAGCCACCAAGTAACAAATCCTAAGATATCTCTAAAATATATACATTCAACTTAAATACAATTCTATTTATAACATAATTTTATTTTTCAAACTTTTTTATATACAAGTTAACAAGAGATTTTGTCGTTTTCCTCTCAAGCAGCATAAGGTCATTTTGGATTAACGAACTTTGGAACTTGGGCCTTGTATGGGCTAAGCCATCTCAGATAGATGACCGACTAAAATTAGGAGTATTTGAAACTTTCATGTCACGCTAACTTTTGCGCCACCCATTAAATTTTTACCTATTTTTCAGAAAAAGTTTAACTTATACCCAATTTGTGGATAATTTCATATAGATACATTTTTTTTTCTTCTTCTTTATTGATGTTTTCTTCTTCTTAGTTATAAATGGGTTTTGTTAGATTTATTGTTATTTTAATAATGTGGTGATTGAGATTTATTTTTTAAGATAACTAAAAGTTAAATTTCAAATTTGGGCTGATTTGGAATAGATTTGGGCATTGAATCATGTATTGGATTATTAAAATTTGACGAACAAATTTATGTTTCAGAACTTAAGATTCGAAATCTGAAGTTGCATTCAATAAGTTGAACTACTTAAGATTCGAATTTTTTAAGTTGCATTTGAAAGATAGAAAAACTTCAGATTTGATATCTGAAGTTACATTGAAGAGATTGAAGTACTTCATATTCGAATTTTTGAAATTGCATTTAAAAAATAGAAGAACTTCATATTTGATTTCTGAAGTTGCATTAAAGAGATTGTACTACTTCAAATCCGATCGGTACACTTTGTAAAGTATTATGCAACGGGAGTATAACTTCAATGATGACCACAAAAGAGACAATAAAAACAACCAAGTATAATCCCACTAGTGAGGTCTGGGGAGGGTAGTGTGTACGCAGACCTTACCTCTACCATGAGGTAGAGAGGCTATTTCCAATAGACCCTCGGCATCCTTCCCTCCAAGAACTCCCCACCTTGCTCTTGGGGTGGCTTGAACCCACAACCTCTTGGTTAAAAGTGAAAGTTACTTACCAGCAAGCAACCACTCTTGTCGATAACCGCAAAAGAGAGTATATACAAAAATGCCCCTTTGAGATGATTCATCAAATGGGTCAATTGTTTTGGAAAATCTAACCCATTAACACAGCCAATCTGGCCCAGCCCGTAATAAGTCTTGTTCATGGGACATGATCCTTGAGCCTTCATGCGTGGGTCTGTACTTTCTTATTGGATCTTTACATAAATAGCCGGTTAGATTTACTATTTATTACATCCGTTAACTTTTACTTGTTCACTGTACTAAAAATATTTTTTTACTTTTATTTGTCCATTTTAGCAAATCAAGAGAAAGATAAATTTTTGTTTGTTTACCCTTATTATTAATTACTCATTTCCAAAAAAACAATTCCAAGACTCTTTAAATGTTATCATTATGAGGGATTATAAAGTAAAATACATACTACAATTACTATTTCTTAAAGGACGTGAAAAGTTCAAAATGAATAACCAAAAATGAACGGAGTCAGTATTTGTTTAAACGATATATCTAGATTATATATTAAATATAAATTGTTATAGACATTATATATAATTTATATATATATATTATACATCCGCCGGTAATTTAAGCGATTAGGAGGTTTTCTTTCTTACAGTAACCTTTTGTGGCACCTATACTAATACTTGTGTTGTTTTATCATATATTTCTCATTTATCACTACTTGAACTCTTAACGTTCACGCTTCAACATTATTATTTTTTGGATTAACTATCCTGTATCCAAAAGTACGCAACAATGCATATAGCTATTCTATTAGCACCAATTTATTGTTTCAACCTATAACATTGTGAGAACCGTTGTGTTCAGGAAAAGAATCAATAGTTGCCAAAACATGCACGTAAAAAGTTGTACTACAAGTTATTGATGAGATTCTTATTACGAAAATTAAGATGTCTTATTATGCAAAAATCCTTGTAACACTAATATCTCTACCAGTATCTCATTACATTACTTAATAAGTTAATGACAACACCTTAAAGCTCACCAAGACTATAGGTCCTATTAATTATTACAAGTTAGTATAAATTATTGAAAAAATGACACTGTATAGTCGCTTTTAAAATAATAGCCGAACAAATGTATAAAATTGAAATATTTTATGTGTATATATATATATATATACATATTATGTATGTTAAATACAAAATTATGCAAATTTTATATACTTTTTCAGTCACCAAATATAAATAGTTTCTTATACGGACTAAAAGTGAAAAAATTCCTAAATTATTTATTTACGTTGATACATGAGCTTGGACAACCCACTAACTTTGAAAGCAATGGTCGAGCTTAGAGGAAGTTTGACGAGGAATGTCAAATTTTATAGGTTTATCTGAATTCATTTAGAACTTGTGATACGGTATAAAAAACCGACTAAAATCTTAATAGATATTCCTATCAGATTTCAACCTATATATAGTTTTAACAATATATATTAAATTCGGTACAAAGCTAAACCAATTAAATTTATATACTGAATCCGCTCATGATCTCAAATTATATGAAATCTCATTGAATCAACGGCAAAGGACCAAATATACCCCTATACTTTCGAAAATGGTCTAAAAATATCCCTCGTTATACTATTGGGCTATATATACCCTTCCCGTCATACTTTG
This sequence comes from Nicotiana tabacum, assembly GCF_000715075.1. Taxonomy (NCBI): domain Eukaryota; kingdom Viridiplantae; phylum Streptophyta; class Magnoliopsida; order Solanales; family Solanaceae; genus Nicotiana; species Nicotiana tabacum. The sequence goes on from NC_134092.1 coordinate 122,825,710, forward strand.
GAACAAATATATCCTTATTTTGGATGAAGTGTCACGTGTCAGCACCAGATGAAAATGACCCATTTCTTTTTTTTTTTTATACCCGATCCGTCTTAAAAAATCCACCACCCGACCCGTTTTAAAATTCAGTTTTTTTAAAACATATATTTTGTAAAAACTGAATTTTTTTTTTGCAAAAACTGGAAAAAAAAAAACGAATTTGCAAAATATATATTTTTAAGTCTTTTCAGTTTTTTTAAGTATTTTTTTGTAAAAACTGAAAAAAAAATTATTTTTTTAAAATGCTTTAAAAACTGAAAAATATATATTCTGTAAAAACTGAAAAAAAAAGAAATTTGCAAAATATATATTTTTAAGTCTTTTCAGTTTTTTTAAAGTATTGTTTTTGTAAAAACTGAAAAAAGAAATATTTTTTAAAAAAATTGGAAAAAAAAAGACTCTCCTAAAGCAGTGGACTTAAAAAAATAAAAATATTTTGCAAAATCTTTTTTTCAGTTTTTACAAAAATAAATACTTTAAAAAACTGAAAAAACTGAAAAATATATATTTTGCAAATACTTTTTTTTTTCTTTCAGTTTTTACAAAAATAATACTTTAAAAAAACTGAAAAGACTTAAAAATATATATTTTGCAAATTCATTTTTTACAAAAATAATTTCCAGTTTTTACAAAATATATGTTTTAAAAAAACTGAATTTTAAAACGGGTCGGGTGGTGGGTTTTTAAAAATGGATCGGGTAAAAAAAAGAAATGGGTCGTTTTTATCTGGTGCTGACACGTGGCACTCATCCAAAATATGGGTATATTTGTTCCAAAGTATGACGGGAAGAGTATATATAATCTCAATAGTATAATGAGGGGTATTCTTAGACCATTTTCGAAAACACAAGGGTATATTTGGCCATTTGCCATTGATTTAATAAGAACGTGATATGGTCGGAAGCACTAAGAGAAAAACTTGCTCTACTTCTAGTGCTTATTTCCAGCTAGTGTACAACCATAGACTACGTGTCGACTTAGAATTCATTAAAATAACCAATAAGTCCACCTCCAAATTAGCACTCACGAGTTCACCTTTTTTCACTAGTTACATCTTAAATTATAATATGCGGATTAGGATAAAGCTTTGGCCTGTTATATTTTAAATGACGATTAACAAGTCAATGCCACCAAATGTTGATTATGAATTTAAGTTATATATATATAATGGTATAACTTTTTTATATGTGGAAATGAAGTAATGGCAAAACGGAAGTGAATCATATTGGCTAGCTATGACCTAGTGTACATCATCTTTTCCAAGAAGGAATGATATTCATTAAATGCGTCAAATGAACGGATTAGATCAAACTTAATTAGACGAACTAAATTACGTCAAATTAATAAGTTGGTCATGATTTAACTTGTCCAAAGTTTATTTGGATTAATATGGTTCGATCAAGATATGTCCATTTTTATGTTATTTTTCGACAAAAAAATGTTAAAAGTTAATTTATTTTCCTTTAATTATTAGCTTAATAGGTTCTTTTAAATTTAAATAATACGTAATCTCTGAATTTAATTCTGCTTGTTTGGTTTGAGTTGCATTTGTTGATCCATTTTGATCCAGTTTTTTAATAAATTATTTCATGTGCAACTCGTTAAGTCAAATCAACAAATAAATTATTTTTTAACCCATCTAAACTCTCTCTCTATATATATATATATATGTCATGGTTCGAGCCATTGAAGTAGTCACTAATACTTGTAATATGGTAAGTTGTTTATATCATACTTTTTGGGATGCGATCCTTCCACGAACCCTGCATGATGAGGGAATGCCCCTGTGTAGGGGCGGATCTATGTATGAATTTGAGGGAGGCACACCATCCGGTCGCTCGGGTAAAATTTTATATGCATACTAATATTTTTCGCTAAAACGATTACATAAGCAACAAGTGGCACCCTACGTTACAAAGTAGGTGCAGGTTCCACGGTTGAACTGTTGATTTCTCACATCCAACATTAAGGATCGAGGCTCCCTGGAAATCTCTAGTTGATCCTCTTTTTCCTTTTTCCCTTTGCTTTCTTTTTTTAATGCTCCTTTTGTTAATTTCTCTTATTTTTTTCATCTTTGTTATTCATTTTTTTTTACAATTCCAGTTTTATTATTTATTTATATTGCATATTTTCTTCCTTTATCATTTTCTGGATCTTCAAATTTTATTTAGATGTAATTTAATTATTTTCTTTTTTTATCCATCTAATATTATTTTATTAATTACAGAAAAAATTTATAGTGACGCATCAGACATAATATAATATTACTCAGTTACATGTAGATTGAAGGGACGTATCACATACTCGTTTATGCATAAAAAAAATCTTTTAAATTGGATTGAATAAATCCAAAACGGATCGTACCGAATTGAATTAATCCAAAACGAATTGAATTAAGTGAATGTACACCCTAATTCAATTTTTTTCACTAATAATCGGTTGCTTAGTGACACCCACAATTATCAAATTCTGAATCTGCCTATGCCATGTGCACCGAACTGCTTTTCTTAATAATGTGTAAAATGGTCCAAAGTGAAGTAAGCCACAAAGAGAACAAAGATAGGATTTGAAGAGCACTACAAGAAGGATATATGTAGAATAGAATTTTTTGTGCAGAGATGCCATGATTGAGTTTTAAAGTGAAAGCAGGCGTGCTGTCCTGTACATCTGGCCACTAAAGCAAAACAACAAAAAATAGAGAGACAATTGTATATTTCAAGAAAAGTTGTCAAAAACCTCCATTGCTCCCACTCTTCCACTAATGCCTAGAGAAGACACCATACGCATGAAAAGGAATTTGAAGAGTAGGTGAGTTAGTGGTTCTTGTAGCTTTCAATATTGACTTCTTTCATCTCCCTGTGACGGGCAGTTCGGTGTACTAAACTTCCGTTATGTACGAAATTCGGAGAAAGACAAGATCACAAGAATTTATTGTATGCAGTCATGCAGTTCATTTATCTAAGAGATTATTTCTACTGCTTTAATTCGTGACATCCTGATCACATGACAATAACTTTACTAGCTTCATTCATCTCCCTAGTTACAAAATAAAAAATAAAATAAAATAAAATTAGAGCTAACTCCTTGATTGTGTGGTTTATATTTACTAAGACCTTTCTTTTTACTTCTTTAAAAAAAAAGTTTTCTATTACGTATGAGTGTAGGAGAATAGGGTAGGGAAAAAAGACAATGAGAATCGAAATCACATCTATTGTGTGAAAAACTTTGTATTTTTGTTTCGACGTCACAAGCACGTTTCTAGAAAGTTCAATATAATTATGAAGAGGATAATCTTAATTATCTTTAATCAACCATCTAATGATGATTGACCATATATGAAATGTTTCAAATGAAATCCGGATTCACAAAAGTGTTTAAGCATTAGCTAGATAAAAGGCGTCCGATACACTAAGTTTCCGCTATTATACGCAGTCTTATCTTATATTTTTATAAGAGGTTGTTTCGGTTAGCTAGACAAAAACAGTAGCTAGACAATGAAAAGCAAATATTGTGAATGTGTGAAAATAAGAAGTGTCTAATCTCATTGTTTCAAATCATGAAAAGAGTATTAGAATATGGCTAGTCTAATCAACTATAAGATGATATACTAATCCCCTTAACTTATTAAAATCGTAAACGAAAAAATATAAAGGAATGCGTGACAAGTTCCAAACAGATTAGATAAAGAGAGAAACAAATTAAAGGCTTTAATCTATGCATATGGGAGTCGCTAGAATTTGTAGTAAAGTGAGAACAGAATGACAGATTAGAATAATGTGTCTGAATCTGATTGACCCCACTATCGTTTGTTATTTTCTAATGCCCTCGAAGTCAAAAGTGGGAGCAAACTGTACTTCTAATTCCATAATTTTCAATGAAACCACAAGCAGAACATTAACTACTGTTTTAAAAGGCATTTTCGGGGCGATGCCGGGCGAGTCGTACCAAAAACGTTCGGGGCGATAGTGTGAGACGAAAGTCTTAAGAGGCGTACGCCCAGCAATTTGGGGCGTACGTCCGGGCGTTCGAGACACATTTATTTTTAGTGAGGAGTAAGCCCTACACACTTTTTCAAATTAAAATAAAATATGTTGAATAAGTCCTTCATATAATACTCAAATTCTCAAAAGTAGTTTGGTACTTACTCAAAAGGTTTAAAAAGGAACTCAAAAGTATTAAATTTAAAAGTCAAGACCTTTTTTATTGATTGAAACCCTAATTCATGGTATTTCCCAATTTTTTATCATGTCCGCTAGTCTGCTAATATCTCTCAAAAATAACGAATATTTAATTATTTTTACAAATATAAAGAGAACTACATTATATTTCATAACAACAAGTTCAAAGTTCAAATTGCAGGTTAATCATCCTTTTTGTTCCTCCATATATGAAACTTTATTCTTTTAGACTCAAATTACTTGTGCTTGTAAGTAGCACATAATAGATTGTTTTGATTACACACACACACACACACACACACACACACACACACACACACACACACACACACACACACACACACACACACACACATATATATATATATATATATATATATATATATATATATATATATATATATAGTTTTCTTCAATTTTTATGCAATTTTACCTGTTTATAAATATTTACCGTCATTATATTATTTTATAAAATATTAAAAACTAAATACCTATGGGGTTTACACCCCGTGCCTCGGGGCTTAAGATTCGCTGAGGCATATGTAAAACGCATCGCATTACGCTCACGCCTTTTAAAACACTGACATTAACTGATATTAAATTTAAATTTGATGAATTTAACTTTTACTAAGTATTACTAATGAATTATGAACCTATTATACTTCTAAGATTATGATTTCCAAATTTAGTATTTATTAAAAATTTAGTGATTTTCTAAATATATATTTATATTATTCTTTATTGAAAATATTGAATTTTGTTGAACCCATACATGATTATATTCGGGTAAAGATCACTTTTAGCACGCGGCCAAAACTATTTATATTTGCACTATTAAAAAAATTGATTTTAGCGACGGACAAATTCTGTAGCTAAACAGAAAAATCCGTCGCTAATCTCATTTAGTGACAGATTATCAAGAAATTCTGCTAGCTACGGGCGATTTAGCGACAGATTAGCAACGACGTTCGTAGCTAATTCTAGTTTTTTTTGTAGTATTGGTAACCCAAAAAGTATATAGAATTTGTATATTTTTTTGTGTATATATACTGAAATATGTGTGTATATTGTATATTTTTATATAAGAGTGAGTTGCTTTAGTGGTGACCACCCTCCACTTCCAACTAAGAGGTTGTGCATTCGAGTCACCCCAAGAGCAAGGTGGGGAGTTCTTGGAGGGAGGGAGCCGAGGGTCTATCAGAAACAGCCTCTCTACCCCAGGGTAGGAGTAAGGTATGCTTACACACTACCCTCCCCAGACCCCACTAATGAGATTATACTGAGTTGTTATTGTTGTTGTTGTTGTTATTGTTGTTGTGTGTGTATTCTAACTATTAATAAGGAGAATAAACACACAGGAGGTCAACATGTCTGCTTGGCATGGCTGAGGGTATTGCAGTAATTTCATAAAAATTGAGCAATATGATTGGACGAAAAGCAATTTTACTGTAGCTATAACATAAATTTTTCAATGCCTTGACGAAACTACCCTCTGCTTATCTCATCGACAATCAGCACACCATTTTTTTATGTTTTGTTTTTGCCCCTGTTTTCATCATTTATTGCGTAGTTGCCTGCATGTGTGTTTGGTAAGTTTGGCAAATTTTGAGCACATCTTATATAGTGAAAAGCAGCAGATGTGGTGTCAACTTTTCGAAGTTTTTTGCCCCTGTTTTCATCTTTTAATGCATAGTTGATTGAGCATACTTTTATATCCAGAAAAGCAACAAATGTGGTATCGGAGAAACACCTATAGCAATTGTGTGTGAAATCTTCTATGCACATATTTTCTCTCTTTTTTCCAATTTCTTTTTCACGGACCAATATATTCTTAGTTTTTAACTTTTTAAAATTGCAGGAACACTCAAGCTTTTATTTTATTTTCTTATTGGACATACAATCTTTTTATTTATACCTCTACTTTAAATAAATAGAGCAACAACAAATTTAGTATAATCCCACATGTAAGGTCTGGGGAGGGTAGTGTGTACGCATATCTTACCCCTACCTTGTGGAGGTAGAGATATTATTTTCGATAGACCTTCGACTCAAGGAACAGTGAAAATTAAGTGACAAACAGTACCAACAATAATATAATAGGAACAAATGGCACAACATGTAATATAAAGAACCAAGAAAAAATAAAATAATTTTATAACAAAATTATGTATGTACTCATATACACAGTTAAACCATAGCGAAAGACTAAAATCTATCTTCACAAAAAATAAAGACTAAATCTATCTCTGAGTATTAAAATGAAAAATACTCAATGTTTTAAAGGAGCTTAGAGTAGCAAGCCGATTTTCATGGCTTAAAATGATAATTTATTTTTAAAAACATAACTTTAACAATGCAATGTAAAGTTACGATAAGCCGTAATAGTTCAAAGACGAATTTTTTATTTTTATTTTAAATTAACATAGTTTATTTCATGATACAACAATAATTGTTGCATATAATATTTATTCTTGCATGCCAAATCTCTGTTATTAGAAATAGTGGGTTATCTAATATTTGATCTTCAGTTAAAAAGAAAATTTTCATGCTTATGCTAGAGGTTACATTAGACTTCAAGAAAATTACGAGAAATTACTTTTTAAATACTACATTAAAAGAAAAAGAATTTTTATTGTGCATTTGTAAATAAAATAAGAGAAACATATATTCTACAACTTTGAGGTACTTTGGATGGTATAATTATGGTATTTGGTCCTCTAATTACCAAAAGTACTACAACCATGCATTGCCTCTTGTAAATATGCTTAAGCAGAAAAAATATAAAATTATAAAATTAAACTGAAAGTTCAGAATATCATAAAATGAGAATGATAAGTAAGAATGTGCCTTGCATCTTTTCAGCTATTGAATATTTTTAATATTATTTTGTGTAATATTGAAATTTTTAATACGTGATGATTACTCTCTATTTTTTTCTATTTAAAATTTCAATATTTGATCTTAATGGTCCACCCAACGAACTCTCTATTTTTTTCTATTTAAAATTTCAATATTTGATCTTAATGGTCCACCCAACGATATATATATATATATATATTCCATTCCCTTAGGTTCTTGCACACCAATCACCAACACCCACATAATAAGTTAACATTACCGTCTACCCCAACAACAAGTCAACACCACTATCTCCAGTCAACACGTTCATATTTTCATCTTCCACTAAAATTACTTCTTAAGAAGCTACAAGAAACCATGCAACTTTAAATATTAAGTAGTAGTAATTCGGAATGCTATAAATAGGACATTACCATAACCTCATTCCTCACAATCATAAGTACCATTTCCTCTCTCCTAAAGTACGTGACATATATATTTTCTATAGAAATTGCATAAACACCATTACTTATCATCGATCCATATCATACTTGATAACTTGTTGCATTTGAATTTCAAAGCTAAGAAATGGCTCATTCCAAGCTTATAGCAGCTGCATTGTTGATTTTACTCTTTGTTGATCTTGCCTTTTGTGCAAGATTAGGAAAGTCGGTAAATGGTAAAGGAGGAGGAGGTGGAGGTGGTGGAGGTGGAGGAAGAGGTGGTGGTGGTGGTGGAGGGTCAGCCTTAGGGTCTGGTTCAGGTTATGGTTCAGGGGAAGGCTCGGGATATGGTGGGGGTGACGGGCTGTATGGAAGTGGTGGAGGTGGTGGCAGTGGAGGTGTGGGCGGAGGCGGTGGGGGTCGGGGAAATTCGGGTACGGGTAGTGGATCAGGGTATGGGTCCGGATCCGGATCAGGGTATGGGTCGGGTGGAGGAATAGGAAGGGGTGGAGGTGGTGGTGGTCGTGGTGGAGGAGGTGGTGGTGGTGGCAGCACAGGAAATGGCTCAGGGTCTGGCTATGGAAGTGGAAGTGGTTCTGGATATGGAAGTGGTGGGGGTAGAGGAGGAGGAGGCGGTGGCGGTGGAGGAGGAGGTGGCGGCGGCGGTGGTGGCGGTGGCAGTGGCAACGGTTCAGGGTATGGTAGTGGCTCAGGGTATGGATCAGGCTATGGTTCAGGATATGGTGGAGGGGATGGAGGTGATGAACGACCTTGAACTGCTGGAATATTGAAGTTCATTTTACGTATATTTGATAGTACTATTTGGTATATGCATTTTAAATTTATGAGATATAATAAGTTGCATGGTTTCACCACCTTTATTTATGTGGTATATGTATATTAAACTTTGCTTGGTTGTGCATGTAATCAAAATTTCACTATATTCTGTATTAGTATGTTACTCCAATTTAATGCAATAACTTTCCAGGTTTTCCTCAAAATACACTTTCCGATTTCTGCCTTCTAAGGGAAAGTAGTGGAAACTAGACGGGGTTTTAATAGGGAAGTGCTTGTCTGCTTGACTCATGAAAAAATAGCGAAAGAAAATGTCTTTAATGAAATTTAAACCCACTTCATTTGAGTTTAAGTGAAATTACTACAATAAATTGCAACTCTAATAGTAGTTTCTACTCTCTTAGCTAGCTTTAACTAAAAGTCTCGAGTATGAGTTCATTAAAACATTTCGAGAAAACATGGTAAGACATACATAATACTTCTACTTGATGATATTTCAGTATCAGTATTGGTTATTTGTTCCAAAAATTTGTTGCGAATAGAAATTATAACAAGTGTTTTGGTTGTTGCATTTTCAGAAATTAAGGCCATTTTTGCACCTAAAAGCAGCTGAAAGTTTAAATTAATTACCTGCTCGAAGTTTAAGGATTGTTAATGCACTTTACCCAAATAATCAAATTCATAAGCAAACTGATACTGATAATCAACCGAGTAATCAAAGTGCACCAGCCCGGGCTGTTAACAGTGCCCAGTCTACTTTCAGTCAAAAGAACCATGCACCTCCAGCAAAATCATCGACTAAATAATAGTATAGCATAAAATAAACATGTCGATTGCAACCAGAGAAACTATATCTACGTACACCATATTGAAGTATTCAAAGTCATAAAATACGAAAATTGCTCCAAAGCCGGAAGTCTAACAATTTTCACGTCTCGCATAACTCTCATATATGCTCCTCCTGCAAGCTTATGCCAAGACAGATGCTCCTGCTGATGATAATGACTATTCCTCTACCAGACATAAGGAACAAATGTTTTGTATCTAACAGACCACAAGAAGCTTCAGAATTGTCAACTGAGTGCTAGCTATTGAAGAATTACAACTGTATAACACGGTATATATTCAGTCAATTTTATCAATTGCGACAATTATCCCCACAATGTTGCTTCCAGATATTCCTTAATGTACTGAATTTATGCTGAGCTCCTCAAATGGAAGGTCTTCTCCAGCCGTGGATCTGCATTTCACAAATTCATCGCAATAGAAATAGAAATGTCAACACAGTTTCATTCTCGGTTTCCATTAAGAAAACTAAAGATAAATATCTTTAAATACAAGTCCACCCCATCACCTCTCAGAAACATTAGCTATTTTCCGAGATATCATGGACTCAGCCGTGCGAATTGCTCTTTGTGATCCAGTGATAGTTACCTTCCTGCAAAAAGGCCAAAAAGTTTTATACAATCTGTGTTCTTTGTAGTTCAACCTATCAAGTGGAACAACAGTTCCAGGACGCCATACCTGTCAGACGTACCGGACAAGAAATCACCCCTATCCGATATCTTAATTCTGGCACCACTAAGCTGCAAGGAAAGGAGAGACTTAGCACATATGCATACCAGGCAGAATAACCACTTCTTTACACACCTGACTGATCTCCATTATGCTTCTTCCATTGCGCCCCAGGACTAATCCAACATGCTCATCCGCAACACCAATAGTCACAGTATTGTTTCTGTCTTCCTGCAATGCCATCCGAGTAAGCTCAACGAGAATAGAACCATAACAGAACCAATAAGAAATTAGCCAAAGAGCAGAAACGCATCTAGAAACAGGATAATATAGTACATTCATCAGCTTCAAACCCATTAGAAAGTAAAAGAATGGTTGCAGGCTAAAAGCAAGTTTCCCAGCAGTCATAGCCATTAGGGACAACAAAGTACTTTCTTTTATGGATGAAGATAAAGTAGTGTCTTAAGAAGGATGAGAATGGACCTTGTTCTGATGTCGGTTATTTGGATATCTTCCTCCAACTCCGTTTGGTGGCCCATAGTTCATTCCGACATAAACAGCTGAGAAAATAGGAGTTGGCAAAAGTTAAAAATTCAAATGAGAATATGACTTGGAATAAGGGCAGAATATGAACATGTCAAATTTGAGATACTTTATTCCTGGAACTGCTTAAACTCAATTTTCTGAATATGATGTTCCATTAAGTCAACCACTACAATCCCAAAAAAAGTACTATTGATAGCTGCACACAACATTACAAGAGAGACGGGATCATCAATATTTAGAAAGCAGAGCAGTCAAGAAGCTAATAAATATTTTCCCCTTCCACATCCATTCTCTTATTTGTAGACTGAGGTCCTAGGAAGCAATACCCAGCAATTGCTCAGACAGCAATTAAGACACGAGAGCATGTCTTATCCATCCTGAGCTATTAGATATAGTTAAAAAAAAAAAGGACAGCCCGGTGCACTAAACTCCCGCTATGCGCGGGGTTCGGGAAAGGGCTGGAACCACAAGGGTCTATTGTAGCTATTAGATAAAGTAAGTACTATAAATTAGTTACATTTGCATCATACCTGCATATTGGAATGGTGCATTCATGGACTGCATGTAATGAGGATCTTCTGTTAACTTATATAAAATCAATTCAATAGCCCGCATCTGCTCATCTAGAGTTCCGGTCACTGTAACTACCCTATCATGCAGTCCTGGGAAATTGTTATCCTGAGGAGATATTTTTATGCCAGCCCTGGAGTCTTCAATAAATGACCTGAACAAGAAAAATGCAGATAGTCAATATTAAAATTCCTCAACCATCTAATTCTGCATATGGAAATTATTTTCAAAAGCAAACCAAGAAAAATACTGCACAAGAATTCACTTTTATAAATTAGTTTTGGAGGAAATATGCAAATAGACTTCCATACTATATTTACAACTCACAATACCACCAAATAATAGGGTTATATAGGGATTGCCCTCAATTTTCAGTTCATCACATGTAAACCTGCCATTTGGAACCATATAATATGACCTCCTCAAGGTTATGGAATAAAGTGAAAATTTAACTTTTCCTTCCAAACTACAACGAATGGCACACACTTAGGACTTTGGTTGTTAGCCCTTTCTCCATCCAAAAGCACCAACACACCAACATAACCTCCTTCATGACTTCATTTCATTAAATGACAACGACCAAAACAAAAGTATTATGGCAGCAAAAACAGAAAATAAGATCCATCCTGTTGCGTCTCTTTGTATTTCACTAGCAGTGAACAACAACCGAGTATAATCCCACTAGTGGGGTCTGGAGAGGGTAGTGTGTACGCAGACCTTACCCCTACCCTGGGGTAGAGAGGTTGTTTCCGATAGACCCTCGGCTCCTTCCCTCCGAGAAACAGAGGCGCAAAAATATAAAAATAAAAGGAAAACAAGGACAAAATAAAATAGAGTGTTTCTTCTCCCAAAAAGAAAAAGACTACTCATGATGAGGCCACCCCCTGTTGGTATCATAGAGTATTTCTACATGAGAGAACTATTTGTGGTTTCTATCCGTCAACAATTTTTTCGGGAATGGCAATGAATTCTTCTTTTGCTTTTCGACTCCTCTTTCCTACCAAAGGAAGAAGAACAAGGAATCAAGTATGATATGCTGCTGACACAGCAAACTAAAACTATGACTATAATACTGCCAACAGTATTATCGGGTTTGAAAGTAGGTATTTCCCCTTCAAAATTATACCATCGGGTAAAGTTAGAAAAAAAATCAGATATATTTGTGTTGGAACGCGTTAATCTAAACACATTAGATAGCGCGTAAATCGTAAAACGAGAACTTGTTCGCGTAGCGAAAACGGAAAGAACGGATGAACCGCGACTGGAATTACTGGTAGGCAGTGATTGTCACGGTGTGTCGGAGCAACCCCTATATCACAGTCTAAACCCTAGTCTGATTTTAGGAGAAGACTAAGCGTAGGAAAATACTTAGTATTTTATATCTTTTGTTGTACATTTTATGTGTACTTATATAGGGAATACCAGGGTTAACTAATAACCTTGTTGGGCCTTAAAGCACCCCTTATGGGTGGACCCAAAATTTCCTATAGTTTAGATCATCCTTCAAATCCATTTCATAAGGAGTTGAAAGAGCTTATACAGATGAACTCCATTAATCCTCAAATCTAAAACCTGCACTACTTTCTAAGCTTTCCTCTCTTCTTTATAACTTTTTACCCCAGCCAAATAGTGTGAGATAGTACAGATACATAAGATTTTCTCCCACTAGAAGAACACCAAAGTAAAATGGCCCAACATGAATCAAACAAGGAAAGGATAACAAAGTACTTGGCACGCATAGAGCTGTAAAATAAGTTGCAATCTTGATAACTTGCCAAGTCACTGTCAAGCAAATATATATGTTGAAGAGCAGAGTAATACTAACTATTAAAAATGTTTTTAGTTCTGGTCAAGAACAATTTTTGTGGTCAAACTGAATTTGTAATATGCAACTTGAGCTTTTGAGCGCATTCTTTTTTTCTTTCAATTTTTTTTTTAATAAGTAGCTTTCTGAGAGCATTCTCAATGTATATCTTGTTAGTTTACAGATATGTACATAATGTAGTCTTGTCCCACATTGGAATAGGAGTAATATGTCCTTGTAGAGTATAGTTATAAATAAGGACATCTTGTATTGTATTGAGTATCTAATATCAATAATATATTTTCTCCGGTGCTTTCTCACATGGTATCAGAGCAATCGTAAGATTTATCGTTGTGCATAAATTACAGCAACTCCGGGAAGAGAAATCAGTCATGGAAGTCTTTTTCCGGCGACTTTTTTCAAAGTTGTTTGCGTCTTCTTTGTCTTCGTCTGTGTTGTGCAAAATCCAACACTACCACAAGAGTCGTCATTGTCCGGCGACCAAACCCCAGTGAAAATCTCCGACAGCAGCCTCCTCACGCACCACCAGAAGCTCACGCGCGTGAGATCACGCGCCGGCGCGTACGACCACTTCCGGCCATTTTTTGAAAGAATTCCTTCAGAAAAGTTGGGCCGCCTGGTAATTCCGATCCTACCTTTACTATTTTCGTTTCATTCCAACCACTTTGAGTTTTTTTCGGTAGCTACAATAAGATTCCGACGACTACACTATTCCCTTATTCTGTTTCAGTATTTCCTTACTCTATTTTAGTGGATTACAATTGATTCTTTCTCTTATTTGGTAATAATTTGCAACGATGTCTTTGGGATTTGATGTTTTTAGGTCTAGAAACATGAGTTCTGGAAGCTCTAGTGTTATGATTACCTCGAAACCTTTAATGGGAAGTTCAAACTACTTAGCTTGGGCTTCATCTGTCGAGTTGTGGTGTAAAGGTCAAGGTGTTCAAGATCATCTAATCAAACAGTCTAGTGAAGGAGATGAAAAGGCGATAGCACTTTGGGCAAAGATCGATGCTCAGTTATGTAGCATCTTGTGTCGGTCTATTGATTCCAAGTTGATGCCCTTGTTTCGTCCATTCCAGACATGTTATTTGGTTTAGGCAAAGGCTCGTACCTTGTACACTAATGACATATCTCGCTTCTATGATGTGATATCGTGGATGACAAACTTAAAGAAGCGAGCATTAGATATGTCTACTTACTTGGGTCAAGTATAGGCAGTCGTGGAGGAATTTGAGAAGTTGATGCCAGTTTCTGCTAGTGTTGAAAAACAACAAGAGCAGCGACAGAAGATGTTTCTAGTTTTTACCCTCGCTGGACTTTCTAATGATCTTGATTCAGTACGCGATCAAATTTTTGCTAGTCCGACTGTCCCCACAGTTGATGAATTATTCTCTCGATTACTCCGCCTTGCTGCAGCACCAAGTCCACCAGTGATCTCATCACAGATACTTGATTCCTCTGTTCTTGCATCCCAGACAATGGATGTTCGGGCATCTCAAACTATGGAGCATAGACGAGGAGGAGGTCGTTTTGGAAGATCTAGACCCAAGTGTTCTTATTGTCACAAACTTGGACACACTCGTGAAATGTGCTATTCCTTACATGGTCGTCCACCCAAAAATGCTTACATTGCTCAGACCGAGACTCCAGGTAACCAAGGATTTTCTTTATCTAAAGAAGAATATAATGAGCTCCTTCAGTATCGAGCAAGTAAGCAGACATCTCCACAAGTAGCCTCAGTTGCTCAGACTGATACTTCTGTTTCTGGTAATTCTTTTGCTTGTGTTTCCCAGTCTAGCACTCTTGGCCCATGGGTCATGGACTCCGGCGCTTCTGATCACATCTCTGGTAATATATCACTTTTGTCAAATATTGTATATTCACAGTCTCTTCCCACTGTTACTTTAGCCAATGGATGTCAAACTAAGGCAAAAGGAGTTGGACAAGCTAATCTCTTGTCTTCTATCACCCTAGATTCCGTTCTTTATGTCCATGGTTGTCCTTTTAGTCTTGCATCTGTTAATCGTTTGACTCGTGCCTTCCATTGTGGTATATATTTTATTGACGATTCTTTTATTATCGGGACAGACAATTGGTACAGGACGTGAATCAGAAGGCATGTACTACCTTAACTCACTCAGTCCTTCCACAACATGTCTAGTTAGGATATCCGAGTTTATCCAAACTTCAGAAGATGGTGCCTAGTTTATCTAGTTTGTCTACATTAGATTGTGAGTCATGTCGGCTTGAGAAACATACCCGAGCCTCCTTTCCGCATAGTGTTGAGAGTCATGCAGAGTCTGTTTTCTCCTTAGTTCATTCTAATATATGGGGTCCTAGTAGAGTCAGTTCAACCTTGGAATTTCGTTATTTTGTTAGTTTTATTGATGATTATTCAAGATGTACGGGGCTTTTCTTAATGAAAGATCGTTCTGAGTTATTTTCTATATTCCAGAGTTTCTGTGCAGAAATCAAAAACCAATTTGGTGTTTCTATTCGCATTTTTCGCAGTGATAATGCCTTAGAATATTTATCTTCTCAGTTTCAGCAGTTTATGACTTTTCAAGGAATTATTCACCAAACATCTTGTCCTTATACCCCTTAGCAAAATGGGGTTGCAGAGAGAAAGAATAGGTACCTTATTGAGACTGCTCGCACACTTCTAATTGAATCTCGTGTTCCGTTGCGTTTTTGGGGCGATGCAGTTCTCACATCTTGTTATTTGATTAATTGGATGCCTTCATCTCCCATCAAGGATCAGATTCCGCATCCAGTATTGTTTCCCCAGTCACCCTTATACTCTCTACCACCTCGTGTTTTTGGGAGCACGCGTTTTGTTCATAACTTAGCCCCTGGGAAAGATAAGTTAGCTACTCGTGCTCTCAAGTGTGTCTTCCTTGGTTATTCTCGTGTTCAGAAGGGATATCGTTGTTATTTCCCTGATCTTCGTAGGTATCTTATGTCAGCCGACGTCACATTTTTTGAGTCTAAACCTTTCTTTACCTCTGATGACCACCATGATATATCTGAGGTCTTACCTATACCGACCTTTGAGAAGTTTACTATAGCTCCTCTTCCACTTATGACCACAGAAGTTTCACCCATACCAACCGTTGAGGAGTCTAGTGTTGTTCCTCCTAGATCCTCAGCCACAGAAACACCACTCTTGACTTATCATCGTCGTTCGCGCCCTACATAAGGCCCAACTGGTTCTCGTCATGCACCTGACCCTGCTCCTACTGCGGACTTGTTTCTTCCTAGTACACCGATTGCAATTCGGAAAGGTATACGGACCAAACTTAATCCTAATCCCCATTATGTCGGTTTAAGTTATCATCGTCTGTCATCTCCCCATTATGCTTTTATATCTTCTTTGTCCTTGGTTTCCATCCCTAAGTCTACAGGTGAAGCGTTATCTCATCCAGGATAGTGACAGGCTATGAGTGACGAGATGTCTGCTTTACATACAAGTGGTACTTGGGAGCTTGTTCCTCTTCCTTCAGGTAAATCTATTGTTGGTTGCCGTTGGGTTTATGCAGTCAAAGTTGGTCCCGATGGCTAGGTTGATCGACTTAAGGCCCGTCTTGTTGCCAAAGGATATACTCAGATATTTGGACTCGATTACAGTGATACCTTCTCTCCCGTGGCTAAAGTCGCATCAGTCCGCCTATTTCTATCCATGACTGTGGTTCGTCATTGGCCTCTCTATCAGCTAGACATTAAGAATGTCTTTCTTCACGGTGATCTTGAGGATGAGGTTTATATGGAGCAACCACCTGGTTTTGTTGCTCAGGGGGAGTCTCGTGACCTTGTATGTCGCTTGCGTCGGTCACTTTATGGTCTAAAGCAGTCAACTCGAGCCTAGTTTGGTAAGTTCAGCACGGTTATCCAGGAGTTTGGCATGACTCGTAGTGAAGCTGATCACTCTGGGGTCGTTTGGTTTGAATACGGCTTATGCCGGGATAAGTTATGATGGGATTAGTTATCTTGGTATTATTTTTTATCCATTGTTGGTATGTTGTATTAAAAATAACAATTGCATAATTTCTAAGAAGGTATAAGTTATTCCGGCACTAATTACCCCACCCTCTACAAGGTATAAGTTATCCCGGTACTAATTTTAATCCTGGGATAACTTATACCAGGTTTGCTACCAAACAAAGTATTAAGGTGGTATTAAATTTTTATACCAGTACTATACCTTCTTATACCTCATACCAAACGACTCGCTGTGTTTTATCGGCACTATGCTTCAAGTCTCTGTATTTATCTAGTAGTCTATGTTGATGATATTGTTATTACTGCCAATGATCAGGATGATATTACCAATCTGAAGCAGCATCTCTTCCAGCACTTTCAAACTAAGAATCTAGGCAGATTGAAGTACTTTTTAGGTATTGAGGTTGCTCAGTCTAGCTGGTATTGTTATTTCTCACAGAAAATATGCTTTAGACATTCTTGATGAGACATGGATGATAGGTTGCAGACCTGTTGACACTCCGATGGATCTGAATTCTAAACTTCTGCCAGGACAGGGGGAGCCGCTTAGCGATCCTGCAAGCTATAGGCGGCTGGTTGGTAAATTAAATTATCTCACAGTGACTAGACCCGGCATTTCTTATCATGTGAGTGTTGCAAGTCAGTTTATGAATTCTCCGTGTGATAATCATTGGGATGTAGTTGTCCGCATTATTCAGTATATAAAATTGGCTCCAGGCAAAGGGTTACTGTTTGAGGATCGAGGTCATGAGCAGATCGTTAGATACTCAGATGCTGATTGGGCAGGATCACCTTTTGATAGACGTTCTACGTCTGGATATTGTGTTTTAGTAGGAGAAAATTTGGTGTCTTGGAAGAGCAAGAAACAAAATGTAGTTGCTCGATCTAGTGAAGAAGCAGAATATTGAGCAATGGCTATGGTAACATGTGAGCTAGTCTGGACCAAACAATTGCTCAAGGAGTTGAAATTTGGTGAAATCAGTCGGATGGAACTTGTGTGCGGTAATCAAGTTGCCCTTCATATTGCATCAAATCCGGTGTTCCATGAGAGAACTAAACACATTGAGATTGATTGTCACTTCGTCAGAAAAATACTTTCAGGAGAGATTGCTACAAAGTTTGCGAGGTCGAATGATCAGCTTGCAGATATTTTCACCAAGTCCCTCACTGGTCCTCGTATTGGTTATATATGTAACAAGCTCGGTACATATGATTTGTATGCACCGGCTTGAGGGGGAGTGTTAGTTTACAGATATGTACATAATGTAGTCTTGTCCCACATTGGAATAGGAGTAATATGTCCTTGCAGAGTATAGCTATAAATAAGGACCTCTTGTATTGTATTGAGTATCTAATATCAATAATATATTTTCTCCCTATCAGAGATTTACATCACTTACATGTTTAAGACTACACCAAAAACTAGATTAACTAAGTGTATTAACCATCTTATCTTATGGTTATCTTGACTAAGTCATAGGATAATATCTTCTTAATCTCTTGTTACTGATTGGTACAGTTTGAATAAGTCTCCTCATAATTTGGAGCATCTTTAGGAGTAGATATTAGTTTCTATTATATAGGAGCTTCTGTAGAAGACAGTTAACTTTACTTCAGCTCTAGTTTGTTGTAATTTATGTATTTAAGGCTTGTTATCAGATTCAATACAATCATCCTTTGACCTCCTTATCAACTGAACTTTATATGGTATCAGGGCATCAATAAACTCCACCGAGTTAGATCCAATTCATTCCCTTTAAACTTCCTGCATCCATGGCTTCAGTCATCAACTCTGGTGATGCTACTGCTGCCAGCAGCAATCCTGCAGCCTCTGCTACCACTCATGTGGTACAATTTAATCCTGTTGCTCAGTTACCTATTAAACTACAAGGTAACCTCAACTTCTCAACTTGGAAAGCTCAACTTGTGATGCTATTAAATGGTCACCAACTCATGGGACATCTTGACGGAACCATAACTGCACCTTCACCTACTATTATCCAAAATAATCTTACTGTACCAAATCCCAAGTATCAAATCTGGTTCTCTCAGGATCAATTGATCCAACAAGCAATGATGGCATCCGTCGATCCTACTATTGCTCCAACTGTTGCCACAGCTTCATCTGCTCACAAAGCATGGGAACTTCTTCACGCGGCTTACGCCAACAAGAGTCATACTCGCATCTTTAGCTTGCGAGATCAATTGCAAAACTCCAAGAAGGCCTCGAAATCCATTGCAGAGTATTTACAGGAGCTCCGCTCTCTCTCTGATGCTCTCAAAGTTGCCGGTTCACCTGTCACTGATGACGAACTTGTTGTCAAAATTCTAAGTGGCCTTGGCCCTGAGTATCGCGAAATATCTGTTGCGACGCGCACGAGACTCCTCTCTGAGCTTTGAGGAATTATTTCACAAGCTCACAGATCACGAGCTTTTCCTCAAACACCAAGACCTTGAGAAATCATCTTCTATGATTACAGCAGCTGTAGCCCAGAAAACCAACATGCCTCATCAATTCAACAGGAACAACCGTCGTTTCAATAATCAGCCATGGAAATCATCTCAGCCTCGACAATGGCATTCCAATAATCAGCAAAATTCGAGACAATCTAAGCAATATGTCAAATGCCAATTGTGCCAAAAGATTGGGCACACGGCAGATGTTTGTCGCTCCAAGTCGCACAATCACTTTGAAGCTAAAGCTAACTTTGTTTCTGGCATGCAGTCAACTGGAAACTCGTGGGTTCTAGACTCTGGTGCAACGCACCATGTCACTGCAGAGCCTCACAACCTTGAGGAGTATACAGGAAACGAGGAAATATCCATGGGTGACGGTAAAACCATTCCCATCACTCATACTGGTTCAACTCAAATACAAGCATCTAAAACTGCTTTCAAGCTTTCTAACACTCTTTGTGCTCCATCAATTAAAAAGAATCTGATTTCAGTTGCTAAGTTTTGCCAAGATAACCTAACATCTGTTGAATTTTTTCCTTTTACTTTTGTTGTGAAGGACCTGCATACTCTGAAGCCGCTGGTACAAGGCCAAAATAAAAATGGACTCTATGAATGGCCGCATCTGCAACCCACACCACCATCAGTCAGCCTTGTCTCCATTAAAGCCCCACTTCATCTCTGGCATTGTCGATTGGGTCATCCACATTCTACGATTTTAAATTTTTTTTTGAAAAAGTTTTCTTTACCTGTTTCTATCAAAAAAAAGAAAATTGAATTTTGTAATGCTTGTTCTTCTAATAAAGCTCATCGTTTGCCATTTCAACGACTCACTTTGTCCAGTAATATTCCTCTTCAGATTGTTTTTAGTGATTTATGGGGACCATCACCCGTTTTATCACTAGACAAAAAAATTATATTACTGTATTTTTGTTGATCAATACACCAAATATACTTGGTTGTATACACTTAAAAATAAACGTGAGGTTGCATCGATATTTAAACAATTTCATCCTTTGGTAGAAAATTTCTTCAATTTATACGGATGGAGGGGGTGAGTTTATAGGTCTTCACCCCTATCTTCAGCAAAATGGCATTGAACACTTAATTTCACCTCCCTACACACCACAACGTGTTGCCATAGCTGAACGTCGACATCGCCATATTATTGAAACGGCTAAAACTCTTCTTCATGAAGCATCTTTACCACCTGAACTATGGTCTTTTGCCTGTCATCATGCTGTCTACCTTATTAATCGACTTCCCACACCCATCCTAAATAATCAGTCACCTTACCAAAAGTTATTTGGTCAATCTCCTAACTATACCACCCTAAAAGTTTTTGGTTGTCTTTGTTACCCATGGCTTAAACCTTACACCAAAAATAAACTTGAACCCAGATCCACCCCGTGTGTGTATTTAGGTATTTCTCACACTCACCACGCTCATATCTGCTTTGACCCGGCACAGTCTAAAATTTTCATTAGTCGTGATGTTCAATTTTTTGAAAAAAATTTCCCTTTTAAAAAAATGTTCATACATTTACAAAAAAATGCTTCCAAAGTATGTTGGGAAGTGGTTAACTCAAAAGAGGACAGTCCAAATACAATTCAAATTCCACCTCCCTCTATCCCATCACTTATTCCAGTCTTTTTAGAGTCCAACTTTCAACATTCTACTGATTCCAATAGAGATATTCACTCCAACAACAACAGCCAAGTACCAGCAGCTGCAGAGAATTCAGGTAATACACAACTCACTGCTCTTTCTTCTTTGCAACTCCCCGCACTTTCTCCTTCACAAAATACTGCTACAAATAAGCAACAACCTCCTCCTTTGCTCACATATCAGAGACGCAGAACCACAGCCAGCAACATGCCATCCCAACAACCATTATCAACCACCAGAGAAGCCCCTCCTCCAACCTCCACTTTGGCACTCTCTGACAGTCTAAATACCACAAACCCATCTACAATTGATCCCTCCCCTGCAATACCACCAGAACCAACTCGCATTATAACAAGGTCCCAGAATAATATTTTCAAGCCCAAAAGAACATTCTCTTTTCTGACCCATTTGTCTCCTACGCCTGTAACATTCAAACAAGCTGACAAACATGAAGAGTGGAGACAAGCAATGAAAGCCGGATATGATGCTTTGATAAAAAATCAGACTTGGGAATTGGTACCGCGAGATCCAACCACAAATGTTGTGGACTGCAAATGGTTGTACCGAATCAAAAGAAAAGCGGATGGTTCCATAGAACGTTACAAAGCTCGTCTAGTTGCAAAAGGGTTCACGCAGCGTCCTGGCTTAGATTTTCATGAGACATTCAGTCCCGTTGTTAAACCAACAATGGTAAGGCTAGTGCTATTAATAGTTGTGCAACACAGATGGCCAATCCATCAGCTTGATGTCAATAATGCTTTCCTGCAAGGGAAATTGGATGAAGAAGTTTTTATGTCTCAACCTCAAGGCTTTGTTAATCCCCAATTTCCATACCATGTTTGCAAACTGAAAAAGGCTATTAATGGCCTCAAACAAGACCCACGGGCTTGGTATACTGCCTTGCATGAACATTTACAGAAGATGGGCTTTGTTAAATGTCAATCTGACACCTCTTTATTTGTATTGAGGCATTCGGCTGCAACTATTTATGTGCTCGTCTATGTTGATGATATTTTGGTCACTGGAAATCATCCACTATTGATTAAATCTGTTATCAGTTCCTTGGCAAATCGATTTTCATTGAAGGATCTTGGCCATTTAAACTATTTCTTGGGTGTTGAAGTTAAGCAAGTACCAGATGGTCTCATTCTCTCTCAATCTAAATATATTTTGGACATTCTTTCCGAACTGGATATGGATAATTGTAAAGGTGTTTCTACTCCTATGTGTTCCAGTCAACTGCTTCGGGTAGTCGATGGTTCCCCCCTAACTGATGCAACGTGCTACCGACGCACCCTTGGCAAATTGCAGTATTTGTCCTTCACTCGGCCTGATATATCTTATGCAGTCAATAAATTATCGCAATTTATGCATGCTCCGACTGATGAACATTGGAAAGCGGTTAAAAGAGTACTACGGTATCTCAAAGAAACAGCAAGTTCAGGCATTCGCATCCTTCGCAGCTCAGACTCTAATCTGTATGTGTATGCTGATGCCGATTGGGCAGGCGACCCGAACAACAGAATATCTACATCAGGTTATATCCTTTTCTTTGGTCCGAATCCAGTCAGCTGGTCATCAAAAAAGCAACATGCCGTGGCTCGCTCATCCACCGAAGCAGAGTATAAATCAGTTGCCAATGCACTTTCGGAGCTCACTTGGGTGCGAAACTTACTCCGTGAGTTACATGTCACCATTCCGAAGACGCCAACAATCTTCTGTGATAATGTTGGAGTTACTTATTTATCTCACAACCCAGTATTTCATACCCGCATGAAACATGTTGCTGTAGATTTTGCATATGTCCGAGACCAAGTTCAAGCTCATCAAGTTCATGTTAAGCATACTCATGCTTGTGATCAACTTGCTGATACCTTCACCAAGCCACTACCTAAACCAGCCTTTGCTAGGTGTCGTTCCAAGTTAGGCATTGTTGCACCATGTCTAACTTGAGGGGGTGTATTAACCATCTTATCTTATGGTTATCTTGACTAAGTCATAGGATAATATCTTCTTAATCTCTTGTTACTGATTGGTACAGTTTGAATAAGTCTCCTCATAATTTGGAGCATCTTTAGGAGTAGATATTAGTTTCTATTATATAGGAGCTTCTGTAGAAGACAGTTAACTTTACTTCAGCTCTAGTTTGTTGTAATTTATGTATTTAAGGCTTGTTATCAGATTCAATACAATCATCCTTTGACCTCCTTATCAACTGAACTTTATAATAAGAAGAGATATAACTGTAACCTTCTGAGCCTAAGCACGGTCAGAACTTTGGTCAGCACCCTAAAATCCTCACAACCCAATTGAGTTGTTCAGAATATTTGAGGAACAACAACATACCTAGTGTGATCCCACAAGTGGGGTCTGGGGAGGTTGGGGTGTACGCAAACCTTACCCCTACCTTGTGCGAGGTAAAGATATTTCCTATAGACCCTCAGCGTTCAGAATATTTGAGGAAATTAATAAAAATAGAACCTAATAAAATTCCAGCATACAACTTTAAGAAAACTATTTAGATCACACTCCAGCGCTACACAACGAGGACAACATTGTCCGGATGAGGTAGCAGTCAGCACCATGATGTTAACCGAGTGAGCCATGCAGCAGTTACAAAAAAAAAGCTCAAATATTCACGTTTGATAAGAAACTTAGTCAAATCAACAATGAGCACAGAACCAAAAACTTCTAACAGCATATACAATTCAAACTAAAAGGGTAATTAACTGGAATCCAAAGGTTGCATGGCCAGCGCAGCTGATCCTGATATCAGCCAAAAGCTCAAAGACAAACTCGTGCTAGTCAAAATAAAGTCAAGCAAATCATTCCAGCACAAAACTATACCATTTCGACATACATTTTTGCAAATACTTCATAACCAAGAGCAGAAAGAATATTCGGTTTCATTACGTCGGGTAGGCAAGTCCATGTTATAACAATTAAATTCCAGGATATTCGCTTGGTGATAGTCTGTATGCCAGAATGATAGTATGAAATTTGCTGTACCAGTGTAAGGGAAAGATACTTATCCTCAATGCTTATACAACATAAAGTGAGTAGAGTTCATACTTTATTGTGGCTCCTCCTTTCCCAATTATTCCACCACAGGAGCTGTTGGGCACAACTAGTCTAAATCTTGAGCGTGGTTCAACATCGCCACCATCTTCAACATAAAACTGATCCAGAAGAAGATAGTATTTTAATCTATGCATCAAGAGAAGAATAGGAAACAGGAGTGAACATGACATTACCTCATCCAGCAATTTACCAAGAATAAGATCGACCGCCTTGAGTAAATCATCGAGAAACCCAGATACCATCACAACTCTATCTGATGTTCCAGGGAAAAATTCATAGTTGCGTGACAACTGAATTCTAGCCCCAGAACGAGATTGAAACTCAGTGATAGTTGAACCACCTTTTCCAATAATTGAACCGGCTTCAGTATTTGACAGAAGGAACTTGACATAAGTTGTCTTCTCCTCATGGTCTGGGAATAACACAAACATAAAAAGGAGGACTGTTAGACCTTTCTTGAGTACTTAGCAGAAACGCCTCTAAAGGTGATATTCCGAGTTAATGATTTTCAACAATAATTGCAAGACATAATAAAGAAATTTTTTTAAAAAAGGAACAAACTTTTTCTTATTATCATGAACTTGAAATGCTACCCATACATGCCCATCTTATCATACTAAGTAGCTTTGCAAGCCTAACCCCCTAACAATAAGAACAAATTTTGGAGCCTCATTTCTCACCTCCCTAATGCAGCAGAAGAGATATATTCCCATGGAGGGTGCAAAAAACTTTTGATATGTGATGTTTTATTACAGCCAATTAATGATACACTATCATACAAATTTCACAAATTAAGTCAACCAGTAAATCACCAGCGTCTCACGTACAGTGTATATGCACATATGTGATCAACAAAATTCCAAAATAAGAAGGAACGGAAGCGGACTTAGTATACAATACACTGGTTCATCATAACTCAATACTTTTGGCTCAAAACTTGTATGCGTTAGAAATATAAATAAGTACAAATAATAATAAATATAAAAAAGTACAATGAATAAATTTTGAGCCCATTAAATCAAACGGGCATTGATAGAATTTCGAACTCACGCCCATAAAGTTCAAATCCTAGATACGTCTATGAGAAGGAAAATATCAGTATTGGAAATAGTTCTTTTAATTGGTAAAGGTTCAGTTTGTTAAAGACATTTCTTTTGCTCAATATGGAGTTAAGAATTGAAAAGCTGAAGAAAAATTTACACCCATTCCATTTTTGATGTTGTCTCCCTTGGATGTTACCAATGTATGTGCTGCTTTCATGGCGAAATACTGCAATCATACAAAACCTTTTCCCTCGGACTTTCACATGATGTTTTAAGAAAGAGTAACTAGAATGAGTAGAAACTCATAAAGTGGTATAGATCGAACTTGTGAACCTTCCATACAGGGACTTCCTTGGGACCTATTTTTGGTATACAATATTCATCTTAAGGAACGGGATAGCTAAAGATGTTTCACCAAAGCACATTTTCGGCACATACAGGAAAAAATTTACCCTTTTTATGCTGGTAAATAAATGGTAACAGTTGAATAATGAGGCTCAGGTGCCTCTGGTACAGAATTGGAATTGAAAGACGCCTTTGAGTGACCAAGCACCTTCTCTATTAGTATGTCTAAAGGAAAAAACTCCCCTCGACCCATCATGTCGCGTGATTGAGAGACAGCATTGAAGTGTTTGAACTTCAGAATTAGGAGGCAAGAGTATTGCAAGAACAGCAACTCAATGTTAAAAATATGTAGGCTTCAGTGAATGAATGACGCAATGAAGCTCTTTGAGATAAAATAAGTAGTGGCTAAAATAGCATACTTTCAGCTAAAATCTTAAATTATATCATAAATGCTGAAGCAATATCATGAAGGGTAATATATATTTATGTGTGTGGGTGTGTCTAATGTCCGCAAAGAACATTATCATGAGGTTATCGATAAGATTCAAGGATCCTTTCCGGTAGCAACTGTTGAAATTGTCAAAAGTCCCACATCGGTGGATGACAATTTTGAATGGGAATTTCACCCTATAAAAGGAGGCCTAATGTTTAGGATTTAAACACACCTCTCATTTGCCTTTTATCTTCTTAAGGCATTTGTATCTTCTCTCTTTAGTATTATTTCACTTGTAATTTTGGAGTGGAATAAAATATTGATTGTGTCCGAGGAAGTAGGCAAAATTGGCCGAACCTCGTAAATTCTGGTGTTCTTTTATTGTTGTCTTATTGTCTTGTTTATTATTTAGTGGTTGTCATAATTTTTGGTATAGTAGTTGTGACTCATTCACACTATATACATTTGGCTTCCGCAACAATTGGTATCAGAGCCAAGGTACTGTCTAAGTATGCTCTGTGGTTGCAGCATAGTCTGATCTTCCACATCAGAAAAGATCTATCTTGGTAACTGAGTCAAGGTTCTGTCTGAGTATACTCTGTGGTTGCAGCTTAGTCTGATATTCCACACCAGAAAGGAAATAATCTTGATTTGTGTCGTCAGCTACTAAATAATATTTGTGTCAAAATGGGAGACAGTAAACAAGAAGAATTTACATCAAGTGTCAATAATACGTCATCGTTGGCATCTTCGCTTATGACAAGAATTGTGTCAAATGCGAAATTTGCGGTAGAAATTTTTGACGGGTCAGGACATTTTGGGATGTGGCAAGGCGAGGTTCTAGATGTTCTTTTTCAACAAGGGCTAGATCTTGCCATTGAAGAAAAGAAGCCAGATGTTATTGGAGAAGAAGATTGGAAAATTATCAATCGTGTTGCTTGCGGTACCATTCGATCCTACCTTGCTAGAGAGCAGAAATATCCATACACAAAGGAAACTTCTGCAAGTAAATTATGGAAAGCACTGGAGGATAAATTTTTGAAGAAAAACAGTCAAAATAAATTGTACATGAAGAAGAGACTGTTTCGTTTCACCTATGTTCCTGGTACCACAATGAATGAACATATCACCAGTTTCAATAAGTTGGTCACAGATTTGCAAAATATGGATGCAACTTTTGATGATGGTGACTTGGCCTTGATGTTGTTGGGGTCACTTCCTAATGAGTACGAGCACCTTGAAACTACTCTACTCCATGGAAATGACGAAATTTCTCTCAGAGAAGTTTGTTCGGCTTTGTACAGCTATGAACAAAGAAAAGGAGAAAAACAGAAGGGCGGAGAAGGAGAAGCACTAATTGTGAGGGGTCGTCCTCAAAATCAAACGAGGACTAAGAAGGGAAGATCCAAGTCGAGATCTAGACCCAGCAAAGATGAATGTGCCTTTTGTCGAGACAAGGGGCACTGGAAGAAAAACTGTCCGAAGTTGAAGAATAAGGCCAGACATAACAATGGAAAGGTCATTATGGATTCAAATGTAGCTGATTGTGATGATTCAGACTTCTCATTAGTTACAACAGAGTTATCAACATCATCAGACATATGGTTGATGGACTCGGCTTGTAGCTATCATATGTGTCCCAACAAGGACTGGTTCGTGAATTTTCAAGAAGGAGAATATGGAGTTATCCACACAGCGGATAACAGCCCACTTACCTCATATGGCATTGGTTCAATAAGATTAAGGAGCCATGATGGAATGATCAGAACATTAACAGATGTTCGATATGTACCGGATTTGAAGAAGAATCTCATCTCTGTGGGAGCCCTAGAATCAAAAGGGTTCAAAATCATTGCAGAAAATGGAGTGATGAGAATATGCTCCGGTGCACTAGTGGTAATGAAGGTCAATCGGAAGAACAATAACATGTACTGCTATCGTGGTAGCACAGTTATTGGGACAGCAACAGTGACATCCAGTGATGACAAAGAGGCAGAAGCAACCAGGCTATGGCACATGCGCTTGGGACATGCTGGAGGAAAATCCTTGAAAGCTCTATCTAATCAAGGATTGTTAAAAGGCGTAAAGACTTGCAACTTGGAGTTTTGCGAGCATTGTGTCAAAGGGAAACAGACAAGGGTTAAATTTGGTACAGCGATCCATAATACTAAAGGCATTTTGGATTATGTACACTCTGATGTTTGGGGTGCTTCCAAAACACCTTCATTGGGTGGGAAGCACTATTTTGTAACCTTTGTTGATGATTTTTCCCGAAGAGTGTGGGTGTATACAATGAAGAGGAAAGATGAAGTGTTGGGAATTTTTCTCAAATGGAAAACGATGGTGGAGAATCAAACAGGCAGGAGGATCAAGTGTATTCGCACAGACAATGGATGTGAATACAAAAATGATCATTTCAATAAGGTCTGTGAAAATGATGGCATCGTCCGACACTTCACTGTCAGACATACACCACAACAGAATGGAGTGGCAGAACGTATGAACCGGACCTTGCTGGAGAAGGTACGGTGTATGTTGTCCAATGCTGGCTTGGGCAAAGAATTTTGGGTTGAGGCAATTACATATGCATGCCACCTCATTAATCGTCTACCATCTGCTGCTATTGATGGCAAGACACCATTTGAAAAATGGTATGGAAAACCTGCTGTAGATTATGACTCTTTGCACGTGTTTGGCTCAATTGCATACTATCATGTGAAAGAGTCAAAATTGGATCCGAGAGCAAAGAAGGCTATATTTATGGGGATTACTTCTGGAGTCAAAGGATACCGCTTATGGTGTCCAGAGACAAGGAATATTATATTTAGCAGAGATGTTACCTTTGATGAATCTGCCATAACAGATAAGGTGACAGTTGAAGATGTCAAACAAACTGGTGGTGCATCAAAGCAGGTGGAGTTTGAGGAAAAATTTATTTTTCCTACACAACCACTTATAAAGACGCAATCCAAAGTTCAGAAGAAGATAAGTGGAGGATTGCCATGAATGAAGAAATGCAGTCCCTTCATCAGAATCATACATGGAAATTGGCCAATCTCCCGAAGGGAAAGAAAGCAATTGGGTGCAAATGGGTATTTGCAAAGAAAGAAGGATTTCCTAACCAAGAAGATGTTCGCTACAAAGCAAGATTGGTGGCCAAAGGATATGCTCAAAAGGAGGGAATTGATTACAATGAAGTATTTTCTCCAGTTGTAAAACATTCCTCCATTAGAATTATGTTGGCTTTGGTAGCACAGTTGGATTTGGAACTAGTTCAGATGGATGTAAAAACTGCGTTTTTACATGGAAACTTGGAGGAGGAAATCTACATGACTCAGCCAGAAGGATTCAAAGTTGCTGGAAAAGAAAATATGGTATGCAAACTTGAAAAATCGTTGTACGGATTGAAACAATCTTCTAGACAATGGTACAAGCGATTTGACAAGTTTATGTTGTGGCAAGGGTACAAGAGAAGCAAATACGATCATTGTGTGTATTTGCGCAAACTTAATGATGGTTCCTTTGTATATCTTCTCCTATATGTTGATGATATGTTGATAACTTCCAAGAATTCGGAAGAAATTGATAAGTTGAAGATTCAACTGAAGGAGGAGTTCGAGATGAAGGATCTGGGTGAGGCAAAGAAAATTCTTGGCATGGAGATAATAAGAGATAGACGTTCAAAGAAACTCTGTTTATCTCAGAAAGAATATTTGAAGAGAGTACTACAGCGTTTTGGCATAGATAAGAAGACTAAGCCAATTAGTACGCCACTTGCTCCCCATTTTAAGCTAAGTACTACTATGTCGCCAAAGGATGAAACTGAACAGGAGTATATGTCAAGGGTACCATACGCAAATGCTGTTGGTAGCTTGATGTATGCGATGGTTTGTACGAGACCTGACATTTCACAAGCCGTTAGTTATTAGCAGATATATGCATAATCCAGGAAAGGAGCATTGGCAAGCTGTGAAATGGATTCTACGGTATATTCATAGTACTGTAGATGTTGGGTTAGTTTTTGAGCAGGAAGGCAATCGGTCTGTAGTTGGATATTGTGACTCAGATTTTGCGGGTGATCTGGACAAACGAAGGTCAACTACTGGTTATGTGTTTACTTTTGCAAAGGCACCAGTTAGTTGGAAGTCTACTTTGCAGTCAACAGTTGCTTTGTCTACAACAGAGGCAGAGTACATGGCTATTACAGAGGCTGTGAAGGAGGCAATTTGGCTTCAGGGGTTGCTAAAAGAGCTTGGTATTGAACAAAAAAATATTATAATTTTTTGTGATAGTCAAAGTGCTATTCAATTAGCGAAGAACCAAGTTTATCATGCAAGGACGAAGCACATTGATGTTCGGTATCATTTCGTACGAGAAATCATAGAAGAAGGTGGAGTCACGGTGAAGAAAATTCATACTACGGAGAACCCTGCTGATATGCTGACAAAAGTGGTGACTGCGGTCAAGTTTCAACATTGTTTGGATTTGATCAACATTGTTGAACACTAAAGATTGAAGATGAAGACACAACCAAAATTTGTTATTGAGAGAAAATTGAAGATGTGAAATTTTGCCAAGGTGAAGATTTGTTGAAATTGTCAAAAGTCCCACATCGGTGGATGACAATTTTGAATGGGAATTTCACCCTATAAAAGGAGGCCTAATGTTTAGGATTTAAACACACCTCTCATTTGCCTTTTATCTTCTTAAGGCATTTGTATCTTCTCTCTTTAGTATTATTTCACTTGTAATTTTGGAGTGGAATAAAATATTGATTGTGTCCGAGGAAGTAAGCAAAATTGGCCGAACCTCGTAAATTCTTGTGTTCTTTTATTGTTGTCTTATTGTCTTGTTTATTATTTAGTGGTTGTCATAATTTTTGGTATAGTAGTGACTCATTCACACTATATATATTTGGCTTCCGCAACAGCAACTACTAAATACATGGCACCTAGAAATGCCTACAAGGTAAACACCACAACTAAGTACAATATTTTCTCATTTTGAGGCATCAACGAGCGCAACAACAGCAACAACAACTACGCTCAATCCCAAACAAGGAGGTTGTGGTAGGCTGGCAGCTAGCGCAAAACTAGTTAATTTCATGATGAATCCTCACATTACAAATATCAACAAGCGCACATCATAGAAATACAAGCAACCCATGACATCTACTCGCGAGTTCAGATTTAGTCCACAATAATAAGTTCCATTTCGACTAACTCACCTCACAAACAGCATAGTTCTTCTATTTCCAGTTTCCAATGGATTTCCACAAATGCATTTGCCAATATTTAAAATAAACATATTATTATAATTATTAACTCACAAATAGCCCATAAAATCACCAAATGTCCGCCATCCTTAGGGTTTTAAAACGACAGTTATCAATACCTATACAAATATCAGCTCAAAACCTGCTTGCATTCGAAATTTCACATTGTACGAGGTTCCAGACGGAAACGGATCAAACACGGCAGAATTCTAAGAGCACATTATCAAAAAATTCAAAAACTAAAATTAAAAAATATAAAAAAGCGATAACAGATAGCAGATCCGAAGCTAGTTATATTCACATTACAACAATACACGGAAAATTTTGAAAATTAATTTTAAAAAAGTGATTAGAGATATATAATACCTTGAGAAGGAGGAGAAGAAGGCGGAGATTTGCGAGGGGAAGATTGCTCCAGCTGACTTTCAGCTGACGAATTGTAGTTCGATTCTGCTCCTGCTCCTGCTCCTTCCATTGCCATTTTCGGGAAGTATTATCACTGTGTGTGTGCGTGTTTTTAAGAAGAATGTGAAGAAGGTGGAGATTTTTTAGAAGAGGAGGAAATGGAAAGAGAGTGGAAGTATGTGCTGAAGAAGGGGGGAGTGAGGGGTGCGGTGCTTTGCGGAGATGAAGAAGACTTTTCTGGTGTTTTATTTTACACCTTGAAAACCGCCTCTTTTGGACAACTACTCAGATTTGCATTTTTTCTTTTTTTATTTATTACTATATTCTTTTCTTTTTTTTTCTTCTTATTTTGCATTTTGTTTTCTAGCTTGAGAAAATCTAATAAAGGATGTGCTTGTGAGACTTATTTCACAAATTATCATTCAGACTTTAATTTTATTGCGCTAAAGTTATAAATTACTTTCTAACCAAAAAAATTAGTTAACTTTATCTAAATATTACAAAAACTATTAAACTATCTTTTATAGCTAAAAATTTATTTTAATATTGCTTAAATATCATAGAAATGTATGTCTCATTTGTTTCCTTTCAATGACTTTTTTTCTTTTGGAATAAAGGTGAGTAATTTGTATGCTATAAAGATAGTTTAGGGACCTTCATGATACATAGGTAAAGTTGAATTTTTTTTGGTTAAAAAATAATTTAGTGTTTTTTGTACAATAAAATAAAAGTTGAGTGATCATCCGTAAAATTAACTTTGAGCTAGAAAACTTACCCAATTGCAATTGTCTATTGGTTCCTTCCAGGAGTTAGTTGACTTCTCTTCGTTGGAAGATTACACTAGCTAAAATAAAAACCTTTTTATATATATTCTATTTACCCGTAAAACAATACAGTTAAATTTGTTATGTGGTTTATAGACAAGCGAATCGATTTGATCCAAAAATAATAAATAAATTGGATTAAAAATAAGACTTAGCATAAAAATCAAAGAAAATGGCAGGCTTGGGCGCTCCGGGAGTGATGCGTCTGAGGACAGAAGTAAGGACAGTGTTAAACAGCAAGTAAAATTATCTGATTTAGATTGATAATATAATGTAGCATAAATTTTGCCAATGATTTCGTTCATTACAATGGCTGTTGAGCCTACTATTTATAGTTAGCACCTAGGGAAATAAGATCCTAGGATTGAGGCCATCTTAAATGACAATAAAAGGGGCCATTGATTAATATGTAACGGTATGTTATGACTCCAAATATTTTCTGAAACGGCTGCCCATTTAATGCCCAGGAAATAATCTTCATTAAATGCTTTCCAATAACAAACATTCGATCTGCTCACGTTGATTATGCCCCCTTCGGGGCCTATCCGATGTCAGCTGCAACTGTTGTTTCCGGTCTTGGTTCTTACTTGATTTGTCTTCCGCTTGTCTTCGGTTCCACGTGTCACGCTATCATTCGATCATTTAATACAAATCGACTTTACCCTATACACATACACTATATATTGGCACTCTCTAGCTTTTTTGTGAATTTACTTTTTTATGTTTTGACCTCGTGAATGAAAATTCTAGTTCCGTCACAATCTTTATTTTGACACTGCATTTGCATTTATCTGCACGTGAATAAATGATGATTGCCAATTTTCCACACAGTTAGGCACTACCGAACTAGCTGAGGCAAAATTCTCAAAGTGTGCATTTAAAGATGGGAAAAGGCCAAAAAATGACCTTGTAGTATTTGAAATGGATCAATTATAACCCTCGTTTAAATTTGAGTCCACAAATGACTCTGCCGTTATAGAATGGGTCTAATAATACCTTTGTGTTATTTGAAATGGATCAATTATAACTCTCGTTTAAATTTGAGCCCATTAATGACCCCGCCATTAAAGAATGGGTCTAATACTGCTATTTTCCTTGGTTAGTAATGATTAGGGGTGTAAATGGATATTTAAAAATCGAATAAACCAACAAAATCGTACCGTGCCGAACTTATTTTTAGGTTTTTTTTAATAAAACCGTAGGTTTTTATATAAATCTATAACCGTACCGATAATTAGGGTAGGTTTTTTATTTTATAAAAATAAACCGAAAAATTATTAAACCGTAGCGAATAAATTTACATGTGAAACATATATTTATATATTAAGTTTAAAAATAATAATGTATTAAAATTTGTACATTATTTATATTAATACATTATTATTTACAAATATAAATATTAGACTCATTCTTTAACGGCAAGGTCATTAGTGAGCTCAAATTTTAAACTTATTCGACCCATTCTTTATAAATATTAGACCCATTATCATTTTTAAACTTAATATATAAATATCGAACCGTACCGAATAAATTTATATGTGAAATATATATTTATACTGGGTCTAATAATAGGTCTGATATATTTACATGTGAAACATATATTCACATGTAAATTTATTCGGTATGGTTCAAATATATTTACATGTGAAACATATATTTACATGCAAATTTATTCGGTACGGTTCAATATTGTTTTGGTTTATTTTTATAAAATAAAAAACCTACCCTAATTATCGGTACAATTATAGGTTTATATAAAAACCTACGGTTTTATTAAAAGAAACCTAAAAATCGGTTCGGCACGGTACAGTTCTGTTGGTTTAGTCATTTTTAAATATCCATTTACGCCCCTAATCATTACTAATTGAGGAAAATAAAAGTATTAGACCCATTCTTTTACGGCAGGGTCACTAGTGGGCTCAAATTTAAACGAGGGTTATAATTGATCCATTTCGAATAACACAAGGGCATTATTAGACACATTCTATAACGGTAGAGTCATTTGTGGACTCAAGTTTAAGCGGGAGTTATACTTGATCCATTTCAAATATCACAACGTCATTTTTGGGCCTTTTCCCTTTAAAGATTACCAAAAACAAGAGACTCCATACACATCTTGTATATTGGTGCTATCTAGTATCGGTAAATTCTTACTTCCTTTTTTCTTTTTTCTCTTTTCTTTTTTTGGGATAGTTCAGAAATAGTTGGTAGAATTTTACAAGTCAACTATAACATAAAATAGAACAGCTTGAGTTGGCATCTGACAAAAGGTAAAGGCCTTAGGGCAGTTTAATACTATATTTTATTTTATTTTTCTGAAACAAGTAGTGTAGTTTTCAATTAATATTAGAAAAAAGTCAATTATATAAGTGTATTATCCAGTATAATTTATTTCCTTAATTAATTGTATATATAGTTTAACGAAAAAAATCCAAGTAGAACATGCAGACTTAAAGATCGTGCGTGTATAAAATTTTCTCTATCGCATGAATAGTTGAATACATATTCAGAGAATACGACGGATCCCACGATTTCTTAATCATTGGCCAGATCTATTTCACAGCCATAATCTATTAATCAGTAACAGTAGCGAAACTAGAAATTTTATCAAAGGTGTTCAAATTTGAAAGAATGAAAAACATTTCGACAAAGGGTGTTCAATATATGTTATATACCTCTAAAACATAATATTTTACGTATATACACAATGTAATTTTCGATAAAATCCTTATGGCCATGTGGCTTCGCCCCTTGACCAATAATGATTTTGTATGAAATTATAAAAAGGTGGCATTTGGATTTTGTCTTAATTTAGTTTCCAAACGAATAGAAAATAGTTTTGGGAAGTTTGTGCATTTGGAATATTTAAAAAAAACAATTTAAAGGCACTTGTATTAACTTTTACGAGGATCATGGAAGAGGTTGTTTCAATTCCATGATATGGACGATTGGAAACTTCTATGATCCAATACATTGCAAACAACATTATATCTTTTACCTAGTTATGAAATTGAGATAAAGTCAGATGTTAAGGAAACTTCCGGACCATCTTTTCCAGCCAGATAGCGAGCGATCACTCAGTGAATGAATTCGACTCTTTCTTCTTTCGAGCTACACGTCTTCCAATAAACGAAAAAGGATTTCTGGTGACGCTCCTGCCCTTTACCCAAACAGTACAAGAATGGCAATCCACCTATTGGTGTGCTGATGATTCAGTATTTAAACTCTTTTGAATCACTTTAAGGTTTTAGTATTAAACTCATTATATTTTTAAAATTATGCGTTTATATTCACTATTTATTGCAATTTAATTACACATAAATTTATACTCTGCGTCGAAAGTACTGAATTTAGTTGAACCCAGTAATTCTATGTTGCATCCGCCCCTGAATCTTATAATGTTCAGAAATCAAAACCATAAAACATATCTTAAAATAAGGAAAATGAAAAGAAAAATGAGTTGCAATCGAAATGGCAATTGCTATATATAATCTAAATAATTTTGTAATTTATTGAATTTAAAATATTAAATATCAATAATAATAAATTTAGGATTGAAATAGCTCTTAAAATAGTATTTGTATATATGATACAAGAATAAATGTTATTTTCTGTCACGACCCAAAATCTCACCACAAGTATCGTGATGGCACCTAGTCTCTAAGACTAGGTAGGCCGATTTCAATTACCTTTTGAAGCCATTTTTTTTTGAATTGAATAAGTAATCAAAACTAACAGTGGAACAAGTATGATATACAACCTCCCAAGACTGGTAGTACTGAGTCACGAACTCTAAGTGAATACATGGAATGATCACGAGGACCGAATATGCAATATTGTTTGATTACAAATTAACAGTACAATGAAATGAAAAGACCCCAAGGGACTGCGACGACCAAGCGGCTCTACCTTGAATCCTTATGATCCCGATGTAACTCTGCTAAAGTCCAATATCTCCAATACCTGGCTCTGCATAAAAATATACAGAAGTGTAGTATGAGTACACCACGGTCGGTACCCAGTAAGTATCAAGACTAACCTCAATAGAGTAGAGACGAGGTACAGTCAAGACACTCACTAGTCTAATACCCTGTGCAATATAGCAGTATACAATAGTATTAAAAAATAACTAGCAATGATAACAACAACTCAACCAGTGATATAACAACAAGGCAATAAGAACATCATAATTATTGCTCAGGCGAATAAGGAACACAAGTACAATCAATAAGTCAAGTCCTTCAAATATAAATCGTTCCCATATTATTCTTTAAGATAAATATCTTTCGAATATACTTTTTTTGAATAATTATCTTTCGAATATACTTCTTTCAAATAAATATATTTTCAAGTAAAAGTCACCATGTGACACCTCATTTCAAATCATAAAAATTACGGGTCTCAACCCACTTTCATATTTTTCACGACACTTCGTGCCCATATTTCTATCACCATCACACGGACAACTCACGTGTCAATAATAAAATCATCATATTTTTTCCCGGCACCTCATGCCCATATTATTTTTATAACTGTATGGACAACTCACGTACCAAAATATCAATGTATATAAGATCAGCAAGATCAATTTATGTTCAATAAAGTAAGGTTAAAATATTTAAACCAAGTAAGAATCAACAAAAGGATAAGTTTATTTTTGAAATCGTTTGAGAGAGAAAAAATGACATTTCCTTTAAAATAAAGCATCAGATAAACTACTGATTTGGATATAAAATTTATTAAATTAAACATACTGAAAATTTTCTTTTATTTAAAACAACTCAATCATCAAAGACAAGTACAACCCAAAAATATAAATCCTCAAAGTCTCGTACGAAAAAGTCAAGGTCAACACAATACATCAAGAAATACAAAACACTTAATATTAAGTCAAATGATACATCACGAAAACACACAAGAATTTATAAATTACGGAAAAATAAAATAACCAAGAGCAAGTGTAAACATAGTCCCGAAGTAAGTGCTCAACAGGGAGATCTCCCGAGGTACCGCCTCGTTGTCCCAAATTAAATATGCAACAACAAAAATGTCCCCAGGCCATCACAAATCAATCCCCGACATAGCTTCCCTTGTCTCGCCACGTGTGCAATAGTAAAGTAAATACCCGCCTTGTCTCGCCACACGTGCATAATAATATTCCCACCTTGTCTCGCTACATGTGCAAACTCACATATATATAAATAGCCCGCCTTGTCACGCCGCATGTGCATAAATTAATAGTAATAATAGCACGACAGAAATCTCGTGCAAACACCCGAACATAACTCCCACAATAGAATGTGCCAATATCACATCTCATAAACTGCACCTCAAGTGTTCAAATATTACAACATAGCATAGATTGCACATCAAATGCTCAATTATTACAACTTATCACAGATTGCACATCAAGTGCTCAAATATTATAAATTATCACAGATTGCACATCAAGTGCTCAAATATTACAACTTAAGGCACTAATAATGAATTGTATATAATTTGTAAGTAATTCTTGTTTAGAACGGACAATATGCAAAATTAGGACAATTTTGGTTAATTCGTGGTCATGCTTGGAGGTTCCTTACCAATATAAACTGCTTGGTTCGGGTTCAAATTTTGAGCAACAAATACAACTTAATTAGATGCAACGACAAGTAACCGACGTGCTCCCGATAAGTCAATCTATGGATCAAGTGCATAGAGAGTAATTCTCAAGGATGCTATTTAGAGATTAACCAATATTTATTTTGTCCTGAAATTTTAAACTAAAAATCTTAACTTCAGGACAATTAAAGGATATTTTTTAGGTTTGGCAATAGAGGGTCGAAAAGTATCCGAAGAGTTAAAAAGTAATATGAGAGGTGCATAGACCAATTAATCATGCTGGTCGTATTCTTTAATTTGGGATGATAAGAGAGTAATTCTTCCTAATATGAGACAAAGAATACGACCACTTAGATAGAATCAGTGAAAAAAGCAATAAAAGAAAGTGTGATTGCTGATCCAAAACCGATTTCTTGAATGAAGTTAAAAATAAGTTCTATTGCTCTTGAAGGAAAGTGGTAAGTAGGCTTAGATTAGAAACAAAGGAATTTATCAAGAATTTTCAGAAACCACTATTGTTTAGTGGCTATTA
This sequence comes from Nicotiana tabacum, assembly GCF_000715075.1. Lineage (NCBI taxonomy): Eukaryota > Viridiplantae > Streptophyta > Magnoliopsida > Solanales > Solanaceae > Nicotiana > Nicotiana tabacum. The sequence goes on from NC_134092.1 coordinate 122,864,125, forward strand.
ATTTTCTATAGCTACTATATAAATAATTATTTCCTATAGCTACTATTCAGTTGTTACGGTAGTGTATTCACATGTATTCGGCACTGTTGTATTCATGAATACAACATCAAAAAACGTCTAAAATCAGGGCAGTCCAGCTGTACGCGCATGTATTAACATGTATTCGCATCATGTATTCATGAATACAACAGTAAAAAGCGTCTAAAATTAAGGTAGTCCAGTTGTACACGCATGTATTCATATGTATTCATGTTGTTGTATTCATGAATACAGCAGTAAAAAGCGCCTAAAATCAGGGCAGTCCAGCTGTACACGCATGTATTCACATGTATTTGCGCCATGTATTCATGAATACAGCAGTAAAAAGCGTATAAAATCAGGGCAGTCCAGCTGTACGTGCATGTATTCACATGTATTTGCGCCATGTATTTATGAATACAGCAGCAAAAAGTGCCTAAAATCAGGGCAGTCCAGCTGTACGCGCATGTATTCACATGTATTCACGCTGTTGTATTCATGAATACAGCTGTACACGCATGTATTCACATGTATTCGCACCATGTATTCATGAATACAGTAATGGCAATCCCTTAAAAATAGGTTTGTCCAGCTGTCTAAGAGAGCGGAAAAACATAAATAGCGTATTTCATGCCTCAATGATAGTATATACTATAAAATACTTATTTTGCTATAAAATATAAAAGGTAGTTATAGAAAATAATATTTTAAAATAATTTTAATTTATAATAAATAGGTATGCGTATTGGCCTTAGCCCACCCAATTTTCGTGATTTTATATCTAGGCTGATGTCTTCATGCAACCTTAGCATTCTATCTAGTTCTCTAGGTTATAAACGTCATTTAGAGTTGTCCATAAGAATTAATACTAGCAACCAATATTCATTGTCTTCTCCAACCACCTAGCTATCATCAATAATTACACACCGCTCAGAGTTTCCCCAATTTGCAATTGCACCATAATGCAGCTTATAAAAATCATAGCAACTCATGAATTACCTCTTTGAAACTTAACTCTGATTTTGACTTTTTATTTTTGTAAAATTTGGGGAGAAAATTTTAAAGAAATCCCAAAATTATAGAGTTAAGGCTAGCACAAATAAAATATAATCACTTCAAAATACCATAAATAGCTTACCTCATTTAGTGTTTACCCGTCAAACGGAACAATTAAATTTGTAATGTTGTTTATAAACACGTGAATTAACTTGATCCAAAAATATGAAATAAGTAAGAATAGAGTCAATTTATAAAAGAAAATACAAGGCTGGTTATATAATGAGCCTATCCGGAAGCAATAATATGAACAATATTAAGAACAAAAGAAAATAAGTAATTTTATATGATAAAAGCGAATCATAGCCTTTGAGTACAAATAATTCTTTATGTCCTATAATGGATACTAATTCTCTCGTTTATAGCTCTATTTGGGGAGACAAGGTCCCCAAATCAAGCTTCTCTTGAATGAGAATAAAATCGTCATTTATGGTTGCATAACAGTTGGCTACTAATGCAGGAATTATTTGTAACGACTGCTCATTGAATGTTGTCTTTCCCTGCTTATGTCTTCCTTTCAAATCTTTGTTATCGGTTCCTATAGCTTCGGAATTTACACAGTATCAAGTTCATGTTTGTATCCAATTTTTAAAGAAATCCCAAAATTATAGAGTCAAGGCTAGCACAAATAAAATATAATCACTTCAAAATACCATAAATAACTTACCTCATTTAGTGTTTACCCGTCAAACGGAACAATTAAATTTATAATGTTGTTTATAGACACGTGAATTAACTTGATCCAAAAATATGAAATAAGTAATAATAGAGTCAATTTATAAAAGAAAATACAAGCTTGGTTGTATGATGAGCCTATCCGGAAGCAATAATATGAACAATATTAAGAACAAAAGAAAGCAAGTAATTTTATAATATAAGAGCGAATTATAGCCTTTGAGTACAAATAATTTTTTGTGTCCTACAATGGATACTAATTCTCTCATTTATAGCTCTATTTAGGGAGACAAGGTCCCCAAATCAAGCTTCTCTTGAATGAGAATAAAATCGTCATTGATGGTTGCATAATGGTTGGCTACTAATGCAGGAATTATTTGTAACGACTGCTCATTGAATGTTGTCTTTCCCTGCTTATGTCTTCCTTTCAAATCATTGTTATCGGTTCCTATAGCTTCGGAATTTACACAGTATCGAGTTCATGTTTGTATCCGATTTTTAAAGAAATCCCAAAATTATAGAGTCAAGGCTAGCACAAATAAAATGTAATCACTTCAAAATACCATAAATAACTTACCTCATTTAGTGTTTACCCGTCAAACGAAACAATTAAATTTTTAATGTTGTTTATAGACACGTGAATTAACTTGATCCAAAAATATGAAATAAGTAATAATAGAGTCAATTTATAAAAGAAAATACAAGCTTGGTTGTATGATGAGCCTATCCAGAAGCAATAATATGAATAATATTAAGAACAAAAGAAAGCAAGTAATTTTATAATATAAGAGCAAATTATAGCCTTTGAGTACAAATAATTTTTTGTGTCCTACAATGAATACTAATTCTCTCATTTATAACTCTATTTAGGGAGACAAGATCCCCAAATCAAGCTCCTCTTGAATGAGAATAAAGCCGTCATTGATGGTTGCATAACGGTTGGCTATTAATGCAGAGATTCTTTGTAACGACTGCTCATTGAATGTTGTCTTTCCCAGCTTATGTCTTCCTTTCAAATCTTTGTTATCGGTTTCCATACCTTCAGAATTTACACAGTACCATGTTCATGTTTGTATCTGATATCAACTATTTGATGATCCATATATTACCTGTCTCCAGTTACACGTATCACCTCGTAATTCATTCAACTGTCGCTACCTAATTTTACCCTATACATATAGTCTCCTTACTTTTCGATGAGAATAATTTAGTGTTATTCAGAAGTAGATAAAACTTCTTTCCTTAGCGGGTAAGTTTCTGACACTTGAAAGGACGCATGTCTCTTCGCATTTAATGATCCAAACACGTGTTTTCCCGTGATTTGGTAAATATTTTCGCCGGTTTTCAGGGTAATCATGACCATGAATTATGTCGCTTATAAACTTCTCCCCTACTCTTCAATTTTACTTTTCACTTTTAAAAACTCTTCTTATTCTTCTTCAAATTTTCTTAGAACCCTACTGCAAAAATTCATCTTTCTTATTAATATCTTCCTACTCAAATTTCTAACGGTCATGTCTTCTAACACCTATGTCCTCGGAAACACCGGCTTTCTCTTCGGAGGTGGCCCTTAAAAGAATAAAGCAAAGGAAGTTTGAAATTGATGTCGAATCTGAACCTCATACCGTTAACTCCATCATACACCATCAACTTAACACCCAGTCATACCTTCAAGTCCAAAAAGAGCCTATTAATCCCATAAACGACAGATACTGGCATGTTCGTAGATATCATTCTTTCATTCGCTTTTCCAGCATTCCCATCGTGAAGGAAGATTCTAAATGAAATGACATTGAAATCTTCATCCCCAATGAGGTGGAAAGGTTCACCTTCACCAAACCAGAGTTCGTATATGTTTACACATACCATTTCACTTTGAGATTGGTCAAGGAATTGACCCCAATTATTTTAGAATTTTGTCATCGTTAACAAATCTATTTGGCTCAAGCAGGCCAATCAGTATGGCGTACGATGGTTTGCCTTCGGAAGATGTGTTCCGAGACTGTGGAACCCTAACTCTCGCACACTTGATCAACCTCTATCCCCCAAAGATTTTTCGTGGATGTCACGACCCAAAATCCAACTAGCTGTGATGGCACCTAACCCAACATGTTAGGTAAGCCAATTTACAAATATCTGATTCAAATAATGTTTAACTGACTCTATTAAACTTCCCAAGGACTGGTAGTACAAATCATGAGCTTCTAAGAATAGAATTTACAAAGCTGATATGAAGTAAATACATCTTCTATTTTAAAAGTACATAAACAAAGTTTTTATAATCTAAGGCTACCATGAACAAGAGGCAGCTACCATAAGAATGCAGGTACATCTTCAAATCCGACAACCATCGAGCACAGCAACAACAACAGCCAACATCTGCACGCAATGTGCAGAAGTGTAGTATTAGTACAACCGATCCCATGTACTGAGTAAGTAACAAACCCAACCTTAGGTTGAAAGTAGTGATGAGCTTGTACAAAGGTCGGGTCTCAACTTCAATAACCAACAATAGTTCATAACAACTTAAACACAGTAACTCAACAATCAAATGCTCCGCAAAAATGTGATTTCTGAAAATAGTTTTGCCTTTCAAGTACATCAATGAAAACCCAAATCATTTACCAAATATATAAGTAAGTTTGAAAACAGTAATTTTTCCCAAAATTCCTTTCAACAATGATAAGATGTTTTATTTCCTTTCCAGATAACCAGTGGAAAATGCATCACTATGCCTGTATGTCAAATGTGCATGTCAATGCGATGCAACTCAGTGATAAAATCATATGTATACTCTCAGAGTATCATTTCACTCAGTCATCCCAGTCACTCAGTCCTCACAGTCACTTAGTCCTCACAGTTACTCATGCCTCACAGTCACTCAATCCTCCCAAATCACTCGGCACTCGTAGTTAGTAGGTACCTGCGCTCACTGGGGATGTGTACAGACTCCGGCGGGGCTCCTTCAGCCCAAGCGCTATAATCTGCACTGACAACTCACGTGCTATAATAATATATGGTTCCGCACTGACAACTCACGTGCTGTAATAATATTTGGATCTGTACGGATAACTCACGTGCTACAATAAAGCCTATAAGTCCTGCTACAGGTGGGCAGCCCCGATCCACATAATAATAAAGTATATAAAGCCAATATGGTCTGCTGCGGCGTGCAGCCCGATCCCATAATTATCCTCACAATCAGGCCCTCGGCCTCACTCAGTCATTAATCTCTCGAGTCTCTCGGGCTCACAATGTCATGAAAATCAGCCCAAAATGATGATATGATGAATCAATAAATAGCAACAGAGACTGAGAGATGATATGAAATGAATGCACATGAATCAGTTTTAAAATTTCAATTTGAACAAATTCAACAACAATTTGACCTCTCTGGGTCTCAATAATACTGACATATAGCCTCAACATGATTTTAACTTGATTCTCAGCTCAATAGCTCTAGTACGTAGAGATTTCCATGATTTCAGATAAGTTCAGGTAACTACACAGTACCACAGGAATAACGGAATCACAGTTCACACGGTGCACGCCCACACGCCCACACGCCCGTCACCTAGCATGTGCGTCACCTCAACACTAAACACATAACATGTATAATTCAGGGTTTATACCCTCAACTCCAAGATTAGAAGAGTTACTTACCTCGAACAATCCAAATCCAATACCGAGCAAGTTGTACAATACTCCAGAAATTCCATTCCGTGCGTATCAACCTCCATACGCCTTCCTATCTCCTCAATTCAATCCAAACGACTCGTATCTATTCAAACAACGTGCAAATTAATCACAACTTACTCTAATGCTTACAATTTAACAATTTACAAAAATTTCCAACTCCGCTCGAAAAATTGACAGTGGGGCCCACGTCTCAGAATCCGACGAAACTCACAAAATATGAATACCGTTCTGATACGAGTCCAACCATACAAAAATTATCAAATTCCGACATCGGATTGACCTTCAAATCTTCATTTTACATTTTTGGAAGATTTTATAAAAATCTGATTTTTCTTCCATAAATTCACAGATTCATGATGTAAATGAATATGGAATAATGAAATATAATCAATATAGGATAAGGAACACTTACCCCAATATTTTCCCGTGAAAATTGCCCAAAAATCGCCTAAATCGAGCTCCCCAACTTTGTTTTTTGTCAAAATGGCTGAAACCCCTGTTTATAGGGCCTTGGCTGTTTCGGGCGCCACAGGTAGCATGGGGCGCTGCCTGTGGCACAGTTTTCAGTATCCCAAAAATTCCCAGCGCCAGGGCTAGCGCCCCACGCTGCCCTGGGCGCTCGCGGCAACAGGAAATCTATTCCGACACGGAAATGGGCATAACTCTCTCATACGATGTCCGAATTCGACGATTCTTTTTGCTATGGCTCTGTAATTCCAATACGGATCTAATGCTTCAATCAAAACTGAATTTGGAGCTCATTTTATTAATGTGATACCACACATTCTTGAAGAATCGACATCAAACATTCTAGGTTCGATGCCGAAACATAGCAAATCATTCCGGAATGAACTCAAATTTTGCGTATAAGTCATAAATGACATAACAAAGCTATTCCGATTTCCAAAATATGATTCCGACCTCGATATCAGAAAGTCAACTCCCCCGTCAAACTTCCAAACTGCATTCCGGGGCTGTTTAAACATAAGTCGACATCCGGTCACTATTTTAACTTAAGTTTTAAACCTTGGAACCAAGTATTCCAATTCATTCCAAAACCTTACCGGACCCGAACCAATTACTCCGGCAATTCACACAACAACTTTAAAGTATAATTTGAGCAGTAAATGGGGAAACAGGGCTGTGATACTCAAAACGACCGGTCGGTTCGTTACATTCTCCCCCACTTAAACATACGTTCGTCCTCAAACGTGCCAAGATTTGTTCTTAAACTTCAAATCTCTATTCCACCTTACCACGCACATACCCGGGGGTGAACCCACATCACCCTATTCCATATAGGCTTGACAACACAATACAACTAAAATCATTGATCTAACTTTATCCCATTAACCTTGGAATCCAATTTCCAACATCCAAAAATTTCTTTTCAAGGCCTGAATCTCACATCCACACACTGTATGAGTCTTAATAAACTGTATTAGGCCTTACTGCTTAGTCATAGCTCCAGATGTAATCACATGATATACCACACAACTCGCATACTCGCAATAATTTCTAATCATTGTAGTTGCTTAAACTAATCCCGATACCGGTATTAAATCACATATCAAACAACAGCTCATTCCAAAACCTTCTTGCACTGTCGATAATAAAAGAAACACGTGGAATCTCATGACCCCTTATCATATCAACAAGTCAAGGAGCTCTCTTGCCCCAACCAGAACCATAATCACTTTCTAAGCCGACTTTCAATATTATCTTCTCGAATATACCGTAATCAAACAGATAGTACCCATTCTAGGTCCAATGACCTTATATTGTTATACACAACTATCCCACATATATGTCACATCAATATAACTTAGAGCCATAACCCGTGCTATCTGTGCACCAATACGCAATAATTCAAATATACTCGGTCATGGAAAATGTCTCAAATGAGAGAACTGCCCCGCCAGATTAACGAGTAATGCCACAAAGAAATGCTAAAAATCCTCACCCGATTCTAACACAAGGTTCATACCTTAACATAACTCCGCTGTAATGCGTGACCCCATCCAAACTTTGGTCCATATTATATACCCCGGGCCACCCTGCTCAAAATTAATAACCACGAAAAGGCAAATGACATAATGCCACATAAAACCTGAAAGAACATAACCAATACGCAAACAATCATGCAATACCCAAATGCTCATCTCGTTCAAATTCTACCATAAGGCCCCTAATAGAACCGCACCATGTGTACACATAACCAATGAATCACAATTCCTCGTAGCATAAAAGGAGTAACTCACAGATCATTTCAGAATACGTATAAGTTCAACATCAACCGAATGGCACATCCCTCAACAATAGCAGTATGGAGCTAACCATTCTGGCTCAGTGTAGAATATACATCTTAGTTGGGCCCACCAATGGGACCCCCAAATCAACTCTGGTCACCCACAGTAAATAAATAACCCTCCAAAAATTGACAACGACGGAGTCATAATACATACCATTATCTGGCTAGCTTCGGCCACGACTTCACAGTCCGCAACTATGAAACAATCTGCTCCAAATCCATAGAACACACGAATCACCATTTCTGATTCCATCTTCACCGCCCGAATGTCTAACACATCTCTCAAACACAATCATCCCACGAGGAATATTTCTCCCATTCTTTCTTGCCACATAGCAACGTCTTAAAATCAGCAGTCGATCAACCAGGAAAATGCCGCTATACCAATAAAATATCCATAATTCAAAACATAGTGTACTTTCTGAAATGTATACTCTACTCACGCAATACCAAATAGTGACAGCATTCATCTAAACATCAAAAACTATTCATCCCTCTAAGAATTTATGACCTTCCTTTCAAAGCTAAACTGTGACCTTGCACATGCCAACCTTAATCCCACACAACACACCGCATCTATTATGCCATCATTTGAAAAATACGAGAACCTCATAATCATTCTGAGTCACAAGTAAAATACATATCCGATCAGCCAGAAGCCTCCCATTTGATTCCATCCGGTAGAAAATCACAATACTCAACATGCTCCTCAGGCCGGTAGGAAAATACCCATCTCAAACCGTGGTAGAAATCCTCAAGAATACTTTGGAATCCATTTGCACATAATCAAGCCATCAGAGTTGAATCTCTCTAGCTCAACCAAGCTATGCAGGTCGCCAAACCCAAGAGCATTGCCACGAAACACCTATGGAGACTAGCCACATCATAAGTACCCAAAGAACTGATTATATCCATTACTGTGCCAACTCAACCTACTATCAAGTTGTCATATTTCTCCAAGTCCTTTCCAAATTGCCTTCAGATTGATACTCCTCCTTGCTGGAACATCACGGTCATTAGCCAAAAATTTACCACACAAGAGACCCTAGTATAAAACCACAAAGCCCTAAGGTCCATAAGCCACTGACTTATCTCTTAAGCACCCCAAAGCACCACAACCGCGACACCCACTCTGAAAGACCTTATGTAAATTTAAAATTGTCCCTCTTTCCTTTCTTATACTGAAATATAGAGTCCCTAGTCATACAAAATTTCCGCAAGTCCAGTCGCCATTAAATGCAAATCTCAGATTTTATCCATACACAAGTCCGAAAAATTTCTCAATTGCTATATATAAACCTCGTACCTATTGGAACTTTCTCGAGAGTCTCCCCCTTTGTTCAAATCCCAATTACACCGCCCAAATGGGCCAAGAGACACGTTCCCCATTAGCACAGCAACACTCAAAGAATTAACTCTACTTTAATACCACCGATCAATTTCATAATCCATGGGCACTACATCATTCACAAATAACAACTCACCCATCCCACGATCTTCATATACTCATAAAGCGCAAGATAACCCGTATCCAGAAATTTCCTTACTCGAGTCATTCTCGAACTCCACCTCTGCAAGCTATCACTGATTCCCAAGTAAACCTTAGATCAAAACAAAAATTTGACAACAAGTCATGAATTAAATTGCCAATAGAAGACTCCCCCACTTGGCTCAAAGCCATAAATCAAAACATTCCATAACTCACAATATCCATACTCTATTACTGCCACAATACTGTAGTCAGTTCAACGAAAAAAAAAATTTCAAGCTCATGCCACACCAACCATAAAATACCTCAATCATCCGCTAAGCTCACATTTATTTCTCTTGACAGTCAAGTCAACTGTCTCAACCAGATTCAAATTTAAATATCAACACGTACACCCCGCTGGTAGAAAAGAAAGCCCCCACACAACATCATAATGACCGCACATCCGTAGTTTACCTCGCAGGTGATAACCCACCTGCTTAGCTTCAAACTGACATCTCTCCATAACCTTTCAAAGCCACAACTACTACGCCATCACTTAATCTTCCTTGGTCTAAACTCACCACAAGACATGAAAAATCTACTTCATTCCACATTTAAACAACATGAAAAATCTTTCAACACACTCATAACTCGAGACTATACGCCACATCAAGATAGAAATCAAGCACCCAATAGCCTTCCTTTACACTTTAAGGAAACACTTCTTGCCACATTCACATCATCTTAACACATCCTACAGTTACATCATACTCATAACAACACTATTTCACCACTCATTGAGCCACAAATTCCACTCGCAGGGACATTACCAGACATATGAGTCAAAATGTACAAGTTACAACTGAAGCTACCGAGCTTAAGCTGCGGTCTAATCATGGCCTCAAGTCCTCCAGACTGGCCAATCACCAAAACACAGCATACACTCTCGAACTTCATTCATAGAATCACAAGCCGACGATGCATAACTGATACCGAGCGCTCATGTGCGCATACAAATATGTGGAAGGAATTCAAAGAGTTATGTCTCAAGCAGAATCAATCCCGCATGATAAGGAAAGAAATATGGAAAGTATACATCCTAAATGCCCTGTAGCCTCTCGAAGATAAGTGTGGACATCATCATATCGATCCACAAGACTCTACTAGACACTTGTTCATGACTTGTAGAACCTATGAACCTGGAGCTATGATACGACCTTGTCACGACCCAAAATCCAACTAGTCGTGATGGCACCTAACCCAACCCGTTAGGTAAGCCAATTTACAAATATCTGATTCAAATAATGTTTAACTGACTCTATTAAACTCCCCAAGGACTGGTAGTACAAATCATGAGCTTCTAAGAATAGAATTTACAAAGCTGATATGAAGTAAATACATCTTTTATTTGAAAAGTACATAAACAGAGTTTTTATAATCTAAGGCTACCACGAACAAGAGGCAGCTACCATAAGAACACATGCACATCTTCAAATCCGGCAACCATCGAGCACAGCAACAATAGCATTCAACATCTGCACGCAGTGTGCAGAAGTGTAGTATCAGTACAACCGACCCCATGTACTGAGTAAGTAACAAACCTAACCTTAGGTTGAAAGTAGTGACGAGCTTGTACCAAGGTCGGGTCTCAACTTCAATAACCAACAATAGTTCATAACAACTTAAATAAGTAATACTGTGATGACCCAAAATGTCTTCTTTATATTTAATAAGTAATTCTGTATTTTAAGACCTTGAAAAGCACCATTTATCATTTCTCGACTTGCGTACGCAGTCCGTACAATTTTCTAGAAAGTTTTTACGTGAAAATGGATTAAAATGTGAATTAGAGCTTTAAAACTCAACTAAGTTGACTTTGGTCAACATTTTGAGCAAACGGACCCGGATCAGTGTTTTGATAATTCTGGTAGGTCCGTATCGTGATTTGGGACTTGGGCGTATACCCGAAATCAAATTCTGAGGTCCCTAGCCCGAGGTTTGGAATTTTGATGAAAAATTAAAAGCTTGAAAGCTTAATGATTTCTAAGAAATTACGAATGTTGGATTTATTGACCTCGGGTCCATATTTTGGTTTCGGAGCTCGGTATAGTTCTACTATAATATTTATGACTTGTATGCCAAAATTGGTGAGAATCGGAGTTGATTTGACGTGATTCAGACGCCCAGTTGTAAAAATATAAGTTTTAAAGTTTTCTTGAAAACTTCCTTTGATTTTGTGTCCGATTCATAGTTCTAGGTGTTATTTTGGCGATTTGATCACGCGAACAAGTTCATATGATGTTTTAAGACTTGTGTGCATGTTTGGTTTGGAGCCCCGAGGGCTCGGGTGAGTTTCAGATAGGCTAAGGGATGATTTTGGCCTTAAGAAATCTGGTTTTCTGTAGACTTCAAGCTTCTGGTGTGTTCTTTTTTGCGTTCGTTAAGGCACTCTCGCGAACGCGGAGAGCAAATTTGGCTGGCACGTTTTGTGCTTCGCGTTCGCAATATAGTGATCGCGTTCAATAAGGCTTGAGGTTCAAAGCTTCGCCTTCGCGATAGAAGCCTCGCATTCGCGAAGGGAAAGAGACTCGCCAGGAAAAATTAGCCTTCGCGTTCGCGAAGACCAAGCCAGGCATGCATCGCGTTCGCGAGGTAGCCCTTGCGTTCGCGAAGAGTAAAATTTGACAACACATAATTTTGCTTCGCGAACGCGAGGCACTGACCGCGTTCGCGAAGGGTAAAAATTCCAGAAATAGAACTTAAGTTCTAGAAATGGGGTTTCAACCCATTTTCAACTCTTTCCCATTTTTGAGCTCGGGTAAAGCGATTTTTGGGCGATTTTCACGGGAAAACAATGGAGTAAGTGTTCTTTATCCTATATTGATTATATTTCATGATTTCATACTCATTTTATCATGAATCCGTGAAATTTTGGAAGAAAAATCAGATTTTTATAAAATCTTCCAAAAACGAAAAATTAAGATTTGAAGGTCCATTTGATATCGGAATTGGACAATTTTTGTATGGTTGAACTCGTATCGGAACGGGTGTTCGGATTTCGTGAGTGTTTTTGAGATTTGAGATGTGGATCCCACTGTCGAATATTTAAATTAATTTTGGATTTTTATCCGGAAAATTTGTAAATTCATATGAAATTAATTCCTATGATTAGTATTGAATATATCGAATTGTTTGTGAATAGATTTGAAGCTTTCAGAGATAAATTTAAAAGAAAAAGTTGTGGTTGAGTAATTGATTGGAATTTGCAAAACGAGGTAAGTGTCGTGGTTAACCTTGACTTGAGGGAATAGAACCCTTAAATTATTTGTCAAATATTAATTCTTGAATTCCTGCATTAATTGTTACATGCTATTTGAATTATGTGCTTTAATTGTTATTTGACATTTAACACATTAAATATTAAACTACTTATTTTCTCTATGATTTTCATAATAAATTGTTATTTGTCATTGTTTGGTTCATAAATAAATTATAATTATTGTGTGCCTTGATGCTTAATAATTTCTCATTTGACGTGGTATTTATTGGAGTAGGTTTTATTACATTTATGAGTTGTTTAAAAATTATATTGGGGGGAACGGGTTGCACGCCGCAACGGAAATAAAAGTATATGTGTATATATTGGGGGATCGGATTGCACGCCGCAATAGACTTATTAAAAGTCAATATTGGGGGATCGGATTGCACGCCGCAATAGACTTATTTAAAAGTCAATATTGGGGGCTCGGATTGCACGCCGCAATAGACTTATTTAAAAGTCAATATTGGGGGATCGGATTGCACGCCGCAATAGACTTATTTAAAAGTCAATATTGGGGGATCAGATTGCACGCCGCAACAGACTTATTTAAAAGTCTATATATATACTTGATTGAAATAAATATATGATATATATATATATATACCGCAATAGACTTACTTAAAAGTCTATATATATACTTGATTGAAATAAATATATGACAGACTTGATTAAAAGGAATATATTGGGAGAGCGGGTTGCACGCTGCAACAGAATTGAATATGAATATATTGTGAGAGCGGGTTGCACGCTGCAATAGATTTGGGTGAAATAATAATGGATTATGACTGCTGAGTTGGCTTCAATTATTACAAATGAGTTACCTGATTTATTTCTATTATTTGTTGTTGTTATTAATATTGCGTACAAGTTAATGTAAGTGAACCACCTTAGTCTCGTCACTACTTCGTCAAGGTTAGGCTCAACACTTACCAGTATATGGGGTCGGTTGTACTGATACTACACTCTGCACTTCTTGTGCAGATTTCGGAGTTGGTCCCAGCGGCGTGCCATAGACTTGCTTGGATTTTAGCTACTCGGAGGAGACTTGAGGTATAACTGCATGGCGTCCGCAGTTCTGAAGTCCCCGTCTATTTTACTTTAGCTGTGTGTTTATTTCCAGACAGCTTTATTTAATTCGGACCTTAATTTATATTATTCTATAAGCTCGTGCACATGTGACACCAATTCTGGGATGGTATTTAGACACCGTTATTTTTATGGATTATTCACAATATTTTAAACTTTGTTTCTGCATTTGTTTCTTTGTTATTAATAAATTTAAAATTGTTTTAAAAATGAATAATATTATTCTAACATTGGCTTGACTAGCAAGTGAAATGTTAGGCGCCATCACGGTCCGAAGGTGGGAATTTCAGGCCGTGACAGTTGGTATTAGAGCACTAGGTTACATAGGTCTCACGAGTCACGAGCAAACTTAGTAGCGTGTGAAGGATCGGTACGGAGACGTCTGTACTTATCTCTCAGAGGCTATGAAGTTTAGGAACAATATCACTTCATTCTTATTCTGTCGTGCGATTTTATTCTATCATCGATGATTGAACCATTCTACTCTTATTCTCTCGCAGATGGTGAGAACACATAATACCTCTACCGATGGACATGGACCAGAACCCCCGGTGGCAACTATGGCCAGGGGGTAGAGGTAGAGGTCGAGGTCGAGGTCGTACTAGAGGCTGAGGTAGAGCTCAGTCTAGAGCTCGAGCAGTTGCGCCTGTTGTAGAACCTCAGGTAGACCTTCAGGAGGAGGTCCCAGTTCAGAATGTACCAGTTGGACCAGTTCAGGTCCCGGAAGGATTCATAGCCACTCCAGTGCTTCAGGACGCTCTAGTCCGATTGGTGAGTCTTATGGAGGGTGTGGCCCAGAATGTTACCTTTACAGTGGCACCGGCTGTCTCACAGGCTGGGGGAGGAGCACAAACTCCCACTACTCCCGCTCCGGAGTAGATGGCTCCCCAGAATCAGGCTCCAGTAGGCCCACCATGTCTTTTAAGGCCTTATTGAGACTAGATAAGTTCACTAAGCTCTTTCCAGTTCACTTCAGTGGTACACCTTCTAAGGACCCACAAGATTATCTTAAACGCTGCCACGAGGTGCTGCGGAACATGGGTATAGTTGAGACTAATGGGGTTGATTTTGCTGTATTCCAGATGACGGGTCCCGGCAAGAGGTGGTGGAGAGATTATACATTGACCCGACCAGTCGGATCACCTGCACTTACCTAGGAGCAGTTCTCTCAGCTATTTCTGGAGAAGTTCCTCCCTATCACACTGAGAGAGGAATTCCACAAGTAATTTGAGCGTCTACAGTAGGGGAGTATGACTTTTACTCAGTATGAGTCACGTTTTGTGGATTTGGCATGTCATGCTCTCCTTTTACTACCTACGGAGGGAGAGAAAGTGAGGAGGTTTATTGGGGGACTCACTCACCCTATCAGACTTCAGATGGACAAGGAAATCGGAAGTGAGATTTCTTTTCAGGCGGCTGCTAATGTCATCAGGAGGATCGAGATGGTTCTTGCACATGAGAAAGGGCAGAGGTCTGATAAGAGGCCTCGTCAGTTCGGTGGCTTTAGTGGTGCCTCGTCTCAAGGCAGGGGTAATTTTGGTAGGGGTCATCCTCCCTGACCATTTCATTCAACACTTCATGCATCTCTCGGTGCTTCAGGGAGTCACGGTCCTATTATGCCTTACTCTGGGCAACCAGTATTCAGTGCACATTTAGCTCCTATTAGTGCACCACCACTCCAGAGTTACTACAGTGGTTATCCGGCCTATTTAGGTCAGCTTCAGCTTCAACTGCCACGGCATCAGGATGAGTGTTATGAATGTGGGAACATTGGTCACATCAGGAGGTATTGCCCTAGATTGGCGAGTAACAGATCTCGACAGGATTCTTGTGCCATCATACCGGCACCGGTTGCTTCACCGCCTGCTCAGCCAGTTAAAGGTAGAGGTCAGGCAGATAGAGGTGGAGGGCATGCCATTAGAGGTGGAGGTCAGACCGTTAGAGGTGGATGCCGGCCAGTTAGAGGTCGTCCCAGAGATGCAGTTCAGAGTGGTGGGGCCCAGCCCCAATTTTATGCTTTTCCAGCTAGGCCTGAGGCCGAGTCATCTGATGTTGTGATCACAGGTATTATTCCAGTTTGCCATAGAGATGCTTCAGTTCTATTTGATCCAAGATCTACTTATTCCTATGAGTCCTCCTATTTTGCTTCATATTTGGCTGTGCCTTGTGATTCTCTGAGTGCTTCTCTGTGTGTATCTACACCGGTGGGAGACTCTATTATAGTAGATCATGTCTATCGTTCGTGTGTGGTTACTATTGGTAATCTTGAGACTAGTGTGGATCTTCTACTTCTTGATATGGTAGATTTTGATGTCATATTGGGTATGGATTGGCTATCTCCTTATCATGATATATTGGACTTTCATGCCAAGACAGTGACCCTAGCTATGTCGGGGTTACCTCGGTTAGAGTGGAAAGGAACTCCTGGCCATTCTGCCAGCAGGGTTATTTCCTATATGAAAGCTCGGCGTATGGTAGAGAAAGGATGTCTAGCCTATTTGGCTTATATTCGCGATCCCAGTACGGATGTCCCTTCTATGGACTCAGTACCAGTTGTTCATGAATTTTCAGAAGTATTTCCTGCAGATCTATTGGGGATGTCACCCGACAAAGATATTGACTTTTGTATTGATTTGGCTCCGGGCACTCAGCCCATTTCTATTCCACCATACCGTATGGCCCCACCTGAGTTGAAAGAATTGAAAGAGCAGTTACAAGACTTGCTTGATCAGGGATTCATTAGACCTAGTGTCTCGCCCTGAGGTGCACCAGTATTATTTGTAAAGAAGAAAGATGGCTCGATGCGGATGTGTATAGACTATCGGTAGTTGAACAAGGCCACTATCAAAAACAAATATTCGCTGCCAAGAATTGATGACTTATTTGATCAATTTCAGGGTGCCAAGGTATTTTTGAAGATTGATTTGAGATCTGGTTACCATCAGTTGAAGATTAGGGCATCTGATGTCCCTAAGACAGCTTTTCGGACTCGGTATGGGCATTACGAGTTCCTAATGATGTCATTTGGGTTGACAAATGCTCCAGAATCATTTATGGATTTGATGAATCGGGTGTTCAAGCCTTATTTGGATTCTTTTGTGGTTGTATTCATTGATGATATCTTGATTTACTCCAGCAGTCGAGAGGAGTATGAGCAGCATCTTCGAAGTGTGCTTCACACCTTGAAGAATAATCAGTTATATGCCAAATTTTCAAAATGTGAGTTTTGGTTAGACTCAGTTGCCTTTTTGGGACATGTTGTATCGGTAAAAGGCATAAAGGTGGATCCTAAGAAGATTGAGGCTGTTCAGAATTGGCCTAGACCTACTTCGGTTACAGAGATCCGGAGTTTTCTGGGTTTAGCAGGTTATTATCGTCGGTTCGTGGAAGGGTTTTCATCTATAGCAAGCCCATTGACCAGATTGACCCAGAAAGGTGTCCTATTCAGATGGTCAGACGAGTGTGAGTTGAGCTTTCAGAAGCTCAAGATTGCTTTGACTACAGCGCCAGTGTTGGTATTACCCACAGGTTTAGGATCGTATAAGGTATATTGTCACACATCTCATATTGGGCTTGGTGCAGTATTAATGCAAGATGGCAAGATAATTGCATATGCGTCACGGCAGTTGAAAGTTCACGAGAAGAATTATCCTGTTCATAACTTAGAATTGGCAGCCATTGTTCATGCGTTGAAGATTTGAAGGCATTACCTTTACGGTGTCTCGTGTGAGGTATTTACTGATCATCGTAGCCTCCAGTATCTGTTCAAACAAAAGGATCTTAATTTGAGGCAGAGAAGATGGATGGAATTTTAAAATACTATGATATCACCATTTTGTATCACCCCAGAAAGGCCAATGTGGTGGCTGATGCCTTGAGTAGAAAGGCTGTGAGTATGGGCAGTCTTGCGTATATTCCGATTGGTGAGAGGCCATTACCTGCAGATGTTCAAACTTTGGCTAATCAGTTCGTGAGGTTAGATGTTTCAGAACTCAGTCAGGTTCTAGCTTGCACAGTCGCTCGATTTTCTTTATATGAGCGCATCAGAGAGAGGCAGTATGATGATCCTCACTTACTTGTCCTTAAGGACACGGTGTGGCACGGTGATGCCAAACAGGTTGCTGTAGGGAAAGATGGGGTTCTGCGAATGCAGGGTTGTATTTGTGTGCCTAATGTGGATGGGCTTCGTGAATTAATTCTTGAAGAAGCACACAGTTCGAGGTATTCTATTCATCCAGGTACCGTCAAAATGTATCAAGATTTGCGGCAACATTATTGGTGGAGGAGAATGAAAAAGGATATAGTTGCACATGTAGCTCGGTGTCTGAATTGTCAGCAAGTTAAGTACGAGCATCAGAGACCTGGTGGTTTGCTTCAGAAGTTAGAAATTCCTGAGTGTAAGTGGGAGCGTATCACTATGGATTTTGTTGTTGGGCTCCCACGGAGTCAGAGAAAATTTGACGCTGTTTGGGTCATTATGGACAGGTTGACCAAGTCAGACCATTTCATTCTAGTGGCAGTTACCTATTCTTCAGAGAGGTTAGCTGAAATTTACATTCGTGAGATTGTTCGCCTTCACGGTGTGCCCGTGTCTTTTATTTCAGATCGAGGTACGCAGTTTTTCTCACATTTCTGGAGGGTTGTACAGTATGAGTTAGACACGCGGGTGGAATTGAGTACAACATTTCATCCACAGACAGACGAACAGTCAGAGCGCACTATTCAGATATTGGAAGATATGCTTCGCGCTTGTGTTATAGACTTTGGAGATTCTTGGGATCATTTCTTACCACTTGCGGAGTTTTCTTATAATAATAGATAGCAGTCGAGCATTCAGATGGCTCCATATAAGGCATTATACGGAAGGTGATGCCGATCGCCAGTTGGTTGGTTTGAACCGGGAGAGGCTCGGTTGTTGGGTATCGATTTGGTACAGGATGCCTTGGATAAGGTCAAGATTATTCAGGATCGACTTCGCACAGCTCAGTCTAGGCAAAAGAGTTATGCCGACCGTAAAGTTCGTGATATTGCATTCATGGTTGGAAAACGAATATTGCTCCGGGTTTCACCTATGAAAGGTGTAATGAGGTTCAGAAATAAGGGCAAGTTGAGCCCTAGGTATATTGGACCCTTTGAAATTCTTCAAAGGGTGGGTGAAGTAGCCTACAAGCTTGCATTACCACCTAGTTTATCAGCGGTTCATCCGGTGTTCCATGTGTCTATACTCCGGAAATATCATGGTGATCCGTCCCATGTGTTAGATTTTAGCTCAGTCCAATTGGACAAAGATTTGACTTACGAGGAGGAGCCGGTGGCTATTCTAGCCCGGCAGGTCCGACAGTTGAGGTAAAAGAGTTATCCTCCAGTTCAGGTGCAACGGAGAGGTCAGCCGATAGAGGCATCTACCTGGGAGTCCGAGTCGGACATGCGGAGTAAATATCCACATTTATTCACCAGCTCAGGCACTTTTTTTTCTAACTCCGTTCGAGGACGAACGATTGTTTTAGAGGTAGAGAATATGATGACCCAAAATGTCATCTTTAAATTTAATAAGTAATTCTGTATTCTAAGACCTTGAAAAGCACCATTTATCATTCCTCGACTTGCGTGCGTAGTCTGCACAATTTTTCGAAAAGTTTTTATGTGAAAATGGATTAAGATGTGAATTAGAGCTTTAAAACTCAACTAAGTTGACTTTGGTCAATATTTTGAGCAAACGGACCCGGATCAGTATTTTGACAATTCAGGTAGGTCCGTATGGTAATTTGGGACTTGGGCGTATGCCCGAAATCGAATTCCGAGGTCCCTAGCCCGAGATATGGAATTTTGATGAAAAATTAAAAGCTTGAAAGCTTAATGATTTCTAAGAAATTACTGATGTTGGATTTATTGACCTCAGGTCCGTATTTTGGTTCCGGAGTCCAGTATAGGTCCATTATAATATTTATGACTTGTCTGCCGATTTGGTGAGAATCGGAGTTGATTTGACGTGATTCGGACGTCCGG
Source organism: Nicotiana tabacum (assembly GCF_000715075.1). Classification (NCBI taxonomy): domain Eukaryota; kingdom Viridiplantae; phylum Streptophyta; class Magnoliopsida; order Solanales; family Solanaceae; genus Nicotiana; species Nicotiana tabacum. The sequence continues at coordinate 122,883,769 of NC_134092.1, forward strand.
TTGTAAAAATATATGTTTTAAAGTTTTCTTGAAAACTTCCTTCGATTTGGTGTCCGATTCGTAGTTCTAGGTGTTATTTTGGCAATTTAATCGCGCAAGCAAGTTCGTATGATGTTTTTAAGACTTATGTGCATGTTTGGTTTGGAGCCCTGAGGGCTCGGGTGAGTTTCGGATTGGCTACGGGATAATTTTGGACTTAAGAAATCTAGTTTTCTGCAGGCTTCAGGCTTCTGGTGTTTTCTTCTTCGCGTTTGCGAAGGTACTCTCACGAACGCGAAGAGCAAATTGGGGCTGGCACATTTTGTGCTTCGCATTCGCGACATAGTGACCGCGTTCACGAAGGCTTGAGGTTCAAAGCTTCGCCTTCGCGATAGAAGCCTCGTGTTCGGGAAAGAAAAGAGACTGGCCAGGAAATATTAGCCTTCGCGTTCGCGAAGGGCATCTCGCGTTCGCGAAGGCCAAGCCATGCATACATCGCATTCGCGAGGTAGACCTCGCATTCGCGAAGAGTAAAATTTGACAGCACATAATTGTGCTTCGCGAACGCGAGGCACTGACCGCGTTCGCGAAGGGTAAAAATCCCAGAAACAGAACTTAAGTTCTCGAAATAGGGTTTCGACCCATTTTCAGCTCTTTCCCATTTTTGAGCTCGGGTAAGGCGATTTTTGAGTGATTTTTACTTGAAAACATTGGGGTAAGTGTTCCTTATCCTATATGGATTATATTTCATGATTTCATACTCATTTTTATCATGAATCCGTAAAATTTTGGAAGAAAAATCAGATTTTTATAAAATCTTCCAAAAATAAAAAATTAAGATTTGAAGGTCCATTTGATATCGGAATTGGACAATTTTTGTATAGTTGAACTCGTATCAGAACGGGTGTTCGGATGTCGTGAGTTTTTCCGGGATTTGAGACGTGAGTCCCACTATCGAATATTTAAATGAATTTCGGATTTTTATCCGGAAAATTTGTAAATTCATATGGAATTAATTCCTATGATTAGTATTGAATATATCGAATTGTTTGTGCATAGATTTGAAGCTTTCGGAGACAAATTTAAAAGGAAAAACTGTGGTTGAGTAACTGATTGAAATTTCAAAAGCGAGGTAAGTGTCGTGGTTAACCTTGACTTGAGGGAATAGAACCCTTAAATTATTTGTTATGTGAAAAGCATGTGAACGACGTATAGGCGAGGTGACGAGTGTCTATACGTCGTGAAATTAATTATTTGCATGCTTACTAGAAAAATCATAAATTGCTTTAAGTCATAAATTAATTATTATTATAATAATTGTTTCTCTCCTATTCTTTGTCAAATATTAATTCTTGAATTCCTGCATTAATTGTTACATGCTATTTGAATTATGTGTTTTAATTGTTATTTGACATTTAACACATTAAATATTAAACAACTAATTTTCTCTATGATTTTCATAATAAATTGTTATTTGTCATTGTTTGGTTTATAAATAAATTATAATTATTGTATGCCTTGATGCTTAATAATTTCTTATTGGACGTGGTATTTATTGGAGTAGGTTTTATTACATTTATGAGTTGTTTAAAATTATATTGGGGGAACGGGTTGCATGCCGCAACGGAAAAAAAAAGTATATGTGTATATATTAGGGGATCGGATTGCACGCCGCAGTAGACTTATTAAAAGTCAATATTGGGGGATCGGATTGCACGCCGCAATAGACTTATTAAAAGTCAATATTGGGGGATCAGATTGTACGCCGCAATAGACTTATTTAAAAGTCAATATTGGGGGATCGGATTGCATGTCGCAACAGACTTATTTAAAAGTTTATATATATACTTGATTGAAATAAATATATGACAGACTTGAGTAAAAGAAATATATTGGGAGAGCGGGTTGCACGCTGCAACAGAATTGAATGTGAATATATTGTGAGAGCAGGTTGCACGCTGCAACAGATTTGGGTGAAATAATAATGGATTATGACTGCTGAGTTGGCTTCAATTATTATAAATGAGTTACCTGATTTATATCTATTATTTGTTGTTATTATTAATATTGCGTACATGTTAATATAAGTGAACCGCCTTAGTCTCGTCACTATTTCGTCGAGGTTAGGCTCAACACTTACCAGTACATGGGATCGGTTGTACTGATACTACACTCTGCACTTCTTGTGCAGATTTCGGAGTTGGTCCCAGCGGCGTGCCATAGACTTGCTCGGATTTCAGCTACTCGGAGGAGACTTGAGGTATAACTGCATGACGTCCGAAGTTCTGAAGTCCCCGTCTATTTTACTTTAGCTGTGTGTTTATTTTTAGACATCTTTATTTAATTCGGACCTTAATTTGTATTATTCTTGAAGCTCGTGCACTTGTGACACCAATTCTGGGATGGTATTTAGACACCGTTATTTTTATGGATTATTCACTATATTTCAAACTTTGCTTCCGCATTTGTTTCTTTGTTATTAATAAATTTAAAATTATTTAAAAAATGGATAATATTATTCTAACGTTGGCTTGCCTAGCAAGTAAAATGTTAGGCGCCATCACAATCCGAAGGTGGAAATTTCGGATCGTGACAAATACCAGAAGTAACTCAACAATCAAATGCTCAGCAAAAACCTAATTTCTGAAAATAGTTGTGCCTTTCAAGTATATCAATAAAAACCCAAATCGTTTACCAAAAATATTAGTAAGTTTGAAAACAGTAATTTTTCCCAAAATGTCTTTCAACAATGATAAGATATTTTATTTCCTTTCTAGATAACCAGTGAAAAATGCATCACTATACCTGTATGTCAAATGTGCATGTCAATGCGATGCAACTGAGTAATAAAATCATATGCATACTCTCAGAGTATCATTTCACTCAATCCTCCCACTCACCCAGTCCTCACAGTCACTCAATCCTCCCAAATCACTCTGCACTCGAGCTCGGCACTCGCACCCAGTAGGTACTTGTACTCACTGGGGGTGTGTACAGACTCTGGAGGGGCTCCTTCAGCCCAAACGCTAACGGACAACTCATGTGCTATTATAATATCTGGATCCGCACGGACAACTCACGTGTTGCATGGATAAATCATGTGCTATAATAATATCTGGATCCGCACGGATAACTCACGTGCTATAATAAAGCCTATAAGGCCTGCTGCAGGCGGGCAGTCCCGATCCACATAATAATAAAGTATATAAAGCCAATATGGTCTGCTGCGGCGTGCAGCCCGATCCCATAATTATCCTCACAATCAGGCCCTCGGCCTCACTCAGTCATTAATCTCTCGAGTCTCTCGGGCTCACAATGTCATGAAAATCCGCCCAAAATGATGATATGATGAATCAATAAATAGCAACAGAGACTGAGAGATGATATGAAATGAATGCACATGACTCAGTTTTAAAATTTCAATTTAAACAAATTCAACAACAGTTTGACCTCTGTGGGTCTCAATAATACTGGCATATAGCCTCAACATAATTTTAACATGATTCTCAACTCAATAGCTCTAGTACGTAGAGATTTCCATGATTTCATACAAGTTCAGGTAACTACACAGTACCACAAGAATAACGGAATCACAGTTCACACGGTGCACGCCCACACGCCCACACGCCCGTCACCTAGCATGTGCGTCACCTCAACACTAAACACATAACATGTATAATTCAGGGTTTATACCCTCAACTCCAAGATTAGAAGAGTTACTTACCTCGAACAATCCAAATCCAATACCGAGCAAGTTGTACAATACTCCAGAAATTCCATTCCGTGCGTATCAACCTCCATACGCCTTCCTATCTCCTCAATTCAATCCAAACGACTCGTATCTATTCAAACAACGTGCAAATTAATCACAACTTACTCTAATGCTTACAATTTAACAATTTACAAAAATTTCCAACTCCGCTCGAAAAATTGACAGTGGGGCCCACGTCTCAGAATCTGACGAAACTCACAAAATACGAATACCGTTCTGATACGAGTCCAACCATACAAAAATTATCAAATTTCGACATCGGATTGACCTTCAAATCTTCATTTTATATTTTTTGAAGATTTTATAAAAATATAAATTTTTTTCCATAAATTCACGGATTCATGATATAAATGAATATGGAATCATAAAATATAATCAATATAGGATAAGGAACACTTACCCCAATGTTTTCCGTGAAAATCGCCCAATAATCGCCTAAACCGAGCTCCCCAACTTTGTTTTTTTTTGTCAAAAATGGCAGAAAACCCACGTTTATAGGGTCTCAGCTGTTTCGGGCGCCACAGGTAGCGTTGGGGGCTGCGTGTGGTGCAGTTTCCAGTATCCCAAAAATTTCCAGCGCCAGGGCTAGTGCCCCACGCTACCTTGGGCGCTCGCGTTGACGAGAAATCTTTTCCGACACAGAAATGGACATAACTCTCTCATACGATGTCCGAATCCGACGATTCTTTTTGCTATGGCTCCGTAATTTCAATACGGATCTAATGCTTCAATCAAAACTGAATTTGGAGCTCATTTGTTTAATGTGATACCACATATTCTTGAAGAATCGACATCGAACATTCTAGGTTCGATGCTGAAACATAGCAAATCAATCCGGAATGAACTCAAATTTTGCGTACAAGTCATAAATGACATAGCAAAGCTATTCTAATTTACAAAATATGATTCCGACCTCGATATCAGAAAGTCAACTCCCCGGTCAAACTTCCAAACTTTAAATTTCCTATTTTCGCCATTTCAAGCCGAATTTAACTACGAACTTCAAAATGAATATCCGAACGCACTCCTAAGTCAAAAATCACCATACGGAGCTATTGGAACCATCAAAACTTTATTTCGGAGTCGTTTACACATAAGTCGACATCCGGTCACTATTTTAACTTAAACTTTAAACCTTGAAACTAAGTATTTCAATTTATTCCAAAACCTCACTGGACCCGAACCAATTACTCCGGCAATTCACACAATATCTGTAAAGTATAATTTGAGCAATAAATAAAAAAATAGAGCTGTGATACTCAAAATAACCGGATGGGTCGTTATAGTGGAGGTGTGCTAAAACTCAGGAAACGCGACCACCATACCATCCTTGCTAGCATTGATGATGCTAACGACTGTGGATGGATGGAACAATTCGTTATCATTGCTACTAGAGACATCTTCCCGACAACAACACCTGCTAGAATATTTTTGCGCGAAAATAACCGCCAGTTTCAGTCGATTTTGTTAAAAAAATAAAATTATAGACTAGCATTGGTCGATTATTTTAAATGACCGACTGAAATAACTAACTGATTTAAGTCGATTTCTTAAATCTTAATTTCAATTTATTTTAAAATAAAAAACTAGTCGAAATTTGTCGGTTTCTTAAAAAAAAACTTTTTGGGACGCAAAAATAATTTTTGCATTTTGGCGCCAAAGAAAAGAGATCGAATTTAGTCGGTTTTGGTAAAAAAAAAAAAATGGAAAAAATCGACTGACTTTGATCGGTCAGTTGACCGCAAACATTTTTGGCCGAAATTCTAATAATAATGTAGTAAGAATTGTAAAAATGAAGGAATCTAACGGCAAACTTAAGTCATTTAAACTTTCAAGATTAACCAAATATTAATATTTAAGAATGAATAAAAGAATGTTCAAGCTAGGTGGATGGAGAAATTCCTGGTAGAGAGGTATGCCCTTTTAGTGGGCTTTATGTGACATAAATTCGAATTAATCTGAGAAGTAATAATCAAATATCACATGATTTTACAATAAAAAAATATTATATCTCAAGAAAGGATCATGATCATGCTAGACTGACATATATTTGTATTAATTATAAATAATAAATATATTTATATGTTAATTTGATCGATATTTTTACTTGTTCAATACCAAAAGCCGATTTTGATTTAGTTTTAAATTTCTCTTCGAATACCTTATATTCGGTTTACCCAAAAAGGAAAAAAACTTGAAGTAGTGAAAGTATTGTTCAAACTAACATATATTTATATGTTCAAACTAGTAAGAATTAGAAAAATGAAGGAATCTAACAGCAAACTTAAGTCATATATGTTGGGATATATACTATTAACCATGAATTTTGGTTTGGATATAGTATTTATTATGAAATAATTGTTTATTCAATTTTAATAAAGTTTTAAATAGATCATATATTCGTTTGTGTCCTTTACTTATATATTAGATGATTTAGTATATAGAGTTTAGCTTATACACGGAAGATTAAATCATCGGTTCTTATAAGTATAAAGATCATGTTCACAATCTAATGATGGAATTGGACAAACCATCAAGAATGATTGTAGCACAAGATTAAATATAATTTATTTTGATTATGGGAATAATTTAATTCCGACTTCTTGTGCTAGTACATTTTGTATGTATTGAACGGACCAAGTAGAGATAAGTATTTTACACTGACTTAATAAAATAAACTCTCTAGTCATTAAATGTACTTATACTCTTTGTAATGACCCAGCCGGTCATTTTAACTTTTAGAACCTCGTTCCCTAAAATAAAATTTCACGTAGGTGCTTGTAATGATTTATGACTTGTGGGGATGGTTGGTTCGGGATTCGGAAGTGTTTGGTGTGAAAGCGGAACACTTGGTTCCTTAAGTTGGCCTTAAAGTGCTAAGTTTGACTTCGGTCAACATTTTGAGAAAACGACCCCGGAATAGAATTTTGATGATTCCAACAGCTCAGTATGGTGATTTTGGACTTATGAGCGTGTTCGGAATTTTATTTGGAAGTCCGTAGTTAAATTAGTCTTGAAATGGCTAAAAACAAGAATTTAAGTTTGGAAGTTTGACCGATGAGTTGACTTTTTGATACCGGAGTCGGAATCCAGTTCCGAAAATTTTTATAGCTCCGTTATATAATTTATGACTTGTGTGTAAAATTTGAGGTCAATCGGATTTGATTTGATAGGTTCCGACATCGAATGTAGAAGTTAAAAACTCTTAGTTTCATTAAGCTTGAATTGGGGTATGATTCATGGTTTTAGCGTTGTTTGATGTGATTTAGAGGTTCGACTAAGTTCGTATGATATTTTAGTACTTGTTGGTATATTTGGTTGAGGTCCCGAGGGCCTCGGGTGAGTTTTGGATGGTTAACGGATCAAAAGTTGGACTTAAAAAGCTGCTGCAATTTTCCCTTCTGCTGTATATTCTGGGCTATGATCGAGCCCTAGATCGAACCCAGATATCGAGCCCACGATCGAGGCCTGAGTCGAAGTCAGGGACGAGGCTCAGTATCGAAGCCACGATCGAAGGCAAGGCTCGAGGGCCATGATCGAAGGCAAGGCTCGAGGGCCATGATCAAGACTCAAGATCGAACTTGATCGAGGCCATGATCATGTCCCATGCTCGAGGCCTGATCGAGGCCATGACCAGCTCCCAAGATCGAGCTCTCAAGATCGAGCTCCCTGAGATCGAGCTCCCCTGATCGAGCTCCTTGATCGAACTGGACAGAGCTGTAAGTTATAAAAACAGAGGACATTCGTCCCATTTGCCATTTTTGACGAACTTGAGCTTGAGCAGAGGCGACTTTTGTCAGATTTTCAAGGGAAAAACATTGGGATAAGTGATTCTAACTCGGATTTGGTCTACATATACAAGTATATCATTGTTTTCACCATAAATTAGTGTTTAGAGATTTAAATTTGGGAAATTTTTAGAAATCTCATAGAAACGAATTTTTGAGATTTCGGTATCGATTCGGAGTCGGATTTGAGTGAAACTGGTATGGTTGGACTCGTAATTGAATGGGTTGTCGTATTTCATAACTTTTGCCGGATTCCAATATGTGGGCCCCACAGACGATCCTTTAATTAATTTCAGAATTTTTATTAAAAATGTAGTATTTTCTTATAAAATTGATTCCTATAATTTTTAGTGATTGTATCGAATTATTTTGGATAGATTCGAGCCAGACAGAGTTGGATAATCGTGAAAAAGGCCATATAGTGGATTAATTGGAGCAAGACGAGATAAGTCTCTTGTCTAATCTTGTGAGGGGAAAATTACTCCATAGGGATTAAATTGTATAATTGTTGCTAATTGCGGGGGCTACGTACGCACGAGGTGACGAGAGTCCGTGCGTAGCTACTATTAATGCTAAAGTCTGGGTAGTTTAAGACTCAAAGCATGAATTACTTGTGTGAATTGTATTCTTTATTAATTAAAATAATTGATGTTTATATTGTGAATTGTTATGAAAAGTAGAAAAATATAAATTTTCATATGCTTAATTTTTGTTTAAATCAATTAATTATTAAAAGAAATTGTTCTCCTCCCAAATTTATCTTATAATAAATATACTCTCCTTCCGGAGACACATAAGAAAATGTCCTCCTTTCTTGTGGAACGGGCTGAACGCCTCGGCAGAATAGTTGCATCTATGGATCGCGCCGCACGTCCCTCGGCAGTGTACACGACACTCTGGATCGGGTCGTACGTCCTTGGCAGAAATCGTGATTAATAATAATAATTACACGATACTTTAATAATTTATTTCAGCTTGTGAAGCTAATTAATAAATTAAAAAATTCTTGGAATTTAATGAATTATTATTCTTGCTTGTTAAGGAATTAATTTTTACTCCTGTAAATGAGGTTTAATTGATAAATTGGAAATTATTTGAATTGAAGGAATTTAATTAATATATTGAGAATTGTTACATTTGAAGGAATTTGATTATTTCTGCTGATTAAATAAATTATTGTAAATTCTGTAAATCATGCTGATTTAAATATCCTAGTTTTATTTCAGTTATTATTATTGACCCATAGTGAGTGTCAAAGTCGGTCATCTCGTCTCTACCACTTCGAGATTAGGCTTGATACTTACTGGGTACATGTTGTTTACGTACTCATTCTACACTTGCTGTACTTTTTGTGCAGGATCTGAGACAGATACTAGTGAAGGACCTATCATCACATACCCACGTCATCCCGAGACATAGTGGTGAGCTGTCTTTCTTAGCCGTTCTGCAGCTACCAGTGTCTCTTCTTATATTTATATTCTGTCTATTTCTTTTCAGACAATATTTGGAGTTTTGTATAATTTACTAGATGCTCATGCACTTGTGACACCGGGTCTTGGCACACACATTGGTATAAGTTGGTATTTTATTATTTTCTTGGAATAAAAGTTTAACCAATGTACGTTTGACTTATTAGTTGGCTTGCCTAGCTGTAGTGTTGGGCGCCATCACGACCTATAGGTGAAATTGGGTCGTGACAACATGGTATCAGAGCACTTGGTTCACGTAGGTCTCACAAGTTATGAGCAGACCTAATAGAGTCTTGCGGATCGGTACAGAGACGTCTGTACTTATCTTCGAGAGGCTATATGGTGTTAGGAAACTACCTTTCTTCATATTCCATCGTGCAATTGATGTAGTACGAAATATCCTTCTCTTATTCTCTCACAGATGGTGAGAACACGCTCTAATGACATTCCAGACCAGGGAAGAGCTACTCTCCCAGTTGCTAGAGGCCGAGGGAGGGCTCTAGGCCGTGGTAGAGGGCGAGGACGTCCCAGGACTGTTCCAGTTATGCCGCAAGTGGATCCAGCAGAGAATCCCATTATTGAGGAGCATGGTGAGGTGCCTGTGGCAGAGCCAGCTCCGGTGGACTTCACATCTGCACCGGGATTTCAGTATGTCATGGGTCGTATGCTGCGATTCATGGACAATATGACTCAGGCCGGTTTATTTTCGGCAGACCCAGCCACATCTCAGGCGGGCAGGGGAGCACAGACCCCTACCGCGCAGGCTCATGGACAGGCAGCTTCTGTATATCAGACCCAGGGTGCACTACCCGTGGGTGGAGTCCAATCAGTGGCAGCAGCTACACCTGAGCCCAGGCCAGCTGTAGCCGCCGATCCTCATAAACTATTGGACAGATGGACTAGACTACATCCTCCTGTCTTTGGGGGTGAGCGACATGAGGATCCACAAGATTTCATTGATCGTTGCAAGGATAGACTGTACAACATGAGGATATCGGAATCCCATGGGGTTGATTTCGCTACTTTTCAGCTAGAGGGTAGAGCCCGTAGATGGTGGCAGTCTTATGCTCTTGGCAGACCAGCAGATTCTCCTCCCATGACTTGGGACAGGTTCACCCGTATCTTCTTGGACAGGTATATTCCACCCTCCCAGAGGGAAGAGTTGCGGTTTCAGTTTGAGCAACTCCAGCAGGGTCAGATGTCAGTGAGTAATTATGAGGCGAGGTTTTCTGAATTATCTCGCCATGCACTAACGATACTCCCTACTGAGGCGGAGAGAGTGCGAAGGTTTGTAGCCAGTTTACATACTGGTATTCAGGACACTATGGCTCGAGAGGTTGAGATGGGTACTTCTTATGAGCAAGTTGTGGAGATAGCCCGGAGGATTGAGGGTGTACGTCAGCGGAGCCGAGAGCAGATTATGAGAGATAAGCGGTTTAGGTACTCTGGAGAGTTCATAGGTGCTCCATCCGGGGCAGAGGTCAGTTCGTGAGGGGGCAGTCCAGCAGACCCCTGTATCCAGCACCACCACCTCCTCGAGGTGCTCCAGTACGACCTTATTTCAGTGCTATACCAGAGAGTTCTTACCGCCCACCAGCTATTCAGGGTCCTCCCAGTGGGTATTCAGGTCCCCAGGGCCAGACACTTAGTCAGCAGCCTATCGCACCAAAGAGTTATTACGAGTGCGGGGATCCCAGTCACATGCGGAGGTTTTGCCCCACGCTTCGAGGTAGACCAGTATAGCAGGGTCAGCAGCCTATGCTTACCAGACCAGTTGCTCCACCAGTAGTCCGACCACCGAGAGGCGGAGGACAGGTGGGTAGGGGCCGTCCTAGAGGTGGAGGTTAGCCAGCGGAGGCCGGACAGTTGGCGCTCCAGCACGGTTCTATGCTTTTCCGGCTAGACCAGATGTAGAGGCCTCAGATGCCGTGATTATATGTATTATTTCTGTTTGTGGCAAAGATGCCTTAGTATTATTTGATCCAGGATCTACGTATTCATATGTATCATCTCTGCTCCATTCCTGGGTGTTTCTCGTGAGTCCTTGAGTACTCCTGTTTATATGTCCACTCCTATGGGCGATTCTGTTGTTGTGAACTAGATCTACCGGTCCTGTATTATTACATTCTGTGATTATGAAACTAGAGTAGATCTCCTATTTCTTGAGATGACCGATTTTGAAATTATTCTGGGCATGGACTGGTTATCTCCATATCATGCTATTCTAGATTGTCATGCCAAGACTGTTACCTTGGCTATTCCAGCATTGCCTAAGCTGGAGTGGAAGGGTTCGCCTGTTAGTTCATTTAATCGAGTTATTTCTTTTATAAAGGCTCAACACATGGTTGAGAAGGGTTGTTTGGCTTATCTAGCCTATGTTCGGGATACTAATGCAGAGACTCCAGCTATTGATTCAGTGCCTGTAGTTCGGGAGTTCCCCGATGTATTTCGGTCAGATCTTCCATGTATGCCACCTGATCGTGATATTGATTTCTGTATTGACTTGGCTTCAGATACCCAGCATATATCTATCCTACCGTATCGCATGGCTCCGAAAGAATTGAAAGAATTGAAAGAACAACTTGAAGAGTTACTAGCCAAAGGGTTTGTCAGATCGAGTGTATCGCCTTGGGGTGCACCAGTATTATTTGTGAAAAAGAAAGATGGAACAATGCGGATGTGTATTGATTATCGCCAATTGAACAAAGTCACTATTAAGAACAAGTACCCGTTGTCGCGTGTTGATGATCTATTTGACCAGTTGCAGGGTGCTAGGGTATTCTCTAAGATCGACTTGAGGTCGGGGTACCATCAGTTGAAGATTCGGGATTCGGATGTTCCGAAGACTGCTTTTCGGACTAGATATGGTCATTATGAGTTTCTGGTGATGTCCTTCGGTTTAACTAATGCCCCGGCAGCGTTTATGGATCTGATGAACAGGGTATTCATGCCATATATTGATTCGTTTGTCATTGTCTTCATTGATGACATATTAATCTATTCGCGCAGTAAGGAGGAACATGAGCAGCATATGAGAGTAGTGCTTCAGACATTGCTGGAACAAAAGCTATATGCTAAGTTCTCTAAATATGAGTTTTGGCTAGAGTTTGTTGCATTTTGGGACATGTTGTATCGGGAGAAGGTATTAAAGTTGATCCCAAAATGATTGAGGCAGTTCAGAATTGGCATCGTCCCACTTCGGCGACTGAGATCATGAGTTTTCTGGGTTTAGCAGGTTATTATCGTCGGTTCGTGGAAGGTTTTTCATCTATTGCAGCACCTTTGACCAAATTAACCCAGAAGGGTGTTCAGTTCTAATGGTCCGATGATTGTGAGTCAAGCTTTTAGAAGCTCAAGACAGCACTGACTACAGCACCCGTGTTAGTGTTACTATCTGGTTCGGGAATATATACAGTGTATTGCGACACGTCACGCGTTGGCTTGGGTTATGTATTGATGCAGGAAAGGCGAGTTATTGTATATGCTTCACGTCAGCTGAAGCCCCACGAGAAGAATTATCCAGTACATGATTTGGAGTTAGCTGCGATTGTTCACGCTCTAAAGATTTAGAGGCATTATCTTTATGGGGTGTCTTGTGAAGTTTACACTGATCATCGCAGTTTGCAGCATTTGTTCAAGCAGAGGGATCTAAATTTGAGGCAGCGCAGATGGCTGGAGTTACTAAAAGATTATGATATTACTATCTTGTATCATCTGGGCAAAGCAAATGTGGTTGCAGATGCCTTGAGCAGGAAGGCGGAGAGTATGGGTAGTTTGGCTTTCATTTCAGCAGAGGAAAGGCCATTAGCCTCAGATATTCAATCCTTAGCTAACAAACTTGTGAGAATGGATATTTCAGAGCCCAACCGAGTTCTTGCATGTGTGGTGGCCCAATCTTCACTATTTGAGCAGATCAAGGCTCGCCAGTATGATGACCCATACTTGATGGTTCTTCATGAAACGGTACTACGAAGTGGTGCCAAGGAAGTTACTATTAGAGCGGATGGTGTTCTGCGACTCCAGGATTGTCTATGTGTTCCTAATATGGATGGACTGAGGAAAAAGATCCTGGAAGAGGCACACAGTTCTCGGTATTCTATTCATCCAGGTGCTACTAAGATGTATCGTGACTTGAGGTAACATTATTGGTGGCGACGAATGAAAAAGGACATAGTTGAGTATGTATCTAGGTGTCTAAATTGCCAGCAAGTTAAATATGAGCACCAGAGGCCAGGTGGCCTACTTCAGCAGATGACTATACCAGAGTGGAAATGGGAACGAATTACTATGGACTTTGTAGTTGGGTTGCCGCGGACCTTGAGGAAGTTTGATGCAGTTTGGGTGATTGTTGACAGGTTGACTAAGTTGGCACATTTTATTCCTGTTGTGACTACGTATACTTCAGAGAGGTTGGCCTAGATTTATATTCAGGAGATAGTTCGGTTGCACGGTGTGCAAATTTCCATCATATCAGATAGAGGCCCTCAGTTTACTTTACATTTCTGGAGAGCAGTACAGAGTGAGTTGGGGACCCGTGTAGAGCTCAGCACAGCCTTTCATCCGCAGACCGATGGACAGTCAGAGAGGACAATTCAGATTTTGGAGGATATGCTCAGGGCATGTGTGATCGACTTTGGAGGTCAGTGAGATCGTTTCCTGCCTTTGGCCGAGTTTTCTTATAATAACAGTTACCAATCCAGCATCGAGATGGCTCCATTTGTGGCTTTATATGGTGGGCGATGTCGTTCACCTATCAGATGGTTTGAGCCAGGTGAGGTTAAGTTATATGGTACTGATTTGGTAAGGGATGCCTTGAAAAAGGTAAAGTTAATTCAGGAGCGACTTCGTACAGCACAGTCCAGACAAAAGAGTTACGCGGATTAGAAAGCGCGTGATATATCATTTATGGTAGGTGAAAAAGTTCTCTTGAAGGTTTCGCCGATGAAGGGAATTTTGAGATTCGGGAAGAAGGTCAAGTTGAGCCCAAGGTATATAGGCCCATTTGAGGTATTGAAACGAGTTGGGGAGGTTGCTTATGAGCTTGCATTGCCTCCCAGCCTATCGGGAGTTCGTCCGTTTTTTCACGTATCTATGCTCCGGAAGTATCATGCTGACCTATCACATGTGTTAGACTTCAGCACAGTTCAACTAGATAATAGCTTGGGTTATGAAGAGGAGCTAATTGCCATTATTGATAAACAGGTTCCCCAGTTGAGATCCAAGAGGATTTCTACAGTAAAAGTCCAGTGGAGGGGCCAACCAGTCGAAGAAGCGACGTGAGAGGCCGAGAAAGACATGCGGAGCAGATATCCACACTTATTCAGCACTCCAAGTACAATTCTAAACCCGTTCGAGGACGAACGTTTGTTTAAGAGGTGGAGAATGTAATGACCCAACCAATCATTTTAACTTTTAGAACCCCGTTCCCTAAAATAAAACTTTTCGTAGGTGCTTGTAATGATTTATGACTTGCGGGGATGGTTGGTTCGGGATTTGGAAGTGTTTGAGGTGAAACCGGAACACTTGGTTCCTTAAGTTGGCCTTAAAGTGCTAAGTTTGACTTCGGTCAACATTTTGAGAAAACGACCCCGGAATAGAATTTTGATGATTCCAACAACTCTGTATGGTGATTTTGGACTTAGGAGCATGTTCGAAATTTTATTTGGAAGTCCGTAGTTAAATTAGGCTTGAAATGGCTAAAAATAAGAATTTAAGTTTGGAAGTTTGACCGATGAATTGACATTTTGATACCGGAGTCGGAATCCAATTCCGAAAATTTTCATAGCTCCGTTATGTAATTTATGACTTGTGTGTAAAATTTGAGGTCAATCGGATTTGATTTGATTTGATAGGTTCCGACATCGAATGTAGAAGTTGAAAACTCTTAGTTTCATTAAGCTTGAATTGGGGTATGATTCATGGTTTTAGCATTGTTTGATGTGATTTAGAGGTTCGACTAAGTTCGTATGATGTTTTAGGACTTGTTGGTATATTTGGTTGAGGTCCCGAGGGCCTCGGGTGAGTTTCGGATGGTTAGCGGATCAAAAGTTGGACTTAAAAAGCTGCTGCAATTTTCCCTTCAGCTGTATATTCTAGGCTATGATCGAGCCCCAGATCGAACCCAGATATCGAGCCCACGATCGAGGCCTGAGTCGAAGTCAGGGATGAGGCTCAGTATCGAAGCCACGATCGAAGGCAAGGCTCGAGGGCCATGATAGAAGGCAAGGCTCGAGGGCCAGGATCAAGACCCAAGATCGAACTTGATCGAGGCCATGATCATGTCCCATGCTCGAGGCCTGATCGAGGCCATGACCAGCTCCCAAGATCGAGCTCCCTGAGATCGAGCTCCCCTGATTGAGCTCCTTGATCGAACTGGACAGAGCTGTAAGTTATAAAAACAGAGGACATTCGTCCTATTTGCCATTTTTGATGAATTTGAACTTGAGTAGAGGCGACTTTTGTCAGATTTTCAAGGGAAAAATATTGGGGTAAGTGATTCTAACTCGGATTTGGTCTACATATACAAGTATATCATTGTTTTCACCATAAATTAGTGTTTTGAGATTTAAATTTGGGAAATTTTTAGAAATCTCATAGAAACGAATTTTTGAGATTTCGGTATCGATTTGGAGTCGGATTTGAGTGAAACTGGTATGGTTGGACTCGTAATTGAATGGGTTGTCGGATTTCGTAACTTTTATCGGATTCCGAGACGTGGGCCCCACAAACGATTTTTTAATTAATTTCGGGATTTTTATTAAAAATATAGTATTTTCTTATAGAATTGATTCCTATAATTTTTAGTGATTGTATCGAATTATTTTGGATAGATTCAAGGTAGACAGAGTTGGATAATCGTGGAAAAGGCCTTATAGTGGATTAATTGGAGCAAGACGAGATAAGTCTCTTGTCTAATCTTGTGAGGGGAAAATTACCCCATAGGGATTAAATTGAATAATTATTGCTAATTGCGGGGGCTACGTACGCACGAGGTGACAAGAGTCCGTGCGTAGCTACTATTAATGCTAAAGTCCGGGAAGTTTAAGACTCAAAGCATGAATTACTTGTGTGAATTATATTCTTTATTAATTAAAATAATTGATGTATATATTGTGAATTGTTATGAAAAGTAGAAAAATATGAAATTTTCATATGCTTGATTTTCTATTTAAATCAATTAATTGTTAAAAGAAATTGTTCTCCTCCCAAATTTATCTTATAATAAACATACTGTCCTTCCGGAGGCACATAAGAAAATGTCCTCCTTTCTTGTGGAGCGGGCCGAACGCCTCGGCAGGATAGATGCATCTATGGATCGCGCCGCACGTCCCTCGGCAGTGTACACGACACTCTGGATCGGGTCGTACGTCCTCGGCAGAAATCGTGCTTAATAATAATAATTACACGATACTTTAATAATTTATTTCAGCTTGTGAAGCTAATTAATAAATTGAAAAATCCTTGAAATTTAATGAATTATTATTCTTGCTTGTTAAGGAATTAATTGTTACTCCTGTAAATGAGGTTTAATTGATAAATTGGAAATTATTTGAATTGAAGGAATTTAATTAATATATTGAGAATTGTTACATTTGAATGAATTTGATTATTTCTGCTGATTAAATAAATTATTGTAAATTCTGTAAATCATGCTGATTTAAATATCCTAGTTTTATTTCAGTTATTATTATTGACCCATAGTGAGTGTCAAAGTCGGCCATCTCGTCTCTACCACTTCGAGATTATGCTTGATACTTACTGGGTACACGTTGTTTACGTACTCATACTACACTTGCTGCACTTTTTGTGGAGGATCTGAGACAGGTACTAGTGAAGGACCTATCATCACATACCTACGTCATCCCGAGGCATAGTGGTGAGCTGCCTTTCTGAGCCGTTCTACAGCTACCAGTGTCTCTTCTTATATTTATATTCTGTCTATTTCATTTCAGACAGTATTTGGAGTTTTGTATAATCTACTAGATGCTCATGCACTTGTGACACCGGGTCTTGGCACACACATTGGTATAAGTTGGTATTTTATTATTTTTTTGGAATAAAAATTTAACCAATGTACGTTTGACTTATTAGTTGGCTTGCCTAGCTGTAGTGTTGGGCGCCATCACGACCTATAGGTGAAATTGGGTCGTGACACTCTTAATCTTGATATAATTATTATTAACTGTATATATTATTATTGTTTTGATTTATTAAAAGGCGAGATCCTTTCGTGAGTCAATATGCTTGGTAAATTGGATAATAATAATGTACATTGGCGAAGTAATAGTTAGTTGATGGAATCCATGTCTCGGTCTAGAGATTGATGATATACCTTTATGAAAGCTTATAAGTTTTCATGTGTAAACCCTGCAGGTGGATTTTATATCCGTCACGTGAAATAAGTTAAGTGAAAGTCTAAAGGAAATAACGAATGAATTAAATTGTCAGTAATTTAATTTATTTGATTAGTATCTGAATCTTAACATGGGGAGTTAAATAAGGTTTAATGGAAGAATTTCAAAATTGAACTGAGAAGTGCAGTTACGAATTTTTAGTGGAATAATTCGTAATTTATTATGGTAGTATTAATTCGGATATTTCGAATTAAGTCCATAATAGGAAGCCTCGTTAATTAAATATTGCGGTCCCTACTGTGCCCGAATAATTAAGAATTAAATGGAATTCTATTTCTTGGTGGAAAAGGAAGACCCTACAGGTTTAGAAAAAGTTTTTAAACCCTAAAACCTGTGGCTATATAAAGGGGTCTTATTCCATAAGGAGGCTAGGAGAAATTCGTCCATACGAATTTCGCTAATTCCGGGTATTATTCGGGTCACACATCAGAAGACTGTGGAACTGGAGGACGGGCTCGTGGACGATTTCGCTCTTACTTGAAAGCTCTTTTCGCGATCACGGTCACGCTTCAAGAGATAAGTATCGATTTTATTAAAATATGTGATTATGTGTTGTCTATATTACATGCAAGTGATCCTGGTTATTTGTTTCCGCTGTTTATATATGTTTTCCATATTGGTATCAGAGCATGCTCACATCTAAATAGATAACCTTAATGGTGTATATCTGTGTGATTATATACGTTGTGATTTATAGTCTTACATCGATGATGAGTGTAAACCAGTTTTTTCTAAGGAAGCGTCAAATAGTGGTTATTTGTGATTTTCGTCGTTGCCGCCAACGAGCAGAATCCCAAACATATTCTTTGGTCAATTGCTGTAGTATCGCGACTGGGTTTAAAAGGAAATTGAATTTGAAACTTTTGGACGATTGTTGGCGGTTGTCTTTGCAGAAACAATTTTAAAGCTTCATGTATTTTTTTATTGTTGATTGGTAAATAACCAAAAAGAGCATGTAAAGCCTTAAGAGGCTTTGGCGACTGAAGACAAAATTTGTCTTGAAAAAGGGTTCCTCTTTTTGGAGATTAGGTCAAACAATTAAGATGTGGTGCACGTGATTTTGTCCCTGGTTAAGTTTATGACCTATGGCCCGTAAGAGAGCAAATATACTATGTGAAAATAGATGACCTTTTGGCTTCATGGCTGTAGCTAGGATGTGGCTAATTACATGGCCACTATTTATTTGTAACCGGGATAGTAGCGTACGGATATAGCTAATGACATGAGATTGTTGTCTCTCTTTTCCTCTCACTTGTATATAAAAAGTGTATAATTAAAAATTTATGATTAATAAATATGTATTACCAAAGTAATTTATTTATTGGGAGTCATTGAATATTCTTAAAGCTTTATATATGTGAGATGACATCAAATGTATGTTAAGAATTTATGATTAATAAATGTTATCACTAAGGTGATTTATTTATTTGAAATAATTGAAAATTCTTAATAGTTTTACACATGTACGATTATGTTAATGCATGAATTGAGAGTTATGGATAATAAAAAGGATCCACTAAAGTGGCCTATTTATTTGAGTCATTTAATTTTCTCAATGTACCATGTGTAAATTGACCCTGATTAGTGTACGTTTGTGGTGGAGGTCTTATATACCCAAATGAGATTTATCATTGGATACTAATAACACTAAACATATTAAGAGAAGAGATATTAAGCATTCCATCCAAAAGGATAAAAAGTAATATCTTGGATTCTCATGTGTATATAACGGGAGAACAATTTGATGTAAGAGGAAACTTTGTGTATCTTACCCGAAATAAGGACATAATCAATGTCATGTGCTCATAGAATAATTATAAGGATAATAGAAAGCATGATCATATTTATTTTAATCCATGAGTGTCACGACCCAATTTCACCTATAGGTTGTGATGGCGTCGGACACCGCTGTTAGACAAGCCAACAATAAATACTAAATAAATTCTCATTTTAATATTTTTGAAGTCATAGTTGTTCCCCTCAATTAAATAGCAAAAGATGACATTTACCAAATATGTACTAATATCTTTTAAAAAAAAATTCAATACAGTGCAACCCATAATCATACCAAAACCCGGTGTCACAAGTGCATGAGCATTTACTAGGGAATTAAAATAAAATACAGCATCTGTCTAGAATACAAATTAGACAGGAAAATATAATAACTCTGAAGGAGACTCTATTAGTTGCGGATTGTAATATAGAATGCAGCTCACCTATATCCCCACAATTATTAACCATACCTCTGCGCCCACAAGGCCGTTATACATATATGTACCTGCACAATAAAATGTGCAGCAAGTGCAGTATGAGTACGAAAATAACGTGTACCCAGTAAGTATCAAGTCTAATCTCGAAGAGGTAGAGACGAGATGGCCGACTATGACACTCACTATGGGTCAATAATATTAAATAATCATGAAAATAGAAATATTTATATCAACGTGATTCATAGAGTTAACAAAAATATTATTGTACCAGCATAGGTAATTAAATTCCTTCAATTCCAATAATTCTCAATATATTAATTAAATTCCTTCAATTCAAATAATTTCTAATCTATTAATTAAATCCTTAAATTTCAATAAAATTTTCAATTTATCAAATAGCTTTACAAGCTGCAATTCAATTTCAATAAATTTTCAATTTATCAAATAGCTTTACAAACTGCAATTTAATTTCAATAAATTTTCAATTTATCAAATAGCTTTACAAGCTGCAATTCAATTTCAATAAATTTCTAATTTATCAAATAGCTTTACAAGTTGTAATAAATTGTCCAAGTATCGTGTATTTATTATTATTATCGTGTAATTATTATTATTATTATTATTAAGCACGATTTCTGCCGAGGTCGTACGGCCCGATCCAAAGTTTCGTGTACACTGCCGAGAGACGTGCGGCACGATCCATAGATGCATCTATCCAGCCGAGGCGTTCGGCCCGCTCCACAAGAAAGGAGAACATTTTCTTATGTACCTCCGGAAGGAGAGTATATTCATTATAAGATAAATTCGGGAGGATGAAAAATTTCTTTAAACAGTTAATTAATTTAAACAGAAAATTAAGCATATGAAATTTTCATCTTTATTATATTTCCTAACAATTCACAATTTATGTATCAAATAATTCAATTAAATAAAGAATACAATTTACACAAGCAATTCATGTTTTGTGTCCTAAACTACCCGGACTTTAGCATTAATAGTAGCTACGCACGGACTCTCGTCACCTCGTGCGTACGTAGCACCCACAATTAGCAACCAATTTAATCACTTATGGGGTAATTTCCCCCTCATAAGATTAGACAAGAGACTTACCTCGCTCCGAAGTTCCATAGCCGGCTCCCAAGCCTTTCAAATCACTCGACCGACGCCCAACGCTCCAAAACTCGCTTTCGCTTTATTAACATTCACAAGCTTTTAACCCTCCTCCGACATCGTAACATTGAGTAAAATGCTCATACGCCACCAACAAATTGATATCTACAATTACAATCCCAATTACAATTAAAATATGACTCAAAACTATTTATCAATATCCATTTATGGCTCTCAAGTTGGCTACAAGCCTCCAGCTCAAATTGTCTAATAGGTTCACTTACTAGCACAATCAACTCTACTCTTATCATTCAATACCCATTTGAAGTCATCAATGATACTACATTAATTCTCCAACACCGCCAAATTACTATTCATCGTCTTCCTTAACCAACATTTTCAAAACATTCAATTTGGTGATTACTTAGTTGAATACTTCCAACTAAACTAGAATATGATTCCATAGGTTCATTGCATCCTTTAATTTCATTTCTAATAACACTATTTATATTTCCCTCATTTTCTCAAGAACACTATTCATGACATGAACTAGAGTTTATGAAATCAATTATCCAACCATAACAACTTGAAACAAATATTAGAATTACTCTCACCGACTCATAAGAAATGAGCTTGAAGCATTAGTATTACCTTCTTGAAGCTTTTTCTTGATATTCCAATGTTTGGGAAATTTGGTGTTCTTGAACAACTTGAAAGATTTCTAGGGATTTCAAAGATTGAAGGATGTTAATACTAGTGTTAATAGGATGTTATTAACTTAAAATATCCAAAAAAAACTCACCTTGTATTCTTAAGTCGTCTCCAAGGTCGAATCCACCATGAAAGAACCAATCCCTAGCTCAAGAAAATCCCCAAAAATGGCTGCTGCCCGTGACTGCCTTATAAAGGCACAAGTGCTTTAGCGAGTTGTACCTTGCGCTGTGCAGGTTGTACCTCATATTACAAGTTTTGCCCTGCTGGCCACCATTTACTAAAACGTCCATAAGTCCTTGTAGAAATATCCAAATGACTAACGGTCGAAAGCGTTAGAAACTAGACTCGAAGATCTTTCATTTAATAGGTTGTCCACCATATAACTACTTATATATATATATATATATATATATATATATATATATATAAGCATGCATGTCCAAAATTAGGTTTTTGTGTGTACTTATTTGGAACTTTAGTCTATCATGTAATTTCCAACTTGATTAAGACTTAGGGCTCTCCTTAGACCCTACATCACTTATAATATGACTCGTTCACTTATTAACATACGAACCTGCTGGAACCTTAAAATTCCGATTCCGGGGTCGTTTTCTAAAAGTGTTGACCGAAGTCAAATTTGCCCTTTTAAGGCTAACTTAAGGAACCAAGTGTTCCGATTTCAACCCAAACACTTCCAAATCCCGAACCAACCATCCCCTCAAGTCATAAATCATTAAAAATACATTCAGAGAGTTTTATTTAGGGGAACAGGGTTCTAAAAGTCGAAACGACCGGTTGGGTCGTTACAATGAGAATACCTAAAACTGTTAATCTCTAAATTTGGTCATGAATTTGGAGGTCATGAATTTGACGAACTACAATTGACCTGAAATTTAGTAGATCCATTAAAAATGACCCAGTGAGAAACACTCACTGCTATGCAATGAATCACGTGTTTTCCGGTGTTTCGAGATCTTTTATATGGGATTTAAGTAGTTTATTGGATTAAATAAGCTTTACTATGAAAAACTATTCTTTATATGTCGGTCTTATTGTGTTAAATCTGGAACACGATTATACATGATGATTTAACTTAATATGATATATGGAAAGAATGTAAATCACATTGATTTAATCTATAAATTTGTCTGAAGCAATTAATCCGAATTTGGTCTAGTTTTGGTCATCATGAATTTCATGATCTCCAATTAACCTGAAATTTGGTGGGTCCATCAAAAATGACCTGATAAGAAATACCCACTGTGTTACAGTGAATTACGTCGTATTTTTGGTAGGGTGGGATCGTTTAGATGGGTTTTTTGGCGGTTTGCGGGATTAAAACGTGATTTGAATATGAAAAGTCATTCTTTATGTCGGATTTATTTATGTTAAATCTGAAACATAGTAACACATATTGATTTGACATAATTGATATATGGAAAGAATTTAACTCATATTTTAAATTCTTAAAAATCCTTAAAATCGTAACTTTTCGGATTTGATCGCAGTTTTGGAGATCATGACTTTTATGATCTCCGATTGACATCAAATTTGAGCTGTTTGGATGGGTTTTGGGGCATTTTTTCGAATTTTAAAACTTAATCCTTGGAGAAAAATTCGTTGTTGTGATCAAGTGGTGATAGGAATTAACCCCTATGGTCTCCACTATTTATTTATAGTGAGATAATAAATTTACGCGCCGACTTTAGGTCTTCCTTCATATCGGATAAATTTATTATGAACTTACTGAGTATAATTACTAGTAGTTGATATCATGTACTTACTCTCCATCTGAGTATATATGTTGGATCAATAGAACTAGAGCTATTAATTATGATGTTTGCGTGACTTGAATTAACAGTATACTCTCCATCTGAGTTGTGTCTGTTTTAATTTATTGGAGTGAATGATCTATCATTACATATATATGTTGTATGAGTAGTTCTTTTCCCATCGAAATTTGCTATTCAAGGTACATGAATATATGTGTGTAGTACGTTTGAAATTTGTATGTTAAATTATATACAATTGACTGAAAATAACAGTTTACTCTCCATCTGAGTTGGTTCTGTTTCCTTTTGGATTGTATATTTATTGCATTATATAATATAATTTGCATGAATGACTCTTTTCCCATCGAAATTTTCTATTCGAGATGCATGTATGTATATATATTGAATGCAGTCTGAATTTTACTATTCAGTGTTAATTGACTTATTATGATCTATTTAATGTTGTATATCTCAACTCCACAATGATTTCATGTAGTTTGTCGTATCACTAGTCAAAACTTTTCTTTGGTTGTGATAAGACATTAATTTGATGGATGTGATGTATGTACAATTTGCCATAAGAAATTTAATTCCGGTTTTTAGGCAAATTAAGAGATGGATATCTAGTTTATTTTCGAACTCTTGCATTATTGAGCTTGATAAATATTTTATCTCTTGTGGTACATGGATGCATGGCCTTGTTATTGTTAATGTCTCTCCTGAACTAAATAATATTAGTCTACCTTATAAGAGAAAATGTTCTTCAAAATTGAGTAAAACTTATCTGTGCACTTGCGTCTTAAGTCATAATTATCTCGATAGGATTTCAGTTGGTCAATAATGAACCTTAATGTTCATTGAAAGTATAGGCACTACCAACTTATAGACCTTATTTAGAAGGAAATATGATTAAGAGGCATTTCTGCTCCAAAGGAAAGAGAGCTGGTGATAAGTTAGAACTAATCTATTTTTGATTGTGTTGTCTAATGAACACATAGGCAAGAGGTGGTTTTGAGTATTTTTATGATATTCATAAATGATTGCTCAGACTATGAATATATTTATTTGATGCATCGTAAGTCTGAATACTTTGAATAATTTCGGAATTTTAAAGCTTGATACGGAGAAGCACCATGAAAATATATTAAATTACTACGATCTGATCGTAGGTGACTAGCACTTCTCTACAAAGTTCATTAGTTACTTATCAAAAATAGAAGACTATATCTTAATTGTCTACACCGGATACTCCATAATAGAGTGGTGTAGTAGAGAGAAGAAATAGGACTTTTATGGAGATATTTAGATTAATGGTGAGTTATTCCGATTTATTTCTTTTTCGTTATGGATATGCCTTAGAAACTGCAATTACATTATAATTTTAGTCTTTCTAAGTCAGTATCTTGGACCCCATAGAACTGTGGACTTAACGTAAGTCCGGTATGCGGCAAGTTCGGATATGGAACTGTCCAATATATATATACTGAAAGAGAAAACGGATAAGATGAAATCAAGGACGAATGTATGCGCGTTTATTAGATATCCAAACGAACGAAAGGAGGTTTATTTTATTTTCTTAAAGGAAAGAAGGTAATTGCTAGCACAAATACCAGTTCTGTATAACATGATTATTTACTAAACTATGTTCCTAGATGTAAACTAGTTTTACAGGAACTGAGCAAAGAAATAATTTGTGAATCATCTAAAATTCAGGTGCTCAAGAACATATAACTTTATATGTAGGAATTGACGTTCCATTGCATTTAAGTATTGGGAGAAACATTAATAGATAAAATTTACTACCTTCAAGTAGTGGGAGTAATATTGAGCAGAGAACACGACAGGAAGAAGTCATTAATATTTCAATACCGCAAGGTAATGAAGATGATATTAGTAGTACTTCGTCGTAGTGGGAGACTAGTAAGGAAAATCATAGTTTGGTATGTACTCTTGGGAGAGTTTCATAACAAAGATCCCTGAAGAGCTTAATACCAAACTAGTTAGTTACGATAAAGCACTACTAGACAAAGATTGCATTTGAAAATAACTTGGCAAGTTCCTTATAGCAAAAGCTTATTGGCAGAGACTTTTAATAGTCTTGCAAAAGGATAGCTGTGAAAGTTATAGATGCATGGTTATGAGTCGAAGTGGGAGATTGTTAGGGCATATACCATTAACCATGCATTTAGATATAGTATATTCTAATAATTGTCATGGTTAAAAGTCTAAGTGGGAGATTGTTGGGATATATACTATTAACCATGGATTTTGATTTGGATATAGTATAAGTTTTAAATAGATCATATATTCGTTTGTGTCCTTTACTTATATAGTAGATGATTTAGTGTATAGAGTTTAGCTTATACACAGAAGATTAAATCATCGATTCTTATAAGTATAAAGATCATGTTCACAATCTAATGATGGAATTGGACAAACCATCAGGAATGATTGTAGCACAACATTAAATATAATTTATCTTGATTATGAGAATGGTTTAATTCCGACCTCTTATGCTAGTATATTTTGTATGTATTGAACGGACCAAGTAGAGATAAGTATTTTATATTGACTTAATAAAATAAACTCTCTAGCCATTAAATGTACTTATACTCTTAATCTTGATATAACTATTATTAGTTGTGTATATTATTGTTGTTTTGATTTATTAAAAGGCGAGATCCTTTCGTGAGTCAGTATGCCTGGTAAATTGGATAATAATAATAATGTACATTGGCGAAGTAATAGTTAGTTGATAGAATCCATGTCTCGGTCTAGAGATTGATGATACACCTTTATGAAAGCTTATAAGTTTTCATGTATAAACCCTGCCGGTGGATTTTATATCCGTCACATGAAATAAGTTAAGCGAAAGTCTAAAGAAAATAATCAATGAATTAAATTGTCAGTAATTTAATTTATTTGATTAGTAATTGAATCTTAACATGGGGAGTTAAATAAGGTTTAATGGAAGAATTTCGAAATTGAACTTAGGAGTGCAGTTACGAATTTTTAGTATAATAATTCATAATTTATTATGATAGTATTAATTCAGATATTTCGAATTAAGTCCATAATAGGAAGCCTCGTTAATTAAATACTGCGGTCCCTGTTGTACCCAAATAATTAAGAATTAAATAAAATTCTATTTCTTGTGGAAAAGGAAGACCCTACAGGTATAGAAAAAGTTTTTAAACCCTAAAACTTGTGGCTATATAAATGGGTCTTATTCCATAAGGAGGCTATGGATTTTACTACACGATTTTCCTAGGAGAAATTCGCCCACACGAATTTCGCTAATTTCGGACATTATTCGGGTCACACAACAAAAGACTGTGGAACTGGAGGACGGGCTCGTGGACGATTTCGCACTTACTTGAAAGCTCTTTTCGCGATCACGGTCACGCTTCAAGAGATAAGTATTGATTTTAAAAATCTGTGATTATGTGTTGTCTATATTACATGCAAGTGATCCTGGCTATTTGCTTCCACTGTTTATACATGTTTTCCATCAATATATACTTTCAAGATTAGCCAAATATTAATAGTTAAGGAAGAATAAATGAATGATTTTTTTAAAAATTTCAATTCATCAATGCAACTCAATATAAAATTTAAAATATCAATATGCTATGTTTATTTTGAATCGATAAAACTACTTCTCAATGTTGGTTTGTGAAGACAGAAAAAGAATAAAGGGATTGAAGTATTTAAATAATATTTCATAAGAAAATGAGCATACATGTTAGAATCAAAGCCTTAGTAACAATAGATAGTGGTTCTCTATGATAATTATATTAATAGCCTGTTTGGCCAAGCTTCGTTTTTGTAACGATCCGACCGGTTATTTTAAAAATTTACACTTTGTTCGGTTGTTTGAGGGCATGAGTAGCTCCGTATGATGTACTTTGACTTGTGTGAATCGTCGGTTTTGGGTTGCAGGTATTTCAGAATCAAATTGGAAGAAAGAATTTCATTGTTGAAGCTTTAAATTGGGAGAGTTGACCAAAATTTGACTCTTTAGAATTTGACCTCGGATTGGAATTCTGATGGTTCCATTAGCTTCGTTAGGTAATTTTGGACTTAGGAGCGCAATCGGAATATAATTTGGAGGCTCATGGTAGAATTAGGCTTGAATTGGCGAAAGTTGGAAATTCGGCGATTTCGGTCGGCAGTAAAAAAATTGATATTAGAGTCAGAATCGAATTTTGGAAGTTAGAGTAGGTTCGTAGTGTCATTTGTGATATGTGTGCAAAATTTGAGGTCATTCGGACGTGATTTGGTTGGTTTCGGCATCAGTTGCCGAATTTAAAAATTTAAAAGTTCTTAAACTTGAATCCGAGGGTAATTTGGTATTTGGATGTTATTTTGAGTGATTCGAAGGTTCGACTAAGTTTGTATGTTGATATATGACTTGTTTATATTTTTGGTTGAGGTCCCGAGGGCCTCGGGGTGATTCTGGGTGGTTAACGGATTTGTCAAAGTTGGAAAATGCAGTTGAAGCTGTTGCTACTGCTATTTCCGCACCTGCGAAAGGAGGAGTCGCAGGTGCGAGATCGCTGGTGCGTTTGGGGAAGCCGCAGATGCGAAAATAGAAGGCCAAGGCTGGGAATGCAGGTGCGAAGAATTGGCCGCATCTGCAATCCCACAGGTGTGAGGCCTTGAGCGCAGATGCGGAAAGGAAGAATTGGGCCGGTTCCGCAGAAGCGGAAGTGTTACGCAGGTGCGCACCCGCATGTACGGAACCTGGGGTCACAGGTGCAGAATTGAGGGATTAAGTGGTTCTCGCAAGTGCGAGGATTCGACCGCAGGTGCGGTTCCGCAGGAGCAGACATATGGCCGCATGTGCGACTGTGGTGGGCAGAAAGCCCCAGCTCGTGTGTTTTGTCTTCATTTTCCATTTTTGGAATTGAGAAACTCGGGAGAGAGGTGAGTTTTCGAAGGTTTTCAAGGAGCAACGTTGGGGTAAGTGATTCTAACCCATAATGGTATAAGTTTCGTGAATATATGGCCTTGTTCATCATAAATTAGTAGGATTTTGGAGTGACAGTAGGGGGTTAGAGCTTGGAATTTTTAAGAGTTTAATTTAAGGATTTGAGGGACCAAACGATGTCATATTTTGATGAATTTGGCATGGTTAGACTCGTGAGTGAATGGGCTTTTTAGTTTTAAAAATTTTGTTGAATTTCGAGACGTGGGCCCGGGGCCCGGGTTTGAGCCAATTTCGGGTTTTGGTGTAATTTGATAGTTTTTCTTGTGGAATTCATTCCATTAACGTATATTGATGGTATTGTACTAATTGTAAATAGATTTGGAGCATTTGGAGGTCGAGTCCAGAGGCAAGAGCATTGCGGGGTAGAGATTTGACCGATTTGAGGTAAGTAACGATTGTAAATCTAGTCCTGAGGGTATGAAACCCCGGATTTTTGTATCATTCTATTATTTTAAGGTGACGCACATGCTAGGTGACGGGCGTGTGGGAGTGCACTGTTGGGAATTGTGACTTGGTTCGTCCCGTAGCAACTGTGAAGTTGCATATTTTGTGGAAATTATATGATACTTATATGTTTTAGAAAGAGTTTCTGTAAATTGGGTTGAATGCTATGTTTGGGCCTTGTGCCAGTACTGTTTGGACCCTTAGGGGCCTTTTCTTACTATCCTCTCATTGATTTCGATTGAAAATCTATACTCAGTCATGGTTATATCTGTTTACTGCATACCTCAGTTTTATGACTCTATTTTGATGCATATAAATGTTGTTTTGGGCCGAATGCCATATTTTTTTACTGAAATACCCGAGTGGCTTGAGATGTTTATAACTGAGTGAGGCCGAGGACCTGATTTGTGAGGATATTTATGGGATCGGGCTACACGCCGCAGCATGTTGTATATTTATGGGATTGGTTTGCACGTCGTAGCATGTTGCATATTTATGAGATCGGGCTGCACGCCGCAGCATGTTTGATATAGGCCGAGGGCCTGAGTGATTTATGCCATGATTTGGCTTGATATAGCACTTGGGCTGAAGGAGCCCCTCCGCAGTCTGTACACACCCCCAGTGAGTGCAGGTACCTACTGAGTGCGAGTGTCGAGTGCTGAGTGACTGGGAGGCATGAGTGATTGTGAGGTATGCCTGAGTGGCAAGAGTGATTGTGAGGTATGCCCGAGTGGCAAGAGTAATTGTGAGGTTTGCCCGAGGGGTTGTATATGAGTGATGCTTTGCCCGATGGGCTGTTTATGATTTCATCATTTTTGCTCACCTTTGCATTTTTTCTCTGTTTGAAAATTATTGAATAATATCTTTAAATGATTTTTTTTTACTTGAACTGGGTTTAAACGAGATGTTTTGATTCAAATCCTGATTTTAAAAGCATGTGGTATTTTACTGAGATTTTATGATATGAACGCTATATGCTTTATTGCTCGTCACTACTGCTCGGTCTTTATTTATTATTGTTACTTACTGAGTTGGCGTACTCACGTTACTCCCTACACCTTGTGTGCAGATCCAGGTATAGCTGGACACGGTAGAAGTTGTTGATTATTCTGGTTGCAGATTTTTCCTCGGAGATAGCAAGGTAGCTGCTTGGCGATCACAACCCCTGCTCTTCTCCCTCTTATCTTCCTCTCATTGTTTTCCAGGCTGAGTTAGCCTTGATATTGTTAGACAGATTGTAATAGATGCTCATAACTAGTGACACCCCGATGTCGGGCTTTTTCTTCCGCACTTTTATTTTGATTTGAACTCCCTTTCGAAGGTCTTTATGTTAAATAACATTGAAATTATCTTTGAAATAAAAATATCGGTTTGTTTTGGAAATGATTCGGCTTGCCTAGTTCCACGATAGGCGTCATCACGACAGGGGTTAGTTTGGGTCGTGACAGATTGGCCTAAAATATATTTTTTAGTCAAAAGTATTTTTTTAAACCAAAATTAAGGTGTTTTGCCAAATTTTTTGCTGGAAAAAAGTGCTTTTGAGTAGAAGTAGAAACAATTTTGGAGAAACAGATAAAAGTAGATTCTCTCCAAAAGCACTTTTTTGAAAAGCACTTCTGAGAAAAATATACTTAGTGTAACAACCTGGCTGGTCGTTTTGAGCAATTGCGTCAGGTTCGGCAGTTTGAAATCACGAGTAGCTTCAC
This sequence comes from Nicotiana tabacum, assembly GCF_000715075.1. NCBI lineage: Eukaryota > Viridiplantae > Streptophyta > Magnoliopsida > Solanales > Solanaceae > Nicotiana > Nicotiana tabacum. Next base: position 122,914,140 of record NC_134092.1, read on the forward strand.
ACAATGTATTATGACTTGTGTGCATCATCGGTTTGGGATTTTAAGAAGTTCGGAAAAGATTTTTAGGAATGACTCTCATTTGAGAAGCTCGAAGTTTAAAGAATTAACCAAGGTTCGACTTTTGAATATTCGACCTCGGATTGGAGTTTAGATGGTTCCGATAGGCTCAAGTGGTGATTTTGGACTTAGGCGTGTGTCCTGATTTGATTTGGAGGTCCGTAGGGTAATTTGAAGCATTTTTGGCGAAAATTGAAAAGTTGAAGTTTTGGAAGATTGAGAGGTTTGACCGAGAGTTGACTTTGATGATATCGGGGTCGGAAAGCGATTACTAGAGTTGGAACAACTCCGTTATGTCATTTGGGACTTGTCTGCAAAATTTGGTGTCATTTGGAGTTAATTTGATATGGTTCGGACGCTTGGTTGCGATTCTAGAAGTTCTTGAAGTTCATGGTGATTTTCATGTGTTTTGGCATCCGATTCGTGGTTCTAGAGGTTGTTTTGGTGTTCCGATCACGCAAGCGAGTTCATGTTATATTTTCAGACTTATGTGGATGTTTGGTATAGAGCCCAGAGGGCTCGGATGAGTTTCGTACGCGTTTCAGAGTGTTGGAAGAAGGTTCAGCTGTGCTGGTGTCTCTGTTCTCGCATTTGCGAGGTTTTCATCGCATTTGCGAGATTATTCTCACTTTTGTGACGATGGGCTGGGGCAAGGGAGTTTGCAAATGCGAACTATTTCATCACATTTGCGATTAGGCAGCTTCGGATTTGCGACACAAACGATCGCTTTTGCGAAAACTCTGAGCTTGCATTTGCGACCTTGGCATCGCTGGTCAGCCTTCACTTTTGCGACGCTTTTGTCGCATTTATGAGCATCGCAATTGCGATCCGGATGTCGCAAATGCGACATCTGAGGCTGGTATTAAGACTCCCATTTCGGGACTTAACTTCATTTTATCATATTTTGAACCCTAGATCCGAGAGTGGGCGATTTTGAAAGAAGATTTTCATATCAAATCATTAAGTAAGTGCTTCTAATCAATTTTTAATTATATTTTGTGATTATATCTTAGATTTGACATCAAATTCATGAGAATGTAAAGGAAAATTTGGGAAAAATTGTAAAATCTTTCAAAAATGTAAAATGATGATTTGAAGGATTAATTGGTATGGAAACTTGATAATTTTTGTATGGTTGAACTCGTATCGGGATGGGTGTTCGGGTTTTATAAATTTTGTCGGGTTCTGAGGTGCGGGCTCGGGGGGTTGACTTTTTACAAATTGTATAAATATCATAGCTTTGTTAATTGAAATTGTTTTCTCTTGCATTGTTTGATGTATTTAAGTCGTCTTTGGTTAGATTGAGCCGAGCGGTGTGAATTGGTAAAGGAAAAGCTAAATTGAGTATTGAGTTGGCCGAATTAAGGTAAGTGTCTTGTCTAACTTTGTGTGGGGGAAACCTATCCCTTAGGAATTGAGTCGATTGTGCTATCTTGTTATGTGGAAGCCATGTACGCAAGGTGACGAGTGGGTACACAATCTATATGTGGCATTGACCGGTTTAGATTGTTTAATCTCTTCCCATTCATTTGATTAAATTATCATAAAATGTGGTATCTCGTTGTTAGGCTACTCTTACATGCTCTATATAATGTTGTTAGCACTTATTTACCTCTTGCTCGTTATTTGGCCCTTATATGTCGTGGTTAAAGTTATTGCCTTGCTTATTGTCTTGTAACATCTTAATTGCTGAGTTCTTCTATGAATTTGTGCATATCTGCTACATGTCCAAATTGTTATAATTGCATGCTTAATTATTACGTGCCTTACATGTCTTGTCATTTTTGTAAAGGTTGTTGTATTCCTTTTATTTTTACGTGGTTCATTTGTTGTAGTGTACTCATACCCTCGGTTGTAGAAAACTCTTGTAAATTGAGTTATTGAATTGTTGTTGTTGATTTAAATTATTGTACGGGGGATCGGGTTGCACGCCACAATATGTGAAATAAGGGAGGTGTTGAAATAAAGGAGGATATTTATATTGTGATATTGTTAGTGTACGGTGGGATCGGGTTGCACGCCGCAACATGTGAAATAAGGGTGGATTATTATGGTGAAATAAGGGTGAATTATGATATTGATATTATATGGTGGGATCGGGTTGCGCGCCGCAACATATTATATTTATTGTTATGATATTGATGTTGTACGATGGGATCGGATTCCACGCCGCAACAGGTGAAATAAGGATGAATTGATATGGCAGAATAAGGGTGAATTATGATATTTATATTATATGGTGGGATCGGGTTGCACGCCGCAACATATTTGTGTATTTTGTATCCCCTGTTTTATTGTATTGGCTCTAGTTCCTTTGTACGAGATTCTGAGAATTTGTATTTCCGGTTTTCACTGTCTTCTGAGGATTGAGTTATGGTCATTGACTTGCTGCCTTGCCGCCATTTTCTGAACTCTTTTTCCTAGTACTATTATTTTGATAAATTGATTTTCAAGGTGAATTTACTATGTTGAGTCATTATCGCCTGCCCTGTTGAGTTGTTAGTAATATGGTGATTTAAAAATAAAAGAATTAATATCATGCTACCTTTCGTGACTTCTAAGTTAAAACTTGCTGTATATTTCGGTATTTACTATTTCTAATAGTTGTTATATTTTATTTCAATTGATTTCTCAACTTAATCTTCTTAACCTGTCTGAGGTTTTTATCTTACTTCAAAGGAAACTGTTATTATGGTTTAATTTAATAAATCCTATATTAAATTCAATAGCTTGTTTAATGTTGTATTTTATTTGGAAAATATTATTTTTCTTCACTCAAATGATTTCTAAAATAAAATGATCTTTCTCACGGATTACCTACCTGATCTAGAAACTGAAATTTTACCTTGTGATGTATAAATAAAATCTATGAAACATCTTAATTAGCATTTGACACGGATATTATGTACCGAGTAGCACGTGGGTTTTGCCGTGCAAAGTGAGATGAAAAGATGTGGGCACAAGGTGCCATGTGTGCTAGAGGTTTGAAAGTTGTGATTTATGATATGTGACTACGAGCATTGGAATTGTTGGAATTGTGTATTAGAAACGATTTGATTGGTTGAGTTGGTATCGTTTTTCCTACTTGAGTACATTTATACTTCATATGTACTCCAACTATGTTGTTGTTTAATTATTGGTTATTTCTCGTTGTCATTCGTGTTCCCCTTAGCGTTATTATTGATTGTAATTTGATTTCTTTCTGCTATTGGCATTACTCTGATATTCCTTCCTTGTTAGCTTTATGTCATATCTTGCACAGGTTTATATTCTCGGTAGGTGTCTTGACCTGGCCTCGTCACTACGCTGTCGAGCTTAGGCTTGATACTTATTGGGTACCACCGTGGTGTACTCATGCTACACTTCTGCACATCTTTTGTGCAGAACCAGGTACTTCAGATCGAGTTGGTTTTGAGACTTATGCTTGGTGTGGTTGGAGACTTCAAGGTACACCTGCCGGACATTCGCAGGCTCCGAAGTCACCTTTTAATTGTATTTATTTCCATTGTTTCCTTTTGTTCCGGAATAGTGATGCATTTATTATGTATAACTACTCCTAGAAAGGCTTATGATTTGTACTACCGGTTTTGGGATTGTAAATTGTACAGATATTTCTATTTCGAAATTGTTCGATGTTATTAAATATTGTCGTTATTTCTGTTAATGTTAGGCTTACCTAGTTTTAGAGACTAGGTGCTATCACGACTCCTTCGGAGGGATTTTGGGTCGTGACACTTAGAAGCACTCTTTAAAAGCTTGGCCAAACACTAATTGTTGCTCAAAAATACTTTTTAAATTAATTAGTCAAACACAAACTACTTCTCACCAAAAGTACTTTTTTGAAAAGCACTTTTGAGAAAGGCACTTTTCAAAATAAGTAGATTTTAGAAATTTGACGAAACATGCTTGTCACGACCCAAAATCCCAACTTGTCGTGATGGCGCCTATCTCAATATTAGGCAAGCCTACAACCTCAATAAACCATAATTTCTCTTAAGTTTGAATATATAATATTTAAATTCAGTAGAAAAATCTCACACATACAGATATAAATACACTCCCAAAATCCGGTGTCACTTAGTACATGAGCATCTAAATGATAACAAAGTGTGACTGTTAAAAACACTGTCTGAAAATATAGAGCAATACTAAGACTGAAAGGAAAGAGATTCAAGGTCTGTGGATACCAAGCAGCTACCTCGATAATCTCCAACAAATAAAACACTGAGAACTAGTAACCGCCGTGTCCAGAAGTACCTGGATCTGCACATGAGGTGCAAGGTGTAGTATGAGTACAACCAACTCATCAAGTAACAATACTAAATAAAGAATAAAAAGTAGTGACGAGCTTCACAGCTGAGTCCAATTACAGTAATTTCCAACATAACAAGGTAGGCATGCTTTCAAGTTCAACATTTAATGCCAAAACAGTAATTTCATATAAAGTTCAACTGAAACATAAATAATATCTCTCAGAAATTCCCAAAATAGTGGTATATGCCAACTGAAGTACAACAATAATAAAAGTAAAGCATCCTCTTAGGGCAACAGTCACTCAGTCCTCCCATTTGCTCAGCACTCGACACTCAATAGATACCTGCGCTCACTGGGTGTGTGTACAGATTTCGGAGGGGCTCCTTCAGCCCAAGCGCTATAATCCGCACGGACAACTCACGTGCTATAGTATCAATATCTGGATCCGCACGGACAACTCACGTGCTATAGTATAATATTTAGATCTGTACGGACAACTCACGTGTTGCACGGACAACTCACATGTTGCACGGACAATTAGTCATAAATCTCTCTAGTATCTCGGGCTCTCAATAATAATGAAAATTAGCCCAAACAACAATGATATGATGCATCAATAATGAATAATAGAGACTGGGATAAAATAAACAAGTAACTACGACTAAGTACAAAATAATAATTTAGCAGATAATTAAACTTGTACACGACCTTTGTGAGTCCCTACAGTGCCAACACATAATCTAAACATGATTAGTGGTTCAATTTTTTTACTACATGGAGAATGTACAGATAACAACAAATTATTCAATTACACCGTTCTATGGAATTTGACCAAGTCATAATTCCTACGGTGCACGCCCACACGCTCGTCATCTAATATGTGCGTCACCTCAAAATCGATCACATAACAAAAAATCCGGGGTTTCATATCCTCGGAATCAGATTTAGAATTGTTACTTACCTCAAACCGTGAAATTCTTTATTCTGCTATGCCCTTGCCTCGCGAATCGGCCTCCAAACGCCTCATATCTAGTCACAAATAATTTGATTAAGTCAATACAAATTATAGGAATTAATTCCATATGAATATACTAATTTTCCACTAAAATCCAAAAATTGCACTCAAAAATCGCGCATGGGGCCCATGTCTCAGAACTAGACAAAAGTTACAAAATATGAACGCCCATCCAACCACGAGTCCAACCATATAAATTTTATCAAATTCCAACATCAACTCAACCTCAAATCTTCAAATTAAGCCAAGAGGGTTTTCACAATTTTCCAACTCAAATCACCAATTAAATGTTAAAAACAACCATGAAATCGTATAATTTGACCAATATTGAGTTAAGAACACTTACCCCGTTATTTTTCTTGAAAATCTCCCAAAAATCATCTCTTCCCGAGCTCCAATTCGTCAAATATGGATGTCCCATTTTCAGAACTTAAACTTTCTGTCTAGGTTTTTCTTCTTCGCGAATGCGGCCACTGCCTCGCGTTCGCGAAACACATTTTGTGCTGCCCAGAATTTTCTCCTTCGCGAATGCGGCCCTTGCCTCGCGTTCACGAAGTACAAAAATCTGCTGCCCTAATTTCTTCTTCGCGAACGCGAGATCCTACTTGCGAACGCGATGATTAACGACCTCATGCCTTCACGAACGTGAAGCCTCTCACGCGAACGCGTTTGGTCCAACCCCAGCTCCCTCTCTTCTTTGCGAACGCGACAACCCTCTCGCGTTCGCGATGCACAACCTGCCCAACCCTTCGCGAACACATCCTCTCCTTGGCGAACGCGAAGAGAAAATCTTGCTTGTCCCTTAGTTTCTCTTCGCAAACGCGAGACTCCTCTCGCGAACGTGATGAAGGAAACCAGATAGTGCATCAGAAAAATTCCAGCACATCTCCAAGTCCAAAAATTGATCTGTTAACCCTCTGAAACTCACTCAAGGCCCTCGGGACCTCAACCAAATACCCCAACAAGTCCTAAAATATCATACAAACTTAGTCGAAATCACAAATCACATCAAACATTGCTAAAACCACGAATCATACCCAATTCAAGCCTAATGTAACTAAGAATTTTCAACTTCTACATTCGATGCCGAAACTTATCAAATCAAGTTCGATTGACCTTGAATTTTGCACGCAAGTCATAAATGATATAACGGACCTATTCCAATTTTCAGAACTGGATTTCGACCCTGGTATCAAAAAGTCAACTCTCTGGTCAAACTTCCAAACTTAAATTTCTATTTTAGCCATTTCAAGCCTAATTTAACTACGGACTTTCAAGTAGTTTTTCGGACACTCTCCTAAGTCCAAAATCACCATACAGAGCTATTAGAATTATCAAAACTCTATTCTGGGGTCGTTTACACATAGTCAACATATGGTCAACTATTTCAACTTAAGCTTTAAACCTTGGAACTAAGTGTTCCAATTCATTCCAAAATCTCACCGGACTCGTACCAATTACCCCAACATGTCACATAACAAATGTAAGGCACAAATTGAGCAGTAAATGGGGGAACGGGGTTGTAATACTCAAAACGACCGGCCGGATCGTTACAATGCTATAAATATTACATTTCAAGCATTGGCAATATATCGTTAACTTTGGTTTCGATTTCAAGCTAGGTGAACAGAAAAATTTATAGTTTAGAGGCCGCCCTTTTAGTCTGCTCTACGTAACACAAATTCGAATTAGTCTTGTTAGTGATAATCAGATATCATAAATTTTACTAAATAAAACAAATATTACATCTCAAGAAAGGATCATAGATCATGCTAAACTGACAACTAACACACAAACTATATATATTTTATATTATCTATAAATAAAAAATATATTTATATATTGATTTGGTTCGGATTTTTACTTGTTTAATACCAAAAGCCGATTTGATTTAGTTTTAATTTCTCTTCGAACACCCTTATATTCGGTTTAACCAAAAAGGGAAAAAAGAACTTAAAGTAGTGAAAATATTCTAACTAATATATATTTATATAAGAATTTTAATAGCATTGGAGCGTGAATATTTTATTTTAAAATACATAAGGTATATATTTGGAGAAAAAAAAAAGAAAGAAAAAAGTAGGACAGAGATCTTGTTTTACTATCGACAAAAAAAAAATCCTGTTTTTCTCCAAAGTATGGGGGAGATTAATTCAATCCAAGTCATCCTTCATTCTACACCGTTGATTGACTAAAACATCAAACGGCTGAAACTCACGATCCGCGTCATCCCAAAGTAACCAATCAACAGCTCGCCTCAACTTCTTATATAAGCAAAACTCTTTACCCCACTCCCTTCACACTATTCGAACTTAAAATCCCCCCGATTTTCTACAAACTCTGCTAATCTCCTCTTATATTACTCAAAATCTTCTTTATCCCCTCAAAATGGCACCAAAGGCAGAGAAAAAACCCGCAGATAAAAAACCAGCTGCCGAAAAAACCCCCGCCGCCGAGAAATCATCAAAGGCCGGCAAAAAGCTCCCGAAGGACGGCGCTGCTGCCGCCGGAGATAAGAAGAAGAAGAGATCAAAAAAGTCAATTGAGACTTACAAGATCTACATTTTCAAGGTGCTGAAACAGGTTCACCCTGATATCGGAATTTCAAGCAAAGCCATGGGTATCATGAACAGTTTTATTAATGATATATTTGAGAAGCTTGCTCAGGAATCTTCTAGACTTGCTAGGTACAATAAGAAGCCGACAATTACTTCACGGGAAATTCAGACTGCCGTCCGATTGGTTCTTCCCGGTGAATTGGCTAAGCATGCTGTTTCTGAGGGTACTAAAGCTGTTACCAAATTCACTAGCTCTTGAAATTTGATAGTTTTTTGCTGTTTTTTCCTTTTGGTTTCTGTTGCGTTTATGAGGTCAATTAGAGTCTGGTGATGTAAAGAAGAAAAAATGGTTAGTATTTGGTGTAATATTTTACCGTTCTGTATCTGTAACAATTTTCCCATGTGTTAATGTGAAATGTGAAAGTAAGGGAAACGGCATTTACCATTATCTCTTTTCGGGTTTATTTTTTTTAGATTTGAAAATTGGAATTTTGAAAATCTAATGATGATAGATATGTTAATTACACTATCTCTATCTGTTATCTTAATCAGCTTCCTTAATTTCACTTATCCCATAATTATTCGTTCCTTCTACAGGAAATAGTAGGGGTGGCGACTTTTGATTAATTGACTATAATGTTTAATTTACTTTAATGGGTTGTAGTCATTGAACTTTACCTCTATTAGTAAAGTCACAAAATTATTTTGTTACATTATTAAGATCGTTTAATGTTACTCTTTGTATCGTAAAGCCAATAAACTATTTTTATATCGTGCTAACAAACTCACTAAATTAGAGTTCTTTGATTTTGCACTCCTAACGTATGATAAGATTTATGCTTCCGAGATTGGATCGACGCGGGACAAGAAAGTCAGAATATAATATTAAACGGCTCACACTTATACATTATAAACGTGGATGCTAAAATCCCTTAATTAAATGAATAGGCACTAACAGCGTATAACGAAATTATTGTAAAAATTAAACAAGATAAATGACAGAATTAACAAGGTCTGATATATGAGCTTGTTTGGACTGGATTTTTGACACTAGGTTTGGTGGGCCTGGTCCAAGTGGAATTTTATTCACTATAGCGAGTTATTGAAAATATGAATATTTACCTAGCTATACTATAATAAAAATTTATTTACCTCTTTTACTTAGGTTCTTACTTAATTATATTCTATATCTATATTTATCATTTATGTACAAAATCATAAATAAAAAAATAATAATAATAAATTCCTTAAATTTAACATCTCATTCTCTCTCCTTCACCAACCCCTTCCTAAAAATTTGAATTTCATTTATTTTTCAAAAGATTTCACATCCCTCCCTCATACTTATCATCCAAAATCTGTACTTCCCTCAAAATATAAATGAAAATGGAGAAAATTTTGTCTCTAAAATTGTAGCAGCAAAGGGTACTCCATCGATATCCATTAAAAACTTTCGAAACTTTGAATTCAATATTTGAAATTTACGAATTCGTGATTTGTTTGGATTGAGTATTCTTGCAAACGATGAAAAATATATCTTGTAGTTTATATCTCAATTTTGAGGGAAACTGGTTAAGTTTAGAGTTGGTTTTACGTAAAAAATTATATTGAAACTCGAAGAAAACGAAGTTGCAGGAATTGTATGATAAATGCATCACAATTATTTTAGAATTGCATCACAATTGCATTAAATTGTATGTTACTTGTATCTAATACAATAATACCTAAAATAATATCTGATACAATACTAATATAATTATAATACAATATTATATTAAATTTTAAGTTTAGAGTTATGATTGAAACTTGAAGAAGATGAAGATCACAATTGTCTCACTATTTTTTCAGAAATGTATCGCAGTTTGTATCACAAATGTATGAGAATTACGTTAGTATTGTATCAAGTATTGCTTTAGGTATTAATATATCAAATATAAGTTATATACAATTGTGATACAAGTATAATACATTTATGATACTATTATGTTTTAGGTATTGATGTATTAGGATTCTAATACAATTGTTATATAATTCCTCCAACTACTACAACTACTTCTTCTTCTTCTTCTTCTTCCTTCTTCTTCTTCTTCTAATAACTATGTACTTAACTAATCTCCATCAAAATTGAGATATAAATTTCAAAGGATATTCTCAATCACTTGCAAGAACATCCAATCCAAAAAATCATAAAATCTTAAAACCCGAAATTGTATGTATGTATGCTCGAGAATCATATGCATTTTTGGTCTTCGAATGGATCAATTTGTGGATGAGCGTGTTAGTCAAACACACTGAAGAAATTAGGGAAAGGAAGAGGGAAAAAAAAAAAAAAGAGGAGAGGAGAAAAAGGAAAGAATTTTATTGAATTCCTTAATTGAAGGCACTAATAATAGGGTGAGAGCATTTTAAGAGGGAATATATACAAATTGTAAGAAAAATCTTGATATTGATTGAAAACTATAAAACCTAAAGAAAATAGATAAATAAGTTTCTATTATAGTATACATAAGAAAAACTCCCTTGAAAATATAAGATGAATTTTCAGAAATCACTACAGTCAAGTGCCTATTAGCGTGGTATAGCTATAATATTCATATTTACTAGTCGTAGCTACAATTTCGTTGCTACTGTGTTGTATTCCATGTATTCGTGCGACTGTATTTATAAATTTAGTGAGATAATCTGCCTAAAAAGTAGGGATTTTAGCTGTTTAATTTTGTATTCCATATATTGGCGCGACTGTATTTATAAACATAATGAGGTAATCCACCTAAAAATAGGGATTATAACTGTTTAATAACGAAAAACACAAAAAATCAGCATGTATCAATTTGATTGTATACACTCTATTTAATTCGGATGTATTCATTCTTATATATTTTATATTGTATTCAATTTCACTATATTGAATTCAGTTGTAGTCAAATAATAAAAAAATTAAGAAATTTGGTGTATACCGCTCTATTCGATTCGGTTGTATACACTGCATTCAATTCACCTATATAAATTCTTAACTATTTTACATTGTATTCAATTTGACTGTATTCAAATAATAAAAACAGTGATATTCGGTTGTATTCAATTCGCTATATTCATTCGTAACTGCTTTTACACTGTGTTCAATTTACTATATTTAATTTGGCTGTATTTAAATTTTAAATAATAAATTCAAAAAATACAGGGATCTGCCAAAAAAATAACCTTCGGAATACATAAATACATGCGATAAAAAATGTATTTGTACAACATATAATGTATATGTATCATTGTATGTGATTCAATAGCAAAGAAGAGAATTTGTATCATTGTATTTGTATCATTGTATTTGTATATTTACTTGTGAGAAAGCACGGGAGAAAATATAGTATTGATTATCTAAAGTGTTGTACAATCCCCTATTTATATACAATGATTACATAATAATAGGTATCTACCTTCCGATGTAAGATGCTATACATGACAAACTACTTAACACTCCCCCTCAAACCGGTGCATATAAATCATATGTACCGAGCTTGTTACATATGTAACTAATACGAGAACCACTAAGAGACTTCGTGAAAATATCTGCTAGCTGATCATTCGACTTCACAAATTTTGTAATAATATATCCTAAGAGTATCTTTTCTCTGAAAAAGTGACAACCGATCTCAATGTGTTTAGTCCTCTCATGGAACACCGGATTTGATGCGATATGAAGAGCATCTCGATTATCACACACCAATTCCATCTTGCTGATTTCTCCGAACTTTAACGCCTTGAGCAACTGCTTGACTGTAACGACTCGGCCGATCGTTTTGAGGATTATAACCTCGTTCTCCCATTTACTGCTCAATTTATACTTTATAGTTATTTTATGACTTACCGGGCTAGTTGGTTCGGGTTCGAAAGGATTTCGAGGTGAAATAAGACAATTAGTCTCATAATTGAAAACTTAAGTTGGAAAAGTTAATCGGATATTGACTTATGTCTAAACGACATCAAATTAGAATTCTGATGATTCCAATAGCTCTGTATGGTGATTTTGGACTTAGGAGTGCGTTCGAAAAATTATTTGAAGGTCCGTAGAGGAATTAGGCTTGAAATGGCGAAAGTCAAATTTTTGGGAAGTTTGACGGGGGGTTTACTTTTTGATATCGGGGCCGAAATTCGATTCTGGAAATTTGAATAGGTCTGTTATGTTATTTATGACTTGTGTGCAAAATTTGAGGTCAATCGGACGTGATTTGATAGGTTCCGGCGTCGTTTGTAGAAATTAAAAGTTTCAAAGCTTATTAGGCTTGAATCTATGTGTGATTCGTGTTTTTAGTGTTGTTTGATGTGATTTGAGGCCTCGAGCAGGTTCGTGTTATATATTGGGACTGGTTGGTACGATTGGACGGGGTCTTGGGGGCCTCAGGTTTAATTCGGGGTGGTTTCGGACCAAGTTTTGGTATTTTGATATTGCTGGTTGCTGGTTCTAGTATTGTTCTTCGTGTTCGCGAGGAGCCTCTCGCGTTCGCGAAGAAGGATTTTGCTGTTGGGGCTTTGTTCTTCGCGTTCGCGAAGAGGATCTCGCGTTCGCGAAGAAGGAATTTTTAGTGTGTGTCATCTTAATTTGGAGGCTCATATCTCGCAATCTATATAAAATTTAGAGCTGATCCAAAAATAAAAGTTGTAGCCCTTTGTGTTTAGTTTTCAGAAAGGTAAACCATTTGTCATTTGGAGTTATGTAGAAAAAGTTATGGTAGATAAACTATAGGCTGTCTAGAAAGAGTTTAAAAATCTCTATTGTACAGGGCTGAATTTGGAAATGTATATCTCGCAATCTATAAGGAATTGGAAGATGAGTAACAAATGCAAGTTATAGTCTTGGTGTCTAGTTTACAGAAAGTTAAACCATTTAATATTTGGAGTTTTGTACAAAAAGTTATGACCATTATACTAGAAGCTATCTGAGAAGGGTTTGAAAATGGCTGTTGGAGATTTGGTTCATCGCGAACGCGAGGGGAGGGTCGCGAACGCGAAGAACAAATCCCTGGGCAGCAGAATAAAGTCCAAATTTGTCTCATTCTTCCATTTTTGGACCAAGGAAGCTCGGGCGAGGCAATTGTTCGAGAGTTTTTCAAGGAAAACATTGGGGTAAGAATTCCTAACCTGATTTTGGTTAAATTACATGAATCTATTGTTGTTTTTATCACTAAATTAGTGAATTGAGTTGAAAAATTTAGAAAATTCTCTTGGTTTAATTTGAAGATTTGAGGGTCGAGGTGAGGTCGGATTTTTGTAAAATTGGTATGGTTAGACTCGTGGTTGAATGAGCTTTCGGATTTTGTAACTTTTGTCGGGTTCCGAGACGTAGGCCCCACGTGCGATTTTTGAGCTAAATTTCGGATTTTGTTAGAAAATTTGTATTTTCTTCTGGAATTAATTCCAGTAATTTTTATTGACTGAATCGAATTATTTGTTACTAGATACGAGGCTTTCGGAGACCAATTCTCGAGGCAGGGCATAACAGAGTGAGAAATTACACGAGTTGAGGTAAGTAACACTTCTAAAATTAGTTATGAGGATATGAATCCCAGAATTGGTGTTATATAAATTATTTGGAGGTGACACACACGATAGTTGACGAGCGTGTGGACGTGCACCATATAAATTGACTTGAATAAATCCTCTGAAGTTGCAAATTAAAGAATCATATTATTATCTGAACATGCCACACGTGTTTAGAGGAATTGAACTGTGGCTCGTAATAAAGATCATGTTTAGGCTATGTGCCGATATTTTAGGACCCATAGGGTCGTGTTGCTGTTGAATTAATTATTTTAAAATGTACATTTCATACTCAGTCATGCTCATCCATTGTGAGGATATTTATTGAATCGGGATTGCCCGCCTGCAGCAGGCAATATAGCTTATATATATATATATATATATATATATATATATATATATATATATATATATATATATATATATATATTATTATTATAGGATCGGACTACACGCCACAACAGGCCTTATAGTCTTTATTACTTATATGGATCGGGGATGCCCGCCTGTAGCAGGTCTTATAGGTTTTATTATTATTATGGGATCGGACTGCACGGCGCAGTAGGCTATATTGGCTTTATATAGCGCTTGGGTTGAAGGAGCCCCTCCAGAGTCTACACACACCCCTAGTGAGCGCGGTTGATTTATAGCGCTTGGGCTGAAGGAGCCCCTCCGGATTCTGCACACACCCCCAGTGAACGTGGTTGATATATATTGAAGGATGGATCTTCCCTCGGTATGGATCTTGCTCGAAGCATTTATATTGAGGGATAGATCCTCCCTGGGCATGGATCTTGCCCGAAGTATTTATATTGAGGGATGGATCTTCCCTGGGCATGGATCTTGCCCGAAGCATTTATATTAAGGGATGGATTTTCCTTGGACATGGATCTTGTCTGAATCATTGATATTTGGGGATGGATCTTCCCCTGGGCTGGATTGGCCTTATACAGTACTGAGTGACTGACTGTCAATTGATGGATATACATGTATATTTGGGATGGATCTTCCCTGGGCTGGATTGGCCTTATACAATACTGAGTGATTGACTATCAGTTGATGGATATACATATATATTTGGGATTGATCTTCCCTGGGCTGGATTGGCCCTATACAGTACTGAGTGACTGACTGTTAGTTGATGGATATACATATATATATATTTATGATGGATCTTCGCCGGGATGGATCTTCCCTGGGCTGGATTGGCCATATACGGTACTGAGTGATTGAGTATTTTAGATTATGAGTACACAGAGTTTTCACTAAGGTGCATCACATACAGTGTGTACATTGGCATGTAGATACAAAGATGTCATATTCCTCATATTGTTCAGAACTGATCTATTTTATTTGTACCGAGAGCAACTGTTGAACTTGAACGCATACCTACATTTCTTCCGCTTGGCTTTATATAGCGCTTGGGTTGAAGGAGCCCCTCTAGAGTCTGCATACACCCCCAGTGAACGCGGTTTATTTATAGCGCTTGGGCTGAAGGAGCCCATCCGTAGTCTGCACACACCACTAGTGAGCGCGCTTGATATATATTGAGGGATGGATCTTCCCTGGGCAAGGATCTTACCCGAAGCATTTATATTGAGGGATGGATCTTCCCTGGGCATGGATCTTTCCCAAAGCATTTATATTGAGGGATGGATTTTCCCTGAACATGGATTTTGTCCGAATCATTGATATTTGGGGATGGATCTTCCCCTGGGTTGGATTGGTCTTATACAGTACTGAGTGACTGACTATCAGTTGATGGATATACATACATATTTGGGATGGATCTTCCCTGGGCTGGATTGGCCTAATACAATACTGAGTGACTGACTGTCAGTTGATGGATATACATATATATTTGGGATGGACCTTCCTGGGCTGGATTGGCCTTATACAGTACTGATTGACTGACTATTAGTTGATGGATATACATATATATATTTGGGATGGATCTTCCCTAGGCTGGATTAGTCATATACAGTACTGAGTGATTGAGTATTTTAGATTGTGAGTACACAGAGTTTTCACTAAGGTGCATCACATACAGTATGTACATTGGCATGTAGATACAGAGATGTCATATTCCTCGTATTGTTCAGAATTGATCTGTTTTATTTGTACTGAAAGCAATTGTTGAACTTGAAAGCATGCCTACATTTTTGTATTGTTATTATTTATACTGGACTGTACCTACGGAGCTTGTCACTACTTTCAGCTCAAAGGTTAGTCATGTTACTTATTGAGTTAGTTGTACTCATACTACACTATGCACCTCGTGTGAAGATCCATGTGATTTCAGATACGGCGACCGTTAGATCTCAAAGTGTTATCAGTTGGCGACTATCAAGGTAGTTGTGTGGAGTCCGCTCACCTTGACTCCCTTTCTTTCAGTTATTGTACTAGTCTATACTTTCAGACAGTGTTTTGTCAATCAGACTTTGTATTCATTTTAGATGTTCATGTACTCAGTGACACTGGGTTTTGGGAGTGTTTATATATGTAGTTGTGAGATTTCTTCCGCTGAATTTAAATATTATGTTTTTAAACTAAAAATATATGGTGGTTTATTGAGATTGTCGGCTTGCCTAGTATTGAGATAGGCGTCATCACGACATATGAGATTTTGGGATGTGAGATTGACCCAAACTAGCTCACACGTTGCCATAGCAGTAACCCGATATTCTGTTTCGGCGCTAGATCGAGCAACTATATTTCATTTTTTGCTCTTCCAAGAGACCAAATTACCTCCTACTAGAACACAATATCCAGACGTAGAACGTCTATCAGAAGGTGATCCTGCCCAATCAGCATCTGTGTATCCAACAACCTACTCGTCGCCTCGATCCTCGAATAGTAATCCTTTGCTTGGAGCTGACTTTATATACCAAAGAATGCGAACAATTGCATCTCAGTGACTACCAAGGAGAATCCATAAACTGACTTACAATACTCACCGTAAAAGAAATATCAGGCCTAGTCACTGTGAGGTAATTCAATTTACCAGCCAACCTCATATATCTCGTAGGATCTCTAAGAAGTTCCCCTTGTTCTGGCAGAAGCTTAGCATTCGGATCCATAGGAGTGTCAACAGGTCTGTAGCCCACCATTCCAGTCTCCTCAAGAATGTCTAAGGCATACTTTTGCTGTGAAATAACAATACATGAGCGAGATTGGGCGACCTCAATACCTAGAAAATACTTCAATCTGCCCAGATCCTTTGTCTGGAAGTGTTGAAAGAGGTGTTGCTTCAGATTATTAATATCATCCCGATCATTGCCAGTAATAACAATATCATCAGTATAAACCACTAGATAAATACATAAATTAGGAGGAGAATGCCGATAAAGCACAAAGTGACCAGCTTCACTACGAGTCATGCCAAACTCCTGAATAATTGTGTTGAACTTACCAAACCAAGCTCGAGAGAACTATTTCAAACCATATAGTGACCTGCGCAATCGGCATACAAGACCACTAGACTCCCCATGAACAACAAAACTAGATGGTTGCTCCATATAAACTTCTTCCTCAAGATCACTGTGGAGAAAAACATTCTTAATGTCTAACTGATAAAGAGGCCAATGACGTACAACAACTACACACAAAAAGAGATGAACAAATGCTACTTTATCCACAAGAGAGAAAGTATCACTATAATAAAGTCCAAGAATCTGAGTGTATTCTTTTGCAACAAGACGAGCCTTAAGTCGATCAACCTGGCCATCCGGGCCGGCTTTGACTGCATAAACCCAACGACAACCAACAATAGGCTTACCTGAAGGAAGAGGAACAAGCTCCCAAGTGCCACTCGCATGTAAAGCAGATATCTCGTCAATCATAGCCTATAGCCATCCTGGATGAGATAGTGCCTCACTTGTAGACTTAGGGATATAAATAATGGACAAAGATGATATAAACGCATAATGAGGTGATGACAGACAATGATAACTTAAACCGACATAATGGGGATTAGGATTAAGTGTGGATCGTACACTTTTGTGGAGTACAATTGGTTGACTAAGAGGAGACAAGTCCGCAGTAGGCACAGAATTTGATGCAGGACGTGAATCACCTGGGCCTGATGCTGGACATGGACGACGATGATAAGTCAAGAGTGAAGAGCTGCAGAAGGTTGGACTAGATTAGTGGTGGAAGTGGAGCTATAGGTGGTGGAGCTGCAACTGGAGTTGTAGGTGGTGGAGCTGGAGTTGTAGAGGAAGATAAATAGGAGATAGTGACTGAATCTCCAAAAGATAAAATCGGTAGCACCTCATAAATATCTAATTGATTACATGGACCTGTGAAGTATGATTGGGTTTCAAAGAAGGTAACATCAACAGACATAAGGTACCGCTGGAGGTCAGGAGAATAACATTGATACCCCTTTTGCGTTCTCGAGTAACCCAGAAATACGCATTTAAGAGCACGAGGAGCTAACTTATCTTTTCTTAGAGTAAGGTTATAAACAAAACACGTGCTTCCAAAAACACGGGGTGAAAGAGAGAACAAAGGTAAGTGGGAAAACATAGCAGATAATGGAATTCGATTCTGGATAGCGGAAGATGGCATACGATTAATAATATAGCAAGATGTAAGAATTGCATCCCCCCCAAAATGCAACGGAATATGAGATTGTATGAGCAGAGAATGAGCAGTTTTAACAAGATGTCTATTCTTTCTTTCAGTTACCTCATTTTGTTGAGATGTGTACGGACAAGATGTTTGATGAATAATCTCATGAGAGTTCATAAACTGTTGAAATGAGGAAGATAAATACTTCAGGACGTTATCACTACGAAATGTGCGGATAGAAACCCCAAATTGATTTTGAATTTCAGCGTGGAAGGTATGAAAAATAGAAAACAACTCAGATTGATTTTTTATCAAAAATATCCAAGTGCACCTGGAATAATCATCAATGAAATTGATAAAGTAGCGAAATCTCAAGGTAGAATTGACCCGACTAGGACCCCAAACATATGAATGGACTAAAGTAAAATGTGACTCTGCTCGATTATCAAGACGCCGAGGGAAATGGGAGCGGGGTATGCTTACCTAGCTGACATGACTCACACTCTAGAGTGGACAAGTGAGATAAATCATGTACCATTTTCTGAAGTTTTGACAAACTGGGATGTCCCAACTGTTTATGTAATAAATATGGTGAATCAGTAACCTGACAAATTGTTGAAGGAAAATAAGATGTGAGTCCGTGTGATTTAACAATGATAAGGTAATAACGTCCATTTGATTCACTCCCGGTACTAATAATCCGCCCCGTACTACGTTCTTGTATAAATACAAGGTCATCAATAAATAAAAATAGTGCATTTAAGTGAATTGGCTAAGCGACTAACGACTATGAGATTAAAAAGACTCTAGGAACATAAAGAACTAAATCTAAAGCTAAGGAAGGAAGTGAGCTTGCTTGACCTATTGCAGTTGCCATGGTTTGAGACTCATTGGCTATTGTGACTGTTGAAAGAGATTTAGAATACGAAACTGTAGTAAAAAGAGATTTGTTACTAAAAATATGATCCGATGCACCTGAATCAATGACCAAAGACTTAGAGGATGAAGAATGGGAGACACAAGTCACGCTATTACCTGTTTGAACAACAAAAGCTATCTCAGAAGATGTCTGCTTATATACTTTGTATTGAAGGAACTCAATATAATCCGCTAAAGAAACCATCCAACCATTCAAAGTATCGGTTCTCATTTTGTTACGACCAAAATTCTAACAACCTCCGTGAGGCCTAGCTAACTCCCAAAGTGTAAGAGAAACTATTGTTCACTTCCACTGTTACTATTCATCGAAAAACACTGTAGCTCACCGAAAAATTAAAAAATCGTCAGGATCTGATGTAACCTTTATGGGTAGGCTCGGAAAAGCCTCGCGATCAGGCTGTCTTGAAGAAGGTCGGCCAAAAAATGACCGGAAATAGGTACACGTGCCGGCGCGTGGGACATACGCGCAGCCGGAAACTCTTCCATGACTGGCGCATGAGAGCGCATAGAAGGGCCTTTTTCGGAGAATTTTTTCTGGGGTTTGGTCGCCTCTGTTTTAGGGACCTTGTGGTGGTGTTGGATTTTGCATAACACCTAGGAAAAAGAATTTTGTTACGGACAACCTCCTAAGTCGCCAGAAAATTACACTACGACGAGGTCTTTTTTTCCGTAAGTCGCTGGAATGATGCTTATCGATAAATTTCTCACTAACGCTCTGATACCATGATAAAATGGACCTTGGGCCTAACTCAACCCAAAAGCTAGCTTATGAAGTGAGGATTACCCAAGGCCATATAAGGAGACCACTCATCCCCTTCATTATCAATGTGGGACTCAATGCCCCCTTTAACGCCGAGGACTGGACATCTGGAGTGTGGACAATTATGGGAGGGGAAGGAGGGCAACATCATAAAATCGAGACGGGTCCTGCTATGATACCATGTGAGAAAGTACGAGAGAAAATATTATTGATTATCTAAAGTGTTGTACAACGCCCTATTTATATACAATGATACATAATAATAGGTATCTACTTTCGATGTGGGACACTATACATGACTAACTACTTAACAGTACTCAATAACTATGGATCCATATCGAAAAGTTTCAGATATATTCTCTTCACCGAGCTACTAAAGCTAGATATAAATTCATCTGTGTCGGAAAATTTCAGATCTATTCTCTCCGTTGAGGTAAGAGTCAGATGCGCGGTGGAGATGGCAGACTCCCAATGGTGGAAGCGAAGAGGGAGTAGGAGAACAGATTTGGCCATGGCTACGGATTGAGCTTTTGAAAATCTGAAGCAAGGTCGCTGGAGAAGAAGAAAATCTTAAGCAGAGTCGCCGAAAATCTGAACAAATCTGGCCATGGAGGTAAGTTGCCGGAGAAGACGGCGGCCTTGGCGAAGAGAGAGGAAAAAGGGAGAGAGAATTAAGGGAGAAGAGAGAGAGTTGAGGGAAAAGTTGAGGGATCAATTGTATATATTTATATTTTGTTATAAAATATAAATAGTGGCTATAAATAATAATATTTTGGCAAAATACATAAGTTCCATCCTAAACTTATCCGAAAAACTGAATTGCACACTGTAATTAAATGGATAGTTATTTACCCCTATTCTTGTTCGAAGTAAATTTAATATCACCCCATATGCTGACGTGGCAAACAAAATAATTATATAAAAAAGGTAGGCGCGTTGGACCGGAAATAACACATAATTTCCCCTCCCCTTCTTCTTCTTCACGTCCTCCTCTCTCTCCTTCATCACAAACACCCTTTTTTAATCTCCATACCAAATTTAATCTTTTCTACTCAAATCAATTTAGTCTAAGTTAAAGTAATGCTTGTTTGCCGGAAAAATCAAACTTCGTGGAATGGAATTATGATAAGCCATAACAAGGTGTTTGCCGGAAAAATCAAACGTCATCGGAAAAAGGAATTTTTTTGCTGTTTTTGTTCTATTTCCTCTTCTTCTTCCAGTTTTTTTTTTTTTTTTTTGTAAATTTTCTTCTGTCGCGAATTCAATTTGATTATTTTCTCATTCTTTAATTGAGATGACTGCAGTGCATACTTCTTCATGAATTTCTACTCTTTAAGGTGAAATTTTCTGTACACTTTGAACTTGGTATTATGGGTTTGCTATTATTTATTTTTATTTTTTCATCGTTTGCTATCATCTATTATGAAGGTGATTATCATTTTTGAGATTGTGTAATTATAGAAAAACAGTACTTTCGCCTAATTTTTCTTTCTTTGCTTTTTTGTTATGGCAGAGGTTACTGTAATTTTCCGCCACCATTCTTTGCTAAACACCATTTTCGATTTAGCCGCCACCGAATGAGTTTTACCTGCCATTTTTAGCCACCTTGTGTTTCCATCAAGTTAGATACTAAAACTTTTGAATCAATTTGGTTGGTTTGAATGGTGGCAGCTACGTCGGCGATGGCCGATGGGACTTGGGGAAGGGATATGAAAAGAAATAATAGTGAAAGAAAGAAGAGAAAGGGAATTAAAAAGAAAAGAAAAAAGAGTGAAAACAAATAAAATTAAATAATATCTGACGTGGCAAAATTATAGGGAGAGTGCAAAATACTTCTTGCCATGCAACTGGTTATATACGTGGAAGGGGGTGATAAATTTACTTCGAACAAGAATAAGGGGTATATAAGTATCCGTTTAGTTACAGCGTGCAATTTAGATTTTCGGACAAATTTAAGGGAACTTATGTATTTTGTCTAATATTTTTAAAGTATTTTGGTTTATAATAAATAGGATACGTTATTTAGCTATAACATATAAAATTTAAGATTTATTTTGGATTAAGAATTTTAGAATATGAATTACATATTGCATTTTTCATTTATAAGTTCATATCCTTTGAAATTTACAAGCGGCATACAAAGAAAAAAATAAATTACCTGGCGAAAACTTTAGGAGTATGTAGAATTAGAATTGTAGTTTATTTAGTAATTTCTTTAGTTTATTATCGAACTGCAAAGGGAAATAGTATTTTATGCGGCAATTTTTTTTTACTTAATGTTCTAGAAAACAAATTAGACGGTCCTATTTACTCATCGCTTGGGGTGTTCATGGTTCGGTTTGGGTCGGGTTTTTCCCTAAAAAGAAATCAAACCAAGTAAGTCGATTTTTCATATATTGGAACAAAACCAAACCAATTAAGTCGGTTTTTATCGATTCAGTTTTGTCGGTTTTTCAATTTTTTCGGTTATTTATCGGGTTCTTTTCTTAAATATGAGACATACACTACCAAACGCATATTTCGGAGACTACATTTCCAACGTAACACTATCAAATCAATTGCTCTTTGAGAAACTATCATTTAACAAGATATATTGATGATAATTGAATCAAATAGTGATAAATAATTTAAGTACTCAATAAAAAATCGATTATCTTTAACATGAAATAAATTCTTGTACTTAGCAAAAGAAAACTACCAATCAAACTAGAATGTAAAGGCAAAGAATTAGATTATTATAATAGCAAAAAACTAGACTAAAAATATAAACGACTAATATGTACCATAAAATTTTAGAAACTTTATATATATATATATATATATATATATATATATATATATATATATATATATATATATATATATGTGTGTGTGTGTGTGTGTGTGTGTGTGTGTGTGTGTGTGTGTGTATAATAGCTATTTTTATAGTCGGTTTGGTTCATTTTTTTTTTTAATTAAAATCAAAACCAAACCAAATTTGATCGGTTTTTAAAATTCAAAATCAAAACCAAACCAAACCAAACCTTAAAAGTATCATTTTTTGGTCAGTTTGGTTCGGTTTTCGGTTTGGTTCGGCTTTTCGGATTTTTATGAACACCCCTACTTATCGCTGGTGTAATGACCTAACCGGTCATTTTAACTTTTAGAACCCTGTTCTCTAAAAATAAAATTTTTCGTATGTGCTTTTAATGATTTTTGACTTGCGGGAATGGTTGGTTCGGAATTTGGAAGCGTTTGGGTTAAAATCGGAACACTTGGTTCCTTAAGTTATCCTTAAAAGGCCAAGTTTGACTTCGGTCAATATTTTGAGAAAACGACCCCGGAATCAGGATTTGGCGGTTCCAATAGGTTCGTATGATGATTTTGGACTTGGGACTATGTGCGAATCGGGTTTTGGATAACCCGAGAGCGTTTTGACGCTTAATAGTAAAAATCAACTATTTGAAGGTTTAAACTTCTTTAAATTTGGTTTGGAGTAAGATTTTGAGTAATTGAAGTCCGTTTGGAATTCCGAGTTTGAGAAAAGTTCTGTATAGTGATTTAAGACTTGTACGCAAAAATTCGTGTCATTCCGAGTAGTTTAAGTATATTTCGGCGCATTGAAAGTAAATTGAAGAACTTGAAATTCTTAAGTATGAATCAATTTGGTTTAGGGTATGGTTCTTAGATTTGATGTTGTTTATGCGTTTCGAGAGTTTGAGCGAGTCCGTTTTATGATTTCGAACCCGTTGGTATGTTCGGGCGGAGCCCCGGGGATCCCGAGTGTTAACCGGACGAGGCTTGGACCAATTTTGAAAAATTGAGCAAGAATTGAAGCTCCCAGCTACTGTCATAATCGCACCTGTACTTGGACAGCCGTAGGTGCGAACGAGAGAAGCCTGCCCAGCCATCGCAGATGCGAAGCATTTGTCGCACCTACGGACGTGCATGTGCGATGGCCTTGTGCGCAGAAGCGGAAAAATGCGCAGATGCGAAGGGATGGGCGCAACCGCGATTGCGCAGAAGCGAGCATTTCTTCCGCATGTGCGAAACCAGGAAAAAAAGGAAAATGCGCACCTGCGAGGCTTTTCCGCAGGTGCGAAAGTCATAGGTGCGAAAAATCTGTCTGGGCAGAATGGTTAAAAAGTCGGGGCTCAGACATTTTGAGCCCATTTTTTCCTCCATTTCCGGGCGATTTCAGAGCTTTTGAGAAGGGCTTTTCAACTAGCAATTGAAAGGTTAGTTAATTCCACACTCCTTGAGTTAAATACATAGATTATAGGCAGATTGTAACTAGTAAATCTTAGAAATCAAGGATTTAGGTGAAAAATCTAGATTTTTATAAAAAAGAAATTTTAACCACGGAAATAGTTATGGAATTGGATAGAAATTATATATTTGAGTTCTCGAGATTATGGGTAACGTTTTCATCCAAAAATTTCCAGAATCCAGGCACGTGGGCCCGGGGTGAATTTTAAAATTTTTACCATTTTGGATAGAGTAATTTATTTAATAGATAGATTTCGAATTATTGAACATATATTAATTATTTTATATAACTTTTTGGATAGTTTCGAATTTTTCGACAATGAATCAAAAATTTTACGCGACGCAATAATCGGAAAGTTGACTTTGAGACAAGGTAAGTCTCTTGTCTAATCTTGTTGCTAATTGCGGGGGCTACGTACGCACGAGGTGATGAGAGTCCATGCGTAGCTACTATTAATGATAAAGTCCGGGTAGTTTAGGACTCAAAGCATGAATTACTTGTGTAAACTGTATTCTTTGTTTAATTAATATTAATTGCTATATATGAATATATTGTGAATTGTTAGATAAAGATATTAAAGGATGAAAACCTCATATGCTTGATGTTCTGGTTAAATTAATTAATAGATTAAAGAAATTTTTCTTCCACCTGAATTTATCTTATAATAAATATACTCTCCTTCCGGAGGCACATAAGAAAATGTCCTCCTTTCTTGTGGAGCGGGACGAACGCCTCAGCGGGATAGATGCATATATGGATCGCGCCACACGTCTCTCGGCAATGTACACGATACTCTGGATCAAGCCGTACGTCCTCGGCAGAAATCGTGCTTAATAATAATAATTACACGATACTTTAATAGTTATTTCAGCTTGCGAAACTAATTGATAAATTGAAAAATTCTTGGAATTTAATGAATTATTATTCTTGCTTGTTAAAGAGTTAATTGTTGTTCCTGTAAATGATATCTAATTGATAAATTAGAAATTATTTGAACTGGAGGAATTTAATTAATATACTGAGGGTTGTTGCATTTGAAGGAATTTGAATATTTCCATTGATTAAATAAATTATTTTAAATTCTGTAAATCATGCTGATTTAAATATCTTAGTTGTATTTTCATTATTATTATTGACTCATAGTGAGTGTCAAAGTCGGCATCCCGTCTCTACCACTTCGAGATTAGGCTTGATACTTAGTGGGTACACGTTGTTTACGTACTGATACTACACTTGCTGCACTTTTTCTGCAGGACCTGAGGCAAGTACTAGTGGGGGATCTATCTTCTTACACCCATGCTATCCAGGGGCATAGTGGTGATATGTCTTTCTGAGCCGTTCTGTAGTTACTAGTGTCTTTCCTTGTATTTTTCATTCTGTATATTTTATTTCAGACAGTATTTGAGATTTTGTATAATCTACTAGGTGCTCATACACTTGTGACACCAGGTCTTGGCACACATGTTGGTAGAATTTGGGTTTTATTATTTCTCTTGATTTTAAATTTTGTCATTGTATGCTTAATTTATTAAGTTGACTTGTCTAGCCGGCGCCATCACGACCTATAGGTGAAATTGGATCGTGACAACCGGAGAGACTAGTTTTTTGAAAATAACATTCTAAAGGGATTGTTGTCTTGTTGGTTATGCGAACAAGTTATACTATGATTATAATACGAGATTTGTATTTTACTAAATATTTTTTTAGTAGATTCTTAGGCATAACAAAAAATTTATGTCTAGGTTTACACTAGTTAATTTGGATAAATTTATTATCAATATTCTGCATTCTTAAATGCTTTAGAAAAAAAGATTTTTGGAGACGACATCTTTATCGTTTGATTATTGTATCCCAAAATTAGCTAGCCTCACGATTGTTATCCCACAATAAATGTAAGTATGATTTTAACACTACTATATCCTATTTTATCTCAAAGTATTTGATTGAGCGCATAATTTAATAGATTAAAAAGACTTTTAACATCTAAGCCAATTACATACAAAATATCAAAATAATCATTTTAGACAATGGTGGTGAGGGTTCCACGTTTTTTTTAATTCAAATGAGTGATGTGATGATCTCAAAAAGTCATATAAATTAGGTAAAAAATAATCATGCCATGAAGGTAAAAAATGAGGATGCCAAAACTAATTAATTTTCAAAGATATTATTTTCTTGACAACAGATAAAAAAAAAGTCATATAAATTAAGATTAAAAAAACTAAAATAATGAAAAAAAATCCAATCCAAATCAAACGAAAATAAACTCCTATTTTATGGCAACATTATTATCCTTATCCCTTTTAAGTTAAAAAGAGACTTCCACATTTCGCACATGAATTTTTATCAGGCGGGATTCGGGATTTCACTTTTTCAGCTACCGCCTTAATGAAAGTTGACGGATTTCAATTTCAAATCCCAAAACAAAAAGACATTTCCCCTCAACTCACCAAACCCCTCTCCGCCGTTGATTAAAAACAAAGATCAACGGTCAATACCACGATCTGCGTCACTCAAATGTAACCAATCAGAACTCTTTGCAGAACATTATATAAACAAACCCTCAATTCCCAATCTCTTCATCAATCGTATTCACATCTCCTCGCAATCACTCCAAACCTTCTCTTAACCTAAAATCCCTTTTCTCTCCTCAAAAAATGGCACCAAAGGCAGAGAAGAAACCCGCCGAGAAGAAACCGGCCGCCGAGAAAACCCCGGTCGCCGAGAAAGCACCATCAGAGAAGAAGCCCAAGGCCGGAAAGAAGCTCCCGAAGGACGCCGGTGCTGCCGGAGACAAGAAGAAGAAGAGGGCAAAGAAGTCAGTTGAGACTTACAAGATCTACATCTTCAAGGTTCTGAAACAAGTTCACCCCGATATCGGTATTTCAAGCAAAGCCATGGGTATCATGAACAGTTTCATTAATGATATCTTCGAGAAGCTTGCTCAGGAATCTTCTAGACTTGCTAGGTACAACAAGAAGCCCACTATCACTTCTCGGGAGATTCAGACTGCTGTGAGACTTGTACTTCCTGGTGAATTGGCTAAACATGCCGTCTCTGAAGGCACTAAGGCTGTTACCAAATTCACTAGCTCTTGAAGAATTTTAGGGTTAAATGTTTTAAATTTACTGTCTTTAGGGTTTGTGTTAGGTGTAAAAATAGTTGCTTTAGTTAATTAGTATTTAGCTTCCTTTGATTTGTATGGCTTTTGTTGTGTAATGGACAGCTAATCATCTATGAAATTTATCAGTTTTTGTGAAATTTTTGTGATTTTGAGAATTTTGGTGGCGTGTTTTAGCGAGCTGAAGATACAATGTGCTTTTGTTACGTCATGAGGTAGAATAGTCCAAAATCTGTACTATGACATTTTCGTCCCGACTTAAATACTGTTGTCACCTGGTTGGTATAAGTTAGAAAGTTTACTTCCTATCTGCTAAAATGCGCCTATTTGGTTTCCTCTTGACCTTATCCTTGGCCTCAAGGGGAAATCGACAAATTTGTCTTTATTTGCAGTGTTATCTGAATCTAATGCTGCTCGGTGGGCCGGGCCTGAACCGGACCGGACCGGGCCCGCGGTCCTAACGGGCCTGGTGGGCCTGGTGGGCCGGTCCTGGGTGGGCCGGTCTTGGTGGGCCTCTGAGCCCGTCACGGGCTGGTCTCCATGGTTGAGCCCACGAGCCCGGGACCGTTTGGCCCGGGACCGGCAGGCGGGCCTGGGCCGGTCCTGGCGGGCCTGGCGGGCCCAACGGCTATTTTAAAAAAAAAAAAAAAAAAAAAAAAAAAATCAAACGGCCATATTTAAAATCTAGCCGTTTGGGCTGAAAATATGACCGTTTTTTAAGTTAAAAAAATGGCCATTTGGCCCCCAAACTTTATTTTAACCCCAAACTTTATATAATTACACTTTTCCCCATTTCTCAACTATAAATACCCCCTCATTCTTTCATTTTTATTCACCAATTCATCAATATCTCTCAATATCTCTCAATCTCTCTCAATCTCTCTACTACAATTACTTAATTTATTGTTGAAATTTCGTGAAAAATTGTGAAGTTGTTGAATTGAAGTTTTCAAGTGTTCAACGATTTTCAATTTTCAAGAAGTTGTTCGGCAATCCGGTAAACTCGTTTCAACTCTTACGTTTTTATAATATATTTTTGTGTGGTTTAGTTTGCATAATTATAATTAATATGGCATTTACTTTGAAAAAAATGTTTGGTAAAGGAAAAGATAAAACCGGTGAAAGTAGTGGCCAACCAACTACCCTTCCCCCGGCTCCCCGACCTAGAAAAGATAAGCAAGTTGAAAGTAGTCGCCAACCTAGACGTCCTCCTCCTTCCGTAATTCTTGATAGTGATCACCCTTGTTTTCAATTTACCGATAGTGAATTTTATCATAATGTTGCACCAGGTGATAGATTAGATGATGAAATTATGAATGCTCTTTATCCTAATGAAACCATCTTAGAAAATAATGAGGAAAATGAGGATGATGATGAAACTCAAGCACCGGATTTAGATGATACACCTACTAGTCCTCTTAATAACCCAAGTGATGCACCGGTCGACCCACCTGTAGAAACTCCTACTTTTAATAGAGAACCTGCTAAACGCTTAGAAACATCATTAGTTTGGAATTTTTTTACTCAAGTAAGAGAAAAAATAAGGCTAAGTGTAAAACTTGTGGGAAATTAATGTCGCATAAATATGTAGGAGACCGTAGCGGCACAGGTAGTTTGACTAGGCACATAAAAACACACCCTAGAGATAAGGCTAGATTTTTTCAAATGAAAGCGCATCTAGAGGGGACAAGTGTAGATTCTGCGATTAACCCTAGTACAGGTTCAAATCTAGTTCAACCAGGAATTAACACTGTCACTGGAGGTATTTTATATTACGATCCAAATAGAGATCGTGAAGAATTAGCAAAGATGATTACTGTTATGTGCTTACCTTATACTTTTGCTTCTAATCCTAATTGGGTTCATTATATTAGAAGAGTGTTTAATCCTACTTATAAAGGTTGGCCTCGCGCAACAGTTAAGAGTGATATTTATAAATTCAAACATGAATATGAACAATATTTGCGTTATTTATTTACTCATATACCTAATCGGATTTCTATTACTACTGATATTGGTAGAAGTGGTAATGATTGTGATTACCTAACTGTTACAAGTCATTGGATAGATGAAGAATGGATAATGCAAAAACGCATAATTGCATATAGAATAATTAATTCGCGTCACACAGGTAAATTTATAGCTAACACTGTTGCAGATATTTGTAGATATTTTTGCTTTAGCGATAAAATAATGGCAATTTCAATGGATAATGCTTCTAGTAACACCAGTGCTATAGGCATGCTTACAACAACACTAAATCCTGCATTTACTAATATTTTCCATGTTAGATGTATTTGTCATATTTATCATTTAATTGTCGGTGATGGTATGCGAATATTAAACATAGAAATTGAAAAGGTTAGAATGGCTCTTAATTGGCTTTTTTATTCAAACCGTAGAAGTAGACTTAGAGAGTATTTTAAAAAATGTGATGAATATGGCCTTAGAGAAAGAAAGGTTCCTAAACCTTGCCCGACTAGATGGAATTGTATGTACGAAAGTTTAGTAGTAGCATATGAATATAGAAACCCAATTAATGCAACGTTTAATTCTCGGGTAGGTGGTGAAGATGATGATGAAATGCTTACCACTCAAGATTGGACTAATGTTAAAATTCTTTTAGATTTTTTAGAACATTTTCAAATTGCAACAAATGCATTTTCTGGGCAATATTATCCTACTATTTCAAACTGTTTAGTTTATATTGCAGCACTATCTGATTTGTTTGTTGAATTTAGTGAGGGTGGGGATATTTATGAACTTGCTATAAATGAAATGAAACAAAAGTTTAAAAAATATTTTTTTCCTATCCCTCCTATTTATGGTCTTGCTGCAATGCTAAATCCTACAATGAAATTGGGAGGTCCTCATTTTTGGTATTCAAATATTTATAAGGCTTTAGATCTTTCAAATGAGGAAATTGCGACACTTGCAGATGCAAAAGCTTCAATTAAGATTAACGCTCAAACAGTTTATAATGCTTATCAACTTGCCTTAGAGCATGCTAGGCCAACTATTCCAACCCCTACTTCGTCTAGCTCACAATCCTCTAAAAGAGTTGCGGGCTTAAAAGCTCTTAAATCTTGGACGGAGTTCAGGGGGTCTCAAGGTGAAAATTATGATGAAACTTCACATCTAAATGAGCTTCAAGTTTATTTGTCTCAGGGACTTGAAAAGGAGAATCCAGACGGCTCTTTTGATCTTTTGGAATGGTGGAAGGCAAGGGAAAAACATTTTCCTGTTCTTGCAAGGATGGCTCGGGATATTTTATCAATTCAAGCTTCAACTGTTGCATCAGAGAGCGCTTTCAGTCAAGCAAGACTGCAAATAGGTGATCATAGAGCGTCTATGAGGGATAGCTTGGAAAAATCAGTATTGTTTAGAGATTGGATCCGCTCGGAAAGAAGAAACTTTGGAATTGCAGAAGCACAACCGGCGATAGATGAAGCTTATGAAGAAATGATAGCGGAACTTACGGAGGATTCGGCTTCGCCCGGAAGTGGTGATGAACAAGCTTCTTTTCCACCACCACCAACGCAACCTCCTCCGAACCTTGAAGGATTTATGAGATTTGTTAGAGATAATACATAGAATAATATGTAACTTGTATTTTGGCACATCTTCCTTAGTTTTTTTCCTTCTAATGGTGGTATTAGTACCTTGTTGTGCTCATTCCATTGGGGGAAGGATGACTAAGAAAGATATGTCATTTTTTGGTAATAAAATTTATTGCTTCTACCCATGAGCTTCTTTTCGCAATATTTCTTTGTCTATACTTAGAATTATTTATATGCTACAATATATACATAATATACAATATATATACTACAAGAAAATATATTTATAAGATACAATATATACATAAGATACAATATATATACTACAAGAAAATATATAAGAGAATATATATACATAAGATACAATATAATATACTACAAGAAAATATATTATGCTACAATATATACATAATATACAATATATATACTACAAGAAAATATATAAGAGAATATATATACATAAGATACAATATAATATACTACAAGAAAATATATTATGCTACAATATATACATAATATACAATATATATACTACAAGAAAATATATTTATAAGCTACAATATATACATAAGATACAATATATATACTACAAGAAAATATATAAGAGAATATATATACATAAGATACAATATAATATACTACAAGCAAATATATAAGAGAATATATATACATAAGATACAATATAATATACTACAAGCAAATATATTATGCTACAATATATACATAATATACAATATATATACTACAAGAAAATATATTTATAAGCTACAATATATACATAATATACAATATATATACTACAAGAAAATATATAAGAGAATATATATACATAAGATACAATATATATACTACAAGAAAATATATTATGCTACAATATATACATAATATACAATATATATACTACAAGAAAATATATAAGAGAATATATATACATAAGATACAATATAATATACTACAAGAAAATATATTATGCTACAATATATACATAATATACAATATATATACTACAAGAAAATATATTTATAAGCTACAATATATACATAAGATACAATATATATACTAAAAGAAAATATATAAGAGAATATATATACATAAGATACAATATAATATCAAGAAGTGATATTTATGCATGACAATTTAGTGTTTTACTATTGTTTTGTTATTTTCTTTTTCGTCAAGCACTTTAATAATTAGATATACATATATACTACATATTAATATAGCCATGATACTACAAGAAATTGTCTTTAAAAAAAAAAAAAAAACCCGCTAGGCCCGCGAAGCCCACGAGCCCGGCCCGTTAAGCACAGGACCATGTGGGCTTAGGCCCGTCACGGGCCGGTTCCACCCATTAGGCCCACGAAGACCGGGACCGCCAGGCCCGGGACCGCCAGAGCCCGGGACCACGAAGCCCGGGACCGCGAGGCCCGGCCCGTTAGGCCCACTAAGGCCCGGGCCCGGGACAAAATACAGCCCTAATCCAACATAGGCACAACTCGTGGCAAGACGGAGTTTCGGGTACCAACTGTGCGATCCAGCCCGGTACCAATTGGACATATGAGTTTCAATTGAAAGACCAAATTGGAAGCTTCTTCTATTTCCCAAGCCTATATTTCGAAAAGGCTGGTGGAGGATTCGGCCCAATTCAAGTAAACAATCGGGTCGTGGTCCAACCCCCATTTCCTGAGCCCGAAGGTGATTTCCATCTTCTCATTGGTGATTGGTATGAAGCTAGCTTCCAGGTAAATAATTTTCCTTAATTTTGTTGTTTCTTCAATAATAAAAATTATTTCCTCTATTTCAGTTTATGTAATTTTATTATCCTTTTAGTTTGTTAAGAAAAGAATGATCATTTGTAAAATATAAAAATATTTAATTTAAAGTTATTGTTTTAGTGTTAATGACATACTTTTACGCGCACAAAATATTATGACATGTCTAAAATCAAAATCTAAAAAATCTCATTTCTTTCTGGAAGGATTAGTATTTAGCAATAATAATATGACTATAATCAATAATAATGCATAAAAGCATTGAAGCAACTATTTATTTGCAAGAGTCTCATTCTAGGAAAAAACTCATAATGTACGTAAGGGTCTTTGCACAAATAGCTATTCTTACGGCCACTATTTAGGGATTAGTCAATACTTATTTTTTCCTGAAAATTAGAACTAAAAATCTTAATTTTAAGACAATTCATGACATTTATGTCCCAAAAAATTGAGCTGAAAAATTAAAATTCAAGACACATTAGCTAATTCCTAAATGGGGATTATTACACAAATAACCGGCCAAATTCAACATTTACTTTTTCTAACTAGTATATATAGATTATACATTAACTATACACAGTTATACATATATTATATATATGTTAGACATTTGCCGGCTATTTTTAGTTTAAGAGATTAGATGAGAGATTATTCTGGGTTAATTCTTCTCCTAAATAGCAGCCTATTAGAGTAAATACCTGATGTCATTTCAAACAAAACCTCATGCGGATCAAAAGTCAATATAACTTGTCCTGAATTATAATTTACTGGAAAATTGTGTTGCATGTTTTTACATAAATAAAATTTAAATTTCCTTTAATTAAATGTTTTTGGACTTGTGCAAAAATGAATAGGTTATTGGAGACAAGTTGGCACATGAGGGCTATAACAATACTCCAAACATAATGCTTATGAATGGGAAAGTCTCATATTTGGACCCAAAAGCAAAATCCAATGAATCCTTCACAGTACAGCGAGGTAATAAGCCCAATCTTTCTTTCTCGTACTGCAATAGGCATCTTTACAAAAGTAGCCGGATAAACTCATTATTTACTTTTTCTAGCCGATATATATAGATTTTGCGCTGGTACATATATTATCGAAATCTTTTATGATTCCAGGTAAAACGTACAGATTGAGGATTTCAAATGTGGGAAGTGAATGGAGTTTTAATTTTAGGATCCAAAACCATAGCATGCTATTGGTCGAGACTGAAGGATCGTATACCAATCAAATTACGTTGGATTCGCTCGACGTCCACGTGGGCCAATCCTACTCTGTTCTTGTCACAGCTGATCAAGATAGTGCTGATTATTACATAGTTGCAACTGCAAAAATGGCAAATTCAACTCAGCTTAAAACTCTTGAGGTTGTTAGTGTGTTGCATTATGAGAACTCTACCAAACCTGCTGATGGGCCTCTTCCAAATGGGCCTGACCCATTTGATGTGAATTTCTCTATCAGTCAAGCTAGATCCATCAGGTAGGCCCATCTAAAAAAAATCACTTTTGCATTTATATAGCCTGTTTGAACAAGCTTCTTTTTAGCCGAAAGTATTTTTGTTAGCCAAAAGTGCATTTTTTCAAAGTTAAGGTGTTTGACCAAGCTTTTAGAAAAAAAAAAATATTTTTGAGTAGAAGCAAAAACAGTTTTCGAGAAGCAGAAAAAAGTAGTTTCTCACAAAAAAAATTCTTTTTAAAAAAGCACTTTTGAGAAAAATACACTTAGAAATACTTTTTAAAAGATTGGCCAAATATTAATTGCTGCTCAAAAATACTTTTCAAATTAATTAGCCAAACACAAACTGCTTCTCACCAAAAATATTTTTGAGAAAAGTACTTTTCAAAATAAATTATTTTTAGAAGCTTGGCCAAACAAGTTGGATTAAGAATCTTTACACAAATAGCCGGCCGAATTTACTATTTAATTTTTTGAGCCAGTATATATACCCATATTATACATATAATATACATATACTATACATCTATTGGTTATTTTTAGTTTAAGTGATTGGGTGATACAGAGTAATTCGTCGTAATTGTTTCCCCTAGGTGGAATTTGACAACAGGTGCAGCAAGGCCTAATCCACAAGGGTCATTTAATGTATCAAATGTGACATTATCACAAACTTTTGTTCTCCAAAATTCAGTGAACAAAAAGAATGGTATGATTAATTATGCTATTAACAATGTCTCTTATGCTACACCACAAACTCCATTAAAATTGGCGGATTATTACCTTAACGGTGGCGCCGGAGTTTACGAGCTCGATAAATTTCCGGCGAACAGTAGCCTACCGGAGACTGTTTATGGTACGTTTGTTGTCTCCGGCGAACACAAAGGGTGGCTGGAAATTGTCTTTAAGAATGAGTTAAAAGTCATGGATTCTTGGCACTTGGATGGATTTGGCTTCTTTGTTGTTGGGTGAGTATTAATATCTGGTTCACATCTTTTTTTGATTTTGACTAATCCGAACTAGTGTCGAAAAATCATACTTTGAAGGGTAAAACCCTTTCTATCAAAAGTAACTTTATTTCAGGGCTCTAAACTGAGATCGGGGTACTCACGACAATCTTTAATTTAGTGGTGAACTTTTTTTTAATAACAACAAAGTTACAAAATTACTTTTTTTTCATACTAAAATAATTGACCTTTATCCATTTTAATAGTGAGGTCACAGTTATTTTTTGTCATACAGTGACTTAACTTCATCCACTATAACAATAAAGTTACCTTGATAGTAGGTTGTCAATAGTGAATATAGTTTGGTGAGTTACCGTTATAATGAGTATAGTATAATTACTTTAATGGAAAATAATAGTTCGTAACTTTATAGTTATAATGGATACAATGGAGTAAATCAATGTTATAGTTGATATTTGATAACATTTTGTTACTTTAATATAACTGAAAAATAGTTTTGTGATTTTATTATTACAATGAATAAAATTCAATAATCATACGTTAAATAATCCTAAAACACCTGTGAGATAAGAATTATCCCATGATTTTTGAAATTAAATATATATTTATTATTGTTTTGACATCTTGCTGGCTTTTTTGCTCTTGGAATCTCAGATACGGTTCTGGAAATTGGACTCCAAAATCACGTCGTACGTATAATCTTTATGATCCTGTTGTTCGTTCTACTGTTCAGGTAATTAATTTTCTTTCTTTAACCAAACCCAATCAAATTCCTAACACTTTAGCTATGCTAAAATATCATAAAATTAATGAATATTTTTCATATATAGGTGTATCCAAAAGGATGGACAGCAGTATATGTGTATTTAGACAATCCAGGGATGTGGAATTTAAGGTCACAAAATTTGAAACATTGGTACTTAGGACAAGAGCTTTATATCAGAGTTTATGACTCTGATCCTAATCCTGCAAAAGAACACCCTCCCCCTAAAAATCTACTTTATTGTGGTAAGTTCCTAAGTAAATTTCTTTCCTTAAATAAATTTATCTTATTTTCTTTTCTTTCTCTTTGAAAAAATCAAAATGTGGTTTTGCAAAGAAAATATATATGGTGTTATTTTATTTGATTTTTTTTTGGAAATTATAGGGAGTGTGCAGGCGCCCCCTTCAGCACCACCACCAAGTCCAAAGCCAGTACCAGCGCCTCCAGCTCCAGCATCCCCATCGTCTGCTGCTACTACTACTGCTACTATTACTACTATAAAAAGGCAATGGTAATTTATTCATCTATTGAGACATTTACAATTTTTTATTTCCATTCAATTTGTCACATTTATTTTTCTTTCCTTTAATTTGTGTTGGTTTTTAACTATGTTGACAGGTTTAATATTATTGAGGCTATCTTTATGCTTTTGATCATATGGGATGGGAGCTGGTGCTTATAAGTGACATGCAAACTAGCCTGTCATTTTCTTTGTTCTTTCTTATTAGTATGTTATTCTTTTTCTTATAATTAATATATTTAAATTATATATATACAATTTAGTATAAAGATCTTTTACATTATCATCAGAGTTTTTTCTTTTTAAATTTTGGGGTTATCCATATACATAGAATGCCCGGGCATGGATATCACTATCCACTGATATACGAGTTGTAATTCATCAAAGTAAAGCATTATTTAATGGCAGATAGCCTAACAGACACCTCTCTTTGACATTCCGATTTCCCTTCTCCACATAGTTTCAATCAGGCACTGATATAAACGACACATCATATCCACCTCAAATAAATTAATGCCACGTCATTATTTATTTTTGCAAAAAATATTTTTTAATAAAAATATCAAACCCATCCCTTTCTTCTCCAAAAAAAACCTTCCTGCTCTCTCTCCACCATTCTATCTCTGCCTCTTCCACCCGCCACCGCCACTGCCACACACCGCCACCCTTCCTCTTCCATCTGAAAACACTCAATCAAACCTACTTTATTTTTTTATCCTATTTTTTCTCTATTACTACAATTCATTCAACCAGCCATGGTGTTCCTGTTGCCACCATCGCCGATAACCACTCCAAAACCACCATTATCTCTCCTCTTCTCTTCATATTCATGTCATCCTTTCAAAACCCAGACAACAAGCGAATTTAAGAAAATCTATCCTTAAATTTTCTTTTAAGCCAAACACCCAAGAAGCAGCACCAAAAAAATTGAAAAAGGAAGAGAAGAATGTTTCACTCAGTATTTCCTACCTCAAAATCCTTAATGACCCCTCCAGCTATAGCCGAAAAAATTTATAAAACTAAAAAAATCAAGGTTCGTCGCCGTCAGCAGTCGATGACGACCCAATTTTTGTCTTGGAGCGCTATTTTCAAGCTTCACTATCTCTTAATTCTCCGGCGTCTTCATCGTCTTCTTCTGTTATTTTAAGAAAAATAAAAATTAAACAACTTTGTTCCTTGACTAGCTGTTCTGCTAAGCTCTATCAGTTTTGTCTTGTCATTTGTTATACTGCTAATTTTTTATCATAGCTCCATTTGATTGCTAAAATTGGAGGAGAAATAATGTAATGGTGTTTGAGAAAACTCTGGCTCAGAAACAAAATTTAATATTAGAGGGTGTGGAGCCGTGCCATTTTTAATGGCATTTTTTTAGGGATTTGGGGGTAAGAAGAAGCGAATGGGATAGAGAGGGGAAAGATAATGGCTAGCGTTGTTTTTTCTTTTTTTATTTTTCACTTTTATTATTTTCTAATCAAATTTTGTATAGTTACTCTCTTTTAGGAGCGTGCAATCACTTATTTTGTTTGACTCAGAAAAACAAAGGCCACATAAGCTTGGTTAATGGTCGGAGGGGTTTAAAACTAATATTTTATACAAGTTCAAGTGCCTGATTAAAATTATGTGGAGTAGGGGGACCGGAATGTCAAAGCCGAATAAGTAAAAGTGTCTGGCGGGCTATTTTGCCTTATTTAAATTGCACATTTGCACTTGCCTTTATAAGGCACCCCAAGATCAGAGATTAATTATCAGTTTATCTTGAATTTTATTTATCTTTTGTGACAAAGTAAATGAATTTTTACACGATCAATATAATCTAATATTGCCGTAAAACATTACTTACCTTATTTTCTACTATCAGTATATTGGAAAGTTTGAAGGGGAGCTTTGAAGCAATGATAACGTTTCTCCGTATGACCTATGGGTAACAGGTTCAAGTTGTAGAAGCAGTCATTAATGCTTGCATTAGGATAGGCTGTCTACACCACATCCGATAAGGTGCGGTCCTTTTTCGGACCCTGTGTTAATATGGGATATCTTGTACAGCGAGTTATCCTTTTTAATATATTGGAAAGTTGAACTTTGTATTTATGGTAAAGAAAAAAGGGTCTGAGTTTTGGTTGGAGAACAGTGGATACTAACCAAACACATACACCATCAAAACACTTGTACATCACTGTTGAGTATTGAAGTTTTGATGATTAACAAAGTATGACTCAATGTTCAAAGAACCAGAACCTCAACATAGTTGCTTAACTGTTCTGAAGAACCAGCTCCTCAGGAGAAAGAATCATCTCCTCATAATTGATATTTGTACGTCTGTACAAGATAGTAATTTTATCTCAAAGTTACCCAGGTTCGAGTTTGGTGGGAAAAGGTTGCTATAAGTGATAAGGGTCGTTGCTCAAGAAGATACGGATAACTCAGTCAGAGACAAAAGTCCCAAAGCTTGTGGAATCCTTGGAACAGTAGGAGTCCTATCAAAGAGGGAACTGACTATGAATATGACTCGTAGAAGATCTCAAGTTGTGTTTTAAATAGGATCGACTTTGGACTTCCAAACTATCCTTTCACATATCAACTAAAGAGTCATAAGTCGTTTACTCGTGTTGAGTACTTGCCCTGTATTTTTCCTGAATTAGTCTAGTGAATGTGTTTTAGGAAATTGAGTTGTAATCAAGTGTCATAAATAATTAGTGAGTTAGAGTGAGTATTTTGCTTTACAAGTTAGAGTAACTTGTGAATCAAATAGGAGTAGTAGGAGTACATGAGAGTATTTAATTACAGTCTTGTAATTGATACATTTTGGCTCATTGTTCTAGTAGAGTTGGAGTTGAAAATCCTACGTGGTAGGTTGTGGTTTTTGCACCTTTTGAGCCAGGTGATTTTCCACGTAAAAATCGCTATGTTCATTTTATTGCTTGTTTACTTTACGCTTAAGGAATATGGTAAAGAATCAAGTTCTTTAGTAATACTTACGGGCACTCAAACTAATAATTGGTATTAGAGCATGTTCTCTCATTTACACGGCTAACACCTAGAGAGATCTTGGAAGCAAGATGAGTGTTCCACCCAGAATTAATGAAGGACAATCAACTACCAGGCCACCCCCGTTCAATGGAAAATATTACAGTTGGTGGTAAGCAAGAATAGAAGACTTCCTAACAGCTGAAGACTATGAACTATGGACCATAGTGAACCAAGGTCCTTTGATTCCTACTAAACAAAATGCACAAAATTAAACAGTTCATAAGGACCCCTCCGAATTTGTGGCAACAGATTTCAGAATAATGGAGAAGAATGCAACTAAGAAAATCCTTATCTGTGGACTTGGTCCTAATGAGTACAACAATATAAATTCTGTGTGCTCTAATGCGAAATAGATATGGGATGCACTCCAAATTGCTCATGAAGGAACAAACCAAGTAAAGAGATCAAGGATTGAGCTACTCATGAGAAACTATGAGCTTTTCTCCATGAAGGAGTCTGAGCCCATCCAGGATATGATGACTAGGTTCACTATAATAACCAATGAACTGAAATCACTTGGAAAGGTGTTTACCTCAGAAGAGTGGGTTAGCAAAATTTTAAGAATCCTTCCAGCTTCATGGGAATCAAAAGTCACTGCAATCCAGGAAGCCAAGGAATTGGACAAAATCTCACTTGATGAGTTGGTTGGAAACTTAAAAACTCATAAAATGAGAAAGATAAAACTACACAAGGAAGAACCAAAGAAGGATAAGGCCTTGGTTCTTAAAGTATCTGAGGATGATGAATTTGACTATGATGATCCTGATCTAGCAATGTTTGCCAAGTTCAAGAGGTTCATGAAGAATTCCAAAAGTGTATCCAAGAGAGAGACCAGTAGTAAGCCTAATAAGATCGACAAAGCTAACTATGATGGGTGCTACAAGTGTGGCAAGCTAGATCACATGGTCAAGGACTGTCCAATGTGGTAAATTGAGCGGAGGAAAGAACGAGCTGAAAAAGAGAAACTGGAGAAGATGAGAGAAAAAGGTTCCAACAAAGGAAAAGTCCTAGGCAAAAGATTTACTAAAGCAATGAAGCAGGCATTCTTGGCAGCATATGAGGACAATGGAAGTGATCAAGAGGAAGAAAAGGAGGATTAGGCTATAAGTCTCTATGATGTAATTGATGAACACCAAGTTGTAAAGACAAAACCCATAGTTAGGAATGCACATTAGAAGACCTCCTTTGTTTGATGAACGCCACTATGATGAATGGAATCTACATATGGAAATATATCTTCAGGCTACTGACTTTAACCTATGGGTAATTATCAGTCATGGACCAATTCTCCCAACCAAATTGGATAGTGAAGGTAACAAGTGCAACAAAAGGGAAGATAAATATGATGAGGAAGATCGTCAGCTAGTTCAAAAAAAATGCTAAAGCAAAGGACGTGCTCTCCAGAAGCTTGTCTAGAAACACTCTCCTCAGAGTGTCCTTTTGCATCTCTGCTCATGATATATGGAGGACCTTGGAAACCGACTTTGGAAATGAAAATATCGAAGTGGCTATGATGGCGATTGAAGAATCCAAAACAGAGGAAGAAGTGATAGGAATGATGGTCGTGAGTGATTCAGAAACTTAGGATGAAACAAACTAGGTAAGTATATCTGACTTGAAAGAAAATATTCATGTTATGTCCAAAAAAATAACTGATGGCCATAATTGTGATCTTAATGAATGAAATGGATAAAATGAGTACTGGAAATGATTAACTAATAAGCAACCTTTCTTGTGTCAAACTTGATATCAAAGAGCTTGAATCTAACAAAGCTAGTTTAGAGAAACAGGTCAAAGACCTTAAGAACCAGGTTCTTGATCTTACTTTTGAGAATGAGAAGTCTCCTGATATACATGGCAAAGGAAAAATGAGCGATCTGCAGGATAAGCTTGAAAAGGAATTAAAAATTGCTAATGATAATCTTTGTGATACTGAATGTTGAAAATCCTGCATGAAAATCTAGAAAAGGCTAATTATGAACTCTCTAGACTAAGCAAATGGCATAGATCTTCTGATGCCTTGAATTGGCTGAATGAAAACTGTAGCTCTAACAAATCTGGAATTGGCTACAAAAAACCTGTCCCTAAGTTTGACCCAAAATATGTAGGAATTTTTGTTAATAACATGTGCACTCACTGTGGAAGAGTAGAACACTTTAGAGACACTTGTCCTGCCTTAATTCATGCTCAGTTTAGAAACACCTTTGGTATTGCTAAAAATATAAAGAAGGAAGAGGAGCCAAAGGTTAATCCTCATTTCCATACTAAGTGGATTAATGTTAATAATAAAATAGATTCTAATCCTCTCCCCTTCTGGGCAAGAAAGGATCTGATTTATCCTTTTTCCAACAAAAAGGGACCCAAGCTTGTCTGGATTCCCAAAACTAACTTGTGAATTTCGATGTAGGCTAAGGTAAGAGGAAACAATTAGGACTGGTATCTAGACAGTGGATTCTCAAGACACATGACTGGAGAAAAGAAAAACTTCCTCTCACTAACAACCTTCCAAGGAGGGAGTATGTCATTTAAAAATGGAAAAAAGAGGCAGATAACAGGTATTGGCAAGGTTGGCAAGTCACTCTCTCATGCTATAGAATATGTGTATTATGTGGTAGGCCTTAAACACAATCTTCTTAGCATCTCTCAAATGCGCGACAAAGGAAATGAAGTAAAATTCAATTTCAAAATTTGCATTGTCACTAAGCTTGATACTGATGAAATTGTGTTAAAGGGTAAGAGACATAACAATGTCTACAAGATATCGATTATGTCACTTTCCCAGAGTGAGAACACATGCTTGAGTGTAGTGGAAGATGATCTACTGCTATGGTATAGAAGACTGGGACATGCCAGTCTCTCTCAACTCAACAAGTTGGCAGCAAAGGACTTGGTCCTTGGGCTACCTAAAGTTGAGTTCACCTCTGACAAGGTATGTGATGCATGTGTTAGAGGGAAACATGGTAGGTCATCCTTTAAATCTAAAAAGTTTGTAAGTATTTCAAAACCTCTGGAACTCCTTCACATAGACCTATGTGGACCAATGAGAATAAGAAGCAGATGAGGTAAGAGGTATGTGTTTGTGATTGTTGATGACTTCTCCAGGTATACTTGGACTTTATTTTTGGGATCCAAAGATGAAACCTTTGATGTTTTCAATGTATTTATTAGAACAATTCAACAAAAGCTAAGGTGCAATGTATTAAGTATAATAACTGACCATGGACCTGAATTTGAAAATTTAAAATTCCTTGAGTTTTGTGGCTCACATGACATTGACCATAATTTCTCTGCACCTAAAACTCCACAACAAAATGAGGTTGTAGAAAGAAAGAATTAATCCTTAGAAGATATGGGGAGGACCATGTTGATTGCAGTGGACTGCCTAAGAATTTCTGGCTAAGGCAATCAATACTGTTTGCTACCTGCTAAATAGATGCATGGTTAGACCCATGCTTGAGAAAATTCCCTATGAGTTACTTCGAGGAAGAAAATCCAACATCACTCACTTGAGAACCTTTGGGTGTAAATATTTTGTGCATAATAATGGGAAAGAAACTCTAGGTAAGTTTGATGGCAGAAGTGATAAGGAAATTTTCTTGGGTTACTCTCCACATAGTAAGGCTTATAAGGTTTTTAATAAAAGAACTATGTGTATGGAAGAAAATATTCATGTTATTTTTGATGAATCTAACAATTTGGCTGAGAAAGGTCTGCAGGATGGAGATTATGACATATGATTCACTGGTGATGGAGATACAAAGGAATCTGATGAAGATGGATCCGAAAACCACAAGGAAATTGACAGTAATCATGAGGAACAAGAATAAGAAAGAACTACTCTAACTGCTGACCAGACTAATGAAGCCACACCTACTGAACTTGCTCCTTTGGGTCACTCCTCGGGTGAATCTTCTCTGGGTATACAGATCAGACCATGGAAGCATCAAAGCTCGCATCTTCTTGAGAATATCAACTCTGATCCAAATGCAGGGGTGCAAACCAGGTCTTCTCAAAGAAATCTATGTGCACTCACAACATTCCTCTCACAGGTTGAACCTAAGACTATCAAAGAAGCTCTAAAGGATCCAGACTGGATCATAGCCATGCAAGAGGAGCTAAATCATTTTGAGAGAAGCAAGGTATGCACCTGGTACAGAAACCCAAGAATAGAACTGTCATAGGTACCAGATGGGCATTCAGAAACAAGTTGGATAAACAAGAAAATATCACAATGAACAAAGCTAGACTGGTGGTTCAGGGATACAATCAAGATGAGGACATTGACTATTATGAGACATTTGCACTTGTAGCTAGAATGGAGGCTATAAGAATATTGATAACCTTTGCTGCCCACATGGAGTTCACTTTATACCAGTTGGATGTAAAGAGTGCCTTTTTGAATGGGTACCTGAAGGAGGAAGTGTTTGTCAAACAACCTCATGGATTTGAAAGTAAAGAATTTCCTGACTATGTGTTCAAACTGGATAAAGCTCTTTATGGACTGAAACAAGCTCCAAGAGCTTGGTATGAAAGACTCTCAAAATTCCTCTTAGCCAACAACTTTGTAAAAGGAAAGGTGGACAACACTCTATTTCTAAGGAGCAGAGGAAAGAATATTCTGATTGTGCAAATGTATATGGATGACATTATCTTTGAAGCTACCAATGAAGCAATGTAAAAGGAATTTGCTGAGATGATGGGAAATGAATTTGAAATGAGCATGATGGGTGAATTGAACTTCTTTCTGGGGGCTGCAAAACAAGCAAACACCTACTGGAACTATGATACATCAGCAAAAATATATCAAAGGACTACTGATGAAGTT
Organism: Nicotiana tabacum; assembly: GCF_000715075.1. Taxonomy (NCBI): domain Eukaryota; kingdom Viridiplantae; phylum Streptophyta; class Magnoliopsida; order Solanales; family Solanaceae; genus Nicotiana; species Nicotiana tabacum. The sequence continues at coordinate 122,958,093 of NC_134092.1, forward strand.
CAACATGGATTCCTCTAAGTCCATTGACACATCCATTGCAACTGCAACAAAGTTGGACCTTGATGAAGAAGAGAAAAATGTAGAACAGAAACTATATAGAGGAATGATTGGGTCACTGTTGTACCTCACATCAAGCATGCCTGATATAGTGTTCAATGTGGGATTATGTGCAAGATTTCAGGCAAATCCCAAGGAATCTCACCTGAAAGCTGTCAAAAGGATACTAAGATATCTCAAGGGGACCCCTGACCTCTCTCTATGGTATTCCATAGGGTATAGCTTTGATCTAGTTGGTTATGTTAATGCTGACTATGCAGGTTTTCATGTTGACAGGAAAAGCACTTCAGGAACAACTCATTTTCTAGGTTCTTGTCTGGTGTCTTGGGAAACCAAGAAGCAAAACTCAGTGGCCTTATCTACAGCTGAGGATGAAAATGTGGCAGCAACATCCTGCTGTGCTCAATTTCTATGGATAAGACAATAGCTAAAGGACTATGGTATATTTGTTGATTGTGTTCCCATTTTCTGTGATAACACCAATGCCATAAATATTGCTAAAAATCCATGTCAGCACAAGAGAACCAAGCACATTGACATTAGACATCACTTTCTCAAAAATAATGTTGAAAAGGGGAATATCTCAATTAACTTTTGTAAAACTAAAGATCAAATTGCTGATATTTTTACTAAAGCTCTGAGTAGGGATCACTTTGAAAAGAATAGACTAGAACTAGGTCTAATCAACTCTTCCCACTAAGTTGAATCCTAGTGATTGGCTAGAAAAGGCATAATAAGATGTAGATGATTAAGTACAATGTGTTTGATTCAACTTTGTGCTTGTATTAAGCTCACACACTTGCTTGGAAAATTGGGCTGATAACTGTGTTACATGATACTAATATGAAGTGCTGAAGCTTTATTGCATAAACAAATAAGGAGTTGGTTCTTTGACTCAGGTACATGCCATACTGTCTTAAGTCACTAGGACTTTATATCCTAATTTTATTGCTATACTCAGACTTCTAATTCTGTTGGCATCACTTCCAATCGCCTTCTAGTCAATTAGAGATCAATTACTCCTGAAATCCTAACAGTCAAAGTAACTGTTATAAGAGTCATGTTAGAACTCAAATTAGGTCACCTTCTCTCTTCCAGTCAAATCAGGAGTAACGCCTTTAAAAGGCTCTTATGATCAGCTTCTCAGCCTCACTGTTTCTCTCAAATCCTAAGCGAGAATCAAAAGCAATTATCAAGAACTAGTTCTCTTTTTCTCTTCTTCGAGTCTCTCATCTAATCACCATTCCTAAAACCAGTCAAACACCCTCTAAATCCAAATCATCAACCAAGGCTGAAGTAAAACCCAAAATCATGAAGCCCAAATAGAAGAAAAATGCCAAGCCATCAAGGGAACCCACACCCACACTTGTTCCTTCTCCTTCGATATCCTCTACTATACCTACATCATCATTCCATGTTCCTACTGTTCATGCTGTTCCTATCAATCCCACATCCATTATATCCCCTCCTCCAAAAACAACCACCCATGCACCTGAGCTTCCTGTGAAAAATACCTCTAAATCAACAAAGGTCAAAGCCACTCCAAGGAAATATGTCAAGAAAGTGCCTGATGCTGCTATGCAGGGTGACATTGTAGCCAAGGAATCGGTGGTTCAGGGGGAATCAGTGCCAGTCACTACTGATCAGGTACAACATTCTCCTTCCAAATTATATGCTTTGGTGTCTGCTATAGATGTTGCATCCCTAGATACTCTCCCACCCACGAGTGAGAAGACACCAGTGGAGAAATTCACTGTAGAAAAGGGTGTAGAGGATCCGAGGAAGGAGGTAGATACTACGGTTGTGGAGCATGTGGTTGAGGGGGAAGAAAGTAAAGAACCTGTGCAAAAGAAGGCTTCTGATGGCCTTTCTTTTAGTTGGACTGAGGATGAGGATGATGATGGGGGTGAAAAAGAAGAAGAAGTTGTGAACAGTCATGAGGAGCATGATGCTCAAAACATAGCCAATAAATAAGAAAAAAGTGAGAATGAGGGAGCATATATAGATGAGAAGGAGAGTGATACAGATGATAAGATAGGCGAACAGGTTAATGATTCTGCAGAAAAAGAAAATCATAGTGAAGAAGAAAGGGACTCTGAAAGTGAGGGTGAGGATCAAGAAAAGGTAAGTGAGAGTGAAGGAGGTGATGAAGAGAGTGAGGAAGAAGATGGGAATGTGAGTGAGGAATCTGAAGGTTCCATGACAATTGGAAACACTGTCATAGCCCCTTCAGAAGAAACTAGTGAAGAGACTCAAGAACTTGGGTCTCTGTTAACTCCTTTCGCTGGAGATGAAGAAGTTAGCAGTGATGAAGATGATGTGCCACTATCTGAGGTTGGGAAGAAATCCAGGAAGACCCTTGTGAAAGCTACAAAGTCAGTAGTCTCAACATGGAAAGGAGTGGCTCCTCCTGCGAGAACTCTTCTCACAAGGAGTAAAAGAAAGATTGTTGATGCACAAATCATTAAGGAGTCTAGAAGTGCAAAGAAGCCAAAGAATAAGGTCTTAATTGTGGAACATGTTGTTGAGGTGGATGGAGAAGATGAGTCTGACTCTGACTTACCAGCTAAGTCTGCTACACCAAAGAGAATGGGTGCCAAAGTCACCAAACATGCTACCTCTTCTGCAAGGGCCAGTAGGGGTAAGACAAGAAAGAATGTGCCAGCTGCAGTTGATCGACTCCCAAAGTTCAGGAATAGAAAAGTGCTAAATGGGAAGATTCTTGCAAACACTGATGAGAAGGGGATGGCTCAAGTGGTTGAAAAACTTGAGCTACAGGGGTGGAAGCACATGTTTGTCAAATCTTTCCCCCCCAATATGTGTTCCTGCTGTGGTGGAGTTTTATGCAAATTTCAAATTTGATGGGAAGGTAGTCAAGAGTAAGGTAGGGGGCTCTGAAATGGAGTTTGATGCTGATGAGCTAGGGATACTTCTGAATATCTCTTTCTTGGGATTTGACAACTACTTGAAGAAGAAGTGGCCAGCCATAGACAATGATATTGACACTGACATTATGGACACCAGGAAGTTCTCCCAAAAGTTTGAACTAGATGCTCCCCAGAAAGTGTACACGACTGATATGACTCCCTTCCACAAATTACTGTTTTATTTTGTCAATTCCTGCATTCTTCAGAGCTCTGAGAGAAGGCATAAAGCTACTTTGCTGGACATGGCTGTGATGGAGTTGCTTGACACTAGTAGACCTATCAATCTTCCTAGTCTGATGATTCAGCACACGGAAAGAGCTGCAGATACTTCCAAACCCAAGCATGTTATGCCTTATGGTTTTATGTTGAATGAGTTGTTTGACAAGCTCAACATTTCCTTAACTGAGCTTAAGTTTAGAAACCACAATGACGTCTTAGATGTTGTTACGCTCAAGCAGTGTGGGTATGAGGAGATCAAGGCTAGAGGACCCACATGATCTGCTATTCTACCTGGGAACAGTAGGGTTGCAGAGCTCAGCAAGAGGTTGGAGTTGGCTGTTGAAGAGAATGCCAAGCTTCGTGAAGACAATAATGAGCTGAGAAAGGAAACAAAGCAACTCAGGGAAGAGCTCAGAAGAGATAGGGAGGCTCATGCCCAACAGATTGTCACCCTTGTGAAAGCTTTGACCCCCCTGCTTCTCACTCATGAACTTGTTCCTTCCCAGTGTCCTTAGTTCTTTTGCTATTCCAGTGATGCCTTATCTTTTGTTCTTTTTTGTCTTATTCTGAGTAGTTTGCCGTATACTTAGTTTATTTTGTTCTAATGATGAAGACAAGGCCCTAGGCATCTTTTGGCACTACTTAATGTCTCATCTTGCTCTGCTTTACTACTTTGTACTATATTGGATCATCAGCCTAGTCTATTTGCCTTTTCTTAAGCTTGTGTTGTAGCATGTTTGGCCTTATATCTTACATTATCTATGCTTAATGTCTAACATTTTTTTTGTGTGTTTTCGATGATTCCAAAAGGGGGATGGTAAGGTTGGAAGGTTGTGGGTTGTGAACTTACATGTCTGTCAATAGTACTTGTTGTGATTATCTGGTTCTTTGATGTGATTACCTAGTTCTGCCGTGTACAAAGTTTGTCATTATCAAAAAAGGAGAATTTGTTGAGTATTGAAGTTTTGATGATTACCAAAGTATGACTAAATATTCAAAGAACCAGGTCCTCAACGTAGCTGCTTAACTGTTATGGAGAACCAGCTCATCAGGAGAAAGAATTAGCTCCTCATAATTGATATTTTTACATATGTACAAGATAGTAACTTTATCTCAAAGTTACTCAAGTCCGAGTTTGGTGGAAGAAGGCTGATATAAGTGAAAAGGGTCGTTGCTCAAGAAGATACGGATAATTCAGTCAGAGACAAAAGTCCCAAAGCTTGTGGAATCCTTGGAACAATAGAAGTCCTATCAAAGAGGAAGCTGACTATGAATAGGACTCCTAGAAGATCTCAAGTTGTGTTTTAAATAGGATCGACTTTGGAATTCTGAACTATCCTTTCACACATCAACTAAAGAGTCATAAGTCGTTTACTCGTGTTGAGTGCTTGCCTTGTATTCTTCCTGAGTCAATCTAGTGAATGTGTTTTAGGAAATTGAGTTGTAATCAAGTGTCATAAATTAGTGAGTTGGAGTGAGTATTTTGCTTTACAAGTTAGAGTAACTTGTAAATCAAATAGGAGTAGTAGGAGTACTGGAGAGTATTTAATTACAGTCTTGTAATTGATGCATTTTGGCTCATTGCTCTAGTGGAGTTGGAGTTGAAAATCCTACGTGGTAGATCGTGATTTTTGCACCTTTTGAGCCAGGTGATTTTTCACGTAAAAATTGATGTGTTTATTTTATTGCTTGTTTACCTTACACTTAAGGAACACGGTAAAGAACCAAGTTCTTTAGTAATCCATACGGGCACTTAAACTAACAATCACATACAGCTAACTTTACAAACACATAAGCCACATCTCATCATGCTAAGACATGCAAACGATATAACAAGTCATGACCAGAACTTGATTCAAGATTTAAACAGAAGCAGAAGCAGAATCAGAATTTAAAATTTATTAATTTTAAATTTTTCTTATTAGATTATGGATAAATTTTTATAAATATTAAATAATTTTTTTAATGCAAAATAGAATTTTAGTTAAAGGTACTAGGTTCCACCGAACTTATAGCTAAACTCTAGCTCTGTCCCAGGCTTGTTGTCACCTTATAAATCTTTACTTATAAAAAAAGATGAATTAATGTTTTCGACTGATATCTCATGTGCGACACAGACGTGGTCACACATACAAGGCAACTCTGTCTTTCTCCGTGTTTCACTGCAGATCTAACTCGTGTCATTTGACACTCTATCCAACTTAATTTTTTCTAAATTATAATCATTATTACTATCATATGAGCCAGCAAAGCAACGTGACGATTAACTTTATTTGTCTCGACCTTTGGTTGGTGACAATTAACTTTATCGCTATAGATTATGGTGTGATATTTTTTATTTTTATCTAAAAGTCACGGGTTCGAACTTTAAAATTAAAAAAACTCCTATAGAGAGTACTGCTCCTACTAATTTGATTTTACGCGGTGCGAATCTACTGTTACTTTTCTACCGTATATCATAATAAACATAATAAGTTTTAAATCCCCCTTTCCCAACAAAATAGTTTTAATATAAGATTTTAAAATAGCTTGAATTGAATGAGAAACTAATTTAGTTAATAAGCAAATTTAGCTATATATGTCCACCATTAATCAAATTTAGTTATGTCCACATTTTGAATTACAATGGTCATTGTCCTACCTTGAGTTCTCTCCATCCGATTCTCCCCATTTATCTCTTATTTATCTACTTTCTTGAAACCTTTTTATAATTAGTTTTCTCTCTCTAAATAATAGAGAGAACACTATATATATATAAATAACCTCAGTATTACTATCAATTTCCAGTGGTGGTTTCTCACTCCTTTGACTACCTTTCTCATTCACTATATTTAGAGATATATATTTCATTAGCAACTGATCTCCTACCATCAAAGCTTCCTCTCTTTGTTTTTTTCTCCTATTTTTCCTCTTTGTTTCTCTTATTCCTCTAAATTTCTCCTCTCTCTTTTTTTCTTCCTTTTTTTGGGTCCTTTTCTTGATTTCATTTCTCATAATTTTTGTGTGTTAGGGGATGTTGGAGGCATTTGATGGTGGATGAAGGGAGATTATTATGGATGCTCTTGAGGAAGTGGATGTAGGTTGCCCTAATAAGGACCTCTTCCACATCGTTAAGGGCAAACGCACCAAACGTCTTCGCCTTTCAGGTGTCCCCTGTAACAATAACAACACTAATAATATCGAAGATGGTAGTGACAATGAAGAAGGTATCGCCTGCAAGAATAACAACAATAATATAGAAGATGGTAGCGGTAATGGAGAAGGTCATGTAGTCGCTTGCAGAAATAATTATAATAATAATATCGAAGATGGTAAGGACAATGGAGAAGGTATCACATGCAAGAATAACAACAATAATATAGAAGATGGCAACGGTAATGGAGAAGGTATAGTCGCTTGGAAAAACAACAATAATGATATCGAAGATGGTAGTGGTAATGGAGAAGCTGTCGCCTATAACAACAATACCACCAACAACAATAACGATAACAACTATTCAAATCGCTCCTCGACCAACTCGGCCGAGATATTCATCAACACATTCACCGATGAGGAGGAGGAAACCGCCGAGTCTCTCATCCTCATGTCCAAATTAAGCGATGATCATCCTCGTCCTCCTAGGTTTACGTTGCCACCAGACAATAAAGTCGATTTTTTCAACGACAATTTAAGGTTGTACCAAACCAAATTCAACAGCAAAAGGTACATCGAGACGTCCACCAACTCAGCAAATGGTACAAAGGCAGGAATATATGTGTACGAATGCAAGACATGCAATCGTACATTCCCATCATTCCAAGCTTTGGGCGGACACAGAGCAAGTCACAAGAAACCAAAGACAATATTAACCACTGAATTATCAAACAAGAAGTCATATTTCGATTTTTCAGATGAAGATGATTATCAAGAACTATCACCATCAACAACAACATTGTACAAAAACAACAAGAATGTTACAAAAACATTGCCTAATTCTTCCAACAAGTTCTCTTCTCCTAGAATTCATGAATGCTCATATTGTGGTGCTGAATTTACATCAGGACAAGCTTTAGGAGGTCACATGAGACGACATCGCAGGGGCGTTAATGTATATTCACCCTTGCATTTGAGCAATTTAAGTCCTGCAACTTCTATAGATCAAGAATTTGGTAATAATATTGTGAAGAAACCAAGAGATGGGTTGTCTTTAGACCTTAATATTCCAGTCTCAGATGATCATATTGATCCAAAATTTCCAGTTGTATCCTTAAATCAACAAGATCAAGAACAAACACAAAGGCAACAGCTGGTTGATTGTCATTATTGAAAATGGTACATGTTCTTTTTTTTTTTTAATACATGGACATGGTGAAAAAATTGTAGATGGGAGTCACCAACAATTATATTCTTTTATTTTCTTATTGTTATACGAATTCTTTACATTCTTTAAATATTTTTCAAGTTTATAACATTCATTAATTAAGTGGGGGATTAGTAAAATTTCTCACATACTATATTTTTTTCTATAATGCCAGCTTTATTTGCTTCATGTTCCTAGTTCCCACTACATGTAAGGTAAGATTTAAACTATAGTTTGTTTTTCATTTTGTTTTTCGATTGGATCTCAAGTGAGAGAGAAAGTATAACCACTTTAAGGAAGGCAGTTGTCATGGATTAGTTGTCATCACCAGCTAGCAGAGTCTTTAAGAATTTTTTTTATTTCTTACTAATTAGATTTCATGGGTTCTCTCTCTATTACACACACAAAGGAAGCGGTAAGGTTGTGGTGGAGTGGTAAATACTCCTTAATTCATCCTTAACAGAGGTTTCAGGATCAAGCTCTCGGTATGAAGTTGCCTTGTTAGGGAACACTTTACCCTCCAATATGGGACTTCCCGACACGAGCCCTTGATATGAAGTTGCCTTGTTAGGGAACACTTTACCCTCCAATATGGGACTTCCCGATACAAATCTCGATTTAGTCAGGTCCCAATACGGGTATCAGACACTGGGTGGAAAACAACAACAACAATAAAAAAAAAAAAAAAGGGAGCCGCGGAGTATTAAGTACGTAACTTTTGCTAAGACCCTTTATTTGCATTAGGAAATACAAATTTAAATATCTATGAATATTCATAATTCATAAACTTCATATTTTGGCTCGGCATGTGCATACACACAATTCATATGAAGGGATGAGGAATAAAGATCCGAAAGGCCAATAATAAGTGACTGGATTTGCCACATTAATTAAGTACCCTTTTCAGGATCTCCCATCGCTTCTCTTTTTCCTAAAAAACGTGAATAGCAATAATGCACTTACAGTAATTAGTCAATAGCAATATGTTATGCCTGTACTGTACATTCACAATTCCATAAAACTTGGATCCTCACATACATGTTCTTATTAATTCTTTCACTACTAGAAATCCGGTAAAAACCGATCAAAAAAATCGACCAACTTTGGTCGGTAATGGCCAATAACCGTCCAAAACGCGACCATTTACATGTAGACGGTATTTTAGGGGTCGGAAAGGCATACCAACCAAAGTTGGTCGGAAATTACCGACCAACTTTCGGTCAATTAGATTCAAAAAAAAAAATTGCAAAAAAAAACCGACCAACATGTAATCAAAAGATTCACCATCTGGGAATCGAACTGGGATATGTACTGTGGCGGGATAGTATTTTACCACTAGACCATTGGTGCATTTTGTTTTAAGACTGTCTTTTATTTGATTTATACTCTTTAATTGTATTTTCGCACGAAAATAACAGACCAAAGTTGGTCGGTTTTATTAAAAAATAAAATTACCGACCAAAGTTGGTCGGTTTTTTAAAATGACCGACCCAATTAACCGGCTTTTTTAATATTAATTTTTATTTATTTTAATTGAAAAACCGACCAAAGTTGGTCGGTTTCTTGAAAAATAAATTTCGCGGGACTCAAAAATAGTTTCCCGCATTTTTTGCGCTAAAGAAAACCGACCAAAGTTGGTCGGTTTCGTAAAAAAAATTAAAAAATAAAATATTTTAAAAAACCGAGCAACTTTGGTCGATCGACCTTGGTCTGTTTTTGCCGAATTTCTAGTAGTGTTTGCCACACTACACTTCTCACAAGATTGATAAAACATACACATTAGCGGATCCGGGAATTTCCATAAGGGGATTAAAAAAATACAAGGATATCACAGTTGGAAATTGGAATTTAGTCTTATCATCTGAAGCAATTTTGAACCCCCTTACTACTTTACTTGAATTTTTCTTATTATCAAAGGGATTCAATAACTTACATATAATAAAAAAAGATCAATTTTACTCTATTCGTACAATGTAATTCCCTGACAAAAGGGTTCGGTTTGAACCCCTTTCATGCTACTTAGTTCCGCCATTGCACACACACAAGATGTCTCTCTCTATGTAATACGCATATGCTATTAATACTTTCCCTTTTATTTGTCTAATGAAGGTTTTTTTTATGACTGAGAAATCTATCTAACCCTTTGGGTCACCTCTTTATCCTTCTCCACTTAAATATCAGAGATGGCTCTGTGATACAAGTCACTCAACCTTTGTTATTGAGCTAATCGCTTGGGGCTTTTTCTAATGAAGCTTTTGTTTAACAAGTGATACCCTTTAAATAAATACTAGCCCATATCTCAAGCATACGCCTCTTGACAATGATCAAATTAATATACATGATAATAACTTATAGCTAGCTAGCCACTCTGAATCAATTGTTTTATAAATCCATTGATTTTTGAATTGGATTTTGGATTGAGGACAACTGTATGGATGAAATTGAGTTAGCATCGAAGAAAAAGTATGCTTATCTAACCACACTTAAGAATAAACTAGCATTAACGTATAAAAATGTCAGTCATTCCCCCCCCCCCCTTTTCTGATACAGGTCATAATTGTTAGATTAAAGAGCCACTAATTTTATATATAATATGTAGATTTTAGGTCACTAAACATAAACGCTTTTTTACTTTATAGCACCATTTTCAAAGTTTAGTCTTGTAAAAACTTTTCTAGACAGTTTTCTCACAATCAAAGCAGCAGCAGTAAGGGTATCTACATAAAAATTATCATAATCTTGATATTTGGGCCAGCATAGATATTAAATAACTCTATCTATCAAAGCTTGGACAGATGAAAAGAAATTACCTAATGTTTCGCCTCTGCTGACATTTGAACCTGAGACTACATAGTTCTATGCTTACTCTACATCTATCATCTATGTACTATAAGTCCCATAAATTTTGCAGAACTTAACAGTTGAAAAGTCAGAAATAACTCTCATTAGCTAATCAAGAAACTCCAAGTTGGAAACATCTAAGTCTGAACAATATATTTGTTTTGTTTATTCACTTCTTTATTTATAATCTTAGAATAAGATCTTGTGAAATTGCATGCATATTCCAAGTGGCAATTTGTTTACTATTCTGCCAATAAAAAAGAGTGTGGCAAAAGGGTTAAGGAAGGCAAGTAACTTGCATGAAAGATTTTATTTTGGTTTGTGTATTGCACGTAAGGAGATTGCCCTAAGACAGTACTGACACTTGACAGGCAAAGTTCACCTCATGTTCTCAAACCAACCCCTTGTCAAAGACTATATATCTTTAGCACAATACACAATCTCTTCGATCCTTTGATTGATTTGCAAATACAATTGAATATGGTATTAAAGCAGATAGACATGCTAGGTTCACGTCTTGCCGCCACCATTGACCAAAAAAAACTCCACAACTTGATTCAAGAAAAACAAAATCAGATCTGAGGACGAGTTAAGACATAATTAAAATCATATTTTCAAACTTTTAAATGAGGTGATCATACTATTCAATACAATAATTAAAAACGGATTGTTGACCAAGTACAAATAATAAGGATACTATCAACCTAAACTGATTAGTTATAAACAATTGACTATGTCAGCATACAAATAATATCTCCACTTTATTGCAGCACCAACAGTTCTGAAGTGTGCTCTGTACATGTAGAGTTGGGAACAGAAACTTCCCCTTATGACCAAATAAATTTTTCTTCTTCATTAGAGTAATGCTTTGTAAATATTTGCTTCTATAGCATTAAAGAAAGACAATGAAGTCAACTTTCTCAAGTCTATTTATTCTCTTTCAGAATTATGAAATTCCAATAAATATAGATCAATAGCAGCCTGCAAGTTCTCAGCTACCAGCGAGACTCATCTCACTAGTGCGTGATGACAGATTAAAGAAGCAAAACAGCGCAAAAATCGTGGAATTTATTAAAATTTGATACAAAAAGAAGGTACTTAAATAACTAGAAAAACAAATATTGAATTTAAGACACTAGTATTACACAAATATTTGACATAGCAATTCTCTTTGATTATCAACTTAAAAGACAAAGCTTCTTTCTGGTTACTTAATTCCCTGGTAAATAAGCAGAAAAATGGATAATTTTTGTGGTATATTCTCTTCTAACTGAACCTTTCTCCCTTCCATTGCTCCCGGATCCAAAATTGTCTATATATGTCCAACCATAAGCCTATTACTTATTTCTTGATCCTCCGGTGGCCATTTTTTAGAACTGAACATAACAAGTACAATTCATGTACAAGTTTGGATAAGCAGAAGGCCTTGCACAAATTTTGCTGAATTTAACTGTGAAGTGATGATGCACTAGCATAACTTACTGGACCAGGTTCAATAAACCAAATTTTACCGAGGCTCAACAAACACAGAAGTTGTCCGGGTAGGCACATTAAAGCAACCCGAGGATGCATCATATGTTGAGTTCTTAACAACATCATCAGTTGAGTTCATCTGGAGATGCAAAAGTAAAATGAACATCTTGACCGTCATACACGGAAATGACATTGTATTAATACTTTTATTGGCTTCCTTCGACTACTTCTAGCGTTGGTTCTTTTCATCTTTTGCACAAGTTAAATATAGTGAAAACAAATGTAAGACACCTGCAGTAAAGGCCCAAATGTGAATTAGAGCTTTAAAAACTCAACTGAGTTGACTTTAGTCAACATTTTGAGAAATCAGACCCGTATTAGTGTTTTGACAATTCTTGTAGGTCCGTATCATGATTTGGGACTTGGGCGTATGCCCGGAATCGAATTTCGAGGTCCCTAGCTCGAGATATGGAATTTTGATGAAAAATTAAAAGCTAGAAAGCTTAATGATTTTAAAGAAATTACTGATGTTGGATTTATTGACCCCGGGTCCGTATTTTGGTTACGGAGCCCGGTGTAGGTCCACTATAATATTTATGACTTGTCTGTCAAATTTGGTGAGAATCAGAGTTGATTTGACGTGATTCAGACGTCCGGTTGTAAAAATAAAGGTTTTAAAGTTTTCTTAAAAATTTTCTTTGATTTGTTGTCCGATTCGTAGTTCTAGGTGTTAGTTTGGCGATTTGATCACGCGATCAAGTTCGTATGATATTTTAGGACTTGTGTGCAAGTTTGGTTTGGAGCACTGAGGGCTCGGGTGAGTTTTGGATGGGCTACGGGACGATTTCGAACTTAGAAAATCTGGTTTTCTGCAGACTTCAGGCTTCTGGCGTGTTCTTCTTCTCGAAGAAGAGCAAATTGGGGCTCGCACGTTTTTTGCTTCGTGTTCGCGACATAGTGACTGTGTTCGCGAAGGCTTGAGGTTCAAAGCTTCGCGTTCGCGGTCGAAGCGTCGCGTTCGCGGGGAAAAATTAGCCTTCGCGTTCGCGAAGGGTATCTCGCATTCGCGAAGGCCAAGCCAGGCAAGCATCGCGAAGGCCAAGCTAGGCCAAGCCAGGCATCTCGCGTTCGCGAAGGCAAGCCAGGCAAGCATCGCGAAGGGTAAAAATCCCGAAAACAGAACTTAAGTTCTAGAAATGGGGTTTCAACCCATTTTCAACTCTTTTCCATTTTTGAGCTCGGGTAAGGCGATATTTGGGCGTTTTTCACAGAAAAACATTGGGGTAAGTGTTTCTTATCCTATATTGATTATATTTCATGATTTCATACTCATTTATATCATGAATCTGTTAATTTATGGAAGAAAAATCATATTTTTATAAAAATCTTCCAAAAACGAAAATTACAGATTTGAAGGTCCATTTGACATCGGAATTGGATAATTTTTGTATGGTTGGACTCGTCTCGGAATGGGTGTTCAGATTTCGTAAGTTTTTTTTGAGATTTGAGACGTGGGTCCCACTGCCGAATATTTTAATAAATTTCGGATTTTTATCCAAACAAATTGTAAATTCATATGTAATTAATTCCTATCATTCATATTGAGTATATCGAATTGTTTGTGAATAGATTTGAAGCTTTTGGAGAAAAATTTAAAAGGAAAAGTTGTGATCGAGTAATTGATTGGAATTTGCTAAGCGAGGTAAGTGTCGTGGTTAACCTTGACTTGAGGGAATAGAACCCTTAAATTATTTGTTATGTGAATTGCACGTGACTGTCGAAGATGTTTAATTCTTCCTTTTTATACCTACATACTCAAGTACAGTATCTCTTTCTTAATGCTGATGGAAAAAGCCACTACCGGAAAAATAGACATAATACTCACTTCATCCTGTTTTATATAACTTTGTCAGATCAAATACGAAATTTTAGATATTAATTTAATTTGTTTATATTAGTTATGGTGAAAATATTAGTGTGTACGGTCAAAACCGATTCTCAGTCATAATGGCCGGTCGAGACAATGACGTTTCAATCGAAGGGTATCCACATGACAAGCTCGGACAAATTCCGAAGTAGGGACGTCGAGCTTCGCGCTATAAACGGCAAAACTCGATATCATTATCGAGTCCGTGTTCGAATCGAATACGGTGCAACACCGATCGATACGGGCCCCGAATATCGATGCCCCAAGGCAGAACCGAGCTCGAACCAAGACTGGGGGTTCGACCTAACACCGAGCTCGAGCCAGTGCCAAGCTCGCAGACAAGAGCCGTTACAACCGCACCGAGGGAGAGAATCTTGGCGAGAATCAAGGAAGAGACAAACCATCATGGGTCCTCCACTATATGCATTATTTTAGTATGTTGTTATAGATAAAGCAGCTATCATCTACTATAAAAAGGGGGATAGACTGCAATAGAGGCAAGTTCTCCAAGATACATTAAGATTTCATTGTACTTGTTTTTCTAATTCACTTCAGTCTTCCCGTCCATCATTCCCATTTTATAGCAAAAATACTTCTATTGTCATTTTGTATCAAAGGGATTCGCATACCCTTAGAACCATATCTAAATTTAACGTTATCCGATTTTTCGGGTAAACAGTTTGGCGTCCACCGTGGGGCTAAGGGTAACAGTGATTGTTTGATATAAATCTACACTACACTCCAGCTTACAACTTCAAAATGGCTCTACCTATCGACCTCGAAGCCGGCCTTTAAGATGAAACCAACAACTTGGCGCCCGGGGCCGGAAGGCTACTTGACGACGGCAACGAGGCTCGAATCGAAGAACCCGAAATTCGAGCCGAAGTACCATTGGATATCAATTCACAAATAGCTCTAGAAGCGAATCAGCGTTCTGAACCGGAAAGAAGCGTTCAGGGCGGTGCTCGACCCATAGCCCGAGACACCTACAGCACGGGGGAAATCGGGGTCAGCTTGTGTATGATTTTCGAAATGTTACAAGCCCAACAAACAGCGATAGCTCAGTTGCAGAGCCGAACTCATATGCAAAGCGGGCCGAACTCCAATCCGCTTCTTCGAGAAATCACCCCCAGAACAGAGCCCGCCGTAGTGAAATCAAACGAGCAGGAATCGGGGACCGCTCCTGAAATTGCTAAATTGCTCGAGTAACTCACAAAACGAGTCGAAGCCAACAACAAAAAAGTGGAAACGTATAACGCTAGGGTCGATCAAATCCCGGGGGCTCCGCCAATGATAAAAGGGCTCGATTCGAAAAAATTCATACAAAAGCCTTTTCCCTCGAGCGCGGCCCCAAAACCAATCCCCAAAACATTCCGTATGCCCGAAATTCCCAAATATAACGGTACGACCGATCCTAACGAACACGTCACCTCCTACACATGTGCCATCAAAGGCAACGATTTAGAGAATGATGAGATCGAATCTGTGTTGTTGAAAAAGTTCGGAGAGACCCTCGCAAAGGGAGCAATGATCTGGTATCACAACTTACCACCAAATTCCATCGATTCTTTTGCCATGTTAACAGATTCGTTCGTAAAAGCACATGCTGGTGCCATAAAGGTTGCAACAAGGAAATCAGATCTCTTCAAAGTGAAACAAAAGGGTAACGAAATGCTGAGGGAATTCGTATCCCGATTTCAAATGGAACGTATGGACTTGCCACCGGTCGCAGACGATTGGGCCGTACAAGCTTTTATCCAAGGATTGAACGAGCTAAGTTCGATAGCATCACGTCGGCTGAAACAAAATTTGATCGAGTACCCAGCAATAACTTGGGCAGATGTACACAACCGGTACCAATCAAAAATCAGGGTTGAAGATGATCAATTGGGAGCTCCGTATGGGCCCGTATGTCAGAACCACACAACCACTAAAAATCAGAGGGAAATCAACAGAGAACAAAGGTCGACCAGAGACCGATACCAACCGTACGGCACAGATCGGATGAACAACGGTTCAGCATGTAATGCGGTTCGGAACAACCGAAGGACTGATCGGGGACAAAATTCTCGGGGACTTATGAGCAAGAGCGGCTTTGATAAATATGCTGATCCTATAGAAGTCCCTCGATTATCAGAGTATAACTTCAACATAGGTACATCCATCATCGTATCGGCCATCGGACGCATCAAAGACACCAGATGGCCTAGACCCATGCAGACTGATCCTGCCCAAAGGAATCCTAATCAAATGTGCGAATATCATGGCACCCATGGCCACAGAACGGAAGATTGCAGGCAACTAAGAGAGGAAGTGGCCCGCTTATTTAACAAAGGACACCTTCGGGAATTTCTGAGTGATAGGGCGAAGAACCATTTTAGGAACAAGGAATTCGGCAAGCAAAACGAGCCAAAAGAACCGCAACACGTCATTCACATGATTATCGGCGGTGTCGATGCCCCTCAGGGATCGATGCTTAAACGCACTAAAACATCGATTGTGAGGGAAAAGCGATCTCGAACGTAAGATTATACACCCATAGGGACTTTGTCCTTCAGTGATGAAGATACAGAAGGAATCATCCAACCCCATAACGATGCACTGGTAATATCCGTACTCATGAATAAAACTAAGATTAAGCGTGTGTTAATTGATCCAGGTAGCTCGGCCAATATTATCAAATCGAGGGTCGTAGAACAGCTCGGCCTGCAAGATCAGGTCGTACCCGCAACTCTGGTTCTAAACGAATTTAATATGGCATGTGAAACCACCAAAGGCGAGATTATCCTACCAATAAACGTGGCCGGAACCATCCAGGAAACAAAGTTTCACGTGATCGAAGGTGATATGAGATATAACGCCCTTTTCGGAAGGCCGTGGATCCACAGCATGAGAGCCGTACCCTCGACCCTACACCAGGTCCTCAAATTCCCAACATCGGGAGGTGTCAAAATAGTGTACGGAGAACAACCGGCTGCAAAGGAAATGTTCTCCGTCGAAGAAGCAAAATCAATATCCTCGTCTTCGCCGATAAAAGGATCAGGTTCAGAAGGAGACACAATCGGAGAGCAGAGCGCCAAATAGCAATCACAGACATCGGCTTCGACCCAGCCAGGTAAGCAGAACATTGAAGAAGATGATGACGACCGATGGATCCCTCGATCCTTCGTAACCCCCGATGATTTCGATGCCACCAAATCAACAATTGAGGAACTTAAGCAAATCATATTGATCGAACACTGGCCCGAACGAAAGGTATACCTGGGAACGGGTTTGAGCCCCGAACTCAGGAAGAAACTCATTTAATTTCTTATCAATAACATCGACTGTTTTGCCTGGTCCCATTTAGATATAACAGGGATCCCGCCGGACATAACAACGCACCAGCTAAGCTTGAACCCTAGGTTCAGACCGGTGAAGCAAAAAAAAAAGGCCCCAGTCCGAGGAAAAGCACGCATTCATAAAGGATGAGGTAACCAAACTTCTCAAGATAGGGTCCATTCGGGAGGTAAAATACCCCGAACGGTTAGCCAATGTGGTTGTTGTACCTAAAAAAGGAAACAAACTTAGAATGTGTGTGGACTATAAGGATTTGAACAAAGCATGTCCCAAAGATTCCTTTCCACTGCCCAACATCGATCGCATGATCGATGCCACGGCCGGCCACGAGATCCTCACCTTTCTCGACGCCTATTCCGGGTATAATCAAATTCAGATGAACCCGGACGACCGGGAAAAGACTTCATTTGTGACCCGACATGGAACGTATTGTTATAACGTAATGCCCTTCGGGCTAAAAAATGCAGGAGCTACTTATCAACGCCTAGTAAACAGAATGTTCGAAGAACAAATAGGTAAAACAATGGAAGTCTATATTGATGACATGCTAGTTAAGTCCCTGCGCGCAGAGGACCATTTGGCCCATTTGCAGGAAACGTTCGAGATTCTGCGGAAATACAACATGAAGCTCAACCCCGAAAAATGTGCATTCGGGGTCGGGTCGGGCAAGTTCCTCGGCTTCATGGTGTCAAATCGGGGAATTGAGATCAACCCCGACAAAATCAAGGCCATCGAAGACATCACCATCATGGACAGCGTGAAAGCTGTACAAAGGTTAACGGAAAGAATTGCAGCCTTAGGCCGGTTCATTTCAAGATCATCAGATCGAAGTCACAAATTTTTCTCCCTACTCAAAAAGAAGAACGACTTCGCCTGGACACCGGAATGCCAACAAGCATTGCAGAATTTGAAACGATATCTATCGAGCCCACCACTGCTTCACACTCCAAAAACCGACGAAAAACTATACTTGTACTTGGCGGTATTGGAAGACGCCGTAAGCAGTGTCCTAGTTCGAGAAGATCAAGGTACGCAATTTCCCGTTTATTACATAAGTCGGACCTTAGGAGAAGCGGAAACTAGGTATCCGCACTTAGAAAAATTGGCACTTGCACTGGTAAGCGCATCTAGAAAGTTAAGGCCGTACTTTCAATGTCAACCCATAAGTATATTAACCACCTGCTCACTCCGTAATATTTTACATAGGCCCGAACTATCAGGCCGATTGGCCAAATGGGCCATCGAACTCAGTGGGTACGATATCGAATATCAACCTCGTACGGCCATCAAGTCTCAAATTTTGGCAGACTTCGTGGCCGACTTCACGCCAACCCTCATACCCGAAGTCGAAAAGGAACTCCTTTTGAAATCGGGTATATCGTCCGGGGTATGGATCCTTTTTACGGACGGTGCTTCAAATATAAAGGGGTCCGGGTTAGGCATAGTTTTGAAACCCCCCATGGGTAACATTATTAGGCAAGCTATTAAAACTATCAGAATAACTAACAACGAGGCCGAGTATGAAGCCATGATTGCAGGTCTCGAACTAGCTAGAAACCTGGGAGCAGAAATCATTGAGGCGCATTGTGACTCTTTGATGGTGGTGAGTCAAGTAAACAAAACCTTCGAAGTCCGAGAAGGTAGGATGCAAAGGTATTTGGACAAACTGCTTATCACTTTACACCATTTCAAACAATGGACCCTACGGCATGTTCCACGAGAACGGAATAATGAGGCCAATGCTCTTGCAAATTTGGGATCGTCGGTCGAGGTAGATAATTTAAGCTCGGGGACTGTCGTTTAACTTTCAAGATCGGTAATCGACGCCGAAATAAATTCTACTAGCTTAACCTGGGATTGGAGAAACAAGTATATTGAATACTTAAGAAATGGAAAGCTCTTTTCAGACCCTAAAGATTCCAGGGCCCTACGGACTAAAGCTGCTCGATTCACGTTGGCTGCGGACGGAACACTATATCGAAGAACATTCGATGGACCGATGGCGGTATGCGTGGGTCCGGGAGATACCAATTACATCCTCCGTGAAGTACACGAGGGCACTTGTGGCAATCACTCCGGTGCCGACACATTAGTTCGAAAAGTGATCAGAGCGGGGTATTATTGGATCGATATGGGCAAGGATGCGAAAGAATTTGTTCGTAAATGTGACAAATGTCAAAGGTTTGCGCCGATGATCCATCAACCCGGAGAGCAACTTCACTCGGTCCTATCCCCATGGCCATTCATGAAATGGGGAATGGACATCGTCGGCCCTCTGCCATCGACCCCAGGTAAAGCCAAATTTATTTTATTTATGACTGACTATTTTTCTAAATGGGTTGAAGCGCAGGCGTTCGAGAAAATAAGAGAGAAAGAAGTTATAGACTTTATTTGGGATCATATCATATGTCGATTCGGGATACCCGCCGAAATAGTGTGCGACAATGGGAAGCAATTCGTTGGCAGCAAAATCACAAAATTCTTCGAAGATCACAAAATAAGGAGGATATTATCAACACCATACCACCCCAGTGGGAACGGTCATGCCGAATCAACGAACAGGACTATTCTTCAAAACCTGAAGAAGAGATTGAACGACGCAAAGGGAAAATGGAAAGAAATCCTGCCCGAAGTCCTTTGGGCATACCGAACAACGTCAAAATCCACGGGGGCGACCCCATTCTCCTTAGTATATGGTTCCGAAGCATTAATACCAGTCGAAGTCGGTGAACCTAGTCCCAGATTTCGATTCATGACGGAAGAATCAAATAACGAGGCTATGAACACCAGCCTTGAATTATCGGACGAAGGACGAGAAGCTGCCCCCATCCGATTGGCCGCCCAAAAGCAACGAATCGAAAGGTATTATAATCCAAGAACTAAACTTCACTATTTCAAGCCCGGGGACCTAGTATTAAGAAAAGTCACCATCAATACTCGGAATCCAAACGAAGGAAAATTAGGACCAAATTGGGAAGGACCATACCAGGTGCTCGAGAGCGTGGGAAAAGGATCATACAGGCTCGACATCATAAACAACAAACAGCTATCAAGCAGTTGGAATGTATCACATCTAAAACGGTACTACTGCTAAGGTACGACCTTTCCATATTCATCTAACTGACCCATGCAGAAGTCCGAACAAGAGCTGAAGAAGATCTTTCGCTTTAAAACACGCGTTGCACTCTTTTTCCCTTAGACCGGTTTTCTCCCAAATGGGTTTTTCGGCAAGGTTTTAATGAGGCAACCATCGATCGTGCTGCACTTTTGACAATATCCGAGGCCTCTTTCCAACCGACCTCGAATACCGGGGGGCATCAGGGCCCTCAAATACATCGAGTTCAGATGCAAGAAAGTCATCTCACAACAATAGGGTTCCAACAGGAAAAATTGTAAGAGCCAAATGGTCAAGATGAACCATGCTCATATAGATTAACCCAAACATAAACACATGTGCAATGGCTTGAGATTTATTGTGCAACCAGAATTGAGCCTATGGGCTACTTTCATTCCGAGTTCGAAATAATCACTCGAATATTAAGCCTACGGGCTACTTACATTACTTCGAGTTCGAATCATTCACTCGACTAAGCCTACGGGCTATCTTTATTTCGAGTTCGAGCAAACACTCACTCGACCATTGCGCCTACGGGCCACATTATCTCGAGTTCGAAACATTCACTCGACTAAGCCTACGTGCTTTCTTTATTTCGAGTTCGAGCAAACACTCACTCGACCATTGCGCCTACGGGCCACACTATCTCGAGTTCGAAACATTCACTCGACTATTAAGCCTACGGGCTACTATTATTCCGAGTTCGAGCAAGCACTCACTCGACCATAAAGCCTATGGGCCACATTACTTTGAGTTCGAATCATTCACTTGACTAAGCCTACTCTTACTTTGAGTTTACATTAACTCAACCAATACATTACACCTACGGATTATGTTCCTTCAAAGTTTGAATCATCGACTCAACAAGCAAACCCAAGGGCTACAAATCTGATCGATCGGAGAGATTACAAGGTCAACATTTGATCAAAAGTCTTCACAAAACAAAAACAAGTCGACCTCGTTATACATATATATACAAAAATTGCCTACGTGATTAAATTGCAAACATGAAGAATTAGAAATTAAGCTTCCTGGTCGAGCTCTTCCCCGTCCTCAGATCCGCTTTTGCTACCATCATCATCATCATCAGAGGCCAAGGCTTCGGCTTCGGCTTCCGCTTCGAGCTCTTTTGTCTTTTTTACATCTTCGGTAAGGTCGAAATCTCGAGCGTGTATCTCCTCGAGGGTCTCCCTCCGAGACCTACACTTGGCAAGTTCGGCAACCCAATGAGCTCGAGTATCGGCGGTCTTCGCCGCTTCCCGGGCCTCCATCTGAGCAGCCTCAGCATCAGCCCGATATACAGCAATGGACTTATCCGCCAAGACTTTCGACGACTCAACCTCCGCCTTAGCCTCAGCAAGTCGTGTTTCAAGCTCCTCGATCTTCTTAGCTTGAACCGACCCCTTTTGCTTGGCTCTTCAAATTTGGTTGCCAATTTATTCTATTTTGCTTATGATATGTGTTAGTTTATAGATATGTATAGTGTAGTCTTGTCCCACATTGGAAGAGGAGTAATATCTCCTTGTAGTGTATAGCTATAAATAGGGACCTCTTGTATTGTATTTATCATCCAATATCAATAACATATTTTCTCCCGTGCCTTCTCACATGGTATCAGAGCATTAGTGAGAAAAGATCGCTGTGCGTCATTCCAGCGTTAACCGGGAAGAAAGAACTTAGTCATCGTGTAATTTTTCCGGTGACCTAAGGCTTGTCTAAGTGAAAGTCACTTTCTGTCGGTGTTGTGCTAAAACCAACACCACCATCAGGTAGATCACCCTCCGACTACCAACCCCTTGAAATTTTATCCGGCAGAAAAGCCGCCACGCTCCTTCACGCGCCGGAAACAACTTTTCCGACGAGGGTTCCGGCCATTTTTTCGCGAAGTTTCTTCAGGACAGTGTGTTCTCCTCAAAATTCCGAGCCTACCCATCTAATTCAAATTAAATTCCGACCACTTTTATATTTTTCCGGCGTGAACAGTGACTTCTCTGGCCATTTTTTGAAAATATTTCTTCAGGACAGCTTGCTCACAAAGGAATTCCGAGTCTATCCATCCTGGTTACAACAAATTCCGACAACTTTGGAATTTTCCGGCGAGCTACAGTGTTTCCGGAGTGAATAGTGTTCCGGCGCAGAACAGTGTTCTGTTTTCCTGCTGTAAACAGTGTTTTTCAAGCTATTTCTTCAGCTACTACTACAAATTGTAGCGACATGGGGACCGATGCTTTGAATAGTCAGATGGTTTCTTTAGCAGAGTATATTGAGTTCCTTCAGTATAAAGCATGTAAGCAGACATCGTCTGAGATAGCTTCCGTTGTTCAAACAGGTAATAGCGTGACTTGTTTCTCCCAATCTTCATCCTCTGAGTTTTGGGTCATTGATTCAGGTGCATCAGATCATATTTCTGGTAACAAATCTCTTTTCACTACTATTTCGTATTCTCAATCTCTTCCAAAAGTCACAATGGCCAATGGGTCTCAAACCATGGCAACTGCAATAGGTCAAGCAAGCCCACTTCCTTCCTTACCTTTAGATTCAGTCCTTTATGTTCCCAATAGTCCTTTTAATCTCATAGCTGTTAGTCGCTTAGCCAAATCACTTAAATGCGCTGTTTTATTTCTTGATGACCATGTTTTTATACAGGAACGCAGTACGGGGCGGATCATTGGTACCGGGCGTGAATCAAACGGACTTTATTACCTTATCCTTGCTAAATCACATGGACTCACATCTTGTCTTCCTTCTACAACTTGTCCTATTACTGATTCACCAGATTTATTACATAAACGGTTGGGACACCCCAGTTTGTCAAAACTTCAGAAAATGGTATCTGGTTTATCTCACTTGTCAGCTCTAGAGTGTGAGTCATGTCAGCTTGGTAAGCATACCCGCTCCCATTTCCCTCGACGTCTTGATAATCGAGCAGAGTCACCTTTTACTTTAGTCCATTCAGATATTTGGGGTCCTAGTCGGGTCAGTTCCACCTTAGGATTCCGCTACTTTGTTAGTTTCATTGATGATTATTCCAGGTGCACTTGGATATTTTTGATAAAAAATCGATCTGAGCTGTTTTCTATTTTCCAGACCTTCCACGCTGAAATTCAAAATCAATTTGGGGTTTCTATTCGCACATTTCGTAGTGATAATGCCCGAGAGTATTTGTCTTCCCCATTTCAGCAGTTTATGAAATCTCATGGGATTATTCATCAAACATCTTGTCCGTACACATCTCAACAAAATGGGGTAGCTGAAAGAAAAAATAGACATCTTATTGAAACTGCTCGTACCCTACTCATACAATCTCATGCTCCGTTGCGTTTTTGGGGGATGCCGTTCTTACATCTTGTTATCTTATTAATCGTATGCCATCTTCAGCTATCCAGAACCAAGTTCCATTCTCTGTCTTGTTTCCCCACTTACCTTTGTTCTCTCTTCCACCCCGTATCTTTGGAAGCACTTGTTTTGTCCATAACCTTACTCCAGGAACAGATAAGTTAGCTCCTCGTGCTCTTAAGTGCGTATTTCTGGGTTTCTCGAGAACACAAAAGGGGTATCGATGCTACTCTCCTGACCTCCAGCGGTACCTTATGTCCGCTGATGTTACCTTCTTTGAAACCCAATCATACTTCACAGGTTCAGGTCATCACTTAGATATTTCTGAGGTACTGCCAATTTCATCTTTTGGAGATTCAGTCACTCCAGCTCCACCACCTACAACTCCAGTTGTAGCTCCACCACCTATAGCTCCAGTTGTAGCTCTACCACCTATAGCTCCAGTTCCACCACCTACAATTCCGGTTGTAGCTCCACCACCTATAGCTCCAGTTCCTCCACATAATCCAGTTCAACCTTCTACAGCTCCACCATTCTTGACTTATCATCGTCGTCCACATCCAGCATCAGGCCTAGGTGATTCACGCCCCGCATCAGATTCTGCACCTACTGCGGACTTGTCTCCTCTTAGTCAACCAATTGCACTCCGCAAAGGTGTACGATCCACACTTAATCCTAATCCCCACTATGTCGGTTTAAGTTATCATCGTCTGTCGTCACCACATTATGCTTTTATATCTTCTTTGTCCACTGTTTCTATCCCTAAGTCTACAGGTGAGGCACTATCTCATCCAGGATGGCGACATGCTATGATTGACGAGATGTCTGCTTTACATGCGAGTGACACTTGGGAGCTTGTTCCTCTTCCTGCAGGTAAGTCTACTGTTGGTTGTCGTTGGGTTTATGCAGTCAAAGTCGGCCTGGATGGCCAGATTGATCGGCTTAAGGCTCGTCTTGTTGCAAAAAGATATACTCAGATTTTTGGGCTTGATTATAGTGATACTTTCTCTCCCATGACTAAAGTAGCATCTATTCGTCTCTTTTTGTCCATGGTTGTTGTACGTCATTGGCCTCTTTATCAGTTAGACATTAAGAATGCTTTTCTCCACGGTGATCTTGAGGAAGAAGTTATATGGAGCAACCACCTGATTTTGTTGCTCAAGGGGAGTTTAATGGTTGTGTGTGTAGATTGCGCAAGTCACTATATGGTTTGAAACAGTCCCCTCGAACTTGGTTTGGTAAGTTCAGCACAATTATTCAGGAGTTCGGCATGACTCGTAGTGAGGCTGATCACTCTGTGTTTTATCGGCATTCTGCTCCTAATCTGTGTATTTATCTAGTGGTTTATGTTGATGATATTGTTATTACTGGTAATGATCAGGATGGTATTACTAATCTGAAGGAACATCTCTTTTAGCACTTCCAGACTAAGGATCTGGGCAGATTGAAGTATTTTCTAGGTATTGAGGTCGCTCAGTCTAGCTCAGGTATTGTTATTTCACAGCGGAAGTATGCCTTAGACATTCTTGAGAAGACTGGAATGATGGGTTGCAGACCTATTGACTCTCCTATGGAGCCGAATGCTAAGCTTCTGCCTGGACATGGGGAGCCTCTTAGAGACCCTACGAGATATAGGAGGTTGGTTGGCAAATTGAATTACCTCACAGTGACTAGACCTAACATTTCTTTTCCGGTGAGTGTTGTAAGTCAGTTTATGGATTCTCCATGTAATAGTCACTGGGATGCAGTTGTTCGCATTCTTCGGTATATAAAGTCAGCTCCAGGCAAAGGATTACTATTCGAGGATCGAGGCCACGAGCAGATTGTTGGGTACACAGATGCTGATTGGGCAGGATCACCTTTTGATAGACGTTCTACGTCTGGATATTGTGTTCTAGTAGGAGGTAATTTGGTCTCGTGGAAGAGCAAGAAACAGAATGTAGTTGCTCGATCTAGCGCCGAAGCCGAATATCGGGCCATGGCTATGGCGACGTGTGAGTTAGTTTGGGTCAAGCAGTTGCTCAAGGAGTTAAAGTTCGGAGAAATCAGCAAGATGGAACTAGTGTGTGATAACCAAGCTGCTCTTCATATTGCGTCAAATCCGGTGTTCCATGAGAGGACTAAACACATTGAGATCGACTGTCACTTTGTCAGAGAAAAAATACTTTCAGGAGATATTGTTACAAAGTTTGTAAAGTCGAATGATCAACTAGCAGATATTTTCACTAAGTCTCTTACTGGTTCTCGTATTAGTTACATGTGTAACAAGCTCGGTACATATGATGTGTATGCACCGGCTTGAGGGGGAGTGTTAGTTTATAGATATGTATAGTGTAGTCTTGTCCCACATTGGAAGAGGAGTAATATCTCCTTGTAGTGTATAGCTA
Source organism: Nicotiana tabacum (assembly GCF_000715075.1). Classification (NCBI taxonomy): domain Eukaryota; kingdom Viridiplantae; phylum Streptophyta; class Magnoliopsida; order Solanales; family Solanaceae; genus Nicotiana; species Nicotiana tabacum. The sequence goes on from NC_134092.1 coordinate 122,984,053, forward strand.
TAAATAGGGACCTCTTGTATTGTATTTATCATCCAATATCAGGCGGTCGAGGGTCTTCATCCACCGATTGCATTCAGCTCGGATTTGATCGACTTTTTCTCGAAGTAACCCGATCTTTTCGATCTTTTGCTGCAACTAAGACAACGAAGGGTTAACTTCCACGGTTGAGTCAGACCCATACTTTAACAGAACGAGGCTCACCTGCTTATCGAGCCTGACCCCTTCTTCACGGACCTTAGCCAAATCCGCTTAGAGGTCCTTTATAGCCTTGTCCTTTTGGCTGCAAAGAAGCCGCAGGGCATCTCTCTCACCTGAGACCTTCCGGAGCTCGGCCTCACACTGGTTAAGATCGGCTCGAAACCTACTAATGGCCTGCACAGTAAGAAACACGAGTCAAATATGGAAAAGAACAAAGAAACCAAGTATGGAAGAATCATTACCCGAGTAATGAAACGCTTAGCCTCCTCTAATAAAAAAGAAGCGTCACCAATATCGGAACCATCGTCGACTCCAGTAAAACAATCCCTAAAAGGATCCCCTGCACCAGAGCCTTCGCCGATATCGGGAGCCTTCAACTCTCGAGCTTCCTTCAACGCCTCCTCAGAAAAAGATGGAAGAGAAGGCGAATGACCCATTGTCATAGCCCCGAGCAAATCACTCGGAGTACTCCGGTCGAGACTCAGGTCTTCGGAAACAACCCCGGCAGCCACAGCCGCCATCGGCTCGGGAGCTCTGGCAACCTCGATGGCCTCCGTAGATCGGACTACCAAAGCCGAGGAGCTATTTTCTTCTTCTTCTCTCAGTCGATGGACCGAGTCAATCGAAAGGGCAATTACTTTTCTCCTCACCCTTCGAGTTTTGGGCTTGGGGTCCTCTGACCGAGAGGAAGCTCTTCGCTTCTTATCTTCCCCCTGTTTGGGGACTTGGGACTTGTTTCCTTCTTCACCGCTCGAAGGCCTCAAAGCGGCATCCCTGGTTACGCCTGCACAAAAGGAAATCGGTAACGAATATAACGCAAAGAATACTTCGAAGGAAACAAAAAACAAATCTTACCATGGTTCTTGGCCTCCCACCTGCCTTTTGCCAAATCGCGCCAAGCGCGCTCGGCGTAAGAGGAGGTCGAGGCTAACTTCCGAACCCAGTCCTCGAGGTCAGGCACCGCTTGTGGCATCCAAGGGGCAGCTGAACATCAGGGAAGGACATCAGAAAAAATCGGAAAGGGACATGAAAAGTGAACAAAAATCACTTACGGTCAAAATTCCATTCTTCAGGGAACGGCATCTTCTCCTACGGAATGAGATCACGGGTCCTCACTCGAATATAACGACCCATCCAACCCCGATCCTTGTCTTCATAGGTGCTCGACATCAAAGCCTTCGATGCCCGACGATGGAGTCTGATTAGTCCTCGAAAGATCTGAGGCCGATACAGTCGTATAAGGTGGTTCAGGGAAAAATCCAACCCCCCGGCTTTGATAGAGAAGAAACGCAACAAGATCACTATACGCCATAGAGAGGGAAGAATTTGGCCAAGGGTGACTTGATACATTTTGCAGAAATCAATAATCACCGGGTCGACGGGTCCCAGTGTGAAGGGATAAGTATAAACACTTAAAAAACCCTCCACGTAAGTGATAACACTCTCATCAGAAGATGGAATTTGCAACACGACCTCGGAACCCCAGTTGCAGTCTTTTCGGACGGCCTCGAGGTGATCCTCCGTTATGGAGCACGTATACATCGATACGTGTTCACATCGACCCGAAACGGAGGAAGGATTCTCCACCTTAAAATCGGTCTTCAAAGTGCACGGGCCAGGACATAGTCATGAACTGACGGCTCCACCAGCGCCTTATCATCAGACGACCGTGAGGAAGAAGCTTTCTCCTTCTGAGGTACGGTTTTGGAAGTTTTCGCCATTGATATGAAAGGAAAGAGTACAAAGGAAGGTGAAGAAATAGACAACACCAAAATTCTGGTATGGGTGGCCCCGTAGCAACGAAATAGAGAGGATAGATAAGAAAGTTTGGAAGAAGAGAAGGCGCAAAAGTGGTAAAGGTTGTATGGAAAGACTATTTATAGACTAAGGCATGACGGTTCGGTATCAGCGATAGCCGACCACCATCTGACACACATTAAATGCTTCGGTAAAACCGAGTCGATGGGACAGCTATCACATACGTCAAGATCGGGTTCGATAGAAACGTCAGCATAAATTTGATCAAGCCGCAAGGAAATCATATCGTTCCTCGCCACATCCTTTCCGAGAAACGAGGGGACTATCTGTGTACGGTCAAAACCGATTCTCAGTCATAATGGCCGGTCGAGACAATGACGTTTCAATCGAAGGGTATCCACATGACAAGCTCGGACGAATTCTGAAGTAGGGACGTCGAGCTTTGCGCTATAAACGGCAAAACTCGATATCATTATCGAGCCCGTGTTCGAATCGAATACGGGGCAACACCGATCGATACGGGCCCCGAATATCGATGCCCCAAGGCAGAACCGAGCTCGAACCAAGACTGGGGGTTCGACCTAACACCGAGCTCGAGCCAGTGCCAAGCTCGCAGACAAGAGCCGTTACAACCGCACCGAGGGAGAGAATCTTGGCGAGAATCAAGGAAGAGACAAACCATCATGGGTCCTCCACTATATGCATTATTTTAGTATGTTGTTATAGATAAAGCAGCTATCATCTACTATAAAAAGGGGGATAGACTGCAATAGAGGCAAGTTCTCCAAGATACATTAAGATTTCATTGTACTTGTTTTTCTAATTCACTTCAGTCTTCCCGTCCATCATTCCCATTTTATAGCAAAAATACTTGTATTGTCATTTTGTATCAAAGGGATTCGCATACCCTTAGAACCATATCTAAATTTAACGTTATCCGATTTTTAGGGTAAACAATTAGAACATTAGTTTAAAAGTTAGTTTAATGAAGCAAAGTCCATTTATAAACTCCCCACAGAGGCTATAATTTGTGTTTTTGGAAGCACACTAAAAAATAAGGCATATTCAGCTATGCATGTAACAGTATGCAACTTGAAACAAATGATTACCTGTATTGGATGCAATTGAAGAGATCTTGCTCTTAGTGCAGGATTGGCAAATGAGACATCAGTCGGACCGGGATTAATGATGACAACTATATAGGAATAACTGGTAAAATGAAGAAAAAATATTGTCATTCAATTTTGTGATTCAGGTATCAACAGATAAAGCAGCAGTAGAAGGCCTAAAGCTGGATTAAATCTACCCACATTGGATCCAATTGAGAAAGCCCTGGAACTCCCTGATGGCCATCTTCAATGCTCATTACTATAAGACCAGGAATCCATGACGGACCAGTATTATGAAATCGTACTCTTTCCTGGTGAAAGACGTCAATTTGTGACAATCAAACTCTAAAGTAATTGCACAAAATTGAAGAAAAAGGAGACAAAATATTTACATATTGATACGTGTTTACATTCTAAACCTGGATAGAATTGGCAGTCCTTAGCCGGAAGAGTGGTGAGGAGTATCTTATTTGCACAAGGTTCGAAAAATTTTCAACAGCTGCAAGGATATGACTTTTCTGGGGCTTGTAGGATGGATCTGCTAGTCTGGGTTTGATTCTGAATATGAAAAATAAAAGTAGGACAGACTATTAGTCGGGTCACCAATTGGAAAACCATCTTTTGTATCAGAACTTCAACCAAAGAACCAGATGCAACATGCACCTTCCCTCACCCCGACCACCACCTAGCCCAAAGAAAAAGTCCCAAATCTCTCTTTTTCTTACGGGAGAAATATAAAGCTGGAATGATAGCACTGAAATCACTCACAGTGGCCAGTTCCATTCATTCTTCTCTTTCGGAGGGAGACCACCACCCCAGTTGTTAGAGTTGTAGCTAAAATCCAGCCTGCAAAATCACAACATACAAGCATTCAGTGTAACATAAGAACATTTATAAGGGAAAACCATGACTAAAAAAGGTAGGAAAAGTAAGATTTAGAACCAGAATAGATGTCAATGCCTAAATCAGAAGTTGAACAGTAAGAAGGGACATGTCCATCACGCCAAAACCATTTATCTGGCCTTAACTTTGCAGAGCAGAGATAGTAGTCATCTAAGATTCTAAATTAATAAAAGACGCTTGCTGAAGAAAATAACTTGCAACAGGGAGAGGTGGCGGACCTGTTGAACCAATCACCGGAGTTGTAAGAATCACGGTCTATTGATTTTGAGCGCAGCATTTCATCTCCAGAATGGAAAAAAGGTATTCCCTGTGAAAGGTTAGCAAGTATTATCAGTAACGAAGAGAAATATCATAACCACACAACCTTATAAGCTAGCACGATAAATATGTATTATACTTGGTTTATCATGCAAATCGCAATAGTAAAACAGTATTTCAAATCATACAAAGTTAACTAGTAAAGCTTATGAGTTGCAACTCATATTATCATTGACAGAAAGAATGGCAAAACGGTAGAAAGTAGGCAAAAGTTAAATTATAAGACGCATAAATTCTTCGAAGGATAAACTGAGTCTGACCTGAGAAAGAGCTATTACACTGGTCGCTAAGTGGTTCATCCTGCATCTCTCCTCCACAGAAATGTCCTTTGGAGTCTATCAAAGCGAAGCGACTAATTTATACCGGAAAGGAAACAATGTGATGTATAGGTGCATATTATCCATCGAGTTTGAAACCGTGTTCCACTGGTCCTCGAGGATTTCTTGGTTATCAAAAAAAGAAAAAAATGTGGCATATTGCAAGAGAAGAATATACCTTAAGACTAATGATGTCGAACAGTGTCTCATTGTCATGAGCAGAGACATAGTTAACCTGCATATAATCAAAACTATTAAGGAATGTATTACCATGTAGAACTGGGAAAATGTCTGACAAGGTTGTGATAGCGATTGCATTGTTACATAATAAAGGAGGCATAAGATATGGAATGCAATAGATACATAGCTCCTTACTGTTTCAATGGGAGAAGAAGCATATCCAACTGGCTTCCTATCATGCAATAACACTTCAGATCCTTTCACCTAGGGAAGAAGAGTAAACAGTATTCAGCGTACCATCTCCAGTGCCAAGTTATGTCAACATTCTAAAAGATAAACTATAAGCATTTTCCAAGTGGAACCAGTTTATACCAGCAAATAGAGGGGCCAAGGGGCCACTCCTTTTCTTTTAATCGGATTAAATCTTCACATTCAGTAAGGCAGCATATTAGCAAATTCGTTATCCCTAATACTAGCTTGCTGTAAAAATGATATTTGATAGAAAGCTTAGTATTTGATTTCAATAGCCACTCCAGTTGTTGTACTTCATCAGTCTCAAAAAAGATAGTTCCCTCTTGCCTCTACTAATGAGTTTATTTAGACCAGATATTAATCTAAATGCATCGTTTGAATATTAAATTCTTGCAACTGGTAGTATTTTTCGTTTAGTTTCTAAAACTCTGGAGTTTTATATCCAAAAGAAGATTCTAGCAAATGCAATTTCACATGGATATTTTGGTCAGATCGAACCTTAAAGAAGCTAAATATGATTATCTATTTGGGGCTTTTGGATAAGTAGAAAAAAAAAAAGGGGTACCCCGGTGCACTAAGCTCCCGCTATGCGCGGGGTCCGGGGAAGGGTCGGATTACAAGGGTCTATTGTATGCAGCCTTACCCTGCATTTGGATAAGTAGAAGTAAGACTGAATACATGCACTGCAAGTTTTGTCAGCGTGAGAAGAACGAAGTTGAGGTGGGACTAGATGGGATTGTAGTGCCAAAATGCCAACAATTTAGATATCAAGGTTCTTCCTTTCAAGACAATGGAATGATAGATGAAGATGTTACCCATAGGATTAAAACCGGATGGTTGAAGTGGAGAAGTGCTACCAGGGTGTTATGTGATAGAAGGATGCCTACCAAAATGAAAGGTAAGTTATATAGAACAGCTAGAAGAGTGGCAATGTTATATGGTAGTGAATATTGGGTTGTTGCCCGCTAAAGTCTAACATATTCACAAGATGTGTGTTGCAGAGATGCAGATGCTAAGATAGATGTGCAGTCATACAAGATTAGATAAAATTAAAAATAACCACAATCACCAGAATGTGCAAGTAGCACGTATGAGGATAAAAATCAGAGAATGTCACTTGAGATGGTTTGGTCATGTCTTGAGTAGCCCTACACAGTCACCGGCCCGTAGGTATGAAACTATAGTGAATCAAGGTGTTAAAAAGGGACGAGGTAAACCTAAAATCACATGGAAGGAAGTTGTCTCGAAAGACCTACAAATCCTTGGAATCAATGCAGACTTAGCTAAAGATAAGGAACAATGAAAGAAAAAGAGTCATATAGGTGATACTTACTAGTTAGGAATAAGCTTTAAATTTGTTAGAGACTTTTAATGTTATTACTATTATTATTACTATATATATATAACACTTATTTTCACTACTACTCTTATTTTATTTTGGCATGATGATGATATGAGTTGAGCTCAAAGAAAGAAGTGAGGATTCATATAGCCTACCCCAACTTTGTTTGGGACTGAAGCGTAGTTGTTGTTATATTTGGGACATAGAAAGTAGTTAATACATGCATTTATTTAGTTAAAAAAGTTTTCTTTGGTTTATTGGCTAATGATCCAATCAAAGGAACAATTGGTACAAAAGTATCGAGCTTCTTAATTGCATTAGTCATTACAAATGAATGGCAATAATTATCTTATAACTTCAAATGTAATGATTTGCAGTATCATCGCGATGTAAATATGATGCAACATAAATGGCAATCGAATCTATGGATACCTCTTCACCATCACAGTTGGATAGCACAAAATCCTTTAAGTTTGCAGCCATTCCAACCTGAAAAGCAAACATGCTCGTTTAGACAAAGAAGAACTGAAGAAATATTTAAGTCATGATAACTTTTCCACCACAAATATATGTCTTAAAAGCCATTTAAAATCTCATTGTAGTCCTCGCAAAAAGAGTATATATAGAAGGTTCTGAATCATGACAGTATTATAGCATGATTAAAATACACATAAACCGCCTATCATTTTTGATGATTTTGTAAGTAAATACACAATTACGTTGAAAGTTTCTGGATTTTTCCATTTTGTCTCAAAATAATTGTCCAATTTCCCTTCTTGATATGTGACGTCTAACTAGGATATTGAAATTACTATCTCTATCATTTCAAAAAGGGGGGAAATTGCAACATATAGCCTTTACCTCTTTATATATCCAAATTTTAGGTCTGGACAAAATGAACTAATTCTACGCCTGACTTACTGGCAATACTTGGTCAATCCAGTCCATCGTAACAAAAAGGGGTCCTTCAACTCTGACCTATGTTACATTAACTTGAATATGTCATGCCCTCTCTCTGTCTCTCTCTTAAACCCAGCCAAATCATTCTATTCGTAAAAGCTTTATATGAGTGTGGTTAAGTATCTAGTATATGTACCTTCATTTTTTCACGAGTTTTTAGTGCATTTTGAAAGATCTACTTGAAGCGCCCATATCATTGTCTCACTCAAACAAGACATCAAGGATCATTAGGACTTTAAGTTCGTAAAAGCTTTCTACTATAAGATGGTTATGTATCCAGTATATGTACCTCTACTTTTTTGCGAGTTTTAGTGCATTTTGAATCTGTCTGAAGCACCCATATCATTGTCTTACTGACACAAGATATCAAGACAAGTCATGTCACACGCATTGGAATATATTGTATTATATGGAATAGATTTCTTTGAAAAGTTTTTGGCTTTAGTTATTTGAAATATTAGTTTTAAAACGTGAAAAAGAAGCTACCATGAATCTTATTTAGCAATAGATTAATAACTTAGATTACATTGTTCCCACAGTTTCAAATTGAATGACTTGATTTCATGACTGTAAGCTTACTTTTTTGATTTTATAGAATAGCAAAAGAAAGTTGTATTCAGAAAATTACTTAATACTTTTTTTAAATATTTTGTGCAGTATAATGTGTTCAGAAAGCTTCCTTTGAGAATATTTTTCTAACACGGACTAAAACGGAAAGGGTAAATATTTTACCGGAACCAAAGGGTGTAAATAATAAGAGTGAATTGTCTTTCATGCAAATTTCTTTGGCCATTATGTGGTAAATGCTAAAATGACATGCTACTGGAATAGGGCTGAGTACCTGAATGTGATCCTTCGACACAGCAAGCATACGTTCTACATTGGCTTTATCACCAAGATCATGACCATTAGGCTGAAGAGCAGCACGTAAAAGTTATTGAGACGGTGTTGTAGATATACAATAACTATCCGTATTATGAATGGATTATTTAAAACTCAAAATAGACACATGGCAGAAATTTATCACAAGCATTATACTTCCAAATGACTAAAAGTTTACCATTACCTCCAAATAAAGGCCAGTTACAAAACCTTGGTGTAGAGGATGACCAAAAGGTGATCCACCCAGCAGAGCATCCCGAATGCGATCATTGAAGCTGGTCGTGAATCAAGAACAAACATGAATAACATTCATGAGATACATCGAGTAGGGATGGAAATATTCCCGTTTAAGCCTAAGAGCTCTTGCAAGCATTAAACCCAGCACATTGGAATTGACACCGGTACACCAGCAATCGTTGGAAAGATAATTTATGCTTTATAGCACAAATGTTCAAAGTACCATCCAGCTATGCTGCTAGGACTCTCCAAAAATGTTGTTGCACCCGTATCGAATGCTAGAGCTTCACTTTGCAATTTATGATTGGCTCAAAAGAAGAGCCAATTCACATGCAGACACACAAGGAATAGAAAATCATCTTCTTTAGACAGGGAAATTGGAAATAAACTCAGAAGTAGCACCTCCCAATTCCAGATCCAAAAAGGTTGAATTGTGATGCATTTATCCCACGTCCGTTGTTTGCCACTTCACCAAAATCCCATCCTTCACCATATCTGAAATGAAAATGTCATTAAGAATCAACTTATAAAAAGGAAACAGAGAATCAATGTAAAGTTCAAGAACAACTAAAAGTACTTAAAGGATCATGCTTTAATCCAGGTAACAGGCATAGAAGATGTAACCTTGTAGGGACAAGATAAAACTACTACCGAAAAATGACATAATCAGAATTACAAAAATTAGGATAGACAATCAATGGTAACAGTCCTTACATATAAATACTTGGTCCATCTACGCCATTTTTATCTTTCGACAAGCTATTGAGCAATGACTTTGCCTTCACCTGCATTAAAAGACAAGAATATCATATTGTTAGCACACCTAGCTTTGAGTACCACTAATTTGAAAGAGCCAATTAATCACAAATTCGAATACACAAGGAGCAGAATTAACTAATCCACTTGTTTATGCAGTTTTACAAACTACGGAATGCACAAAAGAACTGTTGCCCTACTCAGATGACCTTCAGTTAGCAGACATGCCAACAACCAGAATGATCATGTCAGCCTGTGCATGTCAACATTGTTATGTGACATCATAATTTCCGTATAACAATGTCAATTGGATATAGGTTAATCACAAAACTGCATAAGGTAAAACATTTTGGCTAACAAATCAAAACCCATAAACAAGAAGAAAAGAGAATATGCTCTTTAAGAATTAAAAGTAAACAGCCTCTTGTAATGTTGCCTAAGATCAGACCCAAATACCCTTAGGTAGTCTAAGTTGGGTTAGACAGGATAACTGCAGAAAAAGCAGTATACGTCGTGCCTACAAGATAAACATGATAGAAAATACCGCAGAGAAAAATTGTTCTTTTTTCAACACACCTTACTTGAGGGCCTTATTTTTCACTGCTTTTCATTGCATCTTTTATAATCATAAATTTTTCATCTGTTAAGTTTAAACATGGCTCAAAGTAAAAAGGCTTCCAAAATTAGCCAATGGCCCAATAAATCCACAGATCATCAGAAAGATGCAAGACAAAGACCTAAAATGACTTACAAAATTAACTATTTAACACCATAAATTAGCAAATGACAAACAAAATAGACAAGTATAAATTACTACCTCCATCACAAAGTTCTTGCCATACTTCTTTTTCTAGATTGTCCCAAAATATTCTCCATTTCCTTGAATAAAAAGTTTAATGCATTTTACATAATGTAAAGTATCACAGGACCCATTATTGCTCTTCGAAGCAAAATCTTTTCCTCTATCCTATTCTTCCACCAACAAAGGTTTATATAAGCCCAACATATTTCCAAACAAATATGTCAGAACTCGTCATTTCAAATGGACCAAATGGAGACAGAAATTTCCTATCTCGCAAAAAAACAGCTTTAAATGCTTACCATTGTACGCTTCATTATATGACCCATCAGGTCAAACCGAAATCCATCAATCTGCAGAAGACGAACATGGTTAACACATTTAATTCTGAGGATATCCCTGAAAGAGGTAAGCTCCACAATTATCAAGCACATATATATGCTCTTTCAGAGACGAATAGGAATGCATAGCGAGCAAGAAAGGGGATGTGTTATCAATTGTGTGAAATAAGCATAAGATGAAGGTAACTGATTTTATTAGTTATAAGTTGGTTTGACTCATACTAGTGTCAAACATAAGCTTCAATGTTCCTTGAGGAAATCACTTTAACAACTGTTCAGACTTTAGGCATTTTCCATGTTCAGCCATCGACATCAAGTACATAAAGCATGGTTAAGTATGATGTTTGAGCAATAAGAATTGATAGTGAGCCTGTTAAATTTATGAACCGTCTCATCTAAAAGCTCAAACTGTTAGAGAGATACACTTCTATTTATTTACTTTAGGTCTTCAATACATCCATTCACGCGTGGGGTCTTTTTCTTGGATCAAACGCGTGGAAATATTTTGTTTAGGTAGTGGTATGACTGGAATTCAGGAACTTTGTGGCTCTGTCCCCTCTAATACTATTTTAAATGTATAAACCATCTCATCTAAAAGTTTTATCTGTTAGAGGGGGGTACTTTTTACTCATTTATTACAGGTCTTCAACACAGCCTTTGGGGTGGTATACATATTGTTTCTGATAGTTTACAACAATTAAAGTTGAGATGTCATTTCAGATAGCTTAATAGGCAGTTAAGTCAACCACAAGACAATCAAGGAACCATTATTCCATTTAGCACTTGCAAGTGTCTTATTGTGCTAATTGATAACTGGATAAGGTTCATTAGTCAATCCATTATCAGAAGGACATTTTATCTCACTGAGAAAATACGTCATTTTAAGAGCCTCACGTCCTACTTGAAATCATAGGTAGCATAAAAAGCAGCAGTTTCTTCTGGGATTATGGTTGCACGGTTTCTAAATCTCCACTCCAATTCAAGTACTTTTGCTTGCTTTAGATTAGTAACTACAGTCACATGTCATAGACATTCTCTGAGTTACCTTACCAGGTTTGGGGACTCACTAGTGACATATATCCAGAACAAGATTTCAAGGCCAGACTTCAAAACTAAGCTTCTTATCATTCTTTTTTGATGAAGGGAGGGCATTATCATTAATAAGCATCAAGAAGATGCAGAACAAAAGTTACAATTACAGCTTCATGGTGTCTGCTCATATACAAAAACTAATATATAGCTAAGGAGCAGACACAATCCAAAAAGATTTCACAGCTAGATATAGGAGCCTGATTGAGCCAACCAAATATTCAGTAAGCATTTGGCTTTAAGTACATGACAAGGAGTTGAGATCCCATCAACACATCTACGATTTCTTTCATTCCAGATACACCAAAAAATTGAAGCAAGCAAAATGCTTCTCATCATTCTAATCTCCTATAGCAGCAAATCTAAAGGTGCTTCTATTCGCATGCTCATAATGGCAAAGTAGTTCAGAGGTTTTAAGATCACAGTTGGATAATGATATTCATTTGTAAAAGTTCCTAGATTCAGACTTCCCAACAAATGAAATCAGTCTGGAGCTTACAGAGGTTTCATTTGCTGGAAGATCCAATTGTCTAACTTATCGCCTAGTAATCCACATCCATCTCCCATCCGATTTTTGAATTTCAAAAAGCCTTTGATAACAACTTCATTTGACAATCTCCTTTTTCTTTTGAAAGCCAACCTCAAAAGTTAACATAAAAATTGTGGATCTCATAAAATACCAAAACAGCAAAATTGAGTTGCTACGTTCACAGTGTCCCTAAAATACGAACTATGCAGCTGTTAAACAGATAGTCCACCAAACAAAACAAGACGAAACCTTAAAACAGAAGGGAGGCGAATTTAAGGCTCTACGATGTCTTTATCCCAATTGATCGAGAAACCTGCGCCCAAAGTGCTTATGTAGCTGGTCACCGTTTGAGTAAGATCCTTAATGACTGATTCATAACCCACTAACGCTTTCAGTCTTGTGTTAAGTGTTCGCATAGCGTTCTCATTTCATAGCAAATGCATGTGAGGGTGCATGGAAATATACCTTATAATGAACTGCCCAGCACTTGAGGTCGTCAAGAATTAAGCGCTCAACCATGAAATGCTCACTGGCAGTATTGTTTACGCATGTACTATGTTCAATACCACCATCAGCATTTCTTCTTAGATAGTAACCTGGAACAATCTGTTGATAGCAGAGCCAACAAAAAGTAGGCATAAGGAAAGCAAGTTTAATGTAAGGCTATAACCATAAAGTTTAATGAGGTGAAACACAATAATTTCTCACCTTGTCTAGAACAGAGAAGTCATCAAAGTGACCACTTGCATTAATATGATTGTAAACAACATCCAATACAACACGTAGACCAATACGATTAAGTGCTTGTAAAACAATAAAGCCTTAGAGTGGCACCGGTGAATTGAACAATAAAGGTCGACGGTCTCTCCAGTATAAACAGAAAGGTTGATGGTCTATTTAGTATAAACTTAAGAATGCAGCCAAAATATGATCTTTAGAAAAAAGGACAAGAAGATATACCTGTACCATTTTCCGAAACTCAATAATACGACAAGGACCATTTGCATTACTAGCGTAGCTTCCCTTTGGAACTCCCCAAAGAACAGGATTATACCTTTTCTTAGACAGCCGATATTTTCAATTTTCAGAACACTGGTCCAGGAAACTAAAATCAGCTTAGATACAAATTGAAACTCTAAGCATAGAATCTCACCCCCAATTATACCCATCTTTATTTTGGATGGCTGTGATAAGAGCCTGTTGCTCCTCAGAATCTGGTGGAAAAGAGTTGAGCTTCTCGATATCTGATAAAGACAACAAATGAGAGACCAGGCGAAAAATATGAATGAGATGAGATCCAGAGGCAAACCCAAAAAGGCAATTAACAACCTTTCAATAAAATCTAGAAGAGAAGTGGTATTAAACTAATTTGAATATGTTATTGTTTAGTTAATTATCCATCCTGCCGTCACAGCAGGTGACAGAATAGCAGATCCAGTCTGAGGGAAGTAAATGCCTCGTTTGGTCTTTTATTGCTTTATTTTCAGATTACCACCTTCGGCTTCAATTTAGAATTTGTGCTGAGGCTAAAAGAGAAGAATGGAAATGCTAAAACCTTGATGGGGAGCCCCCTCTCAACTGAAACAAAGTTCAAGTGCTTTACCTACATGCTTCCATTTATGTTTCTCATCTTCGACACCGGCAAATTGAAAGGTTGGCAGCAGATGGACATGAGTGATACCAGCACTTGATAATCTTTTCAAATGTTTGACACCAGCTGAGTCCTTCAAGCAGAACGAGATCAGGGCAACATGCTCATGAGACATAGTCAATGACACCTACGTCCTGTGCTTATGTTCTAACAAATATTTCCTAATGCATTGTGCAGTTGTGTCAACTATGGGTGCATGGATTAGATGTTGCCATTACCCATCAATCAAAAGCTTGTATGATAAGCACAAAATCAAATAGCTAATACAGAACTTAGAACCTGGTCGCAGAAAAGGATACTCTAAAAGAATGAAAAAGGAATGCTGCTACAAAGCATACTGCATAAAGCACGAAATGAAGGAACAGAATGAACGTGTAACTCTTATCTGAGTTGCAAAGTAAAGCCAGACTGGTTAAAAAATGCACCGGTGGGCAATCAAATTGAGGCCAAACTTTTATCATATGCCAGGAGATGAAACTTAAAACGAGACACTTACATGGACTGTTGGTTTAAATAACTCTCCATGTTTTCTTTCCTAAAAAGTGCAACCTTTGACAACGACTTATAAGGCAACAGGTAGCAAGGTTCAGGCTCTGGTGAAAGAGTAACTTTTGCACATAATTCTTGCACATAAGTGGGTAACTTTGTCATTAACAGCTTGTCACAAAAAGCACATTAGAGTTAGACAGTAACAATTTTAGATGTATACCTCTTACCAATAACTCCATAATAATATTCGGGAACCGTGTTCACTCAGGCCTGGTGGCGCAATAAGAGAATGAAGGAGTTAATATGCTTGCTCGTGAAGGCGAGGACTCAATCATTTTTCATAAGTTCGACAGGAAAGTTACAAACAAAAATGAGAGAAGTTGTCCTCTTTGGAGAAGTATATCTGTCTCTGTGTATGTTCATCCTCACTTCAAACATCAAATACGCCATCATTAATTCACTGCCCTTTAAAAGTCAAATCGGTGTACCAATTTAAATCCTGTGCATCTCTAGCTACCATCCTTCATTGGCTTCCTCACCCAGCTCCCTAAATACTTATCAAATAGATGTACCTCAATAGTCTTCCCCTCTATAACCACAATCACATCACTCACTACACCATGCACACGAGCAACCACCATCTCATAAGCAGAAAAAAATATGCACATGAACATGCATCTTCAAATACAAATTATCATATATTTAATACAATCAGAGTATGTGACTTTCGTGATATTCATATGTAGTTATGCATTTAGTCCTAAACTCCAACTTCTAGTCCAGATATGATACCAGAAACTACCTGCAGCTACATATGCCTTGCTCACATTAAAATGTGATCAAATGTTAATTGTCATCATCACCATTAACAATTCTCAGTGTGCATCATCACAACTATGTGGTTTCCACCAACTTACACACAATGGGACAAATCATAAGTAAACCTTTAAATGTCATTTTCGCAAGATAGCATTTATCAGGTACAATTTTATAGCAATCTTTTTCCTGTCATCTGAAATTAAATTCAATGTCGTAAATATACTTTGTACGTATTCTAAGACACCTATGAATAGGAGTACAATGCAACTTTTCCTTCTACACAGCTCAAAACTCATTAAGGGAAAAGAAGCGAATGAAGACAATAAATACCATTGCCCAATGTACCTACCGGTTAAATGCTAGAAAATCTGGCCCAAAGACTTTAGACCCATATTAGACGAATCAAATAGAAAAGTAAAGCTACCTGCAATGTAAAGGCAAGATAACCACCCTGAAATTCATGAGGCACAGTAGGGTCATTGGCACTGGCAAAGTGAAAATCATAGGAAAAGATAAGTTATTCAAAAACTACATAGTGCTCAAAAAATGCATTTTCATTATGTATGCATTATGAATTTCTTCTCAGTAAAGTGAACTTTTTGAAACATGTTATCAAGGAAATGAGTAAATACCCAAAGCCATGTTGCGCAGGGGCTACTGGTTTTCAGCGACTCTTTACTAATTATTCTACAGTTACAACTCATTATTCTCATAAAGGAACGACTGTTTACAAATATGAAATATTCAGTAAGTGTTTTCAATAAAAAATTCAACATTATCAAGATTACTTCTCACCTGAAATCTCTAACATGCAGCTCATATAGGCTGATATCGGAAAAGGAAAGAAGATTTGGCTTCTCATCTTGTAGATTATCCCATCCTTCAGGTTTTACATCATCAGAATCAAGATTAACTAATAATGTCCGCTTGCCATCAGCAGAGAGACTGCCCATATAAAAGCAGCAAGGTCAATGTAGAGAACAGATAACAGTCACAATAATAAATGCACTATGGCAGCAGCAATTTACAATCAGCAAAATCAATTTTGTTGAAAGCAAGTGATTAAAATAGATCAGCATACCCTCTGGCATATGGATCGTTGCTCACACATTTCTCAATCCGCAAGGTGCTAGGATGGTAAACAGACACTTCATAAACATAGTAGCAGCCCTCCCAATGCCTTGGCCCCTTAACACTCCAAACGCCATTTAGCTCCTTGAGCTGGACAATTTCTACTGGGTCAGCCTCTGATGGACTCTTATAAATGAGAGCTCGCACCTCCTGTTTTGGTAGGTGTACAACCGGAAACAGCACGTTAGTTAAATAACACATTGATCCCTCAATCTCACTAAATAAAATTATTCATTACAAACAAAACCATAATCAAAGCAGGAAAACTTATGAGACAAAAGAATAGAACACACTTGAGCAGTTGGTGCCCAAAGGTAGAGAGAGACAGCTTCAGTATCAAAAACAGCACCAAGGGGCCCGGTATAGGAGAATAACTCATCAAGAATACCAGGTAACTGCAATCCAGTAGCACTTGCACATTTTCCATCAGCTACAAACGACATAAACCCATTTTTACCACACATTAGACATGCTTACATAGAATGTTTGATACACTAATCCAGATAGTTGAACTGTTAACTCAGCTAACCTAGAGAATAAAAAGGTATGGAAGTCTAAACCTGACACAAACAAATCAAGGAACAGCAAAGAAACGTTAAAGTAGCAAACGACTGCTCAAATATTTATGATTGCCACTGAAAATTAGAATAGCAGTGTTCATTTAATCACCAGCAGATGAATTATATTCCCTGAAATATGAGCAAACGACACAACCTGAAACTCAAGTTCATCAAATATGAGTTTTACCACAAGATATGAATAAGATAGACAAAGGCGAAACTTTCTTAAGTACATGGACAGGAAATGCTCGTATAAATCAAACTCCCCTACTATGGGTGCATGGAGGGCTATACACTGTAATGCATTTACAGGAAAAGTATCATTACGAGTCAAGAGAAATGTGGAGCAGTGGTTCTTAATAAGCGCCGTCTCAGACTCCCTCAAGTGATACATAGGCAAAAATAGGGGAACTACTTACAATTGAAGATACCAACAGCTAATTGGCACTTGACTAAACTTTGGCAGTTCAGAATTGCAGGGACTTCAAATGATCTATAATCTCGAATATGAGGAAAATTTTCAACTACCTAAATCAATAAAAGATTATAAGGAAACAAAAGAACACACATAAATTTCTCCATCTTTGCATCGATCAGAAGAAAATATTTTCCAACAACTGAAAAATCCCATCAGGAATTCAGGACTCAGCGATGCTCACCTGCTGTGAAAGTCCATAATTTGTCCGTTCAAGTTTGATTTTCACATCATGGCCTGTTATGTACAGAAAATCAAGATTAGGATCAGATCTAGTTATCATCAAATAGAGCACCCCACGAGCTACCTGGAGTACAAACCTTGAATTTCACCATCAGCAACACATAATGCAGCATTTCTACTAGCATATAAGTAGCATTCACCCTCTCCAGCACCCACATTCCATGCAATTATTGATCTGCTAACCCAAAATGCTCTGCTGTAGAATAGACTATCCTGAAATTATGAAAATTAAGCACTAACACGTGTACGATTCAGCATCCAATTTATGTGGCAAACTTTCCTTTTTAGTCTATATTTAGAAAAAAATTAATTTTAAAATTATCGCTTTATCCTTAATGAGATGATTTATAGTTATAGAATATGTATCGCTGTCTTTCTTTCCTTCTTAAACTCCGTGTCTGGTCAAACACAACCACATAAAATAGGACGGAGGAAGTACAACTTTGGATTCAAGTTTAAAACTTGTCATTTACTAATACAACTCTACAGTGCTAATAAAACACCGTATAAAACTCTTCATAAGTAATATTTCTACAAATTACGAACCTGAGAACACGAAGAAGGGGTTGAAGATTGGTGCATAGTTGAGGAGCACCGAAGAGTTAAAGGACGAGAAGTTCCCAATTTGAGACTGAGTCGGTGCTGAGTCAGAGAACTCAGTCGCAGCCTCTTGTGGTGAGTTGGAAGAAGGAACCGAGTGGACTCGGAAGGAGCGGAAATGGAAGAGAGCGGAGCCGATGAAAGTAAAGCTGCAGACATTTGAATAACAGTTACTGGGACTCAACTCTCTGCGATTTGCTTTTCGGATCCTGTGCTCTAACTCTGATTTTATCTAGTACTATTATTTTGGGTGCTTTTCATATTTTATTCGCTTCGCTTCTGTATTATAATACATTCTCAACCCAATACTATGCAAATACTTACATTTTGGCCCCAAAGTTTATTACTCCATCCGTTCCACTTTATGTGAACCTATTTATTTTTTGATCTGTTCCAAAAAGAATAACCCATTTCTAAATTTGAAAATAATCTAGCTTAAACTTCTAATGCTACCCTTAATGAGAAGCTTTTATAACCACACAAATAATCGGAACCCCTTTTTGACTTGTTTAGGACCATAAATTCCAAAAGTCTTCATTTTTTCCTAAACTCCGTACCTAATCAAGCAGGTTCACATAAATTGGAATGGGGGAGTATTTATTTTGGCTGTTAATCTAATTTTTCACTTGAAAGTAGCTTAATTTTTGAGCTTTTACTTTTCAGAGAATATTTGGTTTAAAAATGAGTTTGTTTGAAATTGAAATTGAAAATTAGTAGTTGAAAATTTTTTGAGTGAAAATTGTTATTTCACTTGAAACTCTTTCCTTGCTTCGTTAAACAATGAGAGAGCATTTTTCCCTTCGATTTCTTATTTACTATTTCTAAAGAATGGTAAGACATGTTTGTTGAAATTCTTCAAACTCTTTTAGATGCTCATCTGTTTTAGAAAAAAATCTGCACTTTTTTTTTTACCTTTGATACATATTTAGATCGAGTTGAATAACTTAGTACGTAGTAGTTGTTTACATAAGGAACAACGCGAAAGATTTATGCTTCAAATTGTAGTGTGGAGCACGGGCTGTGCGGTATACATATATATTAAGACATGTATACAATGTCATAATCGCAAAGCTAGTAGGCATATGTAATTTCTAAGTATTAAGACACAAACGAAATAAGTTACGCCAACGGTCAAGAGAAGGGAAATGGTCAAATTTGTTCCTCTACTATTTCAAATTGACCAAGTGTACTCTCCATATAACTTTTGATATAATATTATCCTCGATAAGAAAAAAAGATCCCTAAAAAGCTGAGGGTAATTTTAAATGACACTAAAGCGACAAGTACATTTGGACTTGTTATATCAAAATATTGGACACATAGAGTACATTCATTTTTGTGCCACGGCTTCCTTTCTGATAAGTATGAGATTATTTGCTAACTACAAATGTATGAATAATTAAAAGTTTAACGAAAGACAATATTGAGTAATTTCGGATAATAAATAGGGAAATTTGAACCTTTTTCCAAAGACAAAGGAAAAAGCTCATAGTAGGACAAAAACAAAACAAACATGCACACACATTGGTATGCACACGGGCGGATCCAACAATTCTAACCATGAGTTCAATTGAGTCTATAGTTGTTATCCTAGATATAGATTGTCAATATGAAAAATTAAGCTATGAACCCACAAATCAAACAAGATGATGGGTTTCAATAGTTGAAACCAAAATCCTGAACCCATAGAATTAAAATCATGAATTCGTCTTTGTCGCATGCAGATTCCAATACAATACACCTCAAAGTGTAACGGTATTGGACTCTATAATTTCAGTATAATCAACATCATCACTTTCCAAATCCAATTTCGCAAGCTTAATAAGACTACCAGTAGCTAACATTGCCTTTGTATTCAAATCATGCAAAGCTCTTTCATATAGACAATTACATGCACCAATTGCAGCTTCTTTCAACTTCTCATTCTTCTTATTTCCCATTAAACAATGTCCCAAAATCCTTAAAACCGGCTGAAACAATTCCCATGGCAAATTAATCCTCTTTTTTACGTCCCCATTTTCGTCGTTTTCGCCATATTGGTCTGACCATATTTTACAAAATTCACAGAAATCAAGTTTGGAGTCAACCGGAATTTGTGGGATTTTGCTGTAATATAATTCTAATGCAACACCAACAATTCTAGCTCTTTTCATTGATCTTACCGTACCGTACGGTTCTAAACTCGGGGAAATCACAGCCAAATTTAGCTCTGTGGCTGAATTTTTCGCGACTTTATTTGTTTCGTGATAAATGCTTGAATGTGATAGATCGGGAATATTTACTGTAATTGCTTGGCCATTACGTGAGGAAGTTTCGTGTGCGTATAAAGCTAATAAAACAGCTTCAAATCCGGCTAATGGTATATGGAGATTGACCCGAGAGAGATAAACGCCGGCGATTATGGGTAAGAATCGGAGGACGACGAGGTGGAGTTCAGGTTCGGAGGATTGGAAAGTGTCGTAAAGCCAGCGGCAGAGGTTGTTGTCGCCGGAACCGGAGTCGGGTTGGCGGAGGAGTTTGGAGATTTGGGCGGCGGTTTCGGAGTCGTGGAGGAGGCAAAATGCGGGGGTTTCGGAGGAGGAAAGGGAGGGGGGAATGAAAGGGATGATTGAAGCTAAGGATTGGATTGCGACGTGGGCTTTTGTGTAGGAATCGGACCATGTTATGTGTGGTTTGTTTGGGGCGGTGGATAGTTCTGATTCTTGATCTGCGGCGGCGGACATGGTAGCGGCGGTGGTTGTTTCGCCGGACATTGGTAATGTATTGGGAGGAAATAGGGGAAGGGGAAGATGTTGAGAGTTTGAGGTTTTAATGAAACAGAGGAAATATTGGAATGGAGGTATTAGTATGGGAAGGGAATATTTGTTGTTTTGAGAGAATTAAGGAATGAAAAGTGGATCTTATAATTAGAGTACCAAGAAATGAGATAAGGAGTAATCCACGGTTTCAAAGGATTCTGTATTACTTTTAAAGAGATGGCAAAATACAAAATCGGTAGGTCCGTTCAAATTAACTGTATTTGCAAGCTAAAATATGTATAATATATATATATACTATAATATTAAAAATATACATTTCATCGACTATTATTTTTAGAATCGGCTAAAATTATATATTTCTCCAAAAAAATGATCAAAATATAAATCTAGATATCACATATATATTTGACTATGTTAGTCAATATATATATATATATATATATATATATACACACACACATTTGTGTATAATTTATATCATTGTAATCTTTTCCCTTTCTTACCTTTTCCAATAGTTTCCATAATACGTAGCAAAACCAATGAAAAAAACATAGACGCAAATAAATGGACGGTAAGATTAAAGATTGGTATGAGTTGCAAGCAAGATGGCAAGCTTCCAATGGAAAATACTCACTTGCACATCACACTGACAAATCATATTTATTTATCACATTTAAGTGGTTAAATAAGATAAGAATGTAAAAAAAAAAAAAAAAAAAAAATGTATATAGACACGCGCACACATATATTAACTAATTATTACTAAGTGATAAAAGTTTATGTACAAATATATCATCAATTATCTGATAATTTGATGTAAACACTAATTTTGAATCAAATTTTCTCCAGCTCACAACTCCTAACTCCCTTAGACTCGCAGCAAATTTCTTACACATCTTGAGAGAAAGGTCCTCCGTTTTAGGATTACTTTTTGGGAAAACTTCCCTATATCCTTTCTCAAGGGATTGTAAATTAAATATTAAAACAAACAGCACTTAAGAAACATTAAGCTAGATAAATTATTCTTGAAATCCATAAGCAATAGTAAAATAGCATGAAACAAAATTACCGCCAACTGCTGTGTGAGATGGTTGGAATTCATATATCCTTAACTAGAGGTCTAAATTCGACCCCAAAAATAAAAAATAAAATTTGGTGCATATGGCCAATAGGCATAATATATGGCGAAAAACTGATTGAGTGCTCCAATACCTTCCTGATTTAACTAGCGGATATAGTTAGTTTTGGTCTATCATTCATGTATTAAAAGCCACTATTTACTTTTACAAGTGTCATTATCCCAAAAGCTTTACTGGATTTGAAGGCCCAAAACAAAAGAAGCCCATGAATTAGAAAGCCCAAGACAAAAGGACATGACTACAACGACCTTCATCAAAAATAAAATTTATCCATTGTCGCATCAAGGTAAACATGATCTTGGATTAGGCTTTCAACTTATACAATAATAATTTAGAGCAGCTATACAGTCTCATTTCCCTCATTGCATTTTAAAAATCAAGCTCTACACGGTAATTTATATAGTATACCAAATCAAATCAAGCTACTATGGTTTGGTAATAAATTAAGGTGAAAATATATATTAATGAGCTATTGCTTAGTAATAAGCAATAGTATATGTGAAGACATATATTATGTATTAACTGAATAAAAATATACACTAATGCGTGTGAGTAAGTTCTTTTTTTCTTCTCACCCCAGCCAAAACAAGAAAAAGAGAGAGAAAAATCTTTTCAATCTCCAATAGGAGGGAAGATTATCATGTGGTAAGCATGAGAAAGAAACAACTTCAATGAAAGCAACATCCTAATTTTACTTTTGATTTTGCATTGACTTATTTCACTACTTTTGTATTTTAAATCAAACAATGAGCCTGACCTTTGTGTAATACACAATAATATTCAAGGTTTTGTTACCAGAATCACAGACTAGTTCAACTACTTGTACTTGGTCCAGCAAAACTAAAGTTGTCTTTGACCGTAGTCCAAGGGTGTAATGTAAACAACCTACTTTATTGCAAGTATTAGTGGCGGAATTTTAAAATGGATATTTCCTATATTTCCAAAGGTATATTTTTCTTATTTGCCAATGAGAAAAGTAATTCATTTTCCCTTTTATTATATTTGCATGAAAGTGAAAGTAAAGTAACTTCAATTAGAGATGCCATTTTAATGGCAGACATAAACCATGTATGGTAGGTACACCTTATAGAAAGTAGGATCAATTGAAATCTTTTAAATTACTTGTTGCTTCTTCAGGTCATATTATATCATAATAAATAATTAAAAGAACTTGGAATTGAATGTGACATAAAAGCAAAAAGAAAGCAAAGCCTTCATTAAACTAAATCATCTTCTCAATAATGACAAGCCAATTATACAACATCATAATCTCTCAAGATACACCTTGCATAATATTTTTATGCAAAATTAGTCCAAGAGAAAAATGAGTAGCAAGTATACATAATTAAAAAAAAATTCCCCAACAGTTTGGAGAATTCTAAAAGCCTCCCCAACTCATATTACATGGGGAAATAATTACAATCAAAAGGTTACTAAATCAAAAGATCAAACTCCTCTTCATCCAAATCAAAGGGCTTGAAAACAAAAGCAGCAGTCATGATCAAGAATCCAACACTTTATAGTGAGACATTGATCTTTAAAAACCAGACTAAGTAAAAGGCCATTCATAATTAGGCCTTTTGTCAAATCCTCTAAGTTTTTGTTAGCTAATAATTATAACCATTGCTTAGTTTCTAAGGCAAACCAACTAATTTTACAAATCCTAATTGGATGGAAAATGGCATGCATGATAGCCATCCATTTCATGTTGATAATTTTTTCTCCTTTTTCACACCTTTTTTAAAGGGCATGAAAAGGAAAGATAAACTGAACCACCGGTCAAATAAGATCCCTCTGTCATTTACTAGAAGTCTCGGGTTCGAGTTTTACGAAGAGAAAAACTCTTTGTAGGAAATCAGAATTAGTCGGCCCAGTAAATTTCGGATACTGGATGGTTAACTAACAAAAAATACTAGCTAAAGTGAGCTAATTATAAAGGTGGGAAAAGAAAGAAAACACTACATGTTGGTCAATGATGACTGGTGAACAACTTTTTGATACTTGGAAATTGACTGTGGAGAAGTATCAGCACCAACATCCCTTTTCTTCCCAAAACATGCTCCGGCGCTGGCACAGGCAGCGCCGGTGCTACTCAGGGTGGAGTCCTGGTGGAGTAGCCGCGGCGTAGGGGAGGTAATAGTGACAGGAGGAATGTCGATGGAATTGAGTTGTGGTGGTGGATGTTGCCATTGAGGAAGTGGACCAGCTAAAAGAAGTGTTTGAAGTAGTGGCCCTGCTTCCATTACAGCTTGCAAAAACTTCCCTTTTTCTGGCAATGGTTTTTTGAGAACAATCTTTTCCATTAAATCTTGGATTAATGGAGGGGAAACAACAACATTGTTTTCATCACAATCTGAGGAATTAGAAAGTCCAATGTTGTTGTTGTTGTTGTTAGAGTCAACTACTCCTTTTAAAATTTGGTCATGTTCTTGATCATGACTTGTTGTGCCACTAGAAATAGGTGCACTTTCTATAACAAGATTTTGTTGCTTTTGGAATTGGAATCGGAATTGTACTTCTTTTTGTTGTTGTTGTTGGAGTAATTGTTGTTGGAGTAAGATTTTCTCCATTCCAAGCCTTTGACATTTGCCTTGAACTTCATCTCTTTCTTTCACAACTCTAGTCAAAAGATCCTTGAGGTGCAAAATCTCCTCATCTTTCCTAGCAAGTTCCTCATGTGCAGAAATGACAGTGTTTTCCAATTCCAATGTTGTGTACACCAAAGAATGCTTCAATTCCTCTATTCCCTATCAATTCCAAAATCCACATTATATAACTCACAAAACACACACACACACAATGGAGTTTTAGGGAGCTATGTTGCTCGAACTCTCCGAAAATGCTACCGAATGTATGTCAGATGCTCCAAAAGTAGTGTACTTTTGAAGGATTTGATATGGGTGCCGCAATATTTTGGAGAGTCGGCATAACATAGTTAGGGGTATAATAAAAGGACTTGAACATAAACAAGAATGTTAATTAACTTTAAAAAACAAAGAAATAAGAATGTTAGTTAAAATTACCTCTTCAAGGAAGTAGTTATAAGGCCAGCTAAGAGGGCTACATTGATCTTCCATATTTTTTTTCTTGTTTGTTTGGTTTGAAAGAGCTAAAACAAAAGAGAGTACAATAAAAAGGAAATGAGGGTTTAGGAGACTTACTTATAACTAAGTAGCCAGTAGTTTGCTTTTTATGATGCTACTATAGTACTATTGCTACTTTAGCTTTATCTCAAGAGGCAAAATGGTAGGGGGAAAAACACAAAAGGCCAAAAAAGTAAGGAAAAGGAGAAATATGGTTAGTGGATATAAATCACATATAATCTTTATAGGTGAGTACTACTTATACTTGTTGCTACTACAAGATTCTTAGTACACGAGAAAGAGGGCCATTTCTTTTTACTGTGTAAAAAAGCAAGGCGGGAATGTGAACTAAAGGATTCAAGTTGGGGCCTAATGGGGCTGCAATGAATCTCCTTGCTAACCAACGTGAGTTGTAGCAGAGTGGTAAGAACTTTTTTATTTTTATTCAGCATTTCGAGTTCGAGTTCTGAGTATAAAATTATTTTTTAAGAAACATTTTACTCTCAAATATGAGACTTTCTTACATAAATCCGTATTTAATCGGGCCTCAATGCGAATACTGAACCCCAAATTAGAAATAAAAAGAAAATCTCATTCATAAAAAAAAAAAAAAAAAAAAAAAAAACACACACACACACACACACACACACGAGTGAACACATTAATTAAAAGTAGTATCACATTTTTGACAAAAAATTCTTTGTCCATCATACGGGCATTCAAAAGTTCATTTTTTTTTTGTTTTTTTGGGTAGTCTTGATTTAAATTTTTTTTAGTAATTTTATGTTTTAAGTACATATTTTTATCAAATGATTAACCATTTCAGTTGAATTTATCCAAATATACTAGTAAAAATAAAAACAAATCTGTTTTTAATGTTTTTAGTAAATTTCAAAATGTTTGAAAATTGAAATACAACTCAATTTTTTATATTTGTATAAATAAATTTTTTACAGGGTTAATGACTAACGTACTGCTACACAAGCTACTTTGCACCGTTAATACACAATTAAAATATACATTACAACTTAACATATGCCATGATCATGGTCAAGATCATCCCGAAATATACTTCATTCACAAGACCAATATGACAATTTAAGATTACACAATTATTTGCATACTCTATCGTTGAAATCTAACGTAACGTGCTTGACTCATAAAAAAAATAGTAATTATAATATAGAAAACTAAGGCATGCAGAATTTTGTAAACAATATATACATAGAATTCTTGTGTGTAAAATATTTGTAGAAGAAAAACCAAGCAAAATATTTGCCCGACAAATTAAACTAATGCATGGTTTAGCTTGCAAATCTTGGACTAAAGATTTGTTTTGGAGTCGTATACCTAACAAGAAGAATATTATAGAATGGCTCCAATAAGGCTAGTCTGCAAAAGTTGAATTTCTCATTCATTTATCCACAATACATTTTTCATAGGTTCACACTTTTATAGAATTTTAAGGGGTTGATAAATTAGGACTAGGACTTGTGCATGTGGAACAGTTGACTTGACAAAATAAGTAAATAAATAAATAAATAAATAACAGGCAACGCCTTTATAATTTAATGGAGTATGTGTGTCTACGAAGATGAATGAAAATTATGAAATTGCACCGGAGTGAAAAGTATTTCTTCATTTTTAATCAAAAATTTTGGGTTCGTGCGGGTAGAAGCGGATCCAGAATTTGAAGGTCAGGGGTGCTCTTTTGGATTCAACCAAAATTTATTTTGTATATATATGGGGTATCCACTACTAATATACCACTATTTTTTAAAGATATATATAT
Organism: Nicotiana tabacum; assembly: GCF_000715075.1. Lineage (NCBI taxonomy): Eukaryota > Viridiplantae > Streptophyta > Magnoliopsida > Solanales > Solanaceae > Nicotiana > Nicotiana tabacum. The sequence continues at coordinate 123,010,764 of NC_134092.1, forward strand.
ACATGAAATTTTTGCCGAACTTTACGGGTGTCAGTGACTTCTCTCGGTATAGCATAAGCCTGCGTCTACATATTTAGTTATCTTTACGAAAGCATTTTATTCATAATGTGTGACTTTCCGAAGCAAATACAGATTTAATCGAACCGCGATGTAATGCAGGTACCCGAAAACAAAACAAAATTAAAAATTAAAAAAAGAATGAGAGTTGTGGAATATTAAATGTAATAAACTGTTTGGTCAGAATAAAAGATAAAGGTGAATAATGATGGAATGCCTGAGACATTCGGATCCAAGACTTTTATTTTTGCCTTTGATAGTATATGCTTATGGTTAGCCTTTTTGACTCTAATAAAGATAAAATTGCATGGACTAGGAATCATGTTATATCTAAATAATTGAATTATTTTTCTTCTATTCATTTTTGCCGCACTAAGAAAGCGACCTCGTATTTCTCTTTTTCATTGTGAACCAAATCACTTAAAAGGTGGTGCTTGCATTTGTGTTTGTTTAGAATTTTAAAATTAATTTTGTTTTTCTTTACAAAGTTGTATTTTAGTTAGTTTCAGGAATATTATTATTATTATTATATGTGCAATTCTGTTTTTGAATTGTATCATAAATACAACAAGTCTTGTTGAGATATTGCTAGGAAAATGACTTCCATTCATAAGTGACGAAAGTTATTTTTCTCTTTTTGGTGGAGGAAAATATTTTTCAGTAATCAAATATCAGAAGATGACCTCCTTATAGACTAAGCTTTTTTGAAAAATAATTTTTGTTATGCCAACCGCACTTTAAATCTTCTCAAGTAATTTAAAATTGTAAAAAATAATAATAAATATTTAATCCTTTCACAAAGGAAAAAAAAGAGAGTAAAACTATTCTATTATCTTCTTTTATTAAGGGTTGAATCAAACGGAAGAAAGAACTTACATATATTCTATGTTTGTATTAAATGAATAAATATCTTTAATATAAACTTCACTATCTAAAAACAATTCATATGCAAGTAAATTTTATTTCTTAATAAAGTTGAGGTTTAAGGGAAGATAATGTGCATCTAAGGGGTAATTTAATGATGGATTGATAACTATGCGATCTGATGTTCAAATTCCATAGGAGGCAAATTTCATATGTCTAAGCTTTGATGGACATAATTACTTGATACTTATGTCGTTAGGAGATAGTAGGGGTGTCAATGGATATTTAAAAATCGATTAAACCGAACCGCTCCGAACCGATTTTAGATTTCTTTTAATAAAACCGTAGGTTTTTAAATAAATCTATAATCGTACCGATAATTAGGGTAGCTTTTTATTTTATGAAAATAAACAGAAAAAATACAGAACAAATTTACATGAAAAAATATATTTATTTATTAAGTTTAAAAATAATAAAGCTATACATTTTTTTTGGGCCTTGAAATTATGAAAACGATTACAAGCCAACAAGTAATTTAACTCAAAATCCTTATTCCCAAACCTATTATACTACTATTAAAACTAAATTATTTCCAGCATATTACTAGCAAAACACAAGGTATTCTAGCGATTATGAGTAGCAGTTACAATGTACTGAATATTTTTTCTTTCATATAATTTAAATTTATATTTTCGAATATTTAATCTTTTTTAGACTTTATTCTTGAGTCTCAACTTACTTAATATTTTTCCACTCGTGTGATTTATATTTTCTTTGTCTTTGCTTAGTTTCTTTTACGCTGTTGTAGAATAGTTAATGGGTCTATACTCTGGTCATCTTTCATGTTTTCTTAATTCATCACCCTTTAAATAATAAAAATATTTAGATAGTTTTTCTAAATCCTATAAAAGTACGTATGTTGTTGCATTCTGCTTCTAGTAGTGACTTTTAAGTGATATTTTTAAAATTACCGAAAATTAATCGAACTGTAACGAGAGAAACCGACATGATTGATATTATTTCTAAAAGTCTAATTTTGGTTATACATAATAGAATAAACAAAAAATAGGTATGGTACAAACTTTATAAAATAACCGACCGAATCGAACAATTGACAATCCTAAGAGATAGTAGGTACTTTATTAAGATAACCCGTGAAATTAGTCTATTGAAAATAGAATGTACCCCGTTAAGTAAAATATAACAACGATACTATAAAATTAATGAGCATACAAACTGATCTGAATATCATAATTATAAAAAAAACAAAAACAAAAGAGTGGAAGATAATGGTAGGGACAACATGGAAACCTTTTGGAGAACAAAGTGGGTGTTTTGGTTTTGGAGAAAGAAGAATAACGGCTTCCATTTTGACCAACTCCCCAGAGTTTGCACTACTGTTTCTTGGGCTATGTTCCACCACGCGTTGGCGTGTGGGTCCATTTTCCTCAACTCCTTTTGTGGGCCCATTCATGTGTATTCTTATTGGCTCATCTTATCTAGATGCTGTGTGGGGCCCTGTGTTCTTCATTTTTGTTTTTAACTAGGAAAATCTTAAAAAGAATAAAACAAAAACCTTAATGCCTTTTGTTTTCGTGTATAGTATTTCAGATTTATATTGAAGTCCGGACTAATTCGGATTCACACCGTATAAGAACAGTTCGACGTACAAAATATCTCGTGTTTACGTAGAGTTCAGGAAAGATCTGTATCTCAAATATTAGTGGTTAATTTTACGACTCAAACCGGTGACCTATATGTCATACGAAAATATCTTGACCGTTGATCCAAGACTCTCCTTTTATTCACACCACGTAAGATCTATTAAAAATAAAAGCGTTTTCTATCTTATTTTTTTTATTTTTAAAACTCTAACTTGAGATTTCTGATCTTTTGAAGGTAACCTTGGAATTTTTTTCATTTCTATTACTTGGTAAATACTTCCTAGCCAAAACCGAAAAAAAGTAAACATAGGAAATTTTTGGAAAAGGTGAAGGGGAACTTTAGAAATAATAATTGAGAAAAACAGATTATTTAGATCACGAAAAAAGGGAATATGCACATTTATATATTCTTTATAATAGTTTATGTTCCATTAGTTCGTTGAAGCCATCTTTAAAAGATACTTCACATATTGTAATCTTTACGATTTTAATGTCTTTTTGCACCTTTGAATATTTGTTTAACATGTTTTATATTTCTTGTATTTACCTTGTTCTGTAACTTTCTTTCAATTCTTAATTGAAAATAGGAGGGTACAAATTCTTAAAAATAATTTAATGAGAACTTTCTGGAGAATACGTGATGTTTCTTCAATTTTCTTCCTTTTTTGTTTTTCCTTTTCTTATTTTTGTCAAAAGGCAATATTCCTTGTCAATACATGAATTTTGTGCAACTTCCGTTCAATTTGTAAGAACTAAATTAATAGGTTATCTTTTTCGTTGGATATGTGCTTATTAGCTTTTTCTATTTCCTCTTTCTAGTTATATATTGGATTTTTAGAATTAAATTCTTTTCCATAGAAAAAAGAAATGTATAGTACGTATATACCCCTCGTGTGGAAAACGAAAGAAGCACTTAATGGAAATAAAAAGATATTAGCAGTTTAGCACTGGGACTTATGACTTCCAGCTGGATTATCTGTTCAACCATTTTCGTGTAAAAGTACAGTGTTTCAAATTACAGTCACTTGACTTTTAAGGACTCGTTTCTTCATAAAATAAAAATAAAAAACTCATTTTTTAATTTTTTTTTTCAAAAATGTGCTTGTTCATGAAATTTATAACTTTTTGAAAAAAAATCAAAAATGAGTTTTTCAAATTTCATATTTTTCTCGACTCACAAAACTACAAATATTTTTTCAAGTGAAATGCATTTCCAAACATAATTTCAGATTTCAAATACCATTTTTTAGCTTAACTTCAAATATTACTTTTGTTCAAATAATACAATTTTTATGTCCAAACGCCACCGGAATAGTAAAATGTGAAAAGAAAATATGTTACATTCAACAATTTTATTAACTCCAAAATAGGTGAAAGATGATATGCAACTAGAATCGATATTTAAGGAGTAATTGTTGTTGTTGTTGTTGTAATAAGATGTCGCGTACAAAATTCTTTGCACCAAAACATTTAGACATCCAACGAGTTAAGAAAAAGATACTAACACATTTACATTTAACCGGGATTAAGCTAGACTCAAATTTTGGGCGTAAACTTTTACATAAAGTGCTCCATTAGTTTTAGTATAGCTTCTCACGTAATTAACGCCCCAATAATTAAAATATTAAGTGTAGATTTGAAGGAAAAAATATCGAATATAACTTATATATATATATATATATATATATATATTCTAAAACATCAAATATCCTAAAACAAATTCAATTCTACTTGTGACCATAACAACAACCCAGTGAAATCTCACAAGTGGAGTCTGGGGAGGGTAGTGTGCACGCAAACCTTACCCTCTATCTTGAGAAGGTAGAGAGGCTATTCCGATAGACCCTCGGATCAAAGAAAGATTAAAAAAGCAGTAGAACCAGTTAGTAACACCAGCAAGATAACAAGAAAACTGAAGCGAAAAAAATATCATGTAGTAATAGAAATTTAAGAAAATAAGAAAGTACATGACTAACCCTAATACTACTGGTATGGATAAGGAAATCACATAACTACTTACTAACCTTCTACCCTAATACTCGACTTCCACACCCTCCTATCAAGGGTCGTGTCTATTGCAAGCTGAAACAACGTCATGTCCTACCTAATCACCTCTCCCTAATACTTTTTTGGCATGCCGTATACAGGTAAAATCGAACTCGGGATTTGACCGAGCATCTAGCACGACAATTTGGGATCGAGAGATGATGATAAAATCCCGGAGATCAGTTCTTGCCTTTCGAACTAGCCATCGGAACCACCAGACTTGCCTTCGAGTTTACCGAGGTCATAACCAGTCCCGGTTATAACGGTCTCAAGGAACATATTGCCAGCTTATCCAACAAGAGTCCGAGAATCCCGCAACTAACTAGACATTATGACTGAAATCACGGAACATACCTAAAAAGGGGATCAACGGTCAACAAATCAAAGACATTTTTACCTTTTATAGAATAATAGAATAATACCTTAAAAGTAGGTTTCTCTAATATATAAATGGTGCCTCACAATTCATAAAGGACATTGTAACATACACTCATAAGCAATACATTGTCGTTATTCTTCAAGTTCTTATTCTTTGGTGTCTTGTTGTCAATAAAAATATTTTCAGTTCGAAGGTGACCAGCTTTCCCAGGCTGAAATTATTCAATTCGCATGGTTTGTAGTTAGTTTATCGTTATTTATTTCAATTGCTATCTAATTTATCGTTCAGTATCAAATCAATCAGCATACCCTTTATACCACTAACAAATTCAATTGTTATCCGATTTTGAGGGTAAACAGTTTGACGCCCATCGTGGGGCTAAGGATAATAGCGGCAATTTGATACGAATCACCATAACACACCCCATTTTACACTTGTTCTTTGAGGTATTTCTGATTTTAGGTTAGGATTGAAATGTCAAACCCACAGTCTGTCCCTCTAAACATAGACACAGAATCCGGCCACCACGGCAGGAACAATAATGCAGCGCTCGGTAACGAGGCAACACCAGTCGATCTTGGTAGAATCCCGGTGGTTGTTCCTATCGACGCTTGCTCACATATGGCCATCGACACAAACCAGCCCACCGACCCCAAAAACAACGTGTGCAGGGAAGTGCGCTCGATTGCCCAAAACACTCACGACGGAGATATGATGGGATCAACTTGCGTATAATCTTCGAAATGCTACAGGCTCAATAGACGACGATAAACTCAATTGCAGAACCAAGGTCGAACACTGAGCAGGAATGAACCCGAGCTCCCTCGGGAAGCCATCCGCAGGAATGAACCAACCTCGGAAAGAATGAGCGAGAGTGAATCAGGGACTAACCCCGAAATCATGAAATTGCTCGAAGAATTGACGAAACGGATAGAAATAGAGGAAAAGAAAATCGAAGCAAATGATAAAAGGTGGAAACCTACAATTCCAGGGTCGACCAAATCCTAGGAGCACTTCCGATATTGAACGGCCTGGATTCCAAGAAATTTATTCAAAGGGATTTTCCCCCAAGCACGACTCCGAAGCCGATCCCCAAAAAGTTTCGCATGCCTGAAATCTATAAGTACAATTGAATGACCGACCCAAACGAGCATGTAACCTCTTATATATGCGCCATCAAAGGGAATGACTTGGAAGATGATGAGATCGAGTCTGTCATGTTGAAACCATTCAGAGAGACCCTGTCAAAGGGAGCTATGATATGGTATCACAACGTTCCTCCTAATTCTGTTGACTCGTTTGCTATGCTTGCAGATTCCTTCGTAAAAGCACACGCCGGTGATATAAAGGTTGAGACTAGGAAGTCAAACCTTTTCAAAGTAAAGCAGAGGGATAACGAGATATTCAGAGAGTTTGTTTCTCGATTCCAAATGAAAAAAATGAATTTGCCCCCAGTCGCGGACGATTGGGCCATTCAGGCGTTCACCCAAGGGCACAACATTCGAAGCTCATTGGCTTCACAGCAGTTGAAACAAAACTTGGTAGAATATCCAGCCATCACTTGGATCGACGTCCATAACCGGTACTAATCAAAAATCAGGGTCGAGGATGACCAACTCGGGACCCTTACAGATCCGTACACCCCGTCAGTATCACTGACTGAGTTAAGAGAGATATCGATCACGAACCTAGATCAAACCGGGATTGGTATCAACCGTGCAATAGGGACCAAAGAAGTAGTGGGTCCAGACGAAACCCTATGAGAAATGAAAGAAGGAATGACTGAGGACGGAATAACCGATGACTCATGAGCAAAAACAACTTTGATAGACCCATCGGGCCTAAAGAAGCACCGAATCTATCAAAGTATAATTTTGGCATTGATGCCTTTACTATCGTGTCCGCCATCGGACACATCAAAGATACCAAATGGCCTCGACCTTTGCAATCTGATCCAGCCCAAAGGGATCCTAACATTATGTGAAAATATCATGGCACTCATGGTCACAGAACGGAAGGTTATCGACAATTAAGGGAAGAGGTAGCCCGGCTGTTCAACAACGGGCATCTCCGAGAATTCCTTAGTGATCAGGCCAAGAGTCATTTTAAGAACAAGGATTCTAATAAATGAACCGAACCAGAGGAACCTCAGCTTGTCATAAACATGATCATCGGTGGGGTCGACATCCCCCAAGGACCAATGCTAAATCATACCAAACTTTCCATCATAAGGGAGAAACGGACTCGAGATTACCTACAGGAAGGAACCTTGTCGTTCAACGATAAAGACGCAGAGGGGATCGCACAGCCCCACAATGATGCATTGGTAATATCAGTACTCATAAATAAATATCGAGGTAAACGTGTGTTGATTGATCCAGGTAGCTCAGCCAACATCATCAGATCGAGGGTCGTGGAACAACTCAGCCTACAAGATCAGATCGTACCTGCTGTCTGAGTCCTAAACGGGTTCAATATGGCCTGTGAGACCACTAAAGGGGATATAACATTACCGGTAAACGTCACAAAACCATTCAGGAAGCCAAGTTCTATGTAATCGAAGGGTAAATGAGATACAATGCTTTGCTCGAAAGGCCATGGATTCACAACATGAGGACAATACCCTCGACATTACACTATGTGCTGAAATTCTCGACACCCAAAGGAATCAAAACAGTTTACGTGGAATAACCGACACCAAGGGAGATGTTCGTTGTCGATGAGGTGATCTCGGCATCCACACCCTCGGTATCTAAGGACCCGAATACGGTGGTCAAAAATTGGGACAAATTGCAATCACCGATACCAACCTCGATTGAATCGGAGGAGCAAGGGATAGACGAGGACAACGATTACGGAGTCCCCCAAGTCTTTCATAGCCCCCGATGATTCCAACGCTACAAAATCAACGGTCGAGGAACTGGAGCAAGTCGTCCTAAGTAAACACTTGCCCGATCGAAAGGTATACCTGGGCACGGGGTTAAACCCCGAGCTCCGGGGAAAATTCACTCAATTTCTTATAGCTAACAAAGATTTTTTTGCTTGGTCCCACCTAGATATGACAGGGATACCGCCGGAAATAACCACTCACAAGCTAAGCTTGGATCTAAAGTTCCACCCGGTCAAGCATAAGAGGGGGGCCCAATCTGAGGTCAAATATACTTTCATCAAGGATGCGGTATCTAAACTTCTTGAAATATGGTCCGTTCGGGAAGTTAAATACCTGAATTGGTTAGAAAATGTAGCGGTAGTTCCTAAGAAAGGGGATAAATTAAGAAAGTATGTAGACTATAAGGATTTGAATAAAGCATGTCCCAAGGACTCCTTCCCTTTTCCCAACATTGATCGCATGATCGATGCAACGGCCAGTCATGAGATCCTCAGTTTTCTCGACGCCTACTCAGGGTACAACCAAATACGGATGAACCCGGATGATCAAGAAAAAACCTCCTTTATCACTAAATACGACACATACTATTATAACGTAATGTCATTCGGGATAAAAAAAAAACACTGGTGCCACTTACCAACGCCTAGTAAACCGGATGTTTGAAAAACAAATAGAAAAATCAATGGAGGTTTACATTGACGATATGTTGGTTAAGTCCCTACGAGCAGAGGACCATTTAAAACACTTGTAGTTGAAGGAAACCTTCGACGTATTGAAAAAATACAACATGAAGCTGAACCCGAAGAAGTGTGCGCTCAGAGTTGGATCGGGTAAATTCCTCGAATTCATGGCATCCAACCGGGGAATCGAGATCAACCCCGATAAGATCAAAACCATCAAAGATATTATGGTCATAGATTACATAAAAGTCGTACAAAGGCTAACCGGGTGCATAGGGGCGATTCATCTCGAGGTCCTCCGATAAAAGTCACTCTTCTCATTACTAAAGAAAAAGAGTAACTTCTCACGGACTCCGGAATGCCAATGGGCCTTGGAAGAGCTCAAGCGATATCTATCGAGCTCGCCGTTGCTCCGCATACCGAAGGTAGACGAACAACTATACCTATACTTGGCGGTCTTGGAGATAGCGGTAAGTGGCATTCTAGTCCGGGAAGAAAAAAGTACGCAATTCCCAATTTATTATGTTAGTAGAATTTTAGGTGAGGCCGAAACTAGATTCCCTCACCTAGAGAAATTGGCGTTTTCCTTGCTAAGCGCCTCTAGGAAGTTAAAACTGTATTTTCAGTGCCACCCCATACATGTTGTGACTACTTACCCATTGAGAAATATAACGCATAAACCCGAACTCTTGGGATGGTTAGCCAAGTGGGTCGTTGAGGTCAGCGGGTACTATATTGAATATTGGCCCCGGACCATCATTAAATCCCAAATTCTAGCAGACTATGTGGCCGATTTACGCCAGCATTGGTACCCGAAGTCGAAAGAGAGTTATTATTGAATTCGGAGACTTCTTCGGGGATCTAGGCCCTCTTTACAGATGGTGCCTCGAACTCGAAGAAGGGGTTCAGACTTGGCATCATTTCAAAGTCGCCAAAGGGAAATGTAGTTAGACAATCTATTAGAACCATAAAATTGACTAACAACGAGGCCGAATATGAAGCCATGATTGCATGTCTCGAACTAGCCAAAAGATTGGGGGCAGAGGTGATCGAGGCTAAGTGTGATTCCCTCCTTGTGGTAAACCAAGTTAATGGGACGTTCGAGGTAAGAGAAGAACGAATGCAAAGATACCTGGATAAATTACATCTAACATTACACTGGTTCAAGGAATGAACTCTACAACACGTGTGTCGTGATCAAAACAACGAGGCCGATGCCCTCGCTAATTTGGGATTGTCGGTAGAAGAGGATGAGCTCAATTCAGGGGAAGTCGTACAACTAATGAGGTCGGTAGTCGAAGAGGGCCATGACAAAATAAACTCAACGAGCCTAACGTGGGATTGAATAAACAAATACATAAAATACCTAAAAAGCGGAAAATTTCCCTCAGATCCAAAGGAATCGAGGGCCCTACATGCGAAGGCAGCCCAATTTAGTTTATCTGAGGATAGAACCTTAGTCAGAAGAACGTTCGATGAACCGATCGCGATACGTTTAGGACCAGGAGATACCGAGTATGTTATAAGGGAAATTCACGAAGGCACCTGCGGAAATCATTCAGGTACCGAAGCATTGGTCCGTAAAATAATCAGGGCCAGTTACTACTGGATCGACATGGAAAAAGATGCGAAGGAATTCGTATGAAGATGTGATGAATGCCAAAGGCTTGTTCCGATAATTCATCGAGCCGGAAAGCTACTACATTTGGTCTTGTCACTATGACCATTCATGAAATGGGGATGGACATTGTGGGCACGGTTCCACGAGCACCCAGTAAGGCCCAATTTATTTTATTTATGACTTACTATTTTTCTAAATGGATGGAATCTTAGGCATATGATAAGGTCAGGGAGAAGGAGGTCATCAATTTTATATGGGACCATATCATATGTCGGTTCGGAATACCGGACGAGATCGTGTGCGACAATGGGAAACAGTTTATTGGTAACAAATTAAGCAAGTTTCTCGAAGACCATAAGATCAAAAGGATCTTATCAACTCCCTACCACCCTAGTGGGACCAGACAAGCAGAATCCACCAATAAAACCATAATCCAAAACCTCAAAAAGAGGTTGATCGACGCCAAAGGAAAATAGAAGGAAATCCTGCCCGAAGTCATCTGGGCATATCGTACAACTTCGAAGTCTAGTACGGGAGCCACCCCATTCTCGTTGGTTTACGTTGTCGAAGCTCTGATACCGGTCAAAGTTGGAGAACCAAATTTTAGGTTCCAATAAGCTACCGAAGGAACAAATAACAAAATCACGAACACAAGTCTGGAACTACTAAACGAGAGATGTGATGTCTCCCTCATTCGAATGGCAGCCCAGAAACAACGAATCGAGAGATATTACAATCGAAGAGCCAACCTTCGACACTTCAATTTCTGGGACTTAGTATTGAGGAAGGTCACGTTAAACACTTGGAATCCGAACGAAGGAGAACTGGGACCGAACTGGGCAGGTCTGTATCAGGTTATTGAGATCACCGGAAAAGGATCGTACAAACTCGAAACAATGAACGGTGAACAATTACCGAACAATTGGAACATAACCCACTTGAAGCGATATTACTGCTAAGGTATAACCCCAATCACCTACTCTTACTGAGCTACATTTTTTACTAACACTTGCAGGCACCCAACACAATTTCTAGGCCTAAAAGCACATGCTGCAATCTTTTTCCCTTGATCCGATTTTGTCCCAAATGGGTTTTCCGGCAAGGTTTTTAACGAGGCAACAGTGAAATCTTGCTAACTTAGAATTGAAGTCAAATAGTATTCGAGGCTTATCTACGACAAACCTTGAACACTGGGGGGCATAGTCCGGGGGATAATTTTTGATTCTTGTGCTCTAACAATCTAGGCTCGGTCAATAAAATTTAAATAAGATTTAAACAATATATTTCTATAGAGGCCAAACGGTCGATTTAATTGTGCCCACATAGATCACCCGAGACCGGACACTAAATACAAGTTTAACTTTGTATGCTACGCACAAAATTGAAAGAAAGTCTATGCCTCTTGGATAAAAGTTCTTGTCCTTTCTAAGATCACTTCACTCGGGGACTGCCACCTAAGGCATTGCCTAAATTAAAAGGCTACGGCCATTCCCGGATTACGAAATCCGAGGGCACAAAACTTATTTGGTATTTCTCGAACTAAAAGGCTACGGTCATTTCGGGTTAACAAAATCCGAGGGCATGAATCTTATTTGGCATTGCCTGAACTAAAGCCTAAGGCCATTTCCGGGTTAACAAAACCTGAGGTTACAAAAGCTTACGAAAACCGGGTTCGGGTGATCTATGCGGGCAGCCTAAATTAAAAGGCTACGGCCATTCCGGGATTACGAAACCCGAGGGCGCAAAGCTTATTTGGTATTGCCCTAACTAAAAGGCTACGGTCATTCCATGTTAACAAAACCCGAGAGCATGAAGCTTATTTGGCATCGCCCAAACTAAAAGGCTAAGGCCGTTCCGGGTTAACAAAACCCGAAGGCATGAAGCTTAATTGGAATTGCCCGAACTAAAGGCTAAGGCCATTTTCGGGTTAACAAAACCCGAGGTTACAAAAGCTTACGAAAACCTAAGAAAACACACTCTCAGTAAGTCATATTCTAAAAAGTATAAGTATTTCGGGGAAAACTTCCTGAACATACCGGATCCCACGATGCCTTAGAGATAATGAAATCAAAGGCAAAGCCTGTTTGGAATTCCGAACATGACTATTTAATTCTAAGGCATCCCAATCTTTGCAAAACTTAAAAAGAAAAGCAAAGGAAGAACTCGAGAATTATCAAAAATAAATAGAAAGTTTGTATTTATGAAGTATTGTCTTTACTAAGACCGAGCGGCCTTGACACAAAGTACTAAGTACAAAAAGAAATAAAATCAAACAGAAGCAGCCTGATCTTGGCCGGAGCCCGCCTCGTCACCGGGATTCCCGGGGTTCTCTCCACCCTCAGACCCACTTGAGTCCTCAGAATCTTCCTCCTCGGGATATGCCAACTTCTTGAACTCGGCTTCGAACACCTTGGCATCTTCGATCTCAACCGATAAGTCAAAACTCCGAGCGTGAACTTCCTCGAGAGCCTCCCTTCGGGATTGCCACTTCATGTGCTCAATGGGATTTTTTACAAGGTCCTGGGTCACCTCGGCATCAGCCTTGTATTGGGCCAGCATCTCATCGGTGCCGGCCTTAACCACTACGGCCACTGACTTGGCCGTTTCGAGCTCCTTGGCTAGATTTTTTCGATCAGAGACGACCGAACCTAACTGCTACTGGAGCTCTTCAACCCTTTTGGTCCGAACCTCGGCCCCCTCCTTTGACGCTCTAAGCTGAATTTTAGCCAAATTTAATTGTGCCCGAGCAACCTTTTTTCCGACGCCATTAGTCACCGAGTTTTGTTCATCATCACTAATCTCAAATATTTTTACCTGCTCGGTGAGGTCAGCATGTTCCATCTCGGAGGCTCTTAGCCTCCCCTTCGAACTGCTCGCTAAGAAGTTTTAAGGCGTCTCTTTTCTCGTGATCTCTCGTACCTCAACTTCGAGTTGTTTCAACTCTTCTCGATACCTTAAAAAGGCCTCGTGATGAAGCACCGATGCCTACAAGCACAAAGAATTATGTCAAGTTATCTATGATATTACCTAAGTACAAAATTGAAAATCATCAAGGAAAATACAAAGATTACCAGGTTAAGCGCCTGTTGCACTTCGTTGAATAAACAAGGTACCTCTACCTCATTCATCTTGGCCTGGTCATTCTCGCTCACCAGACACCGAAGATAATTGGCCACCCTTACGGGGACGAAAAGAACACGGGCATCCTCCGGAAGGGAAAAAATAATGGTGCATTTCCGATCAGGATATGCACTCGGGGTAGGGAATCGATCGATCAATTTCGGGCTAGAGGAAGGCATGTTTGCTTAAGATGGTGAGCTCTTCCTTGGTATCTCTAAATCGCCAAATCCGATAGCATCTTCCATACTGGCCACTAGATCAAAGGCTTCTCCTTCCCCCTCGAACTCATCCCTCAATCGATAGAGTGAGTCCAGGGACAATACTCGACCACCAGTGCTTCCTTTGGCTTTACGCGCCAATATTTTCCTTAGCTTATTCTTCTCAGGGCCCGGAGAATTCGGATCCCTTTTCCTTTTCTTCTCTTTATCTTTCCCCGAAGCAGGGGGCTCGGTGAAGATATCGTCATCACCGGATGGAATTCGCATCTCGACATCTTTTGGTAAACCTACAAAAAAGAGAAGTAAAGCAAATAAGAAATCGATAGCGCGAAAGGGAAATCAAAGGTCACTAGAGAAAACTCTTACCATGGGAACGGGCCTCCCATCGGCCCTTCGAGAGCTCGTGCCACGAACGCTCGGAATAAAGCCTTTGTTTTATAATGCCCCCGACCCATCCTTGAGTCAAGAAGCCGCATCCGGCATATGAGCAACAACTGCACCACCACAAAATATCGATGAGAAGGGAGGAAAAGAAAAAAACGACGAACGAAATCTTAAAAGCGAGATTATACTTACGTTTCATATTCCACTTCTCAGGAAATGGCATATGCTCGGCTGGAATCAAATCCGAGGTCTTCACTCGGACAAAGCGGCCTAACCAGCCTCGATCCCAATCTTCATAGATGCTAGAAAATGGGGCCTTACTGGCCCGATGGGCCAGCTTAATCAATCCACCTCGATAAAGTCGGGGACTATATAAGCGCATGAGGTGGTCGATGGTGAAGGGACACCCCTCGATCTTGCTTACGAAAAAATGGAGGAGAATCACTATCCTCCAAAAAGAAGGGTGAATTTGACCAAGGGTCACCTCGTACCTATTGCAGAAGGAAATAATGACCTGGTCCAAGGGTCCCAACATGAAGGGATAAGTGTAAACACTTAGAAAATTCTCCACATGGGTAGTGATAGCTTCCTCAGACTTGGGGACCACTACGTGCTTATTAGCCCAGTTGCAATCTTTCTTGACTTCAGAGAGGATATCCTCGGTGATTGAGCATACCTCGAGACCGGTTCACACCGACCTGGTATCGAAGAGGTTTTCTCGTTCTTGAAATCAGCACCGGTCGGGCACCCCGCGGGGATGGACAATTTCATAGGAGGCTCCGGTGTTGGTTCTTAGCAGCAACAACATGAGAAACGGTTTCCTCAATAGCCGACCTCGAAGTAGAGGGAGTTTCTTTTTGAGGAACTAATTTTGAAGTCTTCGCCATTCCTTTAAATGGAACAGAGATAAAAAGAAGAAGGTTTGAATGAGAAATAATGAATGATTAGCGGATAAAGAACTGTTACGAAAGATCTCTGAAAATAGAATAACTTGGAAGTGTTGAAATCTCTTAGACACGAGAGCAGAAGGTTTGAATGTAAAGATTGAATGAACAAAGAGATGAGGTATTTATAGTTTTCCAAATGACGGTTCGCATATGGGAGTGGTCGACCAACAACTGACAAGCATTTAATGCCTTCAAAACCGGACCGACGGGACGTTTCAACTATTCTTATCGCTTTCGTTGTGATTTTGTCGCTTGCATCATGATTTATCGAAAAGGGAATCGAGAGCTCACATTGTTTCTCGTCATTTACTCTCCGAAAAATGAGGGGATTTTACGTCATGATTTTTGTCACCTATGTCATGATTTATCGAAGTGAGAATTGGGATATCATATCGTTTCTCGTTATTTACTCTCCGAAAAATGAGGAGACTATCCGTATAAGGGTAAAATTGAACTCGGGATTTGACCGAGCATCCAGCACGATAATTTGGGATAGAGAGATGGTGATAAAATCCCGGAGATCGATTTCTACCTTATTGAACTAGCCATTGGAACTACCAGACCTGCCTTCGAGTTTACCGAGGTCATAATCGGTCCCGATTATAACGGTCTCAAGGAACATATTGCTAGCTTATCCGACAAGGGTCCGAGATTCCCGCAACTAACCGGACATTACGGCATAAATCACGGAACATACCTAAAAAGGGGACCAACGGTCAACAAATCAAGGACCTTTTTACCTTTTATAAAATAATAGAATAATACCTTAAAAGTAGGTTACTCTAATATATAAAGGGTGCCTCACAATTCATAAAGGATATTGTAACATACACTCATAAGCAATACATTACCGTTATTCTTCTAGTTCTTATTCTTTGGTGTCTTGTTGTCAATAAAAGTATTTACAGCTCGAGGGTAGCCAGCTTTCCTAGGTTGAAATTATCCAATTCGAATGGTTTGTAGTTAATTTATAGTTATTTATTTCAATTGATATCTAATTTATCGTTCAGTATCAAATCAATCCGCATATCCTTTAAAGTAGGGGTGGGCATAAAATCCGAAAAATCGAATTCCAAACCAAACCGAATTAATTTGGTATTTCGGTTTCGGCTTTTTCGATATTTCGGTATATTTTGAAACAAAGATTACGGTATTTCGGTAGTTCGATACGGTATACGGTATTTGATTTTTGATATTTCGATATTTCGGTACCGAAATATTTAGTCCAAGCCCAACTTTATTTTTATTTTTCAGCCCAATAAGCCTAAGCCCACACCCCAATACACCTAATTCTGTAATCCCTTAGAGTCTTAGAGGCAGACTTTCGGGCATCATCAACTCTTTCCCCCTTTTCCTTTCTATTTTCTAACCTAGACTTCTCTAAAAAAATCAACTTTGCTTGGTTGATGCTGATTCACGAGTCATGATTACAATAGCTTCACGACCTCAGCGATGACGACTCCTCTCCTCGGTGACTGCTTGTTTGCTCATTGTTGACCTTCATTCATGTTCATAACTTCTTCATTCTTCATTGTTGACCTTCATTCTTCATTGTTGGCCTTCATTCATGCGAGCTATAATTTTTTGAATTTAAACCCAAGCTACTATGCTAAGTGAACATTGTCCGGCTATAATCTATTCTAGAAAGGGTTAACTTATTTGTAAAATTAAGCATTTTTCCTTGGTTTACTCTGGTATGGAGACACTGTCAACTTTTTGAACTAGAACTTGTAGTTTTTCTTTTACAATCCTAAGCTTAATAAAAGACGGAGGATGACTGATACTTGATGCAGCAGTTGGTTATATTAGGGAATCTTTTGGATAAGGAACTTCCTATCTAGAATGGAATATTGGTTGGTTTTGGTTTTGATTTTGATTGAAGGAACTAAGTTACTGGACATTTCATTTTAAGGCCAATGATGGCTTTTCCAATTGTGTTACTGGAATACTGCAATTTTGGTTTTTAGCACATCGTGTCCAAACGTCCGGTCTACTGTCCACTCCATCTATATCATCATCTATTCTGTTAATGTATCAAACAAAATCGTACCGAACCAAAGTAAGAAATATCGAACCGTACCGAACTATCTTGGTACGGTATTTGGTATACATAATTGATAAACCGAATACCGAACCGAAGTACCGAATGCCCACCCCTACTTTAAACCACTAACAAATTCAATTGTTATCCGATTTTGAGGGTAAACACTGTAGCTACCTCTCCTGAGACCCACCAAGGACAATAACCTCTCACACCTCCTTACTAGGGCATCCGTGTCTCTCCTCTTCATATGCTCGAATTATCTAAGCCTCGCTTCTCACATCTTATCCTCCACGGCCACACCCACCTTATCCCGAATATCTTCATTCATAATCTTGTCTATCCTGGTATATATGTCTGCACATCCATCTCAATATCCTCATTTCTGCTACCTTCATCTTCTGGACATGAAAGTTCTTGACTGGCCAATACTCAGCCCATACACCATAGTCGGTCTAACCACCGCTATGTAAAACTTAAAATTTACCAAAATAACTACTAATATTTAAAATTTTCATCTTTCTCTTAATTTTGTATACGTTCACTTATTACAGTGGGAGTATAATAAAAGGAAGAACAAATTATGCCCATTAAAAGTCAAATATTTACTTTACATTAGATAAACATTTAATCTATAAATGGCAATTTTCACCCAAAATGGAACAAATAATCTTGGAGTGTATTGAAAGTCAATCTCACTCATTATATCAATCTACAGAAGAGAAATATTACATAAGACATACACATGAAACTGAAGTTCCACACTAAGCCAACATAAATTTTGCAAATTATCTTTTTCAGCCATAAATTGTATCACGTTTATACAACATAAACTCTCACGCATAATAATTGATCTTATTCTAATTATGGAATTTATACCGCAAAGTATACAAAACATGGGAAAATGATACTTAAACCTAATCATATATTTTACAGTTGCTTGCCTTCCACTACCATAACTAACTCCACTTGATATAATGTTTATTTTAACACCGTTTTATCCGTATAGAAAAATTCCTACTAAATAAATGTATTGATGGGATAAAAACAAGTGGATGAGACAGAATAATTACAAACCTATGATGTCAAATTTGCAAGTCACACAAGTAACAACCTTATTTTTATATAATGAAGATCACACAAATAACAACCTTAAAATTGATACTTACTACTTCAATGGCCTATCCTAACCACCAACTGTCATTCAGTTGGGAGTAATGAATATGTCCATCTTCCACAAATACTCTCTTTTTTTTTTAAAATCATTCGGTATCCGAAATCTTCTGATCCTACTAATTTCATTTGCGCCATAAAACGCTCTATAAGGCCATCTCTAATGCCAACTGCATTTTCTATAATGCAGTTGGTTTTTGGAGAAATTGGTCTCTAATGCAGCTGTATTTTTGGCTGCAAAATGGGAGATAAATAGTGTCACTCCAAATTTGGAGTGATACTATTCATATCCTCCATTACTATTCCCTATTTCTTTATTATTATTTTTATTATTTAACTCTTTTAATTTATCGCTTTATATATACCTAATTATGTTTATGTAATATCTTTATAATATTAATTTTACATCTTAACTTTAGCGTATAATTTTGATGAATTAATTTTCGTGCATTTATTGTTTTTATGTAAAATTGTAAGTTAATTTTATTATAAGTTATAATTATACAAAAAATATATAATCATCGCAAAAAACGAATGATGCAAATATAAAATATTAGATGTTGGTATAAAATAATTTATATTAAATGGTTATATAAGAAAGGAATATAAATTATATGTGATGAATATATAAAAAAGAAAATTGAAGAGAGAAGAATAAAAAATGGAATATTCTTTTTTGGAGTACAAAATTGAGTAATGGTTGGAGTAACCTTACTCCATTTTAGAGGGAAAAATGGAGGCAAAGATTGAAAATGGCCTAAAATGAGGACTTCATTCCCAATATTTGAACGCGAAATCTCTTGTTAAGAGCAAATAAACCTTAATCATACCTCAGTGAACCTCCTTAGGGAGCTAACACAACAACATTAATCTTCTCCATAACACAACAGTTAGTACTAACTTTGTGTGTCTTTTCTTGTTTACATTTCGAGTATTATTTTTCTTCATACTTTGTCAGCTGTATATTTCTCATGAGCATCAGTGATTAAACGAGATACGGTTTAATATACTATTTAAACTAAAATTATTGAGTTCAGCAAAATTCGCAGCCAATGCTCTAGCAGTCTAGCTCCACGACTAATATCATATGTATTATCTAGGTCCTGATATTCAAGATAGGCACCGACATGGCCTACTATAGGAATTTTTAATAAAAATAATTCAATTTAGATAATTAGTTCACAAATGTATCAACTATTCTGAACAATAGAATTTTATGTATTAAATATTAAAATGGAAATTGACACTTTATCATCCTATTTGCTACATATTTTAAGATGTCAATCGTGATAAGACATCACTTAGACTCACTTAAAGTTCATTTCTTGTTTTAATGGCGGGAAAGTGAATAATACTAAACTTTCTGCTACTTTGAATTTCTTGAAAAATTAGAGATGAATAACAATACCAACAATAATAAATTCAGTGTAATTTCATAAATAAGGTCTAAGGAGGATAATATATATGTACGTCGTCGACATTAGAAATAAATTGAATCCTAATTACAGATGAATTAGAGATGATAGACCCTCGGCTCAGAAAAAGCATAGCCACATCAAAATTAGAGATAAATCTGATCCTAATTCTTACACCTGAATTGAGTCTTGAACCAGTACTACTTGTAAATTATACTTGCTATCATTCTAAGCAACAATTCTCTCGAAAAAACAGGGGAGGATTCAGCTTGTGATTTACGGGTTTACGTGGATTCAGTAGCTTTTGTTCAAACAATATAAATGTGTTCCAAAAATCCATTCAATATCTATAAATATTTAAATGTGAACTCAATTACTATTGAAAATTTACTCGAGGTTATTGTAGAAACCCATAAACATTAAATCCTGAATCCGCCTCAGTAAAAATACATAAAATTGATCTCCACGTCAAAAAACAATTTCTTATCCAGTGCTTAGTTTTGCGTTGATACCGCTGGAAATGGGAATTCACCTCTGATTTCCTGAGCTTTTATTTTATCTTTTAAATAAAAATAAAAATAAAAATGGGAATCCATATCTTTGTTCTTTTTCTTTTATTTCTTTGTCTTGTCAAGCTTCAACGTCGTATGCTAATATGCTATTGGTCCAAAACCCACTACATTTTTCTTGTCGAAATAACCATAGTGCAATCCAGTCTATATTCACGTTACTCAAATTAACAAAACTTCATGCACCGTTTTTGGATAAGGTCTTTTTTACAAGGCAGCTAGCAAAAGATCATATCTTCATTTTTTTTATTCAACAAAAGAAAAGAAAATAAAAAGTCCTCCTTTCACTAATACTTTAAGTTCGTGCAAAAACACGGTTTGTATAAGAAAATGATGGATGATGTGGGCATATAGAAAAAAAATATGTCAACTTCACATTTGTGAGCTGCATGTGAAATTTTATTATTTTTCCTATACTAAATCTTTTCTTGGTTTCTTTTTTGTGTGTCAATTTTGTCTTATTATTTGGAGTTGATTTGTGATCTCTTTAAACTATTGGAAGGTTCTATCACCGTTAGTGAATCCTCTCATGGCCATAATTAGCGGTCTTTATCCGACCCTGACTTCTAATTATAGTATATATTTTGCTACTTTGCTATTTTCTATTTCAATTTATCACCATCAACTCACGTAGATGAAAGACGAGTGATATTAAATTAAAATTGGAAAAGAAAAGCCTTGAATTGTTTAAACAATTTCATGTTGAAGCTTAATTAAGTGGTTAAAGATGTCACATATGACATATATATTAATTTATTTAAGCTCGCAATATTCCATTCAACCAGATGTAGATTTAAAATTTGAAGTTTATGAATTCAATCTTAAGTTAGTATACAATAATAACTAGATTCCCAGTCAAATATTATACTAGAAAGTAGATATTTAGTGATTTCTTCATATAAAAGTAGGATCTAAGCAAAAGTAGCTTGGTTACATGAACACATAACTTAGAAGCTAGGTCCGCCCGTGCATTCAGTGTGTGCACCTAATCTTTTAAAAGAGAACATGTGCCTCTTCTGATAACGTGTTAAATAATTTGAATCATCAATCTAAAAATTTAAATTATTAAAGAGAATCATATTTATTTATTTATTTATTTAAGTCCGGAAGAGGAAGAAAGAGATAAACCTCATATGATTTTGAAAATGAAAGGATAAAGGTCTTTGTGAGAGTGGCGATACTGGCTTCACTAAGTTAGGATCCATTTTGCATGCGCTATTTTATTGTGTGATTATACAAACTCGTCTTAATTCATTTCTTGATATTTATTTTAAACAAAACTTTCATATCTTTTCAACTTTCGTAGAACCTTTCAACTCGTCTCAATGGATTGGAGACTGATGTGTAGTTAATCCAGCGTCAAAATGCTCACCGCATAAAATATAAAAAATACAAACAAACAAACAACAACAACCCAGTATAATCTCACTAGTGGGATCTGGGGAGGGTAGTGTGTACGCAGACTTTACCCCTACCCTGAGATAGAGAGGCTGTTTCCAAATGACCCTCGGCATCCTTCCCTCTAAGAACTCCCCACCTTGCTCTTGGGGTGACTCGAACTCACAACCTCTTGGTTGGAAGTGGAGGGTGCTTACCATCAGTAAAAAATGAGTAAATAATATTTTGGAAATGTGGTTAGATGTTCTTTGTTGTGAACAATAATAATTTAGATAATACTTGTCGGCTAGTTATTTGGAAGGTTGGCCAAGCTGTTGGGCCAAGGGCTAGACCACAAAGAAGCCCAAGGACAAGACAATCCAACAAGAGATCCGTTTGGGATCCAGGTGGAGTAGGGAAAGACGTGACAAAGGTTTAAAAGGAGAGTAGCTTACGGCTTCAGGAATTATGAGTATTGTTGAGTAAAATGTCTGCTTCTCCTCATCTTCCTTCTCCAGTGTCTGTATCCTCTCATCCCCATTCTTAGTGTGAGCTTCTCATCTTTTCTTCTCTGTCATTTGTATTTCTGTTTAGCATCTCTAATTCCTGTAATAGTTTTGAGTTGAGTTGTAATTTTCTTTCGAGGTTGAAGCAATAGAAGTATTGAATAACCGGTTTGTTATATTGGTGCTTTCATCGTTCGTACTCCAACAATGGTGGTGATAGATCGATTCAGCGGTGGAAACCCAGAGGGTTGGATTTTTCGGGCTGAGTTGTACTTCACCTACCTTGGCTTCTCGGAGAAGGACTGGTTACCTCTTCCTTACCACTACCTTGACGGTGAAGCTCTTTCTTGGTTTGATTGGTTGTTTCGAAATAAGTAATTTTTTGATTGAAATTATTTTAAGGAGAAACTGAAGCTGCGTTTTCGCACTCGAACTAGAGAAGCATCTGGTGGGTGCTTAGCCGTTCACCAGCAGCGAAAGCTAGAGGAATATTTTCTAGCACGAGTTGCGGCTATTCCATCGTGGTGCAAGATTAGCACCTCACCCTCGCCTCAGTAGTGGAATAAACACTTAGACAATAACAACCTTAACTTGGCATATGAGGTGCTCGAGGAAATAGCGGATACGGCAACTAGTACCTTACAAGATGATGAAGCGGATGTTGAACCTAGTGCGTTACCAGAAAAGCATATCGATGTCGATTCCATGTACGGTATCGCTGATAGAAGTCATATTGAGGTTGAAATTCTTACAGAGTTACGAGTTGGTAATGAATTGATGACTAAGAAGGTAGAATTCTCATAAGAAGGGCAGGTGTTCGACAAAATATTTCATAATTGCTGCTCCATGGTACTCGCTGATAAATCTGATTTAGAAGATGGCGATTCTGAGGAAGACAAGGTGCCTGATGGACATCCCAGATGAACCGTTGACAAGAACTATGTCTCTCCAACTGATGCGGCAATTGCTTGCGATAATGAAGTTGAAATGAACACAACTAATTTTCTGGTACCTTTGATTAGTAGAGAGGATGTAGTGCCAAATGAGATTGCGAGCATTGCTGAAGTCACACATCCATTTGAAAATATCATACCGCTTCACATTCACAGGAATCCATGTGTGTGGAATTTTTTTTATAAGAATTTTATGCTGGCTAATGAGGTTTCAGATATTGCGAGGTATGTTTCTGATGAAATTTTATTTGTTGGATATGAAGAACCAGTGTGGGATGAAGTGTTCACGTTAATAATTAAGCAACCATCACTATGTCATTTTCGGCTTGTTGTTTTTGGTTGCATAATACCGTATCGCCATATTACTTTACCCTATAAAATGTTGGCTATAGATTTGAATTTGGTACACTCATTATCTGTTCGTGTTGGACTCTTCATATCGACTCCATCTACCATGGTTGACTTATCTCAAGCTCTGATGGTACAGGGTCATCACGTTGTACTAAGTTGTTTCAACGATGAAAAATCTTTGAATTGGGTTTTACAAGTAAAGAGGTATTTTTATTTCTACTCCATATATAATGATTTCAAACTTCCTCTGACGTCCGTTTATATAGATGGCAATGTGCAAGTTAAAGGCTCAAAGAATGTGGTTCAACAGAAGCTATTTGCTACTAGCCTATTCAAGGGAGCTACAAATGTCAAAGAGGAAATGGTTCCAGCAATTGTTTGCCCAATCTTACAGAATCTTACTCATCGGATGGATTCAGAACATCTAGGGAAAGTTCTATCGAATCATTTGGAGTTTATTATTAGGTCTCGAGTTCTAAGTCTTCAGACTCTTATCAACCAACCTATAAATGAGCTTGAAATTGAGTTGAGCTATCTTGGGAAGCACATTATCATGGCACCAAGGATAAACTCCGAGATCTTAACTCTAAAAAGTCATCTAGAGTATGTGGATTCTAGCTCTATGACTCAAGTGTGGGATCCTGGACGGAAATGGTGTATGCATTCTTCTATTTTGCTATCTGATTTTGCATTGAAAAAAGATGTTTCAGATACATTGCAACTGAAGCTGCTTACATCACTATTGTTTGGCCCAATGAGTGAGGAATATTCATTTTCTTCCTGTTCGTCACTCTCTAGCAGCCAAGTTGTGTTAATGAATTTCTCTCGTACTAGAACGAAAGTGTTTTATCCACAAACCTGTCCACATTACAAATGTTCCTTGCACTATTTTATAGAGGATTTTAATCTTTGAAATACTTTTTGGAATGTTTTCGATGAGGCAGGACCTGCACGAGTGCTATCAGTTCAATTCTTACAAGCGGAGGTCGCAAAATATTTGTGCAGTTTATGGATGCGGTCAAAGAAATCCAATATGATGACAATATTGCAACATGGGAGAAAGCCACATCTTGCCATAAGTCTTACTGCAATTGTGCAATCACTGTGGTCATTGTTGCAATTAATTTTCAACTATGTGGACCTAATTGGTTACTTTGTGGATCAATAGCATGTAGTTTGTGAAGTGGCAGAAGAAGAACTTTATAATTGTGCACTGATATTCTTTAGTTTACTGATCTTGACTGTAGTAATCAGAGCATTTCAACAACAACACAAATTAACGGTACTCACAGACTGTTCGACGAAGATGGCTGAATTTATTAAACGTGAAAGTAATCCACTTGTCTCTTATTATGCTGGCATTCTAGGAGTAATATTGCCTTATCTATCCGCTAAGCTAGCACATCTGGTGCTTGACGTGCATGCGAGTATAGTTGAAGGTCACTTTGTAGTTGGTGATTGTATTTTTGTCAAACTTCCTATTTATTGGCAGCACTTTGTGAGATTACAACAATATCATCAATTGGGAAGGCACTACTTTGGTCCTTTTAAAGTGCTTCAGCATATTTGGGTTGTTGCCTTTAAATTTGAACTTTTCGAAGATGAACGAATATATCCTATTTCTCGCATATCTACGCTCAAGTGTTGCAATAACTAGCCTAACCAACAGAATGTGCTATTGCAGAACCTTGAAGGCAAGGTTCTCAATTCAGGGGGAGTATTGTTGTGAACAAGAATAATTTAGATAATACTTGTGGGCCAGTTATTTGAAAGGTTGGCCAAGCTGTTGGGCCAAGGGCTAGACCACATAGAAGCCCAAGGACAAGACAACCCAACAAGAGATCCATTTGGGATCCAGGTGGAGTAGGGAGAGACGTGACAAATGTTTAAAAGGAGAGTGGACTAAGGCTTCAGGAATTATGCATATTGTTGGGTAAAATGTCTGCTTCTCCTCATCTTCCTTCTCGAGTGTCTGTATCCTCTCATCCCCATTCTTAGTGTGAGCTTCTAATCCTTTCTTCTCTATCATTTGTATTTCTGTTTAGCATCTCTAATTCCTGTAATAGTTTTGAGTTGAGTTGTAATTTTCTTTTGAGGTTGAAGCAATAGAAGTATTGAATAATTGGTTTGCTACATTCTTACCGATAAATAATCATACTAAAATTTAGAAATATATCAAAAGATATTCTTATAAAATTTCTCCAAAGTCAAAAATAATATATCCGGTGAAATCCCACAAGTAAAATCTGGGGAAGGTGGGGTGAACGCAGACTGTACCCCTATCTTGTGAGAGATAGAAAGACTGTTTCCGATAGACCTTCGGCTCAAGCAAAGCATTTTCAAATCGATTTGAAAAAAATACGAGTAATTTTTTTCTCCAAAGTCGTTTTAAGAAAATGGTCCAAATGCCACTGTATAGACACAATTAAGATGACAAAGATTATAAACTCACTTGCACAATTTGATTAAGTTTTATCTCAACTACTCTAATAAATCTGCCAAGATTTGTTTTCCTAGGCCAAACTTCTTGTAGATTTTGTTTGGTACGTCGCAGATCTCAGCCCATTTTAAACCTTATTGTGGTATCATTGGCTTCAATTCTAGCTGACTTTGCTTATTGATTTCCAAAACAAATAAAGTTGAGTTAAGAAAATCATGATTTTCACCCTTTTGTCCAGCGTTGTTAGCAAGGCAGTATACATCCTACCCTCCCTATACCCCACCTGCAGAAATTTATTGGGTTATTGTTGTTGTTGTTGTTATTGTTGTTGTCCGGAGTTGTTGATATTTTACATAACCAAATGGTAAAAGTCGAGATACTCTTTAGTGAGGAAACATTTACTACTCAACATAATATTAATAGGTGGACAATGCTTAATTACCAAAAAAAAAGGTGGACGATGCTTTTGCTCAATTTCTTTTTGGTACTAGCTTCAGAAAAAAGATAAAGAGAAAGATCAACTTATCAACCCAAAAAATGTGGTTTAGATATATCATTTTCTTTGTTGTATGACTTCCGATGTCCAATTAACTAATTTTACAAGGCAAATGGATTGGAGTTCTGGAAAAAAAAAGGACAACATAAAATATAACCTACTACATGATATGTTATATCTTTCATAGTGATTGATATATTCCAGAATACCTAAAACAATAGTTCAATGGTAAAATCATGAAATTCAACCTTCAAAATCGAACCTAGTAGCATGAAATGGACCAAGGAAGCAGATGCTTATACTAACTTTTTTTTAAAATATTTTTTTACAAGGTACCATTAAACTTAATTATTCATGTAGTACATATTTGCTTGATTTGTTGGCCTTTAATCTCAACAAAATCATCATCTAAATTACCAGAGAAACTTTCAACTTCCTTTCTATGTTGAATTCTTAATCTCTATACTCTAGGAGCAGATAAAATTAGAAAGAGACTCCCTCTATTAAGCCAAGATATGGACAATGAAAGCAGGGGCGGAACTACTAAGAAAGAAGGGAGGTTCAATTAAATCCCCTTGGCGGGAAATTATACTTAGCAAAAAGGTTAAAAATAAAAGTTTTTGGTTATATATAAAATGTTGAAAAGCTGCTTTAGGTTACAAGTTTCGAACCCAATTATGTCATTCTAGTATTTTCTTTTAATCCCATTGCATCAATTTCTGGCTCCGCCACTGAGTATAAGTACCATTTAGGTTTCTATGGCAAGTATGCCAGACACAGTCATCGGTCCAAAAGCATTTCATCATCAATCACCATAAAAGAAGCATCTAATCAGTATTGTACAGCAGGCAACATTTTTATAAAGAACATTTTATCTGGAGACAGATAGGCCATGGCATTTTTGGAGGAGAGGGAATAGAACTTTGAAGTAGCGGATATGGAATTAGAGCTACAGATTTCAACAAAAAAACTATGACACTGAACCTGACAAAAAGATACAAAGAAGAATCTTACCATTCAGCACTTGCTCAGATATCGAAGAGGTTATTACACTGAGCACGTTGTTCATTGTGGTTTTTATATTTTTATGTTCACAGAAATTTTCTTGTATGACTGGATTTTCTTAGCTGCCTCCCTTGATGGCCTACGCAGAGATGATAGTCCAAAATGTACAGGTTCAAACCTCAATAAAGGATTGCACTCTAGACCATCAGATGATATGCTAATGGAGTTCAAACCATTTTCTAGCACTGGATCACTTGTTGGAGGGTGCAAAGCACATTTGTCTTGTACATCAAAAGAATCTTCATTTGAGTTTCAGTGCCTTAGTATTAAGCCGAGCAGATTGCCTCCTTATACAAGGTCTGCAAAGACAACAAAATCGCTAGGAGAATTCTCTTACCAATATTTAGAATCTGAACATTACAGAAACCAACAATATATTCTTCAGGTTAACACGCACAACCTAACCTTTTGTTTCCCGCCTTATCCTCATATTGAACTTGCTCAGAAGAGCCCACACCTATGCGTCAGAGGTGGGAAAATAATATAAAATAATAGTTCCTAAGTACTTATTGACAACAAATATCAGATCAAACTAGAGGTTACACTCACTCTTCGACCAAGGCCTTCTTTTAAGATTTATAGCTTTCTCATCATCTCCATTTCCTAACAGTAAATCTCCTGTCTCCTCACACTTCATGGATTTCACCTTCGAATGGTGACAGCAAAACAATAAATTAATACCAACTCTACGACATTACTGCATTATGAAAATTTGCTTATGTACCTCATCATTCAGATTTTGGCACATATTTGTTCTTGGTTGCTCCTGATTAACGAAGAAAACATCCTTGGTAAAAAAGAAATGACATATTTCTAAGCCAAAATAATTTGAACAACTTTAAACTGTATTCACCTCTGCTTCAGACTTTCTAGCCTTAAGTAAACTCTTTGTGCATCCAAACTCATGTTGTAATGTTTTTAGCTGATATCAGCCAAATATCACTAACATCAGCTTATGGAGAAATCTAACCTTAAAAGAATATCAGGTGAAAGCATCAGATTGCTTACCCTATCTTTATTTGAATTTAGTTCCTGAGGGGAAAGAAAAAAGAAAACCAAATAGTTTTAGCACCATGAAAGGAAATCAAATGTTCAGTTAACGAAACAAAACTCTGAAGGGGTTGGAAACTGGAAGAGAAAACAAACCGCAAGCATTTTATTGTTTGCTTGAGCATGCTGCTGATTTTGTTGCTGCAATTTCTGCACATTAGTTCTCAGTTTCTCTATATCTACTCCAGTAATTTCAATGATTTTGCTATAGAGAACAAGAATCAAGGAACAATGCAACTAATCACAAGTATAAGGCATGAGTACTACTACAAAGCACAAAAGGCAACCTACAAATTTCACAAAAGAAAAAAAAACTAAATGTCATTCATCTGCCAATAAAAGGATACTTTCTTTCTGCTAACATTTTCATCAACACCAGATTTTCCTGGGTCAAATTCCCCATGAAGCAAATTAAGCTAAGTCCATACATTTATTAACACAATAAAGCACTAAACAAACACAAAAAAGTGTACCTTCTGGATCATTTCTATATACTCTTTAGAAGCAGTTAGGATATGTTCTGGCTTCTTATCTTGGCTAGTGAATATCTTTTGCAGCGGTAAGTTGCTGATATCACCAAGCTTTTTTCTTGGAGTATTCCCCAAATTAGTCTTCATTGCTTTTCCTACTTTTGCTTAGTTCATCATTTTTCCCTTTAAGCAGTGGTGGAGCTAAGTGGAGGAAAGCGAATTCAGTTGAATTCCTTTGTCAAAAATTTATACTATGAAAATAGGAAAAACAGTTTGTTGGTTACATATAAGCTGTTGAATTCCTTGATATTAGGAAAAGGTATAGTCAAGTGACATAGGGTTCAAAAATTGCTTTAGATCACACGTTCAAATTCCATACTTGACATTATATTATTTTTTGTATTCCCCTTACAAATTACTCGCTTCGCCATTCCCTTAAGAACCCTAATTTCTTCGTAAGAAACAAATTTTCCTTTACTTTTACAACTAACTTCAACTCTTTAACATCAGAGAATCAAATAACTATGCTTAAATTAATAATTAGAATTTGGCTGCTTGAATAATTAGAACTATTTGGTAAATAAATTCACATTTATGGCTGAAATTCACAACATAAGATAATTATTTAATCTTTTATAATAAGCAATAAGAACTCAAATAAAAATCCAGAAAATAGGAATGTGAATTATGGTTTTAGTCAAATTTGGGAATGGAAGAGGGAATTTACAACTCGATTTCGCCGGAGAAAAGATTTGTGAAGAGTTTCGTCGGAACCTCGCCGCCGAGGGGGGAGGCGTCAACTTCGCGGCCGAAATACAATTTGAAATTGGGGCCGAATATAAGTCGCGACTTTGGGTCCGTATTTGCAGTCCATTTGTAATATTAGCTTGTTGGGCCTGACTCGGCCCGATGAGATCCATGCCCATGTATTTTGGATGATTTGCACAAATAAGATGATTTAGGGTGTGTTTGGTATAACAAAAAATATTTTCTTGAAAACAATTAGTAATACTACTCATTTTTTGGTGTTTGGTACGCAAATTAAGGAAAATAATTTCTCAAAAATATTCATAGATAATTTAGATACAATAAACATGAAGCCATAAACTTTCGAACCAACAACCTTCCAAACCCACCAATTTTATAAATTTTCGAACCCGTAAACTCTATAATTTTTAAACCCCCAAACTTCCAAACATATAAACCTCTGAACTCATAACTTTGGAACACGTAAAATTTCGAACCTGTAAACTGAAAAAAAAAAAACCAGAACTAAAAATATATAAATAAAAAAAATTTGATGGGGGGGGGGGGGGAAGGGGGGCAAAAAAACAAAAAAATAGAAAATTGAAAATAAAAAAAGAAGTAATTTTTTTTGCGGGGGAGAAGGGTAGCAGGGTGAGTGGTGACAGAAAAGAAAAAGTATTGAAATTTGAAAAAAAAAAAAAAAATTGGAGAGAGGGGTTGGGAGAGGTGGGGGTAGGGGAGAGAAGGGAGAGAGGGTTGGTGTTGGATGTGAGGGTAGGTGAGATTTTAGGAAAATATTTTCCTAACTTTTTCTAGGGAAGTCATTTTCCTCCATTTTTAGAAAAATATGATATCTATGTGTAAGCACGTAATTTTTGACCCGCACAAATTTTAGAGTTAGTTTTATTATTTTAATATTTTTAAAATATTCACTTGAGTTTATTATAATATAATTTTAGTCTATTTTAGTTATAATCTTAAGACATAAATTAAAAAATACAAAATAGTTTTATTTATCATGTTTCTCACCTTACTATATTTTCATTTTTAGTTTAAGGTCAATTAGTATATTTATAGTAATAGTATTTTTATTCTACCATGACTTCAACATATTTTTCTCTACTTTTTATTCTAGTATAACCTTTTAAAAAAATACCAAAAATAGTTGCACTTTTAAGTTTTAGATTTAATTTTATTATATGTATTTTTAGACAATTGGGTTTAGTTTTGAACTTTCAGCTTTCTTAGCCCAAAATAGGCTAAATCTGAGCCCTAATTCGAGCAGCCCAACCATCCTTAACCCCATGACCCATGCCCAAGACCCATAACCCATAACCCATATGAGGCATCTCACTTAATAATTTAATCCTAGCCCTTTATCTTCTTCCAATCCAATAGCCAATACTCTCTCTCCACTACCACATAAAAATCAAATTAACACCCAAAACCCTAACCCTAATAGACCAAACCAGCCGCACCCTCTTCTTCACACCCCACTGCCGCCTCCCCCACTACACAAACTCGCCGAAAACATGCGAGTTAACTCACCCACTCACCCCACGTGGTCCCCCTCGTCTCTTTCTGCCACGTAGTCTAATGACCTCTTACATAAGAATACTCCTCTATGTGATTACCGCGTTTCTTATTCTATGTTGGACAGATATTGAAAAAATGGGAGCCATAGGATCAAGATATTTTGATCCTAGGTTTTCACTTGTCTAGAATCGGTCCATTCATAAGGAATTTCGGATTTTGGAGATTTTTGGGGTTTTTAGAGAAGAATTCAGATTTTTCTTGGGAGGAATGTATGAGAAGTTTCTGGAGAGCTATATATTCTCATTTTTCAGATTTTAGAGGGGGTTGAGAGAATTGAAGTGTTTTCAAAGCTAGGATTTCAAGAGAGTTATTCGGCCCATTGTTCATTTTCAAATTGCCTTGTTAGTGAACCCCAAACGTAGGTTAGCCTTTAGGTTATTCTTATTTGCATCATATCATTATGACCTAGCAGGTCCTGGTCCTAGGTACCGTGTCCTTTGTAGGAAGCCTGTCCAAATTATGTCAAATGGGCCCGCCGGCCCAAAAGGACATTCAATCATCCTATGTGCTAAATGTTGCATCTTTGATGGTAGAAAGGTCATTTGGCGGATTGATGTTTGGAAAAGAAGGGTGAAAAATGAAGCAAGAGAGAATATTGAGGGTTTTGTCACTTTTTAGTTTCTTGCCCCGTTTTTTAAAAGAAAAAAAACAAAAAGATTTTACACTTTTTTTATCATTTTCAAAAAAAGGCAAAAAAAAGTTTTCCAAATTAGTTGCATATTTCAAAGCTTTCTCCCATATCCAGTCCTCCCGAACTACGCATACCTGATTCTCGTCTTTCGGGGCGGGATACGTAGGCAGCCCACATAACGTCCGGTCTTCCTAACGAGTCTTAAGTTCTTGGCTTCGAGGGTCGTAGCCAAATCTTGCATGTTTGGCCACATTTGGCCACATCGGTCGTCTTTGCAAAATAAGGATATTTTTGTAAAAGTGGCTTGTTAACTCATGTTTTAGAGTCCTAAGTCCACAACAAGATGTCCTCTTAGTTTAAGGTCCATTCCTGTTGAATTTGCATGTTCAGCCATTTTTGGCCACATTGGCATTTTCTCTAAAGGGGTCATTTTGCAAAGTAATCCTGGGGATTATGATTCCTTGAAGTTTAAGGACATATAGGCCTTCATTAGGTATTTTCATGTCTTATAGGTCACCTTTGTTGAGTTTGCACTAATAGCCACCCTTGGCCACGTAGGTCATTTTGTAAAAATAGCCCAATCATATCTTGCATGTGTCCAATAGGAGGTGTTGTGGCGTCGTATAGTATCTTGAGTCACTAAATATATTTCTCGGATCCATTTATCAGAGCTCGAGCACGACAGATACCCCAGGACCATTCTAGTCAAGACCGTTGCATACACGAGTTGCTTGAGGATACTTTTATATTGAGTCTATTTTCATGTTTTCTTTTACTTTCTCATCTTGTTCAGTAGTATTGAGTCTTTTAGGTGGTGTTAAAGTCTTTCATAGTCTAGCTGAGTCTGTCGAGTTTTTTTTTGTCATCGTATTTCCCATTTTGTATTTGAAAAAAAAGGTATAAATGAAAATCCAAAAAGATTTTATTTTTAGTTTATTCTGTCCACCACATTTTCGGAATTACGCTTGGTGTGATTCATGTGGAAAATGATACGTAGGCAACCTACATCAGGTTCGATCGAATTATTTTTAAAATTAAAAAAAAGGAAAAAAGAAAAACGAAAAGATGAATATTGGGATGTGAGATGTGAGAAATGATAGGAAAGGAAAGAATGATAAGCAGGAAGAAAAGAGTGGGAAGGAAAAGATGTAAGCCAAGGAGCGTTAAAGAGAAATCCAAAGAGGGAGGCTAGAACAAGCAAATTGGTATGATGCCCTATGACCTTCATACCCTCAAAGTCATTTTAAAACCGTTAATTGTGACTAGGTGCATTGCACATAATGTGAGAATATCTTATGTTAAATGCCCTAACACTAACGTGATGATTTCACTTTGTTCCTACGCACCATGGGTATTGTGGAAGTGAGCGGAGTTGCCTTTACTGTATTTCAAATGTCAGGCGCAGCATATCGGTGGTAACAAATCTATGAAGAAGATAGACCAACCGATGCAACACCACCAACTTGGGCTCGGTTTTCGGAAATGTTCTTGAAAGCATTTGTTCCCCAGACTCTCCGAGATGCGTGGTGCATAGAGTTTGAACGATTGCGTCAGGGCACTATGACAGTGTCAGAATACGCTATCAGGTTCAGTGAGTTAGCCCGTCATGTACCTATCTTATTTCCTACAATCAGAGAATGGGTTCACAGATTCATTGAGGGGATCGATTATAATATTAAAATATACATGGCTCAGGAGTTGCAAACTGATACTCCATTTCAATAAGTAGTGGAGATTGCAAGGAAGATTGAGGGTGTTTTAAGCTAGGAAAGAGAGTCTAAGGAGGCCAAAGGTCTCGAAGATCTGGAGGGTTCAGTGAATTTTTCTCTTCAGCTAGGACCCATTATAGCGGAGGCTCGAGCACTCGGTCAGCTCATTTCGCATATCAGATTACTCGGGGTGCTCCAGTTTATAGTGCACCACCGGCACGAGATTCTTACAGTGGTTATTCCACTTATCCGGCACAGACTCAGTACGAGCAGCCGCGACCTCAGAGGGGTTGTTATGAGTGTGGTGATACTAGGCACATCATGAGAGATTGTCCCAGACTTGGGAGGGGTGGATTTCATAAGAACACTCCAGCTACAAGCTGTCACGACATAAATTTTCCCTCCATATGACATCGTGACGGCACCTAGTCTCTACGACTAGGTAAGCCTAACATCATATTAAATGAAAAAACAAAACTTTTAACAACTAACTGTTCAACAATACACAGCAATTCCAAAACACGAAACATCGTGAATCACAAACTACAAAAAGAAAATCTAGTATCTCTATACATCACAATCTATCAAAAGAAAATACAGAAGATAATGGGCATTGGGAAGAGTAGAAGGGGACTCCGAGGTCTGCGGATGCGGCAGATATACCTTAAAGTCTCCAAAGTTGTCCCGGCTCACTGATAGTGCGGTTGATAAGGAGCACCTGGATCTGCATATGAAAAATATGTGCAGAAGAGTTGCATGAGTACACCACAATCGGTACCCAGTAAGTGCCAAGCCTAACCTCGGTAGAGTAATGACGAGGTCAGGTCCGGGCCCTACTGGAATATGATAATAAATCAAGGCAAAAATGAAATATCGTAGTAAAATTAAGACTGAAATTTATCAAGAAAGACTTCATAGAAGGTAACAGCTCAATACACAGAGATAACAACAGGGGATCTCCCGAGATACTGTCTCGTAGTCCCAAACATAAATTTGCAGGGGGAGATCTCCCGGAATACCGTTCCATAGTCCCAAAGTAAATATGCAAGACATGGGGATCTCCCGGAAAACTGTTCCGTAGTCCAAAAGTAAATATGCAGTACAAGAGGATCTCCCGGAATACAGTTCTGTAGTCCCAAAGTAAATATGCAGTACAAGGGAATCTCCCGGAATACCGTTCCGTAGTCCCAAAGTAAATATGCAGTACAGAGGGATCTCCCGGAATACCGTTCCGTAGTCCCAAAGTAAATATGCAGCGCAAAAATAGAGATACAACTACATCATGAAATCTTACGATTTAGACTAAGTACCAGTCAAGGAAGAAGCAGGAAATTCACTAAGCATGCTGCACAGAGTTCACATAAGAAATTAAGACACGTAGACATATTGTATTAGACTAAACAGAATAGCTACACATATTGGAATAACTCAATTAAGAATGAAAATAGACTAATACTCATTAAAATGGTGTAACACAAAATAAAAGAAAAACAGATTGCTGCTCAGTAAGAAAATCGGGTTTTTCCACAACTAGCCTGTGTACGTACTCGTCACCTTACGTACACGGCGCTCACATATCACAATAGTTCCATATCTTAACGTGATTTTTCCCACACAAAGTTAGGCAAGCCACTTACCTCGAACCAAGATCAATCAATCGGTCAAAATGCCTTTTCCACGAATATCCGACTCCGAATGATCCAAATCTAACCAAAATAATTACATATCATAAATACAATTATAATAGACTAATTTAATTAATGAAATCAAGATTTTAATAAAAATTCCGAAATCCGTCCTAAAAAGTCGACCCGGGCCCACGTCTCGAAATCGGGTAAAAGTTACCAATTAAGAACACCCATTCGCTCACGATATCACTCGTACAAAAATCATCTAAATCTGATGTCTAAAATCCATTCAAAACTCAGAAATTCAATTGGGGAACTGTTTCCCCCATTTTCCCAACTTTTCAATCCTAATCCGAAATTAAATGGAGAAAACGACTATAGATTAATGAAATACAACCAAAAACAAGTTAGGAATCGTTACCCCAAAGTTTTCTCTGAATTCCCTCAAGAAATCGCCTTCTCCCGAACTCAAAAAGCAAATTTGTGAATATGAACCCCAACCCTCAATTCTGCCCCTTTTCTGCCCAGCGATCTTCGCACCTGCGGAAAATCCCTCGTAGGTGCGGAAATTACTTAAGAGGGCTGGGTCCGCATCTGCGGCAGAGGGCTGCACCTGCGCGTGCACGCCTGCGGAATACTGTCTGCTTCTGCGGTCTTCCTCCGCGCGTGGGAGTCCTTGGGCACATCTGCGGGCATCGCAGATGCGGAAATTCCTCACACCTGCGACCCCTGGTCAAGCCTCCAAATTCCGCATATATGCCTGGTCTTCTGCACGTGCGAGCCTGCACCTGCGGTCTCCCCTCCGCAGGTGTGAAACACTAGAACCAACAAAAAAACTTAGCAGCTTTCCTAAGTCCAAAATTCATCCGTTAAGCATCCAAAATACACCAGAGGCCCCGAGACCTCAACCAAACATACCAACAAGTCCTAAAACACCATACGAACTTAGTCGAATCCTCAAACCACATCAAACAACGCATCACAAATCATCATCCGATTCAAACTTAAAGAACTTGAAACTTCCAAATTCGACAACCGATGTCGACACCAACCAAACCACGTCCGATTGACCCCAAATTTTGCACACAAGTCATATTCAACATTACGGACCTACTCCAATTTCCGGAATCAGAATCTAACCCCGATATCAAAAATTGCACTACCGGCCCGAAACTCTAAAAATTTGACTTTCACCATTTCAAGCCTAAATGAGCTACGGACCTTCAAAACACAATTCGGACTCGTCCCTAAACCAAAAATCACCTAACGGAGCTAACGGAACTGACGAAATTCCATTCTGGAGTCATCTTCACATAGTTCCAATAACGGTCCAAAACCTAAGGCATAAACCTCCATTTAGGGACTAAGTGTCCCAAAATACTCCGAAACCAAAAACAAAGACTTCCGCAAAGTTAACTAAGCAGAAAAAGGTATGGGGAAAATAGTAAATAGGGGATCGGGGATATTACTCTCAAAATGACAGGCCGGGTCGTTACATCCTCCCCCTCTTAAAACAATCGTTCGTCCTCAAACGAGCATAGAGACATACCTGAAGTGGTGAAAAACTGAGGATAACAGTTGCGCATATCCTGCTCGGTCTCCCAAGTCGCCTCCTCGATCGGTTGCCCCCTCCACTGAACCTTCACAGAAGCAATGTTCTTTGATATTAACTTCCTGACCTGCCTATCTAAAATAGCCACTAGCTCCTCAACATTAGATAGATCCTTGTCCAACTGGACTGAGCTGAAATCCAATACGTGAGTCGGATCACCGTGATACTTTCAGAGCATCAAAATATGAAATACCGGATAAACTCCTGCTAGACTGGAAGGTAAGGCAAGCTCATAAGCAACCTCCCCAATACGCCGCAACACCTCAAAAGGACCAATGAACCTTGGGCTCAGCTTGCCCTTCTTTCTAAATCTCATAACACCCTTCATAGGCGAAACCCGGAGCAAGACACGCTCTCCAACCATGAATGCAACATCGCAAACCTTTCGGTCTGTGTAACTCTTCTGTATGGACTGGGCTATGCGAAGTCTATCCTGAATCACCTTAACCTTATCCAAGGCATCCTGAACCAAGTCCGTACCCAATAATCTGGCCTTGCCTCAGCTCGAACCAACCCACTGGGGACCGACATCGCCTACCATACAGAGCCTCATACGGTGCCATCTGAATGTTGTACTGATAACTAGTGTTGTAAGCAAACTCCGCAAGTGGAAAGAACTGGTCTTAAGCACCCCCAAAATCTATCACACAAGCTCGGATCATATCCTCCAGTATCTGAATAGTGCGCTCAGACTGCCCGTCCGTCTGAGGGTGAAACGTTGTGCTCAACTCAACCCGAGTACCCAACTCTTGCTGTACAACTCTCCAGAACCGTGATGTAAACTACGTACCCCAGTCAGAGATGATAGATACCGGTATGCCATGAAGTCTGACGATCTCACAGATGTAGATTCGAGCTAGCTGCTCGAAAGAATAAGTAGTCATCATAGGAATGAAATAAGCTGACTTGGTCAGCCTGTCTACAATCACACAAACTGCATCAAACTTTTGCTGAGTCTGTGGGAGTCCAACAACGAGTCAATAGTGATTCGATCCCATTTCCACTCCGGAATCTCTATCTTCTTAAGCAACCCACCCAGTCGCTGATGCTCACACATCACCTGCTGGCAATTTAGACATCTAGACGCATACTCTACTATGTCCTTCTTCATCCCCCCTCCACCAATAATGTTGCCTCAGGTCCTGATACATCTTCGCGGCACCCGGAAGAATGGAGTACCGTGAGCTGTGAGCCTCCTAAATAATCAACTCACGCAAACCATTTACATTGGGCACACATAGCCTGCCCTACATCCTCAATGCAGCATCACCTCTAATAGTGATCTCCTTAGCATCACCGTACTGGACCGTGTCCTTAAGGACAAGCAGATAGGGGTCATCATACTGACGCTCCCTGATACGATCATAAAAAGAAGACCGAGAGACCAGACAAGCCAATACTCGACTCGGCTCAGAAAAATCCAATCTCATAAACTGGCTGGCTAAGGCCTGAACATCCAACGCCAATGGCCTCTCTGCTGCTGGTAGATATGCTAAACTCCCCAAGCTCTCTTCCCGATGACTCAAAGCATCGGCCACCACATTGGCCTTCCCAGGATGGTACAAAATGGTGATGTCATAATCCTTAAGCAGCTCTAACCACCTCCTCTGACGCAAATTAAGATCCTTCTACTTGAACAGATGCTGCAAACTCCGGTGATCTGTATAGATCTCACAAGGGACATGGTACAAATAGTGCCTCCAAATCTTCAAGGCATGAACAATAGCTACTAGCTCAAGGTCGTGGACAAGATAGTTCTTTTCATGCACCTTCAGTTGTCTAGACACGTAGGTAATCAACCTACGGTCCTGCATCAACACCGCGCCGAGGCCAACTCGCGACGCATCACAATAAACTGTATAAGACCTCGAACCTGAAGGCAATACCAATATTGGTGCTGTAGTCAAAGCTGTCTTGAGCTTCTAAAAGCTCTCCTCACACTCCTTTGTCCACCTGAACGGGGCACCCTTCTGGTCAGCCTGTTCATAGGTGCTGCATTAGAAGAAAATACCTTAACAAACCGACGGTAATACCCCGCCAAACAAAGGAAACTCCGAATCTCCGTAGGTGAGGACAGTCTGGGCCAACTCTGCACTGTTTCAATCTTCTTCGGATCCACCTGGATCCCATAAATCGGTACTATATGACCCAAGAATGCCACTAAGTCTAGCCAAAACTCACACTTTGATAATTTTGCATATAACTTCTTTTCTCTTAAGGTCTGAAGCACAGTCCTCAGGTGTTGCTCAGGATTCTCCCGACTCTGGGAGTATACCAGAATGTCGTCAATAAACATAATGACAAATGAGTCAAGATAAGCCCGAAACTTACTGTGCATCAAGTGCATAAAAGATGTCGGGGCATTGGTCAGCCCAAAAGACATCACAAGGAACTCGTAGTGACCATATTGAGTCCGGAAGGCAGTCTTCGGGATATCTGGCTCCCAAATCTTCAACTGACGATAGCCGGAACATAAATCAATCTTGGAAAACACTCTGGCACATGTAACTGATCAAAAAGTCATCAATACAAGGAAATGGATACATGTTCTTCACTGTGACTTTGTTCAACTGGCGGTAATCAATACACATCCGCATAGAACCATCCTTCTTCTTTACAAATAAGACAGGAGCACCCCAAGGTGACACATTGTGCCGAATGAAGCCCTTATCAAGCAATTCCTGTTACTGCTCCTTCAACTCCTCCATTTCAGGAGGAGCCATACGATATGGAGGAATAGAGATGGGCTGAGTGCCTGGCAACAAATCAATGCCAAAATCAATATCTCTGTCGGACGGCATGCCCGGAAAATCAGATGGGAACATATCTGGAAAGTCCCTCACTACTGAAACTGACTCAACTGTTGGGGTATCAATACTGGCGTCTCTTACATATGCTAGATACGCCTCACACCCATTCTCAACCATTCGTTGAGCTTTAAGAAATAAAATAACTCTGCTGGGAGTATACTCTAAGGTACCTCTCCACTCTAATTGTGAAAATCCTAGCATAGCCAGTGTCGCGGTCTTAGTGTGACAATCAAAAATAGCATAATGGGGAGACAACTAGTCCATGCCCAAAATAATATCAAAGTCCACCATGTTGAGCAATAATAAATTGACTCTGGTCTCAAAACCAGTAAGAGCAATCAAACACGATTGATACATGCGGTCCACAACAAGAGAATCTCCTACAGGAGTAGACACATAAACAGGGGAACTCAAAGAATCCCGAGATATGCCCAAATACGGTGCAAAATAAGAGGACACATAAGAATATGTAGAGCCTAGGTCAAATAATACCGACGCATCTCTATGACATACCGGGACAATACCTGTAATGATAGAATCAGAAGCGACTGCCTCTGTACGAGCATGAAGGGCATAATATCTGGCATGGCCTTCCCCTCTAGGGCGACCTCCACCTCCCCAACCTCCACCTCGAGTTGGCTGAGCAGGTGGGGTGGCAGCTGGTGCTGTAATCATAGCCTGAGGACCGATAGAGCACGTTATAGTTGAGACGTCTATGGAGGTACACCCCTCCTAAATCTAGGGCATTCCCTCACCATATGGAGAGTGTCACCACACTCAAAACATGCTCTGGGAAGGCGTGGTTGCTGTGACTGTCTTGGGCCAGGTCTGCTAGACTAGCCACTAGGAACACCCCGTGCAGGAGGCACACACTAGATACTGGCGGTGCATAATAAGGCTCCTGGGGTCCAGAAGGAGCTGGAACACCGCTGGCGGCTGGAAGAGCTGAATGAACGGGGTGACTCACATAACCCCTACCATGGCGAGCTGCTGGGACACGAGCTCCAGAATAATAAACAGTCTCTCGAGACCTTTTGGCCTTCCTCTCCTCTCTATCCCGGGCAAGCATGCCCTCCAATCTCCTGGCAATACTCACAACCTACTGATAAGAAATATCCTTCTCCAACTCTCTGGCCATACTAATCCGGATGCTAGGATGGAGTCCCTCAATAAACCGTCGAACCCTCTGTCGAACTGTGGCAACCAAGACCGGTGCATGTCGGGCCAAATCACTGAAGTGAACTGCATACTCTGACACAGTCATAGCACCCTGGCGCAGCTGCTCAAACTCCGTGCTCCATGAGTCCCTAAGGCTCTAAGGGACATACTCTATCAAAAATATGTCCGAGAACTGAGTCCATGTAAGTGAAGCTGCCTCAGGTGGACTACTCAATTCATAAGCATGCCATCACTGATAGGCTACTCCTGTAAGCTGGAATGTAGTAAAAGAAACCCCGCTCGTCTCCGCTACGCCCATAGTACGGAGAATACGATGACACTCTTCCAGAAAACCCTGAGGATCATCTGTAGCCAATTTGCTGAAGGTAGGTGGGTGGTACTTTTTATACCTATCAAGTCTGAGCTGCTCCACCTCAGAAGTTGTTGCCCTAACCTTGGGCTGAGCTGGAGCTACCGGCTGCATTGGTACAATCTCTGGAACCTGGTCGACCTGAACTCGCTGCTCTGGAGTACCGGCGACGGGACTCTGTGCTCCTACCCCGACCTGAGATGTGGAAGGAGCAAGTGGAATCAAACCAGCCTGAGCTAAGGTGCTGAACTTGCTCAGCAACTGGCCTAGAGTCTCCTAGAGGGCTGGTGTAGGAATAGGTGCCTCAGGTGTCTACTCTCCAGCTGGAGCTACTGGGGGCCCCTCTGTAGAAGCTCGTGCGGGTGCTCTGGATGCACAACGTGGACGTCCTAGGCCTCTACCCTGGCCCCGGCCTCTCACGGCTCTAGTAGGGGATGCGGGTGCCTGGTCATCAGATCCGCTTGTACGTGTCCTCACCATCTGTGAGAGAATAGAATACAGAAGTTTAGAATTTTTGAAGTCAACAATTTTCGCATGACAAGGAATCAAAGTAGAGAAATTTTCCTAACAGTTCCATAGCCACCCGAAGATAAGTACACACGTCTCCGTACCGATCCGCGAGACTCTAATAAACCAGCTTGTGACTCACGACACCTATGAACCTAGAGTTCTGATACCAACTTGTCATGACACAAATTTCCCCTCCGTATGACGTCATGACGACACCTAGTCTCTACGACTACGTAAGCCTAACATCTGCAGAATAATGAAATAAAAAAATAAAATTTTTAACAACTAACTGTTCAACAATACACAACAATCCCAAAACCCGGAACATCGTGAATCACAAACTACAGAAGGAAAATCTAGTGTCTCTATACATGAGAGTCTATCAAAAGAAAATACAGAAGATAATGGACATGGGGAAGAGTAAAATGGGACTCTGAGGTCTACGGACGCGGCAGATATACCTTAAAATCTCCAAAGTTGTCCCAGCTCACTGATAATGCGGCTGATAAGGAGCACCTGGATCTGCACACGAAAAATATGTGCAGAAGAGTAGCATGAGTACACCACAATTGGTGCCCAGTAAGTGCCAAGCCTAACCTCGGTAGAGTAGTGACGAGGTCGGGTCCGGGCCCTACTGGAATATGATAATAAAGCAAGGCAAAAATAAAATATCGCAGTAAAATTAAGACTGAAATTTAACAAGAAAGACTTCATAGAAGGTAACAGCTCAATACACAGAGATAACAACAGGGGATCTCCCGAGATACCGTCTCGTAGTCCCAAACGTAAATGTGCAGGGGGATCTCCCGGAATACCGTTCTGTAGTCCCAAAGTAAATATGCAAGAAAGGGGGATCTCCCTGAATACCGTTCCGTAGTCCCAAAGTAAATATGCAGTACATGAGAATGTCCCGGAATACCGTTCCGTAGTCCCAAAGTAAATATGCAGTACAGAGGGATCTCCAAGAATACCGTTCTGTAGTCCCAAAGTAAATATGCAACGCAAAAATAGAGATACAACTGCATCATGAAATCTTACAATTTAGACTAAGTATCAGCCAAGGAAGAAGCAGGAAATTCACGAAGCATGTTGCACAGAGTTCACATAAGCAATTAAGACACGTAGACATGTTGTATTAGACTAAATAGGATA
Source organism: Nicotiana tabacum (assembly GCF_000715075.1). Lineage (NCBI taxonomy): Eukaryota > Viridiplantae > Streptophyta > Magnoliopsida > Solanales > Solanaceae > Nicotiana > Nicotiana tabacum. The sequence goes on from NC_134092.1 coordinate 123,053,463, forward strand.
GCTACACATATTGGAATAACTCAGTTAAGAATGAAAATAGATTAATACTCATTAAAATGGTGTAACTCAAAATAAAAGGAAAACAGGTTGTTGCTCAGTAAGAAAATAGGGTTTTTCAATAACTAGCTTGTGTACGTACTCGTCACCTCACGTACACGACGCTCACATATCACAATAGTTTCAAATCTTAAGGGGATTTCCCCCACACAAAGTTAGGCAAGCCACTTACCTCGAACCAAGCTCAATCAATCGGTCAAAATACTTTTTCCATCAATACCCGACTCCGAATGGCCCAAATCTAGCCAAAATAATTACATATCATAAATACAACTATAATACACTAATTTAATAAATGAAATCAAGATTTTAATAAAAAAATCGAAATCCGTCCTAAAAAGTCGACCCGGACCCATGTCTCGAAATCGGGTAAAAGTTACCAATTAAGAACACCCATTCGCTCATGATATCACTCGTACAAAAATCATCTAAATCTGATGTCTAAAATCTATTCAAAACTCAGAAATTCGATTGGGGAACTGTTTCCCCCATTTTCCCAACTTTTCAATTCAAATCCGAAATTAAATGGAGAAAACGACTATAGATTAATGAAATACAATCAAAAACAAGTTAGGAATCGTTACCCCAAAGTTTTCTCTCAAATCCCTTTAGAAATCGCCTTCTCCCGAGCTCAAAAATCGAATTTGTGAATATGAATCTCAACCCTCGATTATGCCCCTTTTCTGCCCAGCGATCTTCGCACCTGGGGGCCATGTGTCGCACCTGCGGAAAATCCCTCGCAGGTGTGGAAATCACTTAAGAGGGATGGTTCCACATTTGCGGCAGGGGGCCGCACCTACGCGTGCGTGCCTGCGGAACATTGTCCTCTCATGCGGTCTTCCTCCGCGCGTGCGAGTCCTTGGGCGCATCTGTGAATTCCTCGCACCTGCGACCCCTGGTCAAGCCTCCAAATTCCGCATCTATGCCTGGTCTTCCGCACGTGCGAGCCCACACCTGCGGTCTCCCCTCCGCAGGTGCAAAACACCAAAAACAGCAAAAAAACTCAGCAAATTTCCTAAGTCCAAAATTCATCTGTTAAGCATCGGAAACACACCCGAGGCCCCTGGGACCTCAACCAAACATACCAAAAAGCCCTGAAATACCATACAAACTTAGTCGAATCCTCAAACCACATCAAACAACGCTAAAATCACAAATCATCCTCCGATTCAAACTTAAAGATCTTGGAACTTCCAAATTCGACAACAGATGCCGAAACCAACCAAACCATGTCTGATTGACCCCAAATTTTTCATACAAGTCATATGAAACATTATGGACCTACTCCAACTTCCAGAATCGGAATCCGACCCTGATATAAAAAATTCCACTACCGGCCCGAAACTCCAAAAATTCGACTTTCGTCATTTCAAGCCTAAATGAGCTACGAACCTGCGAAATACAATACGGACACGCCCTTAAACCCAAAATTACCTAACGGAGCTAATGGAACTGACAGAATTCCATTCCGGAGTCGTCTTCATACAATTCCTCTACGGTCCAAATCTTAATGCTTAAACCTCCATTTAGGGACTAAGTGTCCCAAAACACTCTGAAACCAAAAACAAAACCTCCCGACAAGTCATCTAAGTAGAAAGAGTTACGGGGGAAACAGTAAATAGGGGATCGGGGCTGTTACTCTCAAAACGATCGGCAGGGTCGTTACACAAGCTTTGTTCCAGTTGATACTCCACGTGTACAGTCATCTAGAAGTGGGGGACATGCAGGTAGTAGGCGCCTAAGAGGTAGAGGCCCGACCCATTGATATAATCACTATAATTTGGCTGAGTCCAATACACCAGATGGTGTCATTACAGGTACGATTCTGGTTTTGTTATAAAAGGATATTTTCCCTTAATTTGATTTGGTTCTGAATATTGAGGTGAGTCCTCCTATTATGCTCTGCTTATGGGTGAGCTTCGTAATTTTGTGACCCACTTATATGTTTATACCTGTTGGGAGATTTAAAGATGTGACCCCTTGTCTGTCATTTTATTTTTGTACACCATTGAGGGCTATAAGTTCAAAAGTAATTTTTATTATTCATTACAGTGGGTTTAAAGTATTTTGGAATAATTTATTCTAATTTTTATGAATTATATGCCCTTTTATGATGTGAAATATTTAAACCGGGCTACAAGCCACGGTGGAAGTTATATAAGGACGAGGTCCTTGTGGTGAAATATTTATGAGTTTAAAATTTTTTCTTTGTGAAATTTAATTTGTATAATAATATTAATAGTGAGTCATACATGTTAGGCTTATTTGATAATTCTTGTATATTTTCTGTGCATATTCAGCCATTTTCGTGCTGTAAATATTGAGTTTTAACCTATGAGATGAGTGCCCAGGTGGCGTTAAATGTGACTCATTGATCCGAGTAAGTAATCATGAGGTCTTCATGCCTCATATTCTGTTGTCAGTGTTGTGAAAATTCGAAACGAGATGGTGGTTAATATGAGATTAATTGATGATGCTGGAATTAATTATGAACAGATTTTAAGACCAGAGATGTGGTGATGAGCATACATATGATGTGCTTCATGTCCTGATATCATTGTGATAATGTAGTGCTTGTAATGCTGAGATTAGTGTTATTGATATATACATTGTGGTGTTTTATTGGGTTGTGGAAGTATTGTTAGGAGTTGCTTTAGTGTTACTCTAGCAGGTGGTTAGGCCCAATTACAGGGAAAACTCTGCCGAAATTTCTGAAAGATTTGGCAGTTAGAAAAGATTTGGGAGATTAATATGTGCGAAAGAAGAGATAAATTATGTTATGTGTTTGAGGGTGAATGATCCTAAGCGAGGAAGAATGAAACACCCCAGAAAAATTTTAAAGTACTTCAACACTATCAAGAAAGTTGATGTGTGCATAGGCACGAGTTGCTATAGCCAGTTGAGACTAATACCGTGTGTTGTTGTGAAAATCAAGCCTTTTAAAAATGCTGGAGTGTAAGAAATTGATCTTAAAGTTTATAAATATGGATAAAATAAATAATCTCAAATGAGATGGTCTTGTCGGGCTTATCTCAAATGCGGTAACGTGGGATCAACCTTGAGTATATGTGTAAAAGTAAAATCATCAATTTGGTAACCTCAGAATAATTCTTAGCACGTTCGAGGACGAACATTTGTTTAAGAGGTGGAGAATGTAACGACCCGAGTTTGATTTTCAGAGGATTCAGAATTTAACTAAAAGAACAATCCTCATAATTTAAGGTTTAAGTTAAAAACGTTGACCAGAGATTGACTTATGTGTAAAAGACCTCAGATTCGAATTCTAATAATTCCAATAGTTCCATATGATGATTTTGGACTTAGAAGCGTGTCTGAAAAATTATTTGGAGGTCCGTAGTAAAATTAGGCTTGAAATGGCGAAAGTCGAATTTTTGGGAAGTTTGATCTGGGGGTTGGCTTTTTGATATCGAGGTCGAAATTCGATTCTGAAAATTTTAATAGGTCCGTTATGTAATTTATGACTTGTGTGCAAAATTTGAGGTCTATCGGACTTGATTTGATAGGTTCCAGCATCATTTGTAAGAAGTTTCAAAGTTCATTAGGCTTGAATTGAGGTATGATTCGTGAATTTAGCGTTGTTTGATGTGATTTGAAGCCTCCACTAAGTTCGTATTGTATTTTAGGACATGTTGGTATATTTGGTTGAGGTCCCGGGTGCCTCGGGTGAGTTTCGGATGGTTAACAGATTTATTTTTGGACTTGAAACTTTGTTGGTTTGCTGGTTCTGATGTTGTTCTTCGCGAACGCGAAGGGACTCACGCGTTCGCGAAGAAGCGAGTTGAGGGGGGCAGCTGATTGCTCTACGCGAACACGAAGAGAGGCTTGCGAATGAGCATGTGAACTCGGTAGTGCTTGACGAACGCGGAGGCCCAACCGCGAACGCGAAGAGGAAAATAGAGGAAACGGGGCAGAAGGCATTTGGTCATCGCGAACGCGACGGGTTGGACGCGAACGCGAACGCGAAGCATGTTTTGGGGTAGTAGCATTTTTATGCTTCGCGAACGCGAGGCAATGGTCATGTTTGCGAAGTAGAAACCACTGGACAGAAACTTTAAGTTCTCCCATTTTTCATTTTTACCGATTTGGAGCTCAGGTATAGACGACTTTTGAGAGTTTTTCAAGGAAAACAACGGGGTAAATGTTCTTAACTCAATGTTGGTTAAATTTCCTGAATTCATGGTTATTTTTAACATTTAATGGGTGAATTAAGTGGGAAAGTTTAGAAAACCCTCTTGGTTTAATTTCAAGATTTGGAGGTCGATTTGTTATTGGAATTCAATAAAATTGGTATGGTTGAACTCGTATCGGAATGAATGTTCGAATTTCGTAAAAATTATGTCGGTTCCGAGAGGCGAGCACCGTGTTGACTTTTGTTGACTTTTTGGAATAATTTTTTAAGTCGACGTATTATTATCCGGAATTGTTTCCGATGAATTTTAATGAGGTTATGTAATTATTTGGATAGATTTGAGCGGTACGGAGGTTAATTCAAGCAAGAAGGCGATTTTGGAATAACGACATAACTTCAAAAAGGTAAGTATCTTGCCTAATCTCGAGTGGGGAATTACCCCTTAGGCATCGAGTCTTATGTGCCATTTGTGAAATGTGAAAAGCCGTGTACGCGAGGTGACGAGTACGTACTCGGGCTTATATGTGCAAAATTCATTGAGTTAAAGTGTTGGGCATATTGTGTAGTAATTTGGATAATTGTTAGTATTTATTAAATCATCTATTTGTCATGCCTAAATCCTTGTTGTTGAATTTATTTTTATATGACAATTTGATGTGGTTGTTACTTGAAAACTTATGAAATTTCGTGAGTATTGTTGGTTTGATATTTTTTGAAATTAAATTTCAATATGAACTTTCCCTATGCAAATAATTAATTAAGAAAGTTTAAAAAGAAGTGTTAATATAGTTATCTAAATTTGTATTAATGAAGGCTTTGCTTTATGCTGAGTAATTTCTATCTCTGTTGATTATTTTTTAGGTGTTATACACATTGTGTGGAGCTTACGGCTATTTGTTGTGAAATTAATTGACTTGGTTGTATCTTTGGAATTTTGGTTATGGCCATTGGATAAATTGTGATATGAATTGATTTTGTTATATTGTCGTGATAATTTCCCATGTAAATTGTTGTGTTGCGTGAGTTATTATTTTGAGGATAAGGGTGTCATTTCACTGTTGTTGTGTTTGTTAGAATATTGTCTGGGCAGAGCGATAAGGGCGGCTATAGGAGCGATAAGGGTGGCAATACGAGCGATAAGAGTTGCTATTGATATTGTCAGGGCAGAGGGATAATGGTGGCTATTATATGAGTGATAAGGGTGGCTATAGGAGAGATAAGGATGGCTATTGCTAGGGATGATATGTGATGATGTGGAGTGGTTGCATTGATGATTTTATATAATGTTGTGATTTTTCTTGTATTTATTTTATACATTGTGCAATTTGTCTTGTTGTTGGTGAATTGATAACAATCTCATTTATGTTGAAATTGAGAGCTTGTGGCTATTGCCAAACAGTTTATAAAATGAAATGTGGGTACGAGGTGCCGTGAGCAAATAATGAGAATATTGGCACGTGAATTGTCCGTGCAGTTGTGATATGAAATATGGGCACGAGGTGTTGTGATTAAATGATAATGATATTTGGCACGTGAATTGTTCGTGCAGTTGTGATATAAAATGATGGCACGAGGCGACGGAAAAATATAATGATTTAATTATGGGCACGAAGTGCCATGGAAATATATGAATATGGGCTGAGACCGTATTTTTAAGATTATGAAACGAGGTGTCAAAGGGTGACTTCTTAATTGAAAGAATTATATTCAAAATATTTATTTGAAAGGATTTTTTCTTAGAAAGTATTATATGAAAGAATTGTATTTGAAAGATTTTTATTTGAGAAAATTATATTTGAAGGGATTTATTGAAAGAATTATATTTGAAAGATAATTATTTGAGAAAATTATATTTGAAAGAGAGTTATTTGAAAGAATTATATGTGAAAGACATTTATTTGAAGGATTTGATTTAATTGGGTGTAATTATAATTATTAATTATTGAGCGATATTAATGGTGTTCTTATTGTCTGTTGTGCATATCACTGGTTGTTTAATGTTGCCCTTATTATTATTTGTTTTCTATTATTTTGTATATTATGTTGCACAGGCTATTAGACTAGTAAGTGTCTTGACTGTATCTCGTCTCTACTCCACTGAGGCTAGTTTTGATACTTACTGGGTACCGACTGTGGTGTACTCATACTACACTTCTGCACTTTTTTTTTTGCAGAGCCAGGTATTGAAGATATCGAACTTGAGCAGAGTTAAAGCGGGATCATAAGGATTCAAGGTAGAGCTGCTTGGTCGTCGTAGTCCCTTGGAGTCTTTTCATTTCATTGTACTGTTAATTTTTAATCAAACAGTATTGTATATTCAGTCCTCGTGATCATTTGATGTATTCAGTTAGAGTTCGTGACTCAGTACTATCAGTCTTGGGAGGTTGTATATTCATATTTGTTTCGCTGTTAGTTTTGATTAATTATTTAATTTTTAAAAAATGGCTTAAAAATATAATTGAAATCGGCTTACCTAGTCTTCACGACGCCTGTGGTGGGATTTTGGGTCGTGACAATGATCCACCATTCTCTTCAGATTTTCCCGCATATTATAGCCTTCCTAACTTCCCTAGTAGCTTCATCATTCATCCCCCAACTACATTTCCCGAAAATAGCCCTCCTGTCATATCCACTACCTCCACCATCACAACCTCTCAACAACCTCCCCTTAGGTCCAACAGTGAACACCAGTTCAAACCTTATGATGCCCAATACTACTCCCCAGAATTGGCCCACCAAGTCTCGGACTCATATAATCGTAACCCTCGGAATGAGCCTTATATTGAAAATGAAAAGTCCGCAGGAAAAGAAGGGCGGGATGAGATATCCAGAAAGCTGAAAAGTATAGAACAATCCTTAAAGAACATGCAAGGGATGGGAAATAAGATTAACATGTCTTACAATGACTTGTGTATGTTTCCTGATATTCATCTTCCCACGGGGTTTAAAATGCCAAAGCTTAAGTTGTATGATGGGCGTGGAGATCCAGTGGCCAATCTGAGGGGTTATTGCAGTGAAATGAGAAGTGTTAGCGGGAAAGACGAGCTGTTGATGGCGTATTTCAGTGAGAGCTTGTGTAGGGCAGCCTTGGAATGGTATACTCGTCAAGATTTCAGTAAGTGGTATGCATGGGATGACATGGCTCAAGATTTTGTTTGACACTTTCAGTACAATATAGACATTATCCCAGACCGCTCCTCCCTATCTAAGATAGAAAAGAAACGCGAGGAAAGTTTTAGGGAATTTGGGCTCAGATGGAAGGAACAAGTTGCTCGGGTCAGTCCCCCGATTGATGAAGAAGAAATGGTTAAGCTTTTCCTACAAGCTCAAGGACCCACCTACTTCAGTCATTTGATCCCAGCTTTAGGTAAGTCTTTCAATGATGTGGTAAAAATGGGGGAGATGGTAGAAGAAGGAATCAAGTCAGGCAAAATCATGAGCTATTATGCATTTAAAGATACTACGAAAGACATTCTGAACATCTCAGTAAGTTTGGGTGGAAGAAAGAGAAATAGAAAAGATTTTGTTGAGCCCCGCCAACGACAAGATCCAGCGGGCGTTCTCACTCAATGCTTTCAACCTCAATACTGACCTTATGAATATCCCCGTACTCTAGATAATCCTTCCCAATGCTACTTCTCTCCACAAAATTTCCAAAGTCATACCTCACCTTTCTAGTACTCTATCCACATTGCACCGCCATATGCTCCATATCAACAAGACCTGCAATGGCTTGCACCACCTCCACAAATGTCTTACCCACCTCTTCAAGCATATCAACCACCTACCCGCAAGAGGTTCCAACCGAGGCCGGAGTACAAAATGAAAAGGTAGAAGCAAAGAGAAAATTCCTTCACTCATATTGGAGAATCATATGCTAGTTTGTTCCAAAAGTTGAGGCAATTGGACATGTTGAAGCCGATTTAGATAAAAATGTCGAACCCCCTTCCAAAGAATTTTGATTATTCTCAAAGGTGCGCATATTTCTCTAATGCCCCGGGGCACAACATAGAAAAGTGTTGGAATATGAAAAGAGCAGTCCAGAAGCTTATTGATGTAGGTGACATTATCGTGCAAAATCCAGATGTAACGGATACTAGCCAAAGTCCATCGCATGTTCATAACGAGACGCATATGTTGGGCATGATTTGTATTGAAAATGAATATGAGAACTCTTCTGAGTTCCTTGGAGGGCCACTTACCGCAAAGTTTTCAGCGCTATCAATCTCGGTTCCAGAAGTTGATCTTAAGAACGAGTTGACAAAAGGGACCCAAAAGTTATTCGCTAAGGTCAACGTGATGGAGACTTGAGAAGGTACTAGTATTGTCGATGTGCAACTCAGTGGCTAAGATGTTGAACTTGGTAATTGAAAAGACACTCCTTTCTTGGCTAGCCAGGGAGGAGTTTTGGTGGTTTATTTTGTCGTCGTTTCTGTTATCCGGGTTATTTCAGGGTTGTAATCCGGATATTGTCTTGTGGCTCAAACCCTTCTTCCTCTTATTTTGCCTAGTTCGTTTAGTTGTAGTAACTCATCTAGTGTTATCTAGGATTGTTCCACAGTTGTAACCTATGTCTATTTTGCTTGTTTTGTTGTTCAAACCCTTTCACCGTATGTCTAATGCAATCTCCTGTTTTCTGTTATTTCTAGGCAGTTTTTGTTTAGTTATCTTTTCCTTTTATAGTTCTTTTCACGGTGACTCTAGTGACATGACATGCACGTGGAATTCTCAGCCTGGTCTTAAAAGTTAGTCTAATCATGTAACAATGAAACAAGGTTTGAAGATGACAGGGACATTTGAGAGAAAATAAGTAAAGATTTGGACATTGTGAGAAGTTAAGAGGACGACAAGAATTTGTTACAAGAGAGTGCGTCTTGGACAATTTGAAGCAAGGAACTTTGAGTTCAAATGCATCTCAATTTACAATATAAAGCCAAGAGAGTTTGCTCTAAATTGACGGAGGACATCCATTGTGAAGAGGGAATCACCCAACAAGAGTTCTGTACTTGACAAGGTAATAAAGAAAGGTGGAAGGCATATCTGTGATATCAATGCCGATGCTGCAAAAGAAATTCTATGCATGATCTTCAATTTTCATCTTCAAGCTGCATGTGTTGTACTTGGCATTTTCAGGGATTGGGAGGCCCTCTTTCAGCTACCCAAGCACTTTACACCATTCGGTACCCCTTTTGAGCCTATGTTAACTTCTTTGACATCCCCTCTTTTGGAATTAAGTTAGCCAAACAAAATCCATGTCCCCATAAGGTTTGTTTTAGAAGTTCATCCCGAAAAAAAATAGAGAAAAAAAAGGAGAAAAGGAAAAGAGATAAAGAAAAAAAAGAAGTCAAGAAAAAAGTGAAAAAGAAGAAAAAGAAAAATAGAAACAACAAAAAGTATTCTTTTGAACTACGTTCGATCTGATTCTTGTGTCAACAAGATACGTAGGCAGCCTTACTATAGGGTTCGGTCATACCAAGTCAAAAATTCAAAATTCCCTCGTCTCAAGAAACTAGGGCAAAAGTTTTGTTTCTAAAGAAGAGATGATTCCAAAAGTTGTAAGTATAAACCCCTTTTGTCTTAGTTTTAATTTGAGCCTTTATGATATCATTTCTTTCTAACCTTGTCCAAAAATCATATTACAGTCCAAAAAAGACCTTCCAGATAATCTTTGAGAGTGTCGAGTTAGACATGCAAGGAACATATAATATTTTTACAATGGTTAATGCCTTGTCATCTGCAGAATCAGAGGAAATAAAAAGAAAAGAACAAAATGAGAGAGTCTTATCGGTGAAAACCCTCACGAGCACCATAAGGCGACGATGAGTTGAAAGAAAGAATAAAATGAGAGAGGCTTGATAGTGAAAACCCTTCAGGGCACTACAAGTCGACTGAGGATCGTGAATTAGAAAGGACAATTGGAGCATTGAAGCCAAGTTTCACGGCTTAGTGGTACAACAAGAGTTGAACATTAGACTTGCTTGACAGATTAGGCCACTTAATCCAAAATGCATGTCATGATCATTTGAGTTGGTATCCACAACTGATAAGTTTCTACTTTGTAATTTTCTTATTAGATATCATCTCTTTCCATTGTCCCCTTTACTATGTTCCGTTTGCCTTGTTTAAGTCCTCTTTTTGAGTCTGTTTTGTCTAAACAAATGAGAAATGATTTAAAAATTTGCTACCAGCTTTTCAATTGCACAAAGCGGAGTCTGGCTAGCACATCAAAGTGGTACAAGTCAGGAAAGAATAGTATGCACACTGAGTTGGTAACAATTGACGTGCTTTGGGATTCATATGAAATGCAAAGGTTCGGTAAATATCAATTCATGAGCACAATGCAAAAGATAAAGGGTATAGGGACCGAATAGATCAGAGGTGTTTTCTGTGGTAAGGTTGACAGAAGAGTGGTTAGCCAATAACAAGCAGGGGCTTCCAAGTTTAAATGAAAGTTATCATGGCAAGTGTAGGATCAATCGCCCTAAAGATCAAGGCCACAAACCAACCACCATATTTTAAACTCACAAGTTTTCTTTGTTTGAAACAGGGACGAAGACTATGTCTAAATCAAAGCTTGGAAGCTTGAATTTTTCAGGTGTCGTGCCCAAATTTTGTTAGCACAAAGGCTGTTTGAGAAGGTTTTTACCTCTTACACATTCCCCTAGTTGAGAAGAACCGTACCTCCTAAGCATACCCCTAGTTGAGAGGAGTCCTTAGCATTCCTTAAGTTCAGGAGTACCGCCTGTAGTATATGGTCAATTTTAGTTTTCTTAAGTTGTTAATCTTTAGCATTTCTTTAGTTCAGGGGTCCCGCCTGGAGAATAGGGCTAGTTTTTAGTTTTCTTGAGTTGTTAATCGTCAGTTTTCCTTAAGTTCAGGGGTCCCGCCTGTAGAATAGAGTCAGTTTTAAGTTTCCGTAAGTTGTTAGTCTTTAGCTTTTCTTGAGCTCAGGGGTCCCGCCTGGAGAATAGGGTCAGCTTTTAGTTTTCTTAAGTTGTTAATCTTAGTTTTCCTTTAGTTCAGGGGTCCCGTCTATAGAATAGGGTCAATTTTAGTTTCCTTAAGTTATTAATCTTTGGCTTTCTTTAAGTTCAGGGGTCCCGCCTGGAGAATAGGGTCAATTTTTAGTTTTCTTAAGTTGTAAGTCTTTAGTTTTCCTTGAGTTCAGGGGTCCCGCCTGGAGAATAGGGTCAGTTTTTAGTTTTCTTAAGTTGTTAATCTTTAGTTTTTCTTGAGTTTAGGGGTCCCACCCGGGGAATATGGTCTATTTTAAGTTTAGTCAAGCTAAGTTTATAGTTTTCCTTAAGCTCAATCTCACAGGAGACGTACATCCTAGTCGAGTCTTTAATTTTACTCTCATTATTGCATCCTTCGTCAATAACATAGGTGATTTACAGTTTTGCTAATAACTCACAAATCTTCCTAGAGCAAACTGGGGCAGAAATTTTTGTTCGTTTTGTTTGTTTTGATTGCAGACACCCACCTGGAGAACGAGGTCAATATTTCAGAAATCGGTTTTAAGTTCAAATCAGAGAAGTACCAGGAGCCCGCCTCAAGAACATGGTCAACTTTCAGTTTCTTTCGAGATCAAGCATGAGGATCCCGCCTGAAGAACATGGTCAACTTTCATTTTTCAAGTTCGAGTCAAAGGCACCAGGAGCCCGCCTGAAGAACAGGGTCAACTTTCAGTTTTCAAGTTCAAGTTAGAGAAGCATTAGGAGCCCGCCTGAAGAAGAGGGTCAACTTTCAGTTTTCAAGTTTAAGTCAGAGGCACCAGGATCTCTCCTGAAGAATAGGGTTAACCTCTAATTTTTTTTCAATTCAAATCAGAAGTAGCACGAGCCACCTGAAGAACAGGGTCAACTTTCAGTTTTCTTCAAGTTCAAGACAGCACGAGCCCACCTGGAGAATAGGGTTGATTTTCAGTTTCAAGTCGAAGACTCAAGGAAGATTCAAGACAAAGTAGATAGATCTTGTATTTTTCTTTTATTTTTGATGTAATGATAGGAATCGCGAACCAGAACCTCGATGGCACTTCGCTCGACTCTCCACCTTGGTATCCTCCTCTACTTCTCCTACTTCTGAACTATACATGACTTGATTCCTTTATAGTCAAGGATATGTAGGCAGCTCAGATACCAGGACTCGGCCACACTTTCTTATCCATCATTATTTTATTTTTGAATAAGTGTCGGGTCAGAAATCAATTACGTCGCGTACTTAATTCTTTGCTCAAAAATACTTCGTGTTTCCAAGCAAAGAGGGGCAGCTGTAAGCACGTAATTTTTGACCCGCATAAATTTTAGAGTAAGTTTTAATATTTTTAAAATATTCACTTGAGTTTATTTTAATATAATTTTAGTCTTATTTTAGTTTTAATCTTAAGACATAAATTAAAAAACACAAAATAGTTTTATTTATCATGTTTCTCACCTTACTATATTTTCATTTTTAGTTTAAGGTCAATTACTATATTTATAGTAATAGTATTTTTATTCTACCATGACTTCAACATATTTTTCTCTACTTTTTATTCTAGTATAACCTTTTAAAAAAATACCAAAAATAGTTGCACTTTTAAGGTTTAGATTTAATTTTATTATATGTATTTTTAGACAATTGGGCTTAGTTTTGAACTTTTCAGCTTTCTTAGCCCAAAATAGGCCCAACCTGAGCCCAAATTCGGGCAGTCCGACCATCCTTAACCCCATGACCCGCGCCCAAGACCCATAACCCATCTGAGTCATCTCCCTTAATAATTTAATCCTAGCCCTTCATCTTCTTCCAATCCAATGGCCAATACTCTAGACCAAACCAGTCGCACCCTCTTCTTCACACCCCACTGCCGCCTCCCTCACTAGGTTAACTCGCCGGAATCAGGCGAGTTAACTCACCCACTCGCCCCACGTGGTCCCCCTCGTCTCTTTCTGCCACGTAGCCTAACGACCTCTGACATAAGAATATTCCTCCACGTGATTACCGCATTTCTTATTCTATGTTGGACAAATATTGAAAAAATGGGAGCCATAGGATCAAGATATTTTGATCCTAGGTTTTCACTTGTCTAGAATCGGTCCATTCATAAGGAATTTCGGATTTTGAAGATTTTGGGGGATTTTAGAGAAGAATTCGGAATTTTCTTGGGGAGGAAGTATGAGAAGCTTCTGGAGAGCTATATATTCTCATTTTTCAGATTTTAGAGGGAGTTGGGAGAATTGAAGAGATTTTCAGGAAAAAACATTAGGGGGAAAGCTAGGTTTCAGAAAAGAAGTTCTTCAATTTCTCACCTGATTTTTCTGTTTTTTGAACATCTCAGAAGAAGGGATATACAAAACAAAGGAAAATATTTCTATTTTGAGTTAATTAGCATTTGAATTTCAAAAATAAAAAATAAAAAAAAATAATTCCAATTTCTTCTTTTGATTTTGAGTCTCAAATATGGAGTTCGATTGAGCTGAGATCGATTCGAGTTCGCGTCCGTAAATTCATTTTCCAGTCGAGGTTGTTAAGTCCGAGGTTCAAGTTGGTCGTTCCTGATTAGCTTGCTGTCGTTTCAATTTTGTGGACGAGTTTGTCGCCGGACTATCTTGTAATCGCCTACTAGCAGATTAATCGAAAGCTCTCATTCAGGTTCACATCTTATCTTGCTCTGTTTATGTATGAGTGGATCCAAGTGCGGTTGGAGCTTAGGATATAGGGGTTTAAATTATATGTCATTCCTAAGTGAGTGATAGTGAATGCAGACTGTGATCGAGGTATTATCAGTTTTTGAATTTTTGTTTTTAATAAATTAAGGTGTTTGATTTCTTCATGTGTTTGAAACGTCATTTAAGTTCATATTTGCTCGACTTTTACATGAATGACTGAACTTCTGATCAGCTCTGTGATTGATAGGCGAAATATGGTATTATTGAGTTGATTTTCTGTTGTTTGAAGAATTTCTTGTGCATCTCAAGTTCAAACTGGATTCATAATAATGTTAATCAGTGATTCCGGTTATATCCAACTATCTTAATTAGTTTAACTGGACATATCCATTAGAGCATGCCATTATGTGTGGAATTTAAGGAGTCTATGTTAGTTGTGAATCAGCAACTTTGTTTTAGCTTTCAATTGCTTGAATGGTAAAGTGATTTGGGTTTAGTCTCATAGTCTTGGTTCCGTCTGTATGTTTTCGGGAGATTAATTAGTTTTTGTGTGATGATAATTTCTTGGGGATAATCCTTCTCGCTAAACTAGAACACAAATGGAGTCGATTTAGCTGTGTATTTAGTTCATTTTCTGGAGTTTGAATCTGCCTGTGGCAAACAGAGCATCTCTGTAGTTACTAACTTGGTATTTGTCGTGAAAACTCATACAACATTAAATTAATTAAGCATTCCAGTAATTACTTTTTCTGATTTTCATAATAATGTACATAGCCGATAATTGGGGTTAATATGCAGATTGCTGAGCTTTTAGTTTGAGGAATAGACTTGGATGTGTGAATGGGTTAGTAAATGCTCCTACCGTGCTTGGATCCATTTTCTTTTCCTTTCTTTCTTCCTGATTTAATTGATTAGCTCTTTCTTTATTTCTTGTCCTTAATTGCTAATGTTTACTTATTTGGTTTGTGTTGAAATTGTTTGACTGATTGTTATGTTGGTGTCGCGGGATCGGGATAAGACCAAAGCCCATTAGTAATTAATTTGTCTCAATGCTTTAGGAATTGGGCTTGGTCAAATACCTGAAATAAAAAGTTAAAATAAGAAGGTATAGTTTCAAAATTGTCCAGGCTTTCAAAACTAAATACAAAATCCTAGCAGGATAATGATATTTATATCCAATGGCAGCAACATATTTTCATTTAAATCAGAAACGTATGTATCACAAACAAAGTCTTCCTAAAATCACGCATAACGGCATAAGTTTTTAATTCTCACACAATCGTTTCTTAATTTCTCGCAAGAATGACTTCCACAAGAAATAATTATTAGTACAATATATATTCAATTAGCAACTTTAATTATATAAAAGGTATAATACTCAAACGATGCCATTATATATGTATAGAATAATTTTGGTATATTTCATACTCAACTATATAAGTGGTATAATAATGGTATAATATATATGCGTTCTATGTATATTTGGATCTTCTATTTAGAATAATTTTGGTATATTTACATAATAATTATGGTATATTGAATGTTTAAATATATAAATGGCATAACATGGTAATTTTTATCAAATATACATCAAATATACATTAGATAAACTATAAAGTATATATCTTATTCTTTTTCTTTTTTCTTTTTTATTTTTTATTTTCTTTGTTCCTTTTTCTTCCAAAGTGAGGAGATAAAAACAGATAAGAAGGGCATGGGTAAATAATGGTACTTTTCTGACGATGTTCCCTTTTCAGATTTGAAGGTGATGGATTCACCATTTCTGTTTGTTGGTCGTTGACAGATTCAGAGGTTAAAAATGGAGGGGCTATGGTGGTTAGGTTGAAAAGGGTGATGGTGGAACATGAGAGAGAGAGAGAGAGAGAGAGAGAGAGAGAGAGAGAGAGAGAGAGAGAGAGAGAGAGAGAGTAGATATGGGCTAGGCAGTGTTTTAAAGGGCGTGGGCGTAAGGCGGGGCGTTTTACATATGCCTCAGCGGGGCGTAAGCCCCGAGGCGCGAGGCGTAAGCCCCATAGGTATTTAATTTATAATATTTTATAAAATGATATATTGACAGTTAATATTTATAAACAAGTAAAATTGCATAAAAATTGAAGAAAACTATATATATGTGTGCTCTATCCCCACAAAAAACTAATCAAAACAATCTATTATACGTTACTTACAAGCACAATTAATTTGAGTCTAAAAGAATAAAGTTTTCTATATGGAGGAACAAAAATGATGATTAACTTGCAATTTGAACTTTGAATTTGCTGTTATGAAGAAAAATGTAGTTCTCTTTATATTTGTAAAAAAAATTAAACATTCGTTGCTTTTGGGATATATTAGCAGATTAGCGGACAAGATAAAAATTTGAGAAAACCATGAATTAGGGCTTAAATCAATAAAAAAAGGTCTTTACTTTTAAATTTAATACTTTTGAGTTTCTTTTTAAACCTTTTGAGTAATTACCAAACTGACTTTTGAGAATTTTGGGAATTATATGAAGGATTAATTCAACAAATTTTGTTTTAATTTGAAAAAGTCTCTGGGGCTTACTCCTTACTAAAAAACGCGCCCTGTACACCCGGGCGTACGCCCCAAATTGCGGGGCGTACGCCTCTTGAGACCTTCGCCCCACACCATCGCCTCGGGACATTTTTGGTACGCCTCGCCCCGAGGCTCGCCCCAGAAACGCCTTTTAAAACAGAGGGTGTAGGGGATACGAGAAATTTGAGGGGAGAGAGGATAATAGGTTAATAGGGTATAAAATCTATTAATTAGTGTGTCAAATGTTCTTTTTAACTAATCCATGATTTTGTGGACATGCTAATGTTTTAATCAATCTCATAATATTTTAATACTGCTAAAAATGTAAAAGAATTTGCTTTTTTGGAATAAACAAAAAGTAGTTTTATTTATGAAAATAATTTTTAAGAAAGGATCAACCGTGTAAAAAAAACTCAAAGAGAATATAGGTATGATTTAGAATTTTTCTTTTATTTATTTATTCAATTTGTTATATTATTCGCTAGTAGAGCATGCTTAAGCCGACCACATTTGGGTAGGCAACCTCTAGGGCGTTTATGTTTTAGTTTCCTTTGAGGCGAGAGGTTGTCCTTTAGTCAATTTTATCATCCGGGGAATGCCTCGAAGAACTTGTAAATATTTTGGAAGTCGTGATGAGCATTGCGGAGGAAACATAGTGTAGGTTAGTTTAGAACTTTTCTTGTCTTTTCTTTTCTTTTTCTTTTATTTGGGTAGGGACAACCTCTGACTTCTTTTTGTGTGTTTTAACCTCAATTTGAGTATTTTCAAAAGCCAACTTGATCATGTACGCAACCGTACTAGTTACGGGGACTCGGAAAATGCCTAGCACTTTCTCCCCGAGTCAAATGAACCCCTTAGAATTTCTGGTGCAGACTATGTTTTAGAGTCTAAATGTGTTTTAAAGGAAAAAATCATTTCTTAAAAACGGTGACCTGCCACACCAAAACCAAATGTCAGGTGGCGACTCTAAAAATCCTTTGAAACATAATTTTTGTCACTTTCAAATTGAAACCCTTTCTAGCTTTACCAATCTTTTTATCTCTTTTAAAGAGGGGTTAGTGAGGTAAAAAAGGGGTGTGACACTATGAAAATATTTTTCAAACTATTTTGTGCAATCAAATAGTAGAAAATGGGAAAATATTTTTCGTCATACCAAACAACCCTTAATTTCACCATTTTAAATTTTTTTATCATATTTTGGGAAAATAGCCATGCACCAGAATTTTGAAGCACGCTGCTAAAATTTTCAGCATTGTGACCGTAAAATCTGATGATCGTCAAAATTTTCATCAAAATATAAACTAGCAATGCCCGGAGGTTGCAAATAGGATAAGAGGAGTAATTCAGAACTAGATAGGGTAGTTATTCAGTCTTTCTAAATCTCCGTGTCACTTGAATTCATTTTGCCTTCGGAGGTATAATTCCAGTACAATATTTTTAATCCTCTGAGTGCATCAGTAATCTTTACTAACATTAGGATTGCCTATATTATTCTGAAATAAATCTTTTCAGATTTTAAGTTCACATTTGACATTAGTTAACCCTAGCTTGTTGGATTATTCAGTTTTTTTATTCTTTTTATCCCAGAGTAGGTCAGAAGTTCGATTCTTTACAAATTACAACCTCCATTTGTTTTATTATTATATGATACGAACCAATTTGTTGGGACTAACTAAATTATATGAAATTTTGTTAATGAAAATTGCCTAATACCATTCTGTATTTCTGTTATAATGTCTTAATCATTTAATTGGTTACAATGAAATAATAATACATTTCCTTCTAGATTCTCTATGACGAAAGCTCTCAATCATGTATTGCTGGTATTTAAATAACATACCAAAAAATATGACTTATCATACCTACCATTTCAACCCCTCTTGTAAATACATGTGAGTTAATTGATTGTAAGATAAAAAAAATTATTTTCTCACGCAATTTCCGATATCTACATTAGGTTCCTGGGTAATTCGAATTTGAGTCGTGTAAGGCATATTAAAAAGGAATGTGTTTCCTATCATGATTTTTTTTCACTTTTAGGCTTCGAAACTAAGATCTCAAATTAAGAGTAGAGTGATTCTATCTATTCCATCGTCGAATTGATAAAGTTAGCTAATACATTATATATGCTAAACACCACATACTGATATTAGGAAATTACAGACTTAATCTCTATTCACCCCAAACCAACCGTCACCCCCAATAGATAAAAATGAGTGATTTTTTTTTTGAAAAAAGAAAAATAGTCTTGTAGAATTATACTGAATTTATTGTTATTGTTGTCGAAAGAATAGAAAACAAGTTAGGCAGACAAAAAAGGATGACCCTGGATCATTTACAAACCTAGACCTACAATGAACTCGGTGACAAAAAGGATCTCTATTATATTCTGCAAAGTTGAGATTTTAATGAAAAACAAATACTACTATTATATACTATAGTTGCATACACTGCATGTGCAGATTGTTTTACTGTATTACGTACTAGCATAATTTTTTTGTCAGACTGAACCATAGTTTAAATAATACCCACACCATACTTCGGCCGGTTTCTTAAACAACCAATTGATATATACAGAATATGTATATTGCACAGCAAAAAAATATGGATATATATATGTTGTTGAGACTTTGGTGATCAATAATAAGTTTTCTTTATTATAATCGTGGTATCGGGCAACTTCCATGCATGTACGCTTACTTAACAGTGTACGTGCTACTTTCCACCGGCAAAGGTATAGTATTAGTAACTTTGTTCATTGAATTTTTTTTATTGTACTTAATATTTCTAATTTGAGAAACCGAATACCAATTAAACGTGGCGTAAAATATTACCGAATTTATACTAGAATAATTTTGTTACTCTTTGTAACCAAACAATCCTAAAAATTAGAGAGGCTTTGGCCTCATTTGTTTTTTTAAAGATTAAAACGTTTGAATCTGAATATATGTCTGAATATTAAGATTTATATTAAGATTAAGACATCTCAATCTGAATACATATATAAATACACAATGAAATATTAAGATCTGAATACTAAATGATTAAGACTGTTTGTTTTTTTAACATCTGAATATATAAAATTTATCTTTATTTAAAAATTAATAAACATAAAATTTAAATAAAATACTAATTAATCTAATATTCTATCAATAATATATATATATTTTAAAAATATGGTAGTTGATGGTGGTGATTGGTGGTGGTGGGTGGCTAACAGAGGTGCTTGTTAGTGTCGACTAAAGACGGTGGTTGGTGGTGTTTTTGGTTGATGGTGGTGGTTCTGGGTAATAGATAGTGGTGATTGGCAACGATTATGGTTGAGGATGGTGGTGGTGGGTGGTGGGTGGTGGTGGTGGTTGAGAAAGGTGATAATGGGTGGTGGTGGTTGTGATTGAGGAAGGTGATAATGGGTGGTGGTAGCTAGTTTATAATGGTGGACAGTGCTGGCGATGGTTGTTGATGGTAATGGGTGGTTGGTTTTAGTAGTTGAGGTGGGTAAGTGTGTAGTTGTGGTTGATGATGGTGGTGGTTGGGATGGTGGGTGGTGGTAATGGTGACAGTTATGGTTGAGGATGGTGGTGGTGGTACTTGATAATGATAGGCGGTGAGAGCAGTTAGTAATGAATGTATATGATATCATCTTAATAAAATTAAGTCTTTGTTATAGATCTTAATCATACAGTTCTATTCAGACTCATTAAGTGATTGTGAAGTAATAAAATAAATACACCTAATGAATAAGATCTGAATAATTAAGATTCAGACTTTGAAAACAAACACACTTAATAGCTGAGATCTGAATGATTAAAATTCAGACCTCCATTAAGTGCAGACAAATGAGGCCGACACTTTTTTAAGCACATGCTTATTTTTACCTTAGCATGTAGCAAAAACATTTCAACTATAATTCGACATAACAGTTGTTTTTTTGAGGATAAATATTGATACAGAATATAAACTTTAAGATTTACAAAGCATTTTCTTTGAATATTTCCTTTATGTAAAAAGCTGCAAAAACAGCCACATTTTACTTTAGCCTTTAGTCATGTGGTAACATGAATACATGTTTGTCTTTAAACTGAAATTTTCTATACTTGCTGATATGGATCCCATACCATTAGTTGGTTGTAAAACAAGAAAAATGGTGGTTTTCCAAAGTAAAGCAATGTAAAAGCTCTAAAAAAAATGCAACAAGGATTTAGAATAGTGTGTAAAAAAGAGTCAGAATAAATATAAATAAAAGGAGGAGAAAAAAACGCTATCAATTACTTCGCAATAACTTGGGATTTAATCCCGTAGAGATAGATAAATCTTTAACTTATTTACGAGCAAAATTAATTTTGTACGCAAGATTTTATGTAAGTTGCGTCAGTTAATTAGAACAATTGATAACTTGTACGTATGTAAGTTTGATAGTGTTGTAGTATAGTTCTAAGGTTTTACACTTTTACTTCTGGTCTCAAATTGATAGTTATTTTATATTATTTTCAAGTTGTATGGATCGATTATATATATGGATATTATTTTCTTAAATGTACTCCTGCCGTTTCTTTTTGTTATTTAGTTTAAATGAAAATGGAGTTTAGAAAAGAAAAAAGATGTTCGGAACTTATAACCTTAAAAATGTTTGAGATTTATGTGGCTATAAAAATAAATAATTTAAGTGTAAAATAAAAATTTTAAATAAATTATTTTTTAATATAAAAAGTGTCATTTTCTTAAACGAGCTAATCAGGAAATATATGCCACCTAAAATGGAATTGAAAAGAATATTATTTTAAAATATAATTATGAATTGTTTTAACAAAGTGGTGTTGGGTAATAAAAAAAGATTATTGGAGATTTTAGAGTTTAGTCTTAAAAATGTTTTTTTTATAGAGAGCACTTTTCTATTTATTAAATATGCAGTATAAACTCGAATTAATCAATCGAGCAAGTAACTTCGAATATTTGACGATTATACTTAAAAAAACAAATATAACTCAAGCTGCACTATTTGCGAACCAAGAAGTTGTGAGTTCGAGTCACCCCAAGAGCAAGGTGGGGAGTTTTTGGAGGGAGGGAGCCGAGGGTCTATCGGAAACAACCTTTCTATCCCAGGGTAAGGGTAAGATATGCGTACACACTACCCTCCCCAGATCCTACTAGTGGAATTATACTGGGTCGTTGTTGTTGCACTATTTGCGAAATACAAAAGAAAAGAGAAAAGAAAAGGTAAGCAAAAAAGTCAAGCCACCGTCGAGCATATTAATAAGAAGATAATGAAAAAGTAATCAACTTGTTTGATTTTGAAAGCAATGGGAGCTAAATTATACTTTTCCTTTCTTTTCACCAAAATTCTAACCATTTCATGAAATTCACGAAAAGTACTTGTCCTTTGCATTTTTTCATGCATCGAGGTTTCTTTCATATTTTTTCACGCGTATAAATTTTAATTTTAATGCCATTTTATACTTTGACTATTAATTACCATGTTAATTATCTCAAAATCTCTTTTATGACAATTAAATTTTCACATTAATCCAATAATAACACATCTTTTATTAATTTTTTAAGTTCATGGATTAACTATATATATATATATATATATGACGATTAGTATACTTCATAAATAAAATAAGAAAAAGTAAAAGGTTTTGAATTCGAGTATTGAATATAGAGTTACCTTTATAAGGGAGAGTTTTATTCCTTAATGTATGCGAATCAAGATTTTGTCGAGCGCTAATATAAATACTAAACATCGGGGGTGGAAAATCCAAAAAAGAAAAAATAAAAGAAAAAGAAAAAGAAGAAAGTGAGTTAAGAAATCATTTTCTACTTTAAAAAGTGTAATAACTCCAATATATAGAACCAAGAATAGGGCGGTGGAGAATTACACAAATGCTGACTCATCTTTGATGTTATCCTCTTACATTCTTGTTTCGACTTCATGACGATGATGTCTTTTTGACTAAATAAAAGTTTTTTTTTTTTGTTGCAATATTTTCCTTCGTTATAAAATATATTTTAATATTTTCTTAACCTATTTTTGAAGAAAGCATCAATTAATGGATCCATTTTCCTATTACGTCACTCCCAAATCTAGCAATTATATAGTATTTCGTTCGCATTATTTGAACTTCATTTACGACCTTTTAACCTTTTTTTTCCTAATTGCGTGAATAAAGTCCCACGTAGAAAACACAAAAAAGATTAATTATAAGGATATTGGATACTCTTAATGGTGTGCGGCATTTTAAAAAAAATTGTGCGAGTTTGGGTCAAAGCGGACAATATCACACTATGTTAAGAATATTTTTGGATCATTTTCGCCCGACAACTGCTATCACAGCAAGTAGTTTAGTGGAACGAGTATGGAGGTAGCAGAGTAATGGCGTACGACCGGTTTAATGCCTTTGCCCGTCTATGGGCCGTTTTACTATCGTTACCCATAACTTCAAAGACGCCTACACAACCTCTTCTCTGGGTTTTGGTGACCATAAATACTCGGATTATGTGGGTTACACACGGTTAATATTCAAATTAGCCCGTGAATGGTGACGTATCATGTGGATGGGGCGTGTTGAACAAAGTCCCACATAAAAAGTAGGAAAAAAAAATAAGAAATTTGATACTCTTAATGGTACGAGGTCTTTTGGGAAAACCATGCCGGTTTGATCCAAAACAATATCATGCCATAATAAGAATATCTTTGGACCGTTTTCGCCCGACAAATTATTCTTTCTCCTCTCTATTTTTACTTATTGCTCTTGAACAAAACTAAACTGGCTTCATTAATCATTATTATATGTTTCTTTGATGATGTATTGTTCATTACGCTGTAGAATATGTTCATTGTCATAATGCCATATATAGAAATATGGTTTCTCTCTCTCACACACACAGAAATTTTTTATTTTTTATTTTATGTCTTCTTCTCTAATAGCATCTTTTCAAATTATACAACCTCATTCAATCTTTTTTTTGAGCCTTCGCTATCGCCCCTTATCTCCTCATCTTCCTATTTATAAGCGGGCTCACTCACATACTGGATAGGTGACTCGGAATTATAGTGCTAGTTCCTCTTTTCAAAAGAAAGAACCGACCACATCGAAAATTTACGCAAGGTCTTCGATTAACTTAATTCCCATAGAATAATTTATTTATTTTATTTTTGGTGTGCATTCCTCATCTAGCAACCAACTATTAACCTAGCTAGTACTATTTAGCGCTATGCCATTTGATTTTTTGCTTGATGTCCAGAATCTAAGTGCTAATGTGATAAAGACCAATTTGGAAGGGCTAAATAAATGAAATGCAATTCTTTATGATAATTAACATAATAACCACTTCTATTATATTTTTGCTCAATAATGAGATTGGTGGGATGAATTATATATTATATTCCCCCACGTATTATTCACTGATTTTTGAAATTTGATATTGTACCTACCTCATTCATTTCAACTACTAATCTTGAGAAAAATTGTCATAGGAAATCCTATCCAAATAGCATTTTGTTTAGACATGAAAGAAAAACAGAAAAAACTTTATATTCTTGAGCTAAATAATTCATGGGCATCTTGCTAACTAATTTTTTCTCAACTAGCATGGATAGATTTTTTGGGGATATTTATATTTTTTCAGGAAATTAAACTTTTTTTTAGTTAAGTATCATATATTTGTAATTAAATCAATCATAACACTTTAATTAGTAGGGGTGTCAATGGTTCGGTTCGGTCGGTTATTATATAAAATTTGTACCATACCAATTTTTCGGTTATTCTATTATGCATAACTAGAATTAGACTTTTCGAAACCGTCCCAATTATGTCGGTTTCTCTTCGGTATCGGTACTGTTCGATTAATTTTCGGTATTTTTTAAAATATCATATAAAATTCACCAGTAGAAGTAGAATGCAATAACATACGTTCTTTTTATATGACTTAGCAAAATTCTCTAGATATTTTTACTGTTTAAAGGGTGATGAATTAAAAAAAATGAAAGATGGCTAGAGTGTAGATCCATCAACTATTCTACAACAACGTAAAAAAAACCAAGCAAAGGCAAAGAAAATATAAATCACACGAGTGGAAAGATATTAACCAAGCTGGGACTCATCAAGAATAAAGTCTATAGAAGATTAAATATTCAAAAAGATAAATCTAAATTATATGAAAGGAAACATATTCAATACATTGTAGTTTGCTGCTCATTATCGCTAGAATACTTTGTGTCTTGCTAATAAAGATATTTAAAATAACTTAGTTTAAGTAGATGTAGCATAATAGGTTTTAGGAATTAGTATTTTGAGTTTAATTACTTGTTGGCTTGTAATAGTTTGCATAATTCCAAGGCCCAAAGAAAAATTTAATGCATTATTCTTTTTAAACTTACTAGATAAATATGTTTTCACATGTAAAATTTATTCGGTACGGTTCAGTATTTTTTCGATTTATTTTTATAAAATAAAAAACCTACCCTAATTATCGATGCGGTTATAGATTTATATAAAAACCTAAAATCGGTTCGATACGATACGATTCGATCGGTTTAGTCGGTTTTCGAATATCCATTTACACCCTTACACTTTAGCATGCAAAGGTCTTCAATTCCATGATGTTTGCTTGGTTTTGGAACTTGACATGCTTTGCCTAGACGACAATGGAAACATCTATAATTGTAGTGGTGGTTGGCAAATTAATACAAAATTTTGAATCATTATTTATGTTTTCTTTTGTTCAATTTAATGATATTTCTATAGAAGGTAAAGTTTCATAGCTTTAGGATCTTTTTTTTCAACTCTATGAACCTAATGTATTTTCTAACAAACATGTTTCTACCAAGACATGTTATTTTCACTTGATGGGATGGGAACTTGAATTCTAAATTTTCAAATTTCAGCCTCTGAAGTATATTTAATTTTTTTATTTACAACCACTTATTTCTTTTGTTTCGGTCTATTTATTTAAATTTTATATAAAGTCTTAAAATCATTAAAACGTTATTCATGAAGATTTATGTGAAAGTGATATTTTTTTCATTACTTTGCCACTATAATCACCACTCGCCATATATTGCAACGTCAATCACCAATATAACTTGGTTAATCATCGAGTACAGATAAGTATTTTGAAAGATTTAACTTTTTTTTTTATAGTATATATGCTCCATATATATTATCTAGTTAGAGTATGCCGTAAGGTCTTGTGTAGTAACCTGATAAAAGGTCTTTATTCAAGTCCGAGTAGAGAGAATCCTTTTAATCCAATAATAGTTGACATTTTATTATAGTCTCAATTGATATGAAATCTTAGGTTCCAGTCTTAATTGAGGAATTGTTTTATATTTCGCTAGTTAAAAAATAATTACAGGCAGTGGCAGAGCAATAAAATCATATAAAATATTACAGGGTTTGATCCTTTGACCTAAAGATTTCTGAAACTCCTTTTTTTGTTTTACTAGAATTTTTCCTTACGTCAAAAAGGATTCAAAGCTTATATATAATAAAAAAAGAATTCGATTTTTTCTTCCAAAATAAAAAATTTTAACAAAAGGGAATTCATTTGAAGCGCCATCTTTCAAGCTAGATCCGACCCTGATTATAGGTAGTTCTATATAATAATAACTTGAAATTACAATTTGAGGCATATAATTAACAAAAAGGATTCCATCTTTCCAAAACTTTCTGTCACTATTACTTCAAGAAATACTAGCCTATATTTAAGTCTAAAACGAAAGAACAGAGTAAAACAAAATTACTAATCACCATTTTAATGTTTATTATTTTGGTGTAATGATAAAAAAAAATATGAAAAAGGCAAGAGATCTACCATCTTATTATTGCAGTTATGGCCTTCAAAAGGCTATATAGTTAATTTAGTTTAGTACAAATCTTAACCTTCACAAATCACAAATCTTTCTTTTTTTTTTCAACCTATCCATTTTATATTTAAAATTCAGTAGCATTGCTAATTCGGAATATCATCGCATATAAAAATGAAGCAATTCCTATCAAAAAAATTATTCTCAAAGCTCGAACTAGAAACTTTTAATTAAAGGTGAAAAAAATTCATTCATCTCATCACACTTTTTAGAGGTCGTTTGGTTTGAAAACAAGTTATTCTAGGATTAGTTATGCTGAGATTAATGGTGACAAATGAATTTTAAAAAAATAATTATCTATCTATATTATTCATTAAAAAATGTGTTGAATAAAGAATTGTTTACAAATGTGTCAAATCACCCTTTGGTTTCGATCTTTCTCCTTTTCAAAAAAGAATCTCCAGCCCCTAAAGTAGCCAAATCCCACCTCCTATGTTCCTTTCCCCACAGCCCCACAGGAAGCTGCTGATACATTTTGGATAAGCCACTTTCTTGTTAGAAATAAAAAATCTCAAGTTTTCTTCTCAATTTAATATATATTCAAATATGGATCTTATATTAGAATAATTACAAAACAAGCCAATTATGTGAGTGGCTCGAGGAGGCTGCAAAAGGAGCTAAAAAATAACAAGAGCCTCTCTTTCTCTCAAACTCACAATTCTCATGTGGGAATTGGGTTTTGGCTTATTTCAACATCATAGCCACTAATACACCAAAAATCTCTTCCTTCTTCTTCAAACAAAAATATACTACAAAACCTAAGTCCAAAACCCTAATATTAAAGCCAATCCAATATTCTTTTTTATTTCTTGTTTAATCATATTTTCAACCAATATTATACCCATTCTTGTTTTCTAGTACTACTTATATTATATAAGGAACATTACATTTTTTACAAAATTTTCAAGAGCAAGACATCTCTTCCCTCCTTTGAGAGAGTTCCTTTTACAGAAGAAACAGACCAATTACTACAACTACAAGGAATATTAATTCATTCAACCATTTTTATTACACTTCTAAAGATGCTTTCTGCTATTTGCATTCTCTTATTCTGTTTCTTAATCTCATTTTTCCCACTAATTACAACTTCCCTTAATCTCACCCTCCCCTATCAACACCCTTACCCTGAAGCTGTGGTTCAAGAATTACAAAGGTATTATTTACATTTCAATTCTAACTTTATTCATAGCATTAATACTCAAATTCCTCATATGGGGTTTTCCCATTCTTACATTTTGCTCATTTGATCTTTATACAAGTAGCAAGTCATATTCACTGTTTTCTTTTTTATAGCCATCTATTTACATTATACATTGATGATACATAATTATACAAATAATGCATAGAGTATATTATACCTCTATCGGTTATTTTTGGTTTAAGCGACAGGGTGGGAGGCTATTTGGGGTTTTTATTTTTTTTATTTTAAGAATAACCCATCTGGGTTCCTCTGTTTTACTAAGAAAATCAACAAAACCCATCTGGGTTTTGCTCATATTAAACTTTTGAACCTTTCTTGAGTTAAGTACTTTTTGTGTACACATTCTGCTTTTGCCAAAATCAATCAAGAAAATATTGTTTTTTTCCCAATAAAGCTCCGATTTTTTCTAATTTTAAAGCTCAAAATACCTAAAACTTTCACCTACTTTTTCTACCACCACCTGCATTATTCATACAATTTTTTTCTTTTTTCTTGTTATGACGGATTATGATTTAATCATGTTAGCACATTTACTTTATATCGTAATTGTTTTTATTGTTGCATTGTTACAGGAGGGTGAATGAGTCCATATCAAGAAGACAACTGTTAGACACAACCATAAATGCACAATGTCAAACAGGGAACCCAATAGACGATTGCTGGCGCTGCGACCCAAACTGGGTCAGCAATCGTCAACGTCTAGCAGATTGCGCCATAGGCTTCGGTCAAGGCGCAATCGGAGGAAGAAATGGTAAGATTTATGTTGTCACCGATTCCTCCGACAGAGACACTGCCAACCCAACGCCGGGGACTCTCCGGCACGCGGTAATCCAAGACGAACCGCTCTGGATAATTTTCTCGTCCGACATGTTCATAAAATTAAAACATGAACTTATCGTAAATAGTTACAAAACAATCGACGGTCGTGGTACAAAAGTACACATTACGGGCAATGGGTGTATAACGTTACAGTATATAAGTAACGTTATTATACACAATGTGCATATTTACAATTGTCGCCCTTCGGGAAATACTAATATACGCTCGACCCCGACTCATGTTGGGCATAGAGGTAGATCGGACGGTGATGGAATTTCTATATTTGGTTCGCGGAATATTTGGATTGATCATTGTGCATTGTCGCATTGTACCGACGGCTTAATTGATGCTATCATGGGGTCCACTGCGATTACTATATCTAACAACTATTTCACTCACCATGATGAAGTTATGCTCTTGGGACATGATGATAGATATTTGCCCGACTCCGGAATGCAGGTTAGATGTATTTTCTTTATTGAAAAAGGTTTGACATTTATCTATTATAGTACGAAATATTTTAATTTTATTCCTAGTTATACTTCGGATTATCCATATCTTTGTCATTAGTAAATGTCATTTCCAGAGTCGGATTCAGAATTTAACTTTTATGTGTTCAAACTCATTATATTTTTAAATTTATGGGTTTATATCTACTTTCTTACCTGTTGGAATAGACTAGGTATGTTGTTGTTTGTTGTTGGGTTCATATCTATTTTTTTCTGCAATTTTAATAATTTTTTACACATAAATTTATAATCCTCTTCGAAAGTCTTTTAGATTACGGTTAGTGGGGATGAATTTACAGGGTGCACCAATAAATCGTCTCATTTATATCTTTTATAATATTGATGCACCACTAAATTAAGGAGAAACAATAAAATATTAAGGGGGAATTAATCTCTCTTCCTTTGGGTAAAAATTCAAAATTTAACCATGTATATCATTCAACCTTCTTAGAGCATGGCGGGCAAATAATATTTAATTCTAAGAAATATCTAATAAAATACTTAATTTGACGAAAAAATTATGGATTCATATGCCCTATAATTTGGGCCTAAATCCGCCCATGACGGTTAGGATGCCTGCTGATGTTCTATTAGATTAAGATGACTTGCTAACGACGGATATGAATAAGCCGAAAGTATAACAAATGACAAAACTAGGATATTTTGTATAGTAGAAAAATATTGTTTGACTACTTTCCTTCATTTTTAAGAGTTTTTTCTTGCTGATATTGGAAACTTTTGGGGATTAATGTGTAATTTATGGTAAAATAGGTGACAATAGCGTTCAATCATTTTGGAGTAGGATTAGTACAAAGAATGCCAAGGTGTAGAAGAGGGTATATCCATGTAGTGAACAATGATTTTACAGAATGGCAAATGTATGCAATTGGAGGAAGTGCTAATCCTACTATTAATAGTCAGGGCAATCGCTATATGGCGCCAGTTGATCCAAATGCAAAGGAGGTAATTTTCTTTCTTAACTCTTTTAATTTAGATTTTCTAAATCTTATTATTTTCATTCTTTTTTTCTCTAGTGAAAAAGAAGAAAATCATTGGCTTAATGATGTTTGGGAAAATCCTTGTTAACTTTTTAGACCATGTCCCACAAATTTTTTAGCGCAACCACTAAATAAGAGTGATTTTGGTATTCTCTTTTTTTGCACCTGAAAAGACCTTTCAGAACAACGATTTTCGGTTTAGTGCCTGGTCTTTTCTGGAAATTTTACAATGTATTAGAGACTTCTTATTTTTTACCTGAAAAACCGGAGCAAAAACAATTGTAGTTAAAATAAATTAGGATGATTGTACTCCCTCCGTTCACTTTTACTTAGCAAGTATACTAAAAATAAATTTTTACTTTTACTTATCAATTTACGCATATCAATAGAATACAATTTTTTTTCCTGTTATACCTACAATATTTATTACTCATATCAAATCATTTTCTCAAATCCAATAAAATATGCATCAATTAATATGGATATCATAGTAAATTATGCATTTCATTTATTATTTTTAAATGACGTGAAAAGTTAAAACGTGCCAAGAAAAAAGTGAACGGAGGGAGTATAAATTTTCATTGATCATATTCTTTTCAAATTTTGTCTGCTTAAGCTTGCTAACATTATTGTTCTCTGTTTCCGAATAATAAAGCAAACATAATAGAGAAAAACAAGAACACTTATCAAAATCTCTTTCCTTATTGTTTTTGCTTTAATTGAAGGGAGCTTTGAATCAACAGTAAAGTTATCTTTATTTGACCTATAGGTTACGGGTTCGAGGTATGAAAACAACCTCTAATGCTTGTGTTAGGATATACTGTCTATAATAGATTATTTAGGTCCGACTCTTTTCTGAACCAGCATGAGTATAGAATATTTTATGACTGTATTGTTGTTCTGGCTGTGGTTGGGCCTTTTCTAAGATAATTTTAAATCAATGTTTGAAAATGCAAAGTTGGTCATAATGATGTTTGCTTGAAATGATTATATTGATATCTTCAAATACTGATTAAGGGAAAGGTGTTTGTGTGGGAACAGGTGACAAAGCGCGTGGAAACAGACGAGGGTGAGTGGAGTGACTGGAACTGGAGAAGTGATGGGGACGTAATGGTAAATGGAGCATTTTTCGTGCCATCAGGTGAAGGGCTGAGCAACCAATACGCGAAGGCCTCGAGCGTGGAGCCCAAATCCGCTGTTCTTATTGATCAACTCACCCTCAACGCCGGTGTTTTTGGTGCCCCGAGGTACTCCTCTTTTCATAATTTAAAATGAATATTATTTAATATTGTCAACTAGCATCAAGTATTACTACATAATAAGTTAACCAAATATTTTATATGCTTAGATTAATTATTTCAAACTATCAACCAACGAAACCTTAGTTAATATAATACAACAACATACCTATTATTATCCCACACCGTGGGGTACGAGGAGAGTAGTGTGTACGCAGACCTTACCCATGACTTGTGAGGATAGAGATGTTGTTTTCAATAGACCATCGACTCAGAATATATTAGTTAAAACAATCACAATAATATATTCAGTGTAATCTCACGAGTGTAGTTTAGAGAACATAATGTGTAGGGAGGAAGTACTAAAGACGAGAGTTTACACTAAAGGCATTTCATAAGAAGCACAATAAGCAACCAGGGGCGAAGCTACAGTGTAGCAAGGGTGGTCAACTGACCACCCTTCGTCGGAAAATGTTGAAAAATGAACACCGTGTATATAGGTAAAATTTTGGATTTACATGCATGTAATACATATTGAACACCCTTGCAACAATGAAGATTCATAGCTCAGTGGCAAAGGGTGGTCAAAAGGGCCTCATGGGCGCGGGTTCGAGCTTCACTCTCCACAATTTTTATTTTTCTTGTATAAGTTTGAACACCCTTGAAATATTTTATAGCTTCGCCACTGATCACAACAACATATTCATAATTTTACAAGTAGAGTTTAGAGACCGTAATATGTATGTAGACCTTAAGTCTATCTTATGCGAGATAGATAAGTTATTTTTGATAAACCATGACTGAAAGAAAAAACAAAGCAAGTTTGAAAGAAAAAAATAGTAGTGAAGAGGCTAAGGAACCACTAGTTATTTTTAGAAAAGAAAATGAAGGGCTTTTCTCATTTTTAAACATTTTCTGCTTTTATTTTCTCTATTGAACCCACTTGCTTCTCTTTGTTCTTTTCACTGCCCAAAGAAAAGAAGGTAGAGTAGATTTGTTAAAGATTATAAAAAAAAATATACTTTTTAGAAAAGGGCAGAACAAGTACAAAGTTATGGCTATATAAAAAATAAAACGGGCATTGAGAATCTAATTAATACATAGAGCTTTGTACTCGATCTTGAGTTGTCTTATTCCCACTTCTCATAGATTTAAGCAGTCACTTTTAGTGAGATACTGCTTTGGCCTTTGTGAATAGAGTTCTATAGTTCGCAATAAGGATTACACTAGTATCGTAAATATTCTTTTATCTTTAATTTTCAGGTTTGAATTCTAGATATGAGTCTGCTATGTTAAAAAATGCTTAATCCCATAATGTGAAATTTCTCCCGTGAATTTGGATTCAGTCGGCGCTCCAATATGAGTATTAGACACCGAATAGAAAACCAAAAAAAAAATTATATAGCTCAACTACTTGGTGACCATTGCCTATTTGCATTTTAGAGGGAAATTAGGCGACTTAATTTTAATGAATTAATTTTTAAATCTTTTAGCAAGAAAACATTGTATTTTCGAAAAATATTAAACCTGTTAAATATAAGTTGGATCCGCCTTATCATTGCTCAAAGAAGGGGTCCACCCTTACATAGAAAACTTAAATCGAGGTTCATATAAATCGGAATAGATGAGATAAAAATTTAAGATTGTTTATGATTTTTGTATACACACACACTTCGATTTGTTTTATTACAATATTAATATTTGATTAAACACAAAATTTTTAAAAAATGAAGTTCTTGACGGGGAACAACTTTGTAACTAAGTTGGACGCGGCTAGAATCTTTTTATTTTATTTATTATTTGTCTAATGTCTAATTTATGTAATTAATAAAAAAAATTAAAGCAAGGAAAAAGGGAAGATCGGGATCAGGCCATGTGAGGTGTGAGAAGATAGGTTATCAACTATATTATGTTAAAAATGCATTGAATGTATTACATTACTTACACTATCTCCTTATTGGTCCATATTGTTCTCCTCTTTCTCTTCTTCATACTTACTTACACTATCAGTATATAGGTTTAACTATCTTGCATTATTGTAAATAAACAGGGATAATAGTATTAGCATATCATACGGAGGAGGGACCACCACCGGAGCTAGCGGGAGTGGCGGTGCCGGGTCCACCGGCGGCAACGATAGTGATTTCTTTGGAATGATATTTGGGAGCGGCGCAGCAGCAAAATTATCACCATCTACAACCACTACTATTTTATTGTCTCATTTAATTATTTTAGTTTTGTACATTACCACCAACCATGGTGGGCAATTATCATTACAATTATTACACTTACTATAGCATTTTTAGTAAAGAATATTCCTATATTATTCAAGAAAGAATCAAAAGTCAAAGAAAATTTGCAATTTGATAAAGATCAATCACAAGGGTCCCAATTTTTCTTTGTATATAATTTTCTTTAGTTCATCATTTGGTGTCCGATACCTGTATTGAGCACAACTAAATTAGAATTTGCACCGAAAAGTCTTACGTTGGAGTTAAATCGATATCTAACAAAGACGATTTCATACTAAAAACTCGAACCTAAAACTTCTGGTTAAGGATTAAAGAGTACCACCACGACACTGTTTGCTGTTTGTACATAATCAATTGATAGGAATCTCTAGGGGAGAATTTATGAGTTGTTAACTCTTGTGTCAGCATTTTGTTTTCATTTTTTTTCCCCTTCTTGTGGGGTTTTTGAATATGACTTGGAATTGGCGGCCACAGGATTTTCTTGACTTTTTGGGTTAGATGAATTAAAGTGAGGAAATTGTATTAATTTTTTAGAAAGATAGGGTGTGGTTGGCCATGGTTACTTTTTCGGATCATACATCAATTTCAGAGCCTATGTGACTTTTTAGTCATTTTCAATTCAGCCAACACTTTGATAAGATATGTTCTTTTGCTTTCTCGGGAGCTCTGAAGCAATGATAAAATTGTCTTTTCGAGCTATTGAAGCAGTTATTAATACTTGCATTAGGTTATGTTGTTTACATCATATATACTTGCGATGCGATTCTTCTCTGAATTGTACGTGAATACATAATACTTTGTGTACCGTGATGCCTTACTTTTTTTCTTGGATCTCATAATTGCATCAGTAAAATGTGGATGTCTCCACTACTAAAACAGAATTGACATAATCCAAGTGTAAGAATGATTTGAGGAAATTCTAGATATCCTTTTCCCTTAATAATTCAAGATTTCAAGTTAATAGGGGAAAGAACGATATTGTATTTTGTATAAATAAGAGAAAGCAACTAGGAAGAGAGAATTATAACTAATCTTACTATAGGGAAAAAGATTGAGTTCAAGCTTTTTAACTCCTTTCAACGGCATCAACAGCTTGTAACATTTCAATAATTAAGGGCCTTATCATTGGTAACATGCGCCTAAATAATCTCCGATTAATCGCTTATTAATTAAAATGGCTGAAAAATATAAAATCTCCTCGATAAAAGAAAAAAAATAAAGTAATGCAATAACTAATATTATTGTGGATGAAAAAAGAAAGTTAAGAACTCATTATAAGAAACTAATTCACCTCAATTTTGCTGTCTTCATTGTTATTGTTCGTCATTGATATTTATCTCCATTCAATTAATTTCTCCATAATTAAGAGCCAATATACAAGAGGTGCCACTTCCCTTTGCAACAACTAGCTCCCTCCAACACAACGTCCAAATCCTCCAATTTTGTGACTATGCAACCATTATATACTCAGAAATACACTAGAAATACGTATGTGAACATATCAAAACTAAGGCCAAGCCTTGGAACTAAAAAAGTTCTACTTCCATGTCTTCTCCTCCTTCCAATTAGGGGTGTTCGTCGGTCCGTATTGTACGGCAGTGGCGGACCCAGAATTTTGTGCAAGCGGGTTCAATCTTAGAAGTACATAACTTTAGTCGTAAAATAGTAGTTGTCAAGTGGGTTCTAAGGGTGGCAAGTGGGCCGGTCCAGGCCCGGGACCGCGGGCCAAACGGGCCTGGGCCGGTTTTGTGGGTCGGTCCTATGATTTGGGCCCGTCAGGCCCGGGACCATTTAGCCCGCCAGGGCCCGGGATCGACCCGGTCCTTTAGCGGGCCAAACGGTCCCAACGGCTTCTTTTTTTTTTAGTTTTTTGGGCTGTCAAAAATATCCGTTAGGCTGTCAAAAATAGTCGTTGGCTATTTATAAAATAGCCATTTAACCCCCAACTTTGTTTTAATCCCAAACTTTTTATAATTACAATTTTTCTCTATTTTCAACTATAAATACTCCATCATTCTTTCATTTTTTCTTACCATTTAATTGTGGGTGATGGTATGAGAATTTTAAATATTAAAATTGAAAAGGTTAAAATGGCTCTTAGCTGGCTTTTTTATTCAAACCGTAGAAGTAAACTTAGAGAATATTTTAAAAGATGCGATGAATTTGGCCTAAGAGAAAGAAAGGTTCCTAAACCTTGTCCAAAAATTATGGTAGTTCTGCTTTGTTAAATCCTTGTATGAAATTAGGAGTTCCTCATTTTTAGTATAAAACTGTTTATAATGGTTTAGCACTTAAAGATGAGGAATTGTCTCAACTTCCGGAAACAATAGCCTCAATTAGAATAAATGCTCAAACTATTTTTAATACTTATCAAGTTGCATTAAATCATGCTAGACCAAATGTTCCAACTCATTCTTCTTCTGATTCTCAATCATCTAAAATAACTACGGGAGTAAGAGCACTTAGTACTTGGGCGGGGTTTAGGGGTTCTCAAGGTTCTAGTAGTAGTGATTTTTCACAACTAAATGAGCTTGAAGTAAGAGCACTTAGTGCTTGGACTTGCTGAATCACAACTAGATGAAGACAAAGCTTACGAAGAAATGCTAGCTGAACTTGCGGAGGATGTTGCTTCATCCGGAAGTGGCGATGACCAAGCTACTTTTTCGCCACCACCAACGAAAATTCCTCCGGACCTTGATAGATTTATGAAGTTTGTAAGAGATACCATGTAACTTGTATGAACAAAAATTAGTATGTATTATGTAACTTATATTTTGGCACATCTTGATTAGTTTCTTTTTCTTCTCAATGGTGGTATTAGCACCTTGTTGTGCTCATTCCATAGGGGGATGAATACTAAGAAAGATATTGCCATATTTTTTAATGCTATAATAAAATTACAAGGCATATCTCTTTACAATATTTTTTTGTCTCGAATATATCTTTTATATATATATATATATATATATATATATATATATATATACACACATCTTATATCGATATACTATATATACATCTTATATATTATATATATATACTATACTATATATACATCTTATATATAGTATATAAGATGTATATATAGCTTATCGAATATAGCTTTATATATATATATATATATATATATATATATATATATATATATATATATATATATATACATCTTATATCTTATATACTATATATAAGATGTATATATAGTATAGTATATATATTAAATGTATATATAATATAAAGTTACTAATGAAAAACTTCGTAAAAAAATTATTAATTTAGCTATATAGTATATAAGATGTATATATAGCTTATCGAATATAGCTTATATATATATATACATCTTATATCGATATACTATATATACATCTTATATACATCTTATATACTATATATATTCGAATATCTATATATCTTAGATATTTATTTTAACATCCTTTTGTCTCTAATATCTATTTATTTTTATTTTTATTTTTTATAAAAAATTGGGCCCACTTAGCCCGTTTAGCCCGCGGCCCGGGACCGTTTAGCCCGGGACCAAACGGTCCCGGGCCAGTCCTTAGAAAAAGCCCGTTTAGGCCCGGGACCGTTTGGCCCTTTTAATTTGGGTCCGATCCGGGCCCGGGACCGTTTGGACCGGCCCACTTGGCCCGTTTAGGCCCGGGACCGGCCCACTTGCCAGCCCTAGTGGGTTCAAATAAAATATTTATACAAAATTTACGCTGCTTTAATCGAAATTTATACATATACACAGTATTATACACAGTTAAACCCGCTTGCCATCACGTGCGTCCGCCACTGGTGTACGGTATTTAGACATTTCGGTTCGGTATTTTCGGTATTCAGTTTCTTAAAATGCAATACCAATACCGTACCTAATTAAATTTTGTATGGTTCGATTTTTCTTCTTTCAGTTTTGGTTTATTCGGTTCGGTAACTTCGGTTTATTCAGTTTGAATGTTAACTAGTACGTAGAGTCATAGATTGTAATATTCTTAATTAAATTACTTAAAAGTACAAAACTAAAAAAGTTTGTTGATAAAACTTTTGTCCAAAACCAGTAAATATAAACCCAGAGAGAAAAAACTATACATAAATAAATAAATTTGATCATTAGAAACGTCTTGTTACTTGCTTAGAGTTAATTGATAAACGTAAAGAATAAAGGAAAGCAAAATTTTAGAGACAATATAATATATATTTCGGTACAGTATCGGTATTTTGATATTTCATTTTAAAATATCAAATACCATACCTAATACTATTTTTTTTAAAATTAAACCAAATACCATAACAAATACCAAATACTAAAATTTTCGATTTTGGTACGGTAATTCAGTATTTGCCAAATTATGCATAACCCTACTTCTAATAGCAAGCTATTTATATTGAAGTGTGTACTTCACGAATAGCTTTCTTCGTACAGTTAGTTGTACCCTAAAACTTGAGAATACAAGGTCGTGTTAAGTGTTCAAATTTTGATAGTACGATCTCTATTTCGGCATATAGACTTAATATAACATAATAGAAGCCAAAAACCCATATAAACAATAACAGCAAGATGGAATTCAAAATTAACTATGCCAATACACTAGAAAAAATTGTATTTCCGTAAAAATGTAAACCTCTATTTCTAAAGAACCAAAGTTAGCCAAAATTGCTTACTCCAGGTCCACTTGACATCAACATGTTTTTAGACGCCCTTTAAGCAATGTGTAAGCTGAAAGATTGTAAATTTAGCTCTCTGCAGACTAGGCTCTAAGCATTTATGCATTTACCAAGATCACTTTCCTCTTAGCATTCCCCAAAATAAGTAATCAAACAAAAGTAAATAAAACAACTAGAAGAGACAGGTACTGGACCAAACACAAACTGTTGAAACACCATACACCAACCTAGGTTATACTTCTTGTTCTTAAATTAATTCACTTTAGCTTTACTCCTTGGTTTGCACTAAAGTGAAAATTAAGTAAGAGATTATCAAACATCCAACATTCAGAAGTTGGTATTCTGCAATTCAAGTCTAATTGCTTATACATCTAGCATCTAAAGTGCCATTTATGCTTTCCCCAAAGACCAAGTCCATCCTTTAGTTCTTTTTACAAGCCAAAAACCAGATCATTTACATGGATAACTCGGTCGACCCTCCATAGCAAAATAACCTGCATAAAGAAAAAAACAAAATAAGTAGAATGTACAACAATAAAGTTGATGGAAATGGGCGCAGCAAACTGGCAATGCAAATGAAAATTTCTAGAACCACAAGTAGACTAAATATGCTACTTATAATAGAATAGAAAAAATAAGACAAAACAAGATAAATAAAGGAAAGACAAAGAAAAGACCGCATATAGCCCCTTAAACTTGGTCAATTTTTTTCATTTAGACACATAAACTAAGCCCATAACCTATTGAATACTTGAACCATGCTCAAATTATGTCAATTGAACCCTTACGGAACCTGACAAAAGACCAAGTGCGTGCAACTCAATCGCTGATGAAGTGGCACTCAACAAACAAAATAAAGACAGGCAAAGCAAAATTCTTCTTCGTTTTCTTCAACAAACCCAGTCTTTCTTCTTTGATTTCTTCAACATCCTCTCTTTCCACCATTCAAACCAGACCTGCAGACACAAAGCATTAGTCTTTCGTTTTTTCTACCTTCTTCTTTGATGTTTATCTTCCTGACCTTCCTTAATCATGGACTTGAACCATGCTCAAATTATGT
The DNA here is from genome assembly GCF_000715075.1 of Nicotiana tabacum. Taxonomy (NCBI): domain Eukaryota; kingdom Viridiplantae; phylum Streptophyta; class Magnoliopsida; order Solanales; family Solanaceae; genus Nicotiana; species Nicotiana tabacum. The sequence goes on from NC_134092.1 coordinate 123,092,480, forward strand.
CAATTGAACCTTACGGAACCTGACAAAAGACCAAGTGCGTGCAACTCAATCGCTGATGAAGTGGCACTCAACAAACAAAATAAAGACAGGCAAAGCAAAATTCTTCTTCGTTTTCTTCAACAAACCCAGTCTTTCTTCTTTGATTTCTTCAACATCCTCTCTTTCCACCATTCAAACCAGACCTGCAGACACAAAGCATTAGTCTTTCGTTTTTTCTACCTTCTTCTTTGATGTTTATCTTCCTGACCTTCCTTAATCATGGACTTGAACCATGCTCAAATTATGTCAATTGAACCTTACGGAAGTAAACCCATAAATCTATATTCATTGAATACAAAACCTCCACCTTCAGAATCACTCCACTGCACCACTCCTTCAACCCCATCGAAAACTAAAAGGCAAGCAATTCAAAAAATAACTCAAATTGATGCAACCCAGAAGGTGGAGCAAAAGAGCAGATAGGTCTATAACAGTGGAGTTATGGAGTTGTTGTATAGGGGTAATCAGATAGAGGCTGGTTTTAGAAAGAATGAGGACGACTGGTGTTTGTTTTGGCAGGGAAGAATGGTGGTTCTGTGTGTTTATCAAGATGGAGCTGTTTCTCCAATGTTTACAAAAATACTTCATGGCGAAGGTACAACGAGGAGCTAGAGGTGATGGCATCAGTGGCTACGGTGGTGGTATAATGGCGGTGGCAGAGAGAAACCGAAGGAGAGAGAATTCGAAAAATAAAAATTAAGAAATTATGTATCTTCAGTCTCTCTTAAGTGGCGTGGTACATGCAAGTGGCCACATCAGCAACTTGTGTCTACTTGACACATTTTCAACTAGCATCGAGTGTTCAATAGGTACAAGCTTTAGCATAGGTGTCTTAAGTGAAAGATTCGGACAAGTTTAAGTGGCCGCGTATGTATTCAGCCGAAACAAAATATATTAACATAATAATATCAACAGGGCGTGTATATATTAACATAATAATATCAACAGGGCGTGTATATTAAGCATAATATAGTGACACATTATGATGTTTCAAATAGTTTATCTTTAAAGTATTAAAGTAAAAAGTTGAGACTATCATCTCAAATATTTGCAAGTAGAATCTATGCACCATGTAGGAAAGTTTGAGTATAAAGACCTAAATGAGCAGGATATAAAATCAGCAAGTTTAAGTACAAATAATTACTGTTCAAAGATGTCACCAGCCTCCCTGACTGCCAGAACTGTTTCCTTTGCCCCAAGAGTTGGTTGCTTTACCCCACGCATCACTCGGTCCATCACTTGTTTCTTTTGATTTGTTCACATCCTCAGTATTGGATTTGTTTGCAGTCCAAGCTGTGGTCGCATTTCCTGAAGCAGCTCCCTGGTTCCAGCTTGTTCCCATGCCATTCTGATCCTCCTTTCCACTAACAGTTGTCTGCTTACCCCCTCCCTGACTGCCAGAACTGTTTCCTTTGCCCCAAGAGTTGGTTGCTTTACCCCACGCATCAGTCGGTCCATCACTTGTTTCTTTTGATTTGTTTGCAGTCCAAGCTGTGCTCGCATTTCCTGAAGCAGTTCCCTGGTTCCAGCTTATTCCCATACCATTCTGATCCTCCTTTTCACTAACAGTTGGCTGCTGCCCCCCTCCCTGGCTGCCAGAACTGTTTCCTTTGCCCCAAGAGCTGGTTGTTTTACCCCACGCATCACTCGGTCCATCACTTGTTTCTTTTGATTTGTTTGCAGTCCAAGCTGTGCTCGCATTTCCTGAAGCAGTCCCCTGGTTCCAACTTGTTCCCAAACCATTCTGATCCTCCTTTTCACTAACAGTTGTCTGTTGACCCCACCCTGAAGATGTACCTCCCGTAGTAGCAGTAGAAGTTTTCCAACTATTTCCTGGAGTATTCCAACTGGTGGCACTAGTACCACTTCCACTCCCATTCTTCTCGGAGTCGAATCCTTTCTTCCATCCACCATCATTAACATTACCTCTACTATCAGCAGTCTTCCAGCTCCCTCTGTCATTGTTACCTTGACTCCAACTGCCCTTATTAGACTTAAATCCCTCAGCATCACTGCCTGACTCTTTGCTCCAACCGTAGGCTTTATCTTCCTGCGAATCAGTTCTATTTTGCCAATCACCACTTTCATCCCTCCTTCCATGCCCTCTACCACGAAATCCTCCCCCATCCGATCCTCTACCTCTAAAACCTCCCCTGTCCCCTCTACCTCGAAAACCTCCCCTTCCTCCAAAGCCACCGCGATCTGAACCACCCCTACCTCCGTATCCACCTCGATCTGATCCATCACGGCCTCCCCTCCAACTACCACCTCTTCCCCGGTCACCATAAGAATCAGATTGCTGGTCGTTGTTACCAAAACCACTGCCAGAATTCCAGTTACTTTTGCTGCTCCAGGAATCTTGATTTCCAACGGCATCATCCTTTCCGCTCTTCCACAAATTACTTTGACCCCATCCTGTAGATGAACCTCCATCTGAAGTTCTTTTACCACTCCATGGATCATTTTGATTTTTCCCATTGGCATCTTGTTCGACTGCAGATTTGCTATTCCATGCAGAGGAGTTTCCTGCTGACTCTTTATGAGTGATCTTGTTATCCCAACCAGCTGACTGCTTGCTCCCAGATTCACCAGATTTTTTGTCCCAATCAGACTGGTTTCCACTAGGACCTCCTACCTCCTTTGAGACTGAATTCTTGTTCCAACCAGAAGACCATCCTTCGTTTGATGGTTTGGAGGCATTCCAACCACCACCACTCTGGAAATCAGATGATTGATTACCAGCAATACTGGTGTCTTCATTATCGACTGCAGCTTTGCTATTCCAGGCAGAGGAGTTTCCTGCTGCCTCTTTCTGAGTGATCTTATTGTCCCAACCAGCTGACTGCTTGCTCCCAGATTCACCAGATCTTTTGTCCCAATCAGACTGGTTTCCACTAGAACCTCCTACCTCCTTTGAGGCTGAATTCTTATTCCAACCAGAAGACCATCCTTCATTTGATGGTTTGGAGGCATTCCAACCACCACCACTCTGAAAATCAGATGATCGATTACCAGCAATACTGGTGTCATCATTAACTTTTCCCCAACCAAGTTCCTGTGAACTATTCCAACTAGACTGGTTCCCCTTAAATTCTACATTACTAGAATTATTATTGCCTTCACCTTCAGTAGTCCAGCTACTAGACTGTCCTTGATTAAAAGATCTTCCTCTACCACTTTGATCTCGACCCCCTCGCCAACCACCTCGTCCTCTCCTGCCACCTGATCCACGACCTCCATCAAATTGTCTTGGCTTTCCCCAGCTCCCCTCTAGGTCCGTACCACCACCCCAGCTACTAGATCCACCATCTTGCTTTTTCCAGTCATTCTCTGCCTTTGCATCAGATTGCTTACTCCAAGAACCACCTTCACCTTCACTTTTCTTCGAAGAAAATCCAGCATCTTGCTGGCTCCACGAAGCATTGCTATCTGGCTTTTTCCAGCCAGATCCATCATTTTTCTTTTTCCAGTCAGTCTCTGCAGTGGCATCAGATTGTTTAGTCCAAGAGGATCCACCTTCACCATCACTTTTCTTCCAAGAAGATCCAGCACCCTGCTGGCTCCACGAGGTTTTGCTATCTGTCTTATTTGATACACCGTCTTGCTTTTTCCAGCCAGTCTCTGCATTTGCATCAGATTGCTTACCCCAAGAAGATACTCCCGCTTGCGCACCCCAAGAGGATCCACCATCACTTCCAGCGTCCTGCTGGCTCCAAGAGGTTTTTCTATCTGTCTTGTTCGCTCCACCATCTTGCTTTTTCCAGTCAGTCTCTGGATCTGCATCAGATTGCTTACCCCAAGAAGATCCAGCATCCTGCTTGCTCCATGAGGTTCTGCCCGAATCATCATTTTTCTCTTGTTTTTGCACAGATCCCCAGGGATCATCCATAACCTTCTCGGTGCTCTCTTGATGTGATTCAACCTTTTTGCCCCAGCCGTCAGACACAGCACTAGTAGCGCCAGCAGTAGAAGTACCTTTCGCCCAACCATCAGGTTTTGTCCAGCCATCATCTTGCCCAGAGCCAGCAACAGCAGGAAAGGCAGGCCAAGAACTTCTGCACAAAATTTTTACCTATATCAGGTCCTATTGAGTATCAACAATATTCAAAAATAATGGTAGGAAAAAAAAAACACCCATCTTTTCAGTGTCAAATGAAATCAAAAGAAGTAAAATCTGCAGCGCCTTATAAGCAACACTAAATCACAAAATTCATACCGCGGAAATGGCGGGTGTAAGACTGAAGAGTAGTTGCATAATATGTAAAACAGCATGAATTAGAGCTTTTCTTAAGAAGCCAAATGGAGATAATGGAGCAGAAGACATACAGTCTTAAGCACAAATCTCATACGATATTGAAGGAGGCAGAATCAAGTTTGATACTAATAGTGTGAGTTTGGATATCCAAGTAATTGTTAGTTTTATCCTTTTGATATTAGCGCCTTCACTCATGCTAGTGCCTCGTATGCCTATTTTTTTCGTTACTCTTCTCTGTCTTCCCCCATTCCTTCGTAACCTCAACCCCCCCAAAAGCAAAAAAACCTGCAACCTATCAAGCTTTTCATAACCTGTCCAGTGAATATGTTTCTAAAGTACGTGAGCTGATAAATATGAGTTTTTAAAACTTTTAAGATGATAGAGAAAACACCACCTCCTTGTTTCATTGATGCTAAGTATGGGCAACATAATCACTGGTGTACAAAGAAAATAAACACTCCTTATGGAGTTGGCCTATGGAAGAATATCAGCAAGCACTCGGATGAGTTCTTTCAAAATATAACCTTCAAGGTTGGGAAAGGAGATCATGTTAAATTCTGGAAAGACAGGTGGCATGGAGATAATGCACTGATGGATATATATCCCAATCTATACCAGATTGCACTCAACAAGGAATCCACTGTTGCTCAGAACAAAGAAAATGGCACATGGTGCCCCCTGTTCAGAAGGAACCTACAGGACTGGGAGATTAGTGACCTACTAACTATGTTCCACTCTTTAGAAGACCACATCAGTGATGATCAGCAGCCAGACAAACTCAGATGGGAACACTCTAAGGGGGGCAAATACACAGTCCAAGATGGTTACAAACACTTTTGTTCCCAGAATGGTATGATAGATAGCTGGCCTTGGAAACATATCTGGAGAACTAAGGTGCCTACCAAGGTGAATTACTTCACCTGGCTAGCTATAAAGGGGGTATTGACTCACTCAATACAACTTTAGAAAGAGGAACATTATACTTGTTAACAGATGTTACATGTGTCAACAAAATTCAGAAAGTGTCAATCATCTTTTCCTCTATTGCGCAGTTGCAAGTGAAATCTGGAATCTCTTCTTCTCAATTTTTGGTCTAGAATCCATCAAGAGGATCTGGAGAATGGTTCCAGCAGTAATTTATTGGTGTATCCGGACAGAAAGAAATCAGAGGTGTTTTGATGGCATCTCAACTCCAATCTACTCCCTCAAGACTATTTGCTTAGTTATCTATTTAGCTGGATTTATCTTTCCCCTGTAACTAGTGAAGATCACCTTGTGGATTTCATTAGCTCCTTGTTCTTAGCATAGATTTTTGTACTGGAGTGATTATCTACCTTTTTGTACCTTTTGCATCTTCTTGATGCCTATTAATGAATCATCCTTACTTCATCAAAAAAAAAAAAAAAATCCATAGGACAGAACTAGTGAAGATTTGAATTAAACTCTTCATAACAATACTTTTAGCATAACAAGAAAAATAAGCGGCAAATAATCCCTTCCCAAATAACACATGATTTTAGCTTCTTTCTTTTTACAAGTATGGAACGCAGATGGCACGCATTTCAATCTTAGAGATGAAATAACAGATGCATGAATCAACATCTACAGAAGCAAGAAATGGATATACTGTTCTACATAGATACTACTTAGAGATGTATGAACAGGAAAACAAAAAGTAAATATAGTAGCAACTTCGAACCTTTCAGGAAAACAAAGCAGTAAATATGAGCAACGATTTTTAAGTTTTGAACTAGATCTTTTCTTGATAACTCTTTTACTATACCAAGAAAATAAGTAGACAATTTAACCCTTCCTAAAAGATAGGCATTATTTTAGCTCCTTGTTTTTAGTACTTTTCAAGTATGGAAAGCAGATGCAAGCATCACCATCTTTAGACACTTTGCCATACAGTGATTAACAGGTACATGAATCAACTTTTAAAAAGTAAGAAATAGAAATACCTTTCTACATAGATACTACTTCAAGATGTAAGAACAGGAAAACGGACAATAATATTAGCAATGATTTTTAACCTTTCAGCAGAGGATGATGCTCCTGCATTCTCGGTGTTACCCTCAGTTTCTGTGGCCCCTTGAACCATCCAATCTGCCAAAAAGATAAAAGAAGTAGAACGATAAGTCACAACCTTAAACATTGATAAATTTGTTAGTTAGGCTGAATCTCATCAACTGCACTACTCGACACTAATCAATTAATTGTACTGTGGATAGTACTGCCTTTTAAGGAAAGAGTAGTTCCAACGAAGTGAAGAACAAAAAAGGATAAAAGTACAGACTCTATACTTATGAAAGGAGAAGTATGGATCTACAGAAAATTTGACATTAAATAGCAAGAGAGACAACCAATATAAAAAGAAAACTAAAACGCAAAAATACATATTAAAAAAAACAAAAGAAGACTCTGCAATCAGATACATCCATGTAGAAGGGTATGTTCCACAGCAGTAATAAATTTCACATAGGGAAACAGGTTATAATTGACAGACATGCTCATGGAGTGGGCTTGTGGAAGCACATTTGAAACATCTGAGATGATTATTAAAAAAAAACATACACTTCACAATGGGTAATGGCATGAGGGTAAAAATTTGGCAAAAGATATCCCCCAATATAATTTGGCAGTAAATACTAAAGCAACAGCGGCACAACATCACAAAGAGGATGGGAATTATCTTTTAGGAGAAACTGTGAAGATTGGGAATAGGGAAAGTCACCAATCTGCTGGGAAAATAGAAGGGGCCAGAATATGTCTAGAGGAAGAAGATGCAGTGAAATGAGTAATGAGAATATCAAAGGGATCAAAATACACCGTCAAGTCTGGATATAGAAATTTGTGCAACAGGCAGAATACTGTTATGCAGTGGCCTTGGTAGATAATCTGGAAGAGCAAAGCATCAGTTAAGGTGGGCAATTTTTGTTGGATAACTGCACATGAGCATGTTTGACACGATCAAAATTACAAGGGCCCGGAATGGTGTTGTGCAGCAGAAGCTCCACGTGTGAGAAAATGAGGAAGAAGTGAATCACCTCTTTATACACTGTCAGGCGGCCAGAAAGTTGTGGTGCATGTTTCTCAGCTTATACAATCAAAAGAGGGCAATGCCAAAGACAGTCGAGGAACTACTATGTTGCAGAAATGGAAGAAGATTGCACAAGAGAAGTGGAAGACATAAATGACCATCCCTGTATGCATTTTGGACCAGTTGGGTGGAAGGGAACAGAAGATGCTTTGAAGGCTTAGTTAACTCTATACATAAACTTAGAAACTCGTGATTATATCTTTTCACTTTTGGTGAAAGATGGCAGATGTATGATGTCAACTCTTTACTTGAATTCCTCAGTCACTAGAGCTTTTGTTTTGTATGTAGCTGCACCTATTTGGTTTTGTCTCTCTGGAATAAAATTACTTTTACTCATCCAGTGAAGGAGCAAAATGCTTCCTACCTTGAGAACCATCCTGTGTTCCAAGCAGGTCAAAAGGTTTTGCAGAATCACCATCGACCCTATTGTTGAAAGTAAAGAGAAAATTAAAAGAAATCAAAGTGAAAAAAAGTAATTGAATGCTTCTCCTTCAATTTATTCAGGTAAAGAAATTGTACCCAAGAGACGTGATAGAACTCTTTCCATGAACTTCTGCCAGGTGTTCAGATTTAACTACAATGACAGAATGTTTAGTGACAATTTCCCATATAACATTAAAAGAAGATGCAAGGAAATGTACAAACCTGTAAGAATTTTTTGCCGGGAATCAAGCTTTACTGTAACATCAGAACGTCGAATGGCTACTACACGACAAAGATATCCCTTCAAAGGCCCCACTCGGATTCTTAGAGACTGACCAACGGAAAACATTCCATCTTTATCATCGTGCTTGACTGTTTGAGGAAAAAGAACCAGAAGTTAGAGGAATAAATATTTGAATTGGGAGCAGTGCCTTGATTCGAGACATCAAATAGAAAGAGGGGATCTAAGAGCAGACTAATAAAAAACATACAGCTGCAGTTATCATCCTTCGCTCTCCAAGATTTCTCAGGCGAAAGAGGGGATTTAGGGGATGACGAGAAATCTGCAAAACCTGAGGGACCAGGCTCACTACCCTGATTAAATAGAATAAGCACAAAAAAATTAGGGGAACAAATATGGGTATCATAAGAATACGGTTAGTTCTAATATGCCCCAAAATGTACAAACCTTCTCATTTGATACACCATCACTGCCTGTAATTTTTTCACACATCTGACCTTTGACACAGAGATAACCACTATTATCCTGCTCACTTTGGTCATATAGAAAGACGACTCCTTTATAGATCTGCTTAACAATTCCTTGTCTATCCTGCATTTATTAACCCTACATTACATCATTTCAGAAGACTAATTTACACATAAAAAGATGTTACTGCTTCCATGAAAAGATGTTACTGCTTCCATGAATAACAGTCAAACATTCCAAGGGGTGACCTAGTGGTCAAAGAGCTGGAGTAAAAACCTTGGGAACCAAGTTTTCAAATGCCAGCAGAAGCACTAGTGTTATATTCATATCTACCTAACCTTTGGTGGGCAGTAGAAGGAAATAGCAAGTCGTCGGTGGATTAGTCAAGGTATGTACAAGCTGACTCGGATACTATCATGATCAAACAAAGAAAAAATAAAAGATGAATAACAGTCAAACCTTCAAGGGACCATCCAAAACTCTAACCATATCACCAACTGAGATGGTATTGGTTAGCTGATCTTTCACAGTGAATAGCTTCCTATCAAAAGATGCACGCTTCAACTCACGCAGTTGAATGCTCACTACCACAGGTCTCTCTGAACCATCTTTCATGATCTGAAAAATAATCGCTTTAATTAAGACATCATTCACCCAAAGAAAAATAAAGCCAATAGACTTGCATATACCTTAAAGCTATCATCTTTCTCCTTGCCAATAATAATGCCAAAATCATTCCTACTGTAATAGCATAGAAAAATGATTAAACAAAAATGACAAAATACAGGGTGCAGATTCCACATTGGTAAACAGTAAGAGACAAACCTACCCAAAAAATACAAGATCATCTACTTCAAAATTGTTTTCCATGCTAGAGCTTGAAGAACCCTCTCCTTTCTCACCTCCTTTCTGACCAACCTTGAAATCATTTATAATTCTCTTTTTCTTCCGGTCACCGTAAAGCTGGGTAAGCCACTCTACATCCTGGGGTCCATCACTTTTAGAAGGTTCAAACTTCAGGAGTTCAGCTTCAGTAGGCATTACACCCCAATAGCTCAATGAATCAGTGCCCACTTTTTTGTATAAATAACCATCCTTCAGCATCTTTCCGTCGAGAATTTCTAACATTAGGTTTGTATCCCGATCCTTCCGGTATTGTATGAGGGGCCGAAAGTCTCTGCAGTTTAATTAAGGAAAAATTGTCAAGTACTTGCAACCTATTATATTAATCGTAACAAATGGAGAATGCATATTACTCAAGCTCTGTAGAGCTAATTAGTCTTGGTGCTGCGATAACTCCCTTCTTTGCAGCAACTCCTCCACCCTATAAAACATATAAAAAACTCAGCTATCTAAGCAAGTTGAAAGTAAAAAAATGACTAGGTATGGAAACATCAACATGCGAATAGTTATGTAATGAATGTACGTATCACTAGAAGTCTATAAATACTTAATTATAGAGTTGTTTTAGGATCAACTTAAACCGTGACTAAACATTAGGAATTGAAGCCCCCCCAAAAAAAATATATATAAACCGTGAAGATGAACTTATAACAATTCCCTGAATGACGGGGGTACCAACCCTATAATATCCCTGCATTTTTGCACTCTCTCGTTAACCACTCTAAGATAAGAGGTTGAACTCTTGCAAAGAGGAAATCTATAGCCTCTGAAAAAATGTATTTTAAGAAGACTAGTCATAATTATAATTGTATTGAGGATGATAAGCAGCAATTTTTTTAATCAGCAAAGATGATAACCAGCATTACTGCAGCGGACTACAGAAGATATACAAGCCTAAATTAAATGAAAATATATTAATGAGATGTTAAACCTGGATTGCTAAGTGCATAATTAGCTAAATACTTCAAGTGCTTAGTCAATATCAAGCAGAAGTCCCAATAGAGCATAGGAGCAAACATTCAAAACAAAGAGAAGATGAAGTACAGTGCTTCAGTCTAAAATTGTAATACTATACAAACAACTAAAAGGATCTACGACATGCAGTGCAGGAACTACTAAAATCAAAACCTCCAATAAGTACGAATGCACAAGAACTCCAAACAGATGTGCATTACTTTAAGGAATTTGAGGTTAAGATAACCCAAAGCACAATTACCCAGAAATCATGACCTGCACTGTCCCTCCCTCCCTCCCTAACACAGCTTTTTGTTCTTTCTTTTTTTCTTTTTCATGATGAGGAGGTGACGAGAAGCAGGGAGTACGGTGCTATGCTTCATAGGTGTTATGCTTCATATCTTCATATTTACAGAGTAATTCACACTAACTAAAACATAAAACATTTATGAAATCGAGTATAAATTGTTACAAATTTGTCGGCAATGGCTTGTAAGTCTATTCTTGGAATCAGCTTCACAGTCACTTTCTTCCGTGAATCATTCACTGCCACAACCTACATGACCATGATGAAACTGTTAGCAAGCTCTAAAAAGAAGGTACTTTGTTATTGTTGTTTAATTTCTCAGACAAATAAAGAGAGGTCAGGAAGCAGCATTAACCAGCAGAAAATTCATATTGCATTTACATGTATGATAAGAGAGATTTAAATAGCAGCTAGCTGATGGAATAAAAAGTACCTGCGCCAGATCGCCCTTGTATATTCCACTTTTGACACGTGCCCACATACCCTCAGAAATCCCAGAAGACTTGCTCCGCACAGCAATCAAATGAGAAACTTCATTCTTTGGAACAGGTGCCACTCTACTCGAATATATACTACAAAGGCCTTTACACGCCTATACAAGGAGCTCAGCTTAGAGAGTGTAAAATGTCATTAAAGAATGTTTTCATCAAGAAAAGAATGTCACTAACGAATGCTCAGACTTCCACAGAAGCATCAAGGCCAATTCAAGACATAAGAATGTCATGATAAAACAAAAAAAAAAGGAAGTAGTACCTCGTAGACATCAGATTGTTTGTCAGCCTCAATATAAATATATCCCTTTACATGATCAAGTGAAAAAGCGGAAATTATCTGCAGCTTTGTTCCTAGAGCAAGCAAGTCTATGTACTTCTGCATAAGACAGAAAGTTGAGTGCCTTTCTCTTCCAACCTATAGCACAAAGCAAATACAAAAAGAAAACATAAGCCATATAACTAGAAAGACAGTAAAAAAGAATTAAATGACAGCAATCTGATATATATGCATCAATGACTTTTCATTTTTGCCGTCGATTAGAGTACCGTGCATTTAACTTTCCATATAGTTGGATCCTTGAGAGAAGGCACAAGTGTGTCCTGCTCAAATAGCCTCTTCTTCTCATCACTATCTTCTGCATAGGCAACAAAACTAGAACCTGGTCTATAACGCTCCCTTAACATCTTCTCCAGCTCTTCTCCATCCAATTCCTCCTCTTTGATCACTGGGGGTTGGGGTGTTCTCACAGGTTCATTCTTGATTTCAACATTACTTCCAAATTCCTCAAGAAAATCTGTATAGCAGGAGAACAACAATGATTAGATAAACCAAAGTCAAAATAACTCTGGCATAGTGTACCTACCAAAAAAATAACCAACGCACCTGAGCTAAATATATTTTTGTTTGCTATTTTTTTTTTTAAACTGCTTGTAGTTTGGTTTTCTTTTGATAAGATAAACTCCTTGTAGTTTGTTTAATCTAGAAGGAAGGTTGGCTAATAATTCCTTCGTTTGCAACTTTAGGCAATGCTGTTATTGTAATACCAAAATTCAAGTAAATGTTTCTGCAGGGCAAGTCTGAAGATCAAATTAGCAAGAAGAATGGAAGATTTGGACTTTTGTCCTTAGAAAAGTTGTATTCTTTGCTTCAGTTATTTACCAATTGTGAGGTTCTGGCGTTCTGCAGCTAAAAGTTGGGACAGTGATCCAACTTCCAGTTTTTCTTTTGAAGTTTTTTGTACAAATAGTCACTTGGTAATAAATAAAAATTATATATCAAAATGATTCAAGCAAATGTTATTTTTTTTCTTTTTGATCAGGTAGAGTTGAAGTGGACATGCTTTTGCAGAGCTAGTGATAAAAACTAAAAATTAGTGGCAGCATAGATCTTTGTACAATTCTAAATGGACAATGAGTTTAGAGAGGCGACAAACAACAAGCACATACACAGAGAAAATTGCAAAAAATAAAGCTAGCAGCAAGCTATTCTCACGAGAAAATGCAGATAAAGAAGTTCAGAATTTCTCTTAGAATGGAAGGGTGAAAACAATATGAACGTAGAACTGTAGAAGTATGAAGCTTAAAATAACAAAGAATAATGTATCAATTGTTCTTAGCCTGGAGAATTATGGTACTGAGGAGCTGCTGTTTAAAACACAATCCTATTCCCCTATTATACATGTAATATTTACAGAAGAGTTCAATCAAAGGAAATCAGCTAATCCACCATGCCTTAGACCAAGCATTTTCAAGGAATGTAAGAAATATGTAGATTCGTCAAAGCGTAGTTTTACCCGGTATGTCGCATACCATCTATACACCAAAAACTGAGAAACATAAACTGATTTACAATAAAAAAACACAAATTAAAATGGAAAACAAAACCAGAATCATAGTAGACTATGGTCTTGCTTAACTTCAGTTTTTAAAACCCAAATTTACAATAGACAAGTGACAACAACAACAACAACCCAATAAAATCCCACTAATGGGGTCTGGGGAGGATAGTGTGTGCGCAGACCTTACCCCTACCCGAAGGAGTAGAGAGGTTGTTTCCGAAACAATAGACAAGTGAATCCCGTCAAAACAAATAACTTCCAAGTTTGGATAATGAAACCCTACATATGTTTTTTTTTCTTTCTTTGTTCACTTGCTTCTTCTTCTTCCTCTTTCTTTTTTTGATTGGTAAAGGTATTCTATTGTGGTGCAGCAAAGTTTGTTCACTTGCCATTAGGTAAACAAAAACAAAAAATTTTAAACAAAAAACCTCCTATACTAAGCCAATTGGAAAAACCAAACAAAAATAACCAAGGACTACTGCGCCTCAGACCCAAACAAGTTGGAGTCGACTATATGAATCCTCATTATAGCTGTCAGCCTACAGCAACCCTCCTCCTTTATTCTGGGCTCGGGACCGCCAATGCGAGCAAGCTCACACAGACGGAACAGAAAATATTACACCAACATAGCTGCAATTTTAGAACGATTTTTTAGCTTTAAAAACCTCAGTTCTTTAAAAAAGTTTATATAAACCTCAAACATGCAGAGCAAAAAATAAAAGAACAAATCTCCGAAAAATGCATACCGGCATAGGCTATTACACAAACAAATTCACCAAAAATCCCTAATTCCAACTCATTTTTCTAAGAAAAAGGCATTAAGTAAATGCTGTCTATTTATTAAATAAAACTCAAACATGCAAATAAGTAATCATAAAATCTATGACAATAGAGCTTATTAAACAAACCGATTTTACCAAAACAAATCCCTAATTTCTCAGTCAATTTCCTAAATTTAAAGTTTAAAAACATGCATAAGTAGTCAAAAATTCTACGATAATGCAGAACATTATAGCTAATTAACCAAACCGAGTATACCAAGAATCCCTAATTTTCTAAGTAGCTTTCAGCTAAAACAAAATAAAAAAGAAATCAAGTCAGTGACAGCTGTAACGCATTATACCTTCGTCGAAGAAATCGGAGTCGTCACTGAAATCGAAATCGAAGTCGTCGTCGTCATCGTCGTCGACCTCGTAAGCAGCGTCGTCAACGAACTGAAGTACACCCTTCCTTTTCCGGCCACCGGTTTTATCCTCATCGTAACCGTCGCGCTTTCTTTTTCCGGCCGACGAGGCTTTGCCGTCGATGACTTTATCTTTACCCTTCGGTAAGGACGATTTTCTACCCATCTCTTTTTGATTCTACAGCAGCAATCAACAGAGAGAGTATGAGTAGTGTGAGTGGTGAAATGGCTTTTTATTTTCAGTACTTCCTAATACGCTATTAGATGTAAGCCACGTGTGTACAATAATAATTGAACGGTCTAGATTCGATTTATTTTAGTATTCATTTAATTGTGTTTTTCGTTTTTCATTATTTTACACAAAAAATAATACGAAGTGGCAGAATCTTTATAAATTCAAATTGCGATTGATAAGTCGGTGTTTCAGATTTATAAAACGCATTTGAAACTCCAATTTATACTTCCCGTTTATCAATTGGGATTTACCTGCTATATTTCCAACTAATTTGAGAGGCATACCCGGGATTTGAAGGCGGTGGAAACACATGAGCAAATTGATTAACCAGTGCCCCATCGGACTTTTGATCTTAAAGGATTCCAAGCAAAATATATGACCGTTTTCAAATTTATACACTTATATATATTAGAATTTTTGCTAAAATTGACGGAGTCAAGTAGCCCATCTTCTCCGAGCATAGATCCATCTCTGGTTAGTTTCATGATACACATATGTCGCAAGCAAGAAGAGTTTTGGCGTAACTGGTAAAGTTACTGTCTTATGACCAGGAGGTCACGGATTCCAGCCGTGGAAACAGCTTCTTGCAGAAATGCATGGTAAGGCTGCGACCTTTTTTCGAACCCCGTGCATAACGGGAGCTTAGTGCACCGAGCTACCGTTTTATATATGTCGAGGGCAAGAATCTATCCTCCATTAAGATTTATGTTGTTCATTTTATTACAAATTTTGGGGATGAAACTCTAACAGATAGAATGGTTTGTTCATCTGAATAACTATATTTGTCTAATTTTATATGGTACGTCAAAAAATTCTTCATTTATTTATGTGTTTTTACAGTATTCTTATAACTATCAGAATTGAGACTTATATATAAAAATTCAGAAGATGTATAGTTTCTTTTTAAAAATTAATGAATTTATATTGAATTTCATGCCAAAGTTTTTTTGGGGCTCATATTTGGCTAGGGGGTTCGTCGGTCGGTACGGTATTTAGATGTTTCGGTTCGGTATTCCGTATCCTAAAATGCTATACAAATATCGTACCTAATTAAATTCGGTATGGTTCGGTCTTTTACCTTTCGGTTTCGGTTTATTCGGTACGGTAACTTCGGTTTATTCGGTTCTAAAGCAGCTTCTGAACGTTATATTTAAGGGAGAATAACACCTTAACTAGCCAGCAAAATCAATCTTATTGGACTTCACTACACATCATATATTGGACTTCTATAAACAACAACATAAGATTAGAATAACGTTTACAAACTTCATCAACATGTAAGTATGTCTGGTCTAAAGCTCTAACTTGCATCTCCGTGATATACCAGACACCAGTAAGCTTCTCAAATGTGACCAAATTAAGTTTTTCACAAGTGTTGTTTACAGAAATCATTCGGTTAACATCCATTAACCACATAGACAAAAATAGATGACGCACGGACTTTAACTAAAGAACATGGAACTAGAAACATTCTCCTTAAGCTCTCTTGTAAATGCAGGTTGCAAGGATGACAGGACATTTAAAATTAATCTACATAATATATATTTCGGTACGGTATCGGTATTTCGGTATTTAAAAAAAATATCAAATACCATAATTAATACCAAATTTTTTTAAAATGTAAATCAAATACCAAAATACCAAATACCAAAAAATTCAATTTCGATATAGTAATTCGATATTTACCAAATTATTCCTTATATTTTGCAAAATCCTACTCTTATATTATGATCCAGTCAAAATATGACAATTTGCCTGCTAAATAGCCTAAAATAAAGTGATAGCTAGGCTCCTAAGTAACTTTAATTTGGATGTGACGTGTTTAGATAAACTCATACAATGAGTAGAATTTAACCTCTAAAGCTTCTGTTGTTCCCATTAGTAATTAGTCGTTCTACACACTTGTACATATTGATAATGTTTCTATTTCTAGTTAATCGAGTACTAGCACCTGGAAACTTATTGGCAAATTTGTCAGTATTGAATAGTTTCCTTTTATAGATTGATTGATAATAATCAGATAAATTACTGATATTAGGATAAAAGCAATGATGGTGATAGTTAAAAGCCATAAAATGTATACATCTGAGGGGAAAAAACAAAAAGAGTTCTTTCATTGGTAAGTGAACCATTAAAAATTAAGTAATATTGACGATTCATGTTGTGAAAGTGAAAGAGACAGCATCTATTGTGGTATATTTCCAGAAACAAAAACAAAAAAACAAAAAATAATCCAAAATCAGTTTTTTAAAATAAATTTATCCAAAAACACCATTTCTCTTAAACCAACCAATTTAAATGCTCAATTAGTTCTTGAAAAGTCTATATAACTTTAGAGCTAATAATGTAAATTGAAATATCCTCTTTTTTTAATAAGCCCTCAATTAAAGATATATGTATAAAATAGTGAGAAAAATGCTGGAATATAGTGCTGCCAAATATTGTAGTATTCTAGTGTTTGTATATTGATTCCATGTAAAGGTTTTGAAAAGGTGTTTCTCAAACACTTGTACAAATTAAAGTCTAGCAAGAACTAAAAAAAAGAGTTACACTAAATCCGAAAAAAATTGTAGTAATAAAATTGCAAAGTAGAACGTAAGAAAAACAAATTTAAAGGATGCTAAATGAAATGTAAATAAACATTGGCAGTGGGATTCAAGAACTTGGATATTGTAGAATTAAACTCCTTCACAATTGTATCATTAGAAATCAAACAAAAACAAATTTAACCAATCATTTGAAAAGAACCAAAAAAAGAAAACTAAACTAGAATGAAAAATACGTTTCTCTCGAGTAATTTTTAAAGTATAACTCATTCTTGAATTTCACAAGACAAACCCTTCAACTTTCAAATCAATACCTATTTTCGAGCAACCATCTTCATCTCCTTTTCATTTGCTTCCATTTCATCCCTAAATCTTTTGTAAATGTCAGTCTTGTAGTAATCCTTAGTTCTCCATACCAAAATCAAAGAAACAAGAGCTCCAAATGCATTCACACAAGCAAGTATAATAAAAGAATTCCTATAGCATTGCTTTCCAATGCAAACCAGTTCTTTCACCATTGATCTTGTCAAACCTTTACTTGCTAGTTGCTTCAATGCCTCCTTATCATAAAGTTTGCCCACAATTTTCACATTCAACACATATGATCCAATAGGACTAGCCAATTGTCCACAATTAAATAACGTTGAATAATACTTCAATCCAAAGAGCTCTGATATTATGATAAAAAGAAGCGTCAACTGGATACCAAAAGAGAAGCCTATCAGCAACGATGCCACATAAACTGAACTCGGGAATGGGAAGGCAATGAGGAGGTCGCCAATGCTTGGTAAGAGTAGAGCGAAGGTCATCATCAGCGTGCGTGGGACTTTCCATTTCAAGAGAATCTTTTCAGAGACGAACCCAGAGAAAACCCTGCCGAAATAGTTCCATATGCTCACTAGGGACACAAATGTGCTAATTGTATGAGATGGATAACCTAAGGACTCACCAATTTGACCCAAATTATCCACTGCTGTTAAACTGCACCCTAGTCCACAAAATGTGGCCACAAATAGAATTAACATGTCCACACTTAAAAGGGCTTGTAATATGGTATAATCCTCACCCCTTTTTGGCTTATTGCAAATATTACTAAAGCATCCAACTTCATTCTTTTCTTGTGTTTTTGCCATAGAAAAATTCTCCAACTCCACAATTTCTGACACCGGCAAATGGGTTTTTTCAACAATAATCTTAGTAGGGGGTTGCATTATTTCTTTCCTTTTCAATTTCCAAGTGTAAAACTCCTCCCTTATTGCAATAATACATGGCAAGAAAAGTACCACACAAACAATAGTGGCACATGCTACATAAGCATTGTGTGAGAATTTAAGATACTTTTGGGAAATTGTTAACCCCATCAATAACAAAGCCAAGGAAATTGAGATAGCAAGGTTTTGGTAAAAGACTCTAACCTCATTGGGATGTCTAGAACTTTTCATCTCCCTAATGTTAAAGATGAAAAGAATGGAAAGCAAAGCAGGAAGCCAACCAATGAGAAGAATTAAAGACTTAGAATCATTACCATAAATAGCAAGATAAAGTTGTGTGAAAATTGCACCACTTAACCCTACAAAACCCTTCATTAAACCTAACATCATTCCTCTACTCTCTGGGAAATTTTTAACGCATGTAACAAGTGAACCTGTATTAGCAAAATTCTGAGAATTAGCACCAATACATATGTAAATACACATTTGCCATACTTTAGGTGTTGCAATTTTTTTGGTCACGGCTAGCCAAATAAGAAAATATCCAGCAAAATTCATGACTGATCCAACTAAAAGAACGAACCAAGTTGGTGTTACCTCGGCTAAAAGTCCAGAAAGAACCCCAACATTAGCACCCAAATCTTTGCACGTACCAAGAAGATTAAGAGTGGACTGATCATATCCAAGAGTCGATTTTATAACTTTGGAATATACACCAAACAAATACGTCGCGCCTGCTCCAGCCATAATCAAGAATGAAGCAAACATCATAAACCAACGTCCACGTAGGAATTGCAAAGTGAAATTGCATAATCCAAAATTAGGATTTTTCACCATTGAGTCAGCCATATTTTGTTAGTGATAAAATTAAAGAGCTCTGAGTAATATAAAGGACTGATTTATGGGGATTTGTTCTACTAAGGATAACTTATAAGCATTATGAGTGGTAGTTGGTTAGACTTGTGAGAATAAATTTGAAGTGTTTTCGAATTGATATATGATTTGGTTGCTGGATAAAAGGATAAAGTTGAAGGAGTTTTTGAGTTTATGGAGTCTTGGAATAAGATATTTTAATTTGGATAAAATACAGTAAATCATGATAAGCATAAAACCGAGGTCATGATATATACGTTAGATTTCTCAGGAGCATTAGTTATTCATTGAATATAATTCCTTTTTCCTCTATAAGTTGACTTTTAAAAAGAATTCCTAATAGGTATGATATCAATTCAGAAAGTATAAAGCAATCGATTTTATTCGGAGGTAAGGCCACAGATACGTTATCACTACAAAAAAAAAAAAAAAAAAGCGACGAATAAATTTTGTCGTTAAATGGCAAAAATTTAGCTAATCCTATTTAACGGTGGATTAGCGATGGATTATCACACAATTATGCTTTCTATGGACTATTTAGCGATAGACCAACGTAAATTTCATGAAAAAAAGAAATTAACAACGGAACAAATTTTGTTGCTAAATAGCATAAACTCATTGCTAATTCTATTTAACGGTGAATTAGCGATGTATTATCACAAAATTATATTAACTATGGACTATTTAGTGACAGACTAGCGTAAATTTCGTAATTTTTTTTTGTAGTGTATAAAGATTTAGGCTTAATTAAAAAGATTGTAAATGCCGCAAGTACAAAGATAGTCCTTTATTATATTTGTATGTAATAATAAGGGAATTAGAGAAATAGGGGACTGGATAAAGAAGTATGAAAAGGTTGGGGTCTTTTTGTCTTTTATTGGAACTTAAAAGCTGGAGAATATGCTTGAGTTTGAAACAAAATCAGGAGGAGGAAATTGATTTTTACTAGAAGTTTAAAATCCTTAATATGTTTCTTCCAATAGGACACTCCACTTTTAAGGAAATAAAGCGATAATCACGAGAAAAAAAGAAATCAATATCCTTTAAAATAGGGATTTTATACACAAGTTTTACCACCGTGAGAGTATGATACGATAACAAGTTAGCTATCAATTTTCCAAATTATCTAATAATGGTTATCATATAAACTAGTATTAGCACCCACATGGATGCACAAATACTAATCATGTCAAACATTTGAGTTATTTGGATTATATGTAAATAATCTTAAATTTTAAACATTCTCGATAAATATAGATAATCATTGGATATTAATTAAGAAACACTATATGAAATTAACAATTTCTCAAATTTTCTAGTTATAAATCTATTTTTCTTTTTTGGTACCATTCTCGCTGGTGTCATTGGATCCTAAATATAGCGAGAAAGCAAAATAATAACTCATATTTATGGCAAAACAATCAAAGGTTGAGACTATGAAGGACTCTTTGGATATGACTTGACTCAATTAAATACTACTTGAACTCTTATTTGGTGTGTTGATATCTATTAAAAATATTTCTATTTTAAAATTTCAGTTTACAAAACTTTATTTTTCAATAATAATTATTTTTATATCCTTAATTCAAAACTCATTTTAGTCGGCAATCTAAAAATATAAAAAATTATTTACCCATTGAATTTTTTTTCCAGTATGACTCCATTTTGATATTTGACATTAATCATGTTAAATATATGAGTTATTTGAATTATATGTAAATAACCTTAAAATTTAAACCTTCTAGATAATTATAGATAATCGTTAGATATTAATTAAGAAACACTAAATAAAAAAGACTAACATTTTCTCAAATCTCGTAGTGATAATTTTATTTTTGCACCATTCTCATTGGTGTCATTGGAACCTAATAATAGCCACAAAGTGAAATAATAACTCGTATTTATGGCAAAGCACAAAGGTTGACACAGTTGTAGACATCTTCAAGTTATCAATTCGCTGTGTGTATGACTTTGCATATGCAAGGGAAAATTTAATCGGAGGATAAATTTTATCTTCAATTGTCCCCATGATGAAGTCCTTCAATTGATCAACATGAATTAGGCCTTCTGAAGAAACTTGGATCTCTTTAACCACGATCATTCGCTTCGCAGAGGATTCTCCCTCATCTTTATCTTCGGAAAGCTCCACATGTGCTTGAATTGATTTTGCTTCTGCTAATCTCTCGATCTCACTTGCTAACTTTTCGAGGCGAGTATCTCGATCCTCCATATACTTGGTCAACTTCTCAAGTGCTTTGGTCTAATTTGCAAGTTGTTTTTCCATGTTCGAATTGTTAGATCTTCTTCTTGAACTTTGAAAAGAAGAGATGAGAGGTAGAGATTGTTCCACTGGGTGTGCCAGAATTTGTAGACAATAAATTTGCGTCGATAAAAATAATCGAGACCGAAAAATATCGCAACAATCGTAGTATTTGATTTCAAATAATCTGAGTGTACAATCTCTATGGATCCTCTGATTCTTCTTTCTAATAGTAAATAAATTCAAGGACCCTTGATCTTGAATCTATATTTGTTGGCACGAAGGATGATCTTGAATTCAAATGGCATGAATTTTAATTTGAACTGACACTCCTTGAATCTTGATTTGTTCTTCGTTCTTGGGCTTGAACTTGAACTTAATTGCTTGAAGATTGAAACTTGTGGAGGAATTTGCAGCGTTTGATCCACGAGCTCTCTCTTGCTTCTTGTTATAACTTATGGTCCCCTTTCTGAGTTATGAAGACCCCTATTTATAATTCTTAGCGAGAGAAGAGTTATGATAATAATAAACTCTTTCCGACCAATCAAATTGAAGTGTGACAAGGCCGCATTTGATTAGCGAGAACATGTCACTAGCACACGTGGCATGGTTTCATTGGCCTTTTAATTTGACTTGGCATGCCTTGTCATTTTGACACGTGGCATGACCTCATTGGCTCCTCCGTTTAACTTGGCGTGCCACGTCATTTGACACGTGTCACCAACTAGGCCTCTAGGAAGATAGCATCTTGGGCTTAATAGAGTGGGCTCGTCGCTTGTAGCCCAATGAACTTGGACTAATTTATTAAGTCCATCTATATCGGACTTATATAATTAATCCAATTATATTAGCCCAATAAATTTATTTGGACTAATATATCTTAAATTTAAAATATAGTCTAAATTAGTTTATGAATTTAATTTTACAAATTTTATAGGTCTACAACAGTATGAACGATTCTTTGGTTATGACATAACTCTTTTACTACGACTTGAACTCTTATTTTGTATGCTGTTATCTTTTTAAAAAAAATCTATTTTGAAATATCAATTTCTAAAACTTTATATATTTTTCAATAATGATCATCTTTATAATGATACAAGTGAAGATATTATCCTTAATTTAAAATCTACTTTAATCGGCTATCTAAAAATTTAAATGATTCTTTAGCCAAAAATTTTTTATTTTAGTATGACTCCATTTTGAATTTATCGGTATCTCTAACCACAGATTTTGAATTTTGAATATCCTATATATACAGATTTTTTGTTCTTTGAATCATTAAGTGTTAAATTAGTTGATTGTTATTATATAACATTGCATATACTGTCTTAAAATTGCCAAGTGTTTTTTTCTCGACACCATACTTAGCTTAACCTCAATGTAAACTACTCAAATTGCATTTAAATTCAAATTCGAATATCATATCAGTTTGTTAGTAATAGTGATTTGTTAAAAACGACACACAATATAAATTAAAATATATATTCTAAGATGTCCTTATCTTATAATATATGTATTTGAGTTGAAAAAAATATTTGAAATCGGTGAGATCAGCTTCCAAAATTTTTATACTCAACAAAGATGAAACATAAGAAGAAATTCGTTGTCATTTCTTCTTTATGGTTTTTAGATTTTTCATACATTTTTTATATATTTATTTTCTTTTATCTTGTTTTTATGTCTTTCTTTCTTTTTACGAAAAAATTTAATTTATTTCACTATAAAAGGATGAGTTTTAATAGAAATTATCTACATAAGAACTTTATTTATATTTTTAGTCTTTGGTTGAAATTCTTTCATATTTTTCTTTTGGCTTTATCTAATATCACGATCCCAATTTCTCTCCGTAAGATGTCGCGATGGCACCTAATCTCTAAGATTAGGTAAGCCTATCAATTATGCGGAATACAAAACTGAAACTCAAATCTCAACATATAAAATAAATCAAACCGCGATTCAAATAGTTACAACTCCCAAAACCCAGTAGAAATAAGTCACAAGCTTCTAATAATTTATTCTAAATATCTCTATACATCAAAGTCTAAAGAGAACAAGGAAAACAACATAACTAGGATAGAAAGGGACTCTGAGGTCTGCGGACGCTGGCAGATATACCTTGAAGTCTCCGCGTACGGCTAGTTCACGAATGTCTGGTTTGATAGGAAGTATCTGGCTCTTCACAAAAGATGTGCAGAAGCATAGTATGAGTACACCACAACGGTACCCAGTAAGTGCCAAGCCTAACCTCGGTAGAGTAGTGACGAGGTCAGGTCAGGCTCTACTGGAATAATAAAAGGCACGGAGAAAAGTTTAACAATATAATAATAATAATAATAATAATAATAATGACAATGGGGATAAATCAAGTAAGTAGTATGTCACAATTTAACTATACAGAATACGGGCAAATAATACCTCGCAGAAGGAAAACAAAAATTTACAACTTTAAGGAAAACATCAAAATAATCAAAGGCAAATGCAACCATAAAGAAATATCAACAAGGTCACTCCCGAGGTACCGTCTCGTAGTCCCAAATCATAAATAAATTCACAATATCTCTTTTTCTTATATCACCGCGGGAGCCTTCACATTTAATTTTTTAAAGAAAATATTTTCCCCGAAATAGCATCCCGCGTTTTAGCCACCCTTATCACATCGC
This sequence comes from Nicotiana tabacum, assembly GCF_000715075.1. Classification (NCBI taxonomy): domain Eukaryota; kingdom Viridiplantae; phylum Streptophyta; class Magnoliopsida; order Solanales; family Solanaceae; genus Nicotiana; species Nicotiana tabacum. The sequence goes on from NC_134092.1 coordinate 123,116,473, forward strand.
ATGACTTTTAGTAGTTCCCCTACTAGCCACACGTATCAAGCTACCCTTATCTCACCGCATGCGTTTCAACACCCAAACCTTATACAACCGCATGCATATCAATACCACAATATATCACAATTTGTACCTCAAGTGCCCAAATATTTCAACTTGCCAAAATAAATCAACAACAACATTATTTCCACAATAAGGAGCTCACGACTCAATCACAGTGAATAAAAAATCTCATAAAATATTCGGAAGTGAATAACTCAACAAAAATAATATTTCACAAATTTAACACCTTGCCTCAATACCAAATTTTTTTAATGTCAAATACTTCATATTAATAATAATTCAATTAAGAAATTCAACTTTCAAATAATGAGCACAAAATAAAATAAATAAAAGTTTCAACTAAACAGGTAAAACAATTAGCACGAAAATGTCAGGCAAATTTAAAATATAAAAATAGATCAATGATGATGAATATAACCGGATAAAATAATTTAACTAATGTGTAATAGAGATCTACATAATTTAAACCAGAGTTTTCCACATTTAGTCTGTGTACACACTCGTCACCTCGCGTACATGACTTTCAACACATCACAATTATCATATCAATACCAATCCTAAGAGGAATTCCCCTCCCCTCCCCCCCCCACAAGGTTAGATAAGTCACTTACCTCGAATCGGGTAATTATTTACTCTGCTATGCCTTTGCCTCGTGATTGGCCTCCGAAAGCTGTAACGACCCGGCTGGTCGTTTTGAGTATTATTGTAACACCCCGGAAAAAAGATTTCTAAGTGTTTTAAGACCATTAAGAAGATTGACGGATGCCAAATATATCAATTCGGGTATAAACAAGACCGGTAATTTGAATGATATCAATTGATCTTGATAATATATGTATGAGGTGCATTAAAAATGGTTTAGGGTCTAAGAAGAGCCCTAAGGCTAAGTCAAGTTGAAAATTATATGATTGGATAAAGTTTCAAGTGAGTTTGCACAAGATCTAATTTCAAATGAGCATAACTCTCATGATATGAATAGTTATATGGTGTATAACCTATTAAATTAAAGCCCTTTGAGTCTAGTTTCCAACGCATTAAACCGTTTGTCATTTGGAGATTTCTACAAGACGTTATGACCATTTTACTAAAGAGTGGCAGAACAGCTACGCGAGTCTTGCGTAGCCTACGCAGATTTGCGTAGGCAAAATCAGTATGAAAGTGAGGGGAGTGTAATGACCCGACCAGTCATTCAGATAGTTATAGCCCTGTTTTCCCATTTACTGCTTCTTTATGTGTTGTTCAGCTGTGTTGAGTTATATCGGGTTAGTTGGTTCGGGACCGGAGTAGTTTCAGAGTGAATTGAGACATTTAGTCTCTAAAGTAGAAACTTAAATTGAAAAAGTCAACAGGATGTTGACCTATGTGTAAACGATCTCGGATTTGATATTTGATGATTTCGCCAGCTCCGTTAGGTGATTTTGGACTTAGGAGTGCGTCCAGAATATGATTTGGAGGTCCGTGGTAGAATTAGTCTTGAATTGGCGAAATTGGAATGGAATTTCGGAAGTTGGAGTAGGTTCGTAGTGTCATTTGTGAGGTGTGTGCAAAAATTGAGGTCATTCGGACGTGGTTTGGTTGGTTTCGGCATTGGTTGCCGAATTTGGAAATTTAGAAGTTCTTAGGCTTGAATCCGAGGGTAATTTGATAATTTGGTGTTGTTTTAAGTGATTCTAAGGTTCGACTAAGTTGGAATGTTGATATATGATTTGTTGGTATTTTTGGTTGAGGTCCCGAGAGGCTCGGGATGATTTCGGATGGGTATCGGGGAGTTTGGAAGTTGGAAAATGCAGCTGGAGCTGCTGTTCTGGTGTGTCCGCACCTGCGGATTGGGAACCACAGGTGCGATGATCACAGGTGTGGACGCCATGTCGCAGATGCGGAAAATGGAGGCCTGCCATTGAGCGCAGGTGCGGAAGAGAGGATCGCACCTGCGAGCCCGCAGGTGCGAAGGGGCAGCCGCAGGTGCGAAGCTTGGCATCTAAGTGACTTTCGCATATGCGCACTTGGGACCGCAGATGCGAGAAAGGGTCCGCAGGTGCGGAATCCCTGGGGCATATCCTATATATCACACTTCGCGAATTTTGGTGCGTTCTTCACCATTTCTATCCGATTTTGGAGCTTCTGGGAGAGATTTGAAGAGGGAATCTAGGGGGTTTCATTGAGGTAAGTTACTTGAGCCCTACTACTTGTATATATGGTGATTTTTCGTTGTTTAATCATTGTAATTAGTGAAAATGAGGGGTTAGGGTTTGGAATTTTTAAGAGTTTAATTTAAGGATTTGAGGGACCAAACGATATCGGATTTTGATGAATTTGGTATGGTTGGACTCGTGAGTGAATGAGCCTTCTAGTTTTGTAGATTTTGTCGGATTTCGAGATGTGGGCCCGAGGGCCGGGTTTGAGGTAATTTCGGATTTTGGTCTAATTTGATAGTTTTTCTCGTGGAATTCATTCCATTTGCGTATATTAATGGTATTGTACTGATTGTGAATAGATTCAGAGCATTTGGAAACCGAGTCCAGAGACGAGGGCATCTCGGAGTAGGATTTTATGCTGTTAAAGTAAGTAACAGTTTTAACTCTGGCTTTGAGGGTATAAACCCGGAGATTTGACATCACGTGATTGTTTGGAAGTGATACCCACGCTAGGTGACGAGAGTGTGGGTGTGCACCGCGAGGGATTGAGACTTGGTCCGTCCCGTGAGGCCTAATGGCTATTATCTGTGGTTACGTGTTTATTTGTTGTTGAACTTGTTTGCCTTCATGTTAGAGATCATGCTTAGGATTCATGCTCACATTATTTGTACTCAGTCATAGAAATTATGGTACATGTTTACCTCAGTCTCTATTAATTGCTAATACGCGGTGATACTTGATGTGGGATGCGTTCCCTTATTGTTGATGATGGTGAGGCTAGTGAGGTACATGATTGAGTGACGCCGATGGCCTGGTTGTGAGCATATTAATACCATAGCGCGTGAGTTGTCCGTGTAGCACGTGAGTTGACCGTGCGGGTCTAGGTATTGACAACATAGCGCGTGAATTGTCCGCGTAGCACGTGAGTTGACCGCGCGGATCCAAGTATTGATATGATGGCACGTGAGTTGTCCATGCTTAGCGCTTGGGCTTTGGGAGCCCCTCCGGAGTCTGTACACACCCCAGTGAGCGCATAGTGTTGAGTGTTTTGAGTATTGAGTGCTGAGTGCTAGTGCTGAGTGACACTGCTGTGAGGTTGTATTTATTTGTGTTGTTGCTACATTTATTTGTTAAACTTCCTTGTGGCATTTTCTGAGTTATGGAATTTACCTATTTAATTATGTTTATTTTTAAATTGTGAAAATAAATAATTGGACTATTTTACTTAGCTCGTCAGTATTGCTCAGTTCCTTAGTTATTTCTGTTACTTGCTGAGGTGGTTGTACTCATGCTACACCCTACACTTTATGTGCAGATTCAGGTGAGTTAGAGCGCGGTGATCATTGATTTCAGGCCGGCCATCTGTGGAGATTGCAAGGTAGCTGCTAGCGTCCGCAGGACCTTGTTACTCCTTTTATCATTTCTTCTTTTGGATTGTATTGACAGTTAGACAGTTTCATTTCTTTCTTCATAGATTTAGACGCTCATGACTTAGTGACACCCCGATGTTTGGGGCTCGTTTCCGTATTTCAAAAATTATATTTAAAGTTGATTTAGTTTATGAGCAATTCAAATGTTGAAATATTTTATTAAATTCTTATAATCGGTTTAGTAGAAATATTTTGGGAAGTAGGCTTGCCTTGTAACACGATAGGCGCCATCACGATCATGGTTAGATTTTGGGTCGTGACAGTGAGGGTTAAGTTGCGTAGCCAATCTGTGTAGGCTACGCAGCCAGCCTACGCAGTTCATTTTTTTTATAAAACAGGAGAGGTTCGGGGAGAGAGAAAAACATAACAATTTTTGCTAAGTTTTGGGTTTTAGAGAGAAGGTGGGGCATCCTCAACCCAAATACACATCAAAGGTAAGTTTTATGATATTTTTATAATGGATTAACACTAGTTAATGATAGTATTAATATCTACATGGATTGAAATTCATAGGGATTTCTCTAATCTTCAAGAATCATTCAAAAGGGTTCAAGGTAGGGTTTGAGCTACAAGAGATAAATTCTCCACCCTACACTTAAATACAACTATGGATTAAGTATTTGGGATGTATTGTGAAGTAGAAAGTACCAAGTGATTGAAGAATTATGCTAATCCTTGAAATGGGTGTTGTGAGTTAGGGTTCTTGAATGGAAAAGAAGATGAATAGTGAATTTTTGAATCTTGTTAGGATGGTTGGTGATTCTAGTGCTTCAATAGCTTAATAATGATCAACTATTGAATCATATAACCTAGATTGGGGCTTAAAGGCTAAGGATGAAATCTATTAAGGATAAAAGGGATATGCATGGGTAAATTGGGCTTGTTGAAGACTTTAATTGAAGATTTGAGGGTCGAGTTGATGTCGGAATTTGGTGAAACTGGTATGGTTGGACTCGTAATTGAATGGGTTATCAGATTTCATAACTTTCGCCGGATTTTGAGATGTGGGCCCTACAGACAAATTTTTAATTAATTTCGGGATTTTTATTGAAAATGTAGTATTTTCTTATAGAATTGATTCCTATAAATTTTAGTGATTGTATCGAATTATTTTTGGTTAGATTCGAGCCAATCGAAGTTGGATAATCGAGGAAAAAGCCTACTAGTGGATTAAATTGAAGCAAGATGAGGTAAATTTCTTGTCTAATCTTGTGAGGGAAAATTACCCCATAGGTGATTAAAATTAAATAATTGTTGCTAATTGTGGGGGCTACGTACGCACGAGATGACGAGAGTCAGTGCGTAGCTACTATTAATGCTAAAGTCCGGGTAGTTTAGGACTCAAAGCATGAATTACTTGTGTAAATTGTATTCCTTGTTTAATTAATATTATTTGATATATTTATATATATGTTGTGAATTGTTAGATAAAAATATTAAAGGATGAAAAATTCATATGCTTGATTTTCTGTTTAAATTAATTAATGGTTAAAAGAAATTGTTCTTCCTCCCGAATTTATCTCATAATAAATATACTCTCATTCCAGAGGTACATAAGAAAATGTCCTCCTTTCTTGTGGAGCGGGCCGAACACCTCGGCAGGATAGATGCATATATGGATCGTGCCGCACGTCCCTCAGCAGTGTACACGAAACTCTGGATCGGGCCGTACGACCTCGGCAGAAATCATGCTTAATAATAATAATAATTACACGATACTTGGGCAGTTTATTGCAGCTTGTAAAACTATTTGATAAATTGAAAATTTATTGAAATTGAATTGCAGCTTGTAAAGCTATTTGATAAATTAGAAATTTATTGAAATTGAATTACAGCTTGTAAAGCTATTTGATAAATTGGAATTTTTATTAAAATTGAAGGATTTAATTAATAGATTGGAAATTGTTGCATTTTAAGGATTTTTATTACTTCTGCTAATTGAATAAAATTATTGTTAACTCTGTGAATCATGTTGAGTTGAATAATTATAATTTATTCCATTTATTATTATTAACCCATAGTGAGTGTCAAAGTCGGCCATCTCGTCTCTACCACTTCGAAATTAGGCTTGATACTTACTGGGTACACGTTGTTTACGTACTCATGCTACACTTGCTGCACTTTTTTGTGCAGGATCTGAGACAGATACTAGTGGAGGACCTATCATCGCACATCCTCGTTATCCAGGGGCGTAGTGGTGAGCTGCCATTCTGAGCCGTCCTGCAGCTACCAATGCCTCTTCTTGTATTTTTAATTCTGTCTATTTTCATTTCAGACAGTATTTGGAGTTTTGTATAATCTACTAGATGCTCATACACTTGTGACACCAGGTCTTGGCACACACATTGGTAGAATTTGGTGTCTTATATTTTTCCTTGGAATTAAATTTTATCGATATATGTTTAATTTATTAGTTGGCTTGCCTCGCTATAGTATTGGGCGTCATCATGACCTATAGGTGAAATTGGGTCGTGACAAGTTGGTATCAGAGCTTTAGGTGACATAGGTCTCACGAGTCATGAGTAGGTTTAGTAGGGTCTTGCGGATCAGTACAGAGTCATATGTACTTATCTTCGAGAGGGTGCCGAACCCTTAGGAAAATTTCACTTTCTTGTATTCTATCGTGCGGAATTGATTTAGCTTGAAACATAACTCTTTGAATTCCTTCCACGCATTTCGTATGCGCATATGAGTTCTCGGTATCAGCTGTGCATCGTCGGCTTGTGATTTTATGAACGAGATTCAAGATGTGTATTCTGTGTTTTGGTGATGGGATAGTCTGGAGGACTTGAGGTCAGGTTTAGACCGCAGCTTAGGCTTGGTAGCTTCAGTTGTAACCTGTACATTTGGACTCATATGTCAGGTAATGTCCCTACGAGTGGAATTTATGGCTCGATGAGTGGTGGAATGGCTTTGTGATGAGTATGATGTAACTGCGGGATGTGTTAAGACAATTTGAATGTGACGAGAAGTGTTTTCTTGAAATGTAAAGGAAGGCCATTGAGTGCTTTATTTTCGTTTTGATGTGTTCAGATGGGTTGGATGAGATGAATAAAGTTTGCTTATGACTCAAGAGTTTGCTATTGGGTACTTGATTTCTATCTTGATTTGACGTATAGTCTCGAGGTGTGAGTGTATTGAAGGATCTTTCACGTTGTTAAATTGCGGGACAAATTAAATTCTCAGATCTTGTCAATGAGTTTGGACTTAAGAAGAGTAAGTGATTTTGTAGTAATTGTGGTTGCGAATGGGCATTTCTAATGTTGATGGCTCGAGAAAGATGATCTTCGAAGAGGCTTAGAGTCGGTAACATTTATTGGTTCAGGTGCGACAAAGATGCATTTTGATTTGATGCAACAATTAGACAACAAATTATGAGGGAAGACATGACGAGAAGTATTTTGCGGTGGTTGAAGTATTAGCAGGTCAAGTAGGAGAAGTAGAGGTTAAGAAGTTGCTTAAAAGAGATGGTTTAATCGAAGTAACAGTGGCAGATTAGCATATGGATTCTGTGGTAGGGTAGTCGCGCGCCTTGAGAAAGTGTAAAACAATTTGGAATCATGATAGAATGTGATTTGGCCTACAGACTTTATTTGGAGTAATGGTTACTGTACGAAGAAAGATTGAGTATGGCAGAAAGGAGTTTGTTTGAAATGAAGAGGGATGTGAAGATCTGATTATCGTTTCAGGTGCAATATGACTTGAGTTCAGAAGGTATTGTTGAACTTTCAGTTGATGTCGATAGCGAAAGTGCAGACTTATACAAATAGTGGGCGAGCATTAGCTTAGGAGAATTTGCTGATTACATAGTTGTTGCACCCAGTGCAGCGTTGTTGGAAGATGTCGGTAAGGAATTCCACATGTGGGTTATCTCCTGTGAGCAGTTAGCGGTGGCGTGATGTTGATGAAACTTCTATGAGGAATATTACTTGCTACCTGGTAAGAGGTCGAGTGTGTGACTGTAGCTGGTGATTCAGAATGTTCATGAAAATCTTAACAAAAGACTTCGAGAAGTTTGGCGGGTTAACGGTGTGAGATCTTGGTAATTGAGAAGGAGAAATCCTTGCGGGTTCTAATTTTATATAATTGCAGCTTAAGGCTAAGTGGGGGAGCCTGCTATTGACAATTTGATTTCATGGTTATGTGTTAAAATTTTAGTTTTGGTCGGAGGCATACTTGTGGATCAGGTATGACTTGCAGAGATTGAGATCGAGGATGACTCGAGTAAGAAAATTCTTGAATACGGGTTATAGGGCACCTTATAGAAATACAGAAATCATGGAATGATTAAATTGTTATTTTGAAGAACGTAGTGCGCACGAAGTATGAATTTGATTGGTGGTGTTAAGGCATGGTTACTTCTTTGGGGGTTGTTGTGCTAATGAGACTTGTGCTTTTTGGCCTGTTTGGGCGGTGCAATTTAGATTTGAGCAAAGTGGGTGACTCCCGAGAAAATTTTAGTGTGTTTGAGAATTATATATAGCAATTGAGAATGTTTTCGGACTGGTGTATGGATAAAATCTGAGATTCGCATTGAAGGTGTCGGGACTTGCGGTAATTTTGTATGACTATGGATTCTATATTTCAGTATAAGAAAGGAAAGAAGAACAATTTTAAATTTACATAAGGTATTTTCAGAGTGAGTGTTACGGTTGTGGTATTTATGGGGTAATTATGATGTTGTGAGACTTTACAAAAATTTTGGTGGCAATATTCTTGGGTTTGGTGACCTGCGTGGCTTGGTCGAGTTAGAGGGATTCAATTATGATAGCTTGGTTATGTGCAAATGGATTTCAAAGTGTTCTTAATGGTTTCTACCATGGGTTGAACCAGATATATTCTACCGGCGTAGGGAACGTGTTGTGTATTATGAATTCCTCCTAGAAGGAAGCAAGATGAAGGTTACTGAATGACCGGGTATGTAATTTTCTGGTTACGCAAAGTTGATAATGAGATTCTCGTGCTTGTCACATGATAGATGTGATGTGTGGTGCGGGATTAAGATTTACATGTACAAGGTGACAGTTCATTCTTGAAAGGAAGATCACGAATTTTGGACATAATGGTCAATTTCAGATAATTAGATGAATGTTATAACTGCTTGGTAATCCCTGAGAAAGGTGCGCATTTCAAAAGGCGCATTGTATTTTGACTTACGGATGTTCATTGGTATTGCAGTACTCACCTGGTTAATAGACTGCCGAGATTTAAATTATTGCTATGTGAGAACAGAAGAATTATGAAAGTACTCCGTATGGGAAGATCGTGAATGGAAGATGTGTTAGTCATTCTAGTGCTGGAGTTGGGATCAGTTACGGTGATTCATGTGTTTGATGAATTTGGAGACTGGAGTTCTCAGAAGTATATTGTTTCGGGTTGCGGCCTGTTAGAGGTGAGTATTTTATTTTAACTCAGTGGAGGCACTAGTTGCGTTAATTATTTGTGATAGCTATGCGCTATAGGTGTGCATATATGTGAGGTTTGAGCCCATGTGCGGGCATTAGAGCAAGTATTCATACTCGGAAGAATGCTTAGGCTATTATATGCCTAGAGTTGACTGTTAAGCGTAAAGTTATAACATTTCCCGTATTCGTACCTTTGTTGAGAACTATATGGGCTATACTTGAGGTTACAAAGAAGATGATTCCCTAAATAAACGGGGTAGTTACTAATTCTGCATAAAAAATTACCGATTTGAAGTGTGATAGCAGACTTTGCACATGCTTGCACTATGGCGTACTATTTATACCAGTCTAGGAGCATGAGAATCTTATTTCATTATCATATACAAGTGTACTTGTTTGATTGCTCCTGTATGATATGCTGGGACTGGAGGCATGTGTCCATGCCGGGCGATTCATATTATTGGCACGTGAGTTGTCTGTGTCATGTGTGGGAATTATATTTCTATAATAATTTATCTGATCTACTAATTTCCTTCCTCTACAAATGTGCACATGCATTTACAGTTATCCTCTTCACGAAATATGAGGAGTTGGTTGTAACATTACGGTTTTGGTGGTGCTTATTGAACTTGAAATACGGTTCTCTTCCTTGAGACATCTCCCATATTTGGGTACACGGATATCACAGTTGTGGCTTGAGTTATATTGATGTGGTGTGTCTGTGGGATAGTTGTGTTTAATAAAATAAGGTCATTGGACGTAAATGTGTACTATCACGCTTGATTATGGTATATTCGGGAGGATAATATTGAAAGTCGGCTTAGGAGAGGATTGTGGTTCTGGTTGGGGCGAGAGAGCTCTATGGCTAGTTGATATGATGAGTGGTTATGAGTTTTTGATTGTTTCTTTCATCTTTGGCAGTGTACGAAGGTTTTGGAATGACGTTCTGTTGAATGCGGGGTTTTATACTAGTACTTGGTTGGTGTTTTTTTTTTATTTTTAAAATGTTATGTTGAGTCGTTGGTTCATGAATATATTGTTAGGACTGATTTTGGTGATTGTATGGCAGATGGTTAGGCCAATTGCAGAGGACACTCTGCCGAAATTTCTGAAAACTTGGGAGTTAGCCAAATTTTGGGGCCTTAAGGACGTTGAAATGTTGGAAGAATATCTAAGATCTATATGAAGTCAAGAACGATTAGAGATGATGGTTAAGGTGAAAAGAGGATAATAATGTGCCTAATAATGACTTGTAAAATATTCGAGGATGAATGTTCTTAAGTGGGGGAGAATGTAACACCCCGGAAAATTTTTTTTAAGTGTTTTAAGACCATTAAGAAGATTGGAGGATGCTAAATATATCAATGTATGAACAAGACCGGTAATTTGAATGATATCAATTGATCTTGATAATATATGTATGAGGTGCATTAAAAATGGTTTAGGGTCTAAGAAGAGCCCTAAGGCTAATTCAAGTTGAAAAATTATATGATTGGATAATATTTCAAGTGAGTTTGCACAAGATCTAACTTCAAACGAGCATAACTCTTAGGATATGAATCTTGTTAGGATGGTTGGTGATTCTAGTACTTCAATAGCTTAATAATGATCAACTATTGAATCATATAACCTAGATTGGGGCTTAAAGGTTAAGGATGAAATCTATTAAGGGTAAAAGGGATATGCATGGGTAAATTGGGCTTGTTGAAGTCTTTAATTGAAGATTTGAGGGTCGAGTTGATGTCGGAATTTGGTGAAACTGGTATGGTTGGACTCATAATTGAATGGGTTATCAGATTTCATAACTTTCGCTGGATTCCGAGACGTGGACCCCACGGATAAATTTTTAATTAATTTCGGGATTTTTATTGAAAATTTAGTATTTTCTTATAGAATTGATTCCTATAAATTTTAGTGATTGTATCGAATTATTTTTGGTTAGATTCGAGCCAATCGAAGTTGGATAATCGAGGAAAAAACCTACTAGTGGATTAAATTGAAGCAAGACGAGGTAAGTTTCTTGTCTAATCTTGTGAGGGGAAATTACCCCATAGGTGATTAAAATTAAATAATTGTTGCTAATTGTGGGGGCTACGTACGCACGAGATGACGAAAGTCAGTGCGTAGCTACTATTAATGCTAAAGTCCGTGTAGTTTAAGTCCGGGTAGTTTAGGACTCAAAGCATGAATTACTTGTGTAAATTGTATTCTTTGTTTAATTAATATTATTTGATATATATTTATATATTTTTAATGGTTAGATAAAAATATTAAAGGATGAAAATCTCATATGCTTAAATTTTTTGTTTAAATTAATTAATTGTTAAGAGAAATTGTTCTTCCTCTTGAATTTATCTTATAATAAATATACTCTCATTCCAGAGGTACATAAGAAAATGTCCTCCTTTCTTGTGGAGCGGGCCGAACGCCTCGGCAGGATAGATGCATCTATGGATCGTGCCGCACGTCCCTCGGCAGTGTACACGAAACTCTAGATCGGGACCGTACGACCTCGACAGAAATTGTGCTTAATAATAATAATAATAATTACACGATACTTGGACAGTTTATTGGAGCTTTTAAAGGTATTTGATAAATTAAAAAATTATTGAAATTGAATTGCAGCTTGTAAAACTATTTGATAAATTGGAAATTTATTGAAATTGAATTGCAGCTTGTAAAGCTATTTGATAAATTGGAATTTTTATTGAAATTGAAGGATTTAATTAATAGATTGGAAATTGTTGCATTTTAAGGATTTTAATTATTTCTGCTAATTGAATAAAATTATTGTTAACTCTGTGAATCATGTTGAGTTGAATAATTATAATTTATTCCATCTATTATTGTTGACTCTTAGTGAGTGTCAAAGTCGGCCATCTCGTCTCTACCACTTCGATATTAGGCTTGATACTTACTGGGTAAACGTTATTTACGTACTCATGCTACACTTGCTGCACTTTTTGTACAGGATCTGAGACAGATACTAGTGGAGGACCTATCATCGCACATCCTCGTTATCCAGGGGCGTAGTAGTGAGCTGCCTTTTTTGAGCCGTCCTGCAGCTTCCAGTGCCTCTTCTTGTATTTTTTAATTCTGTCTATTTTTATTTCAGACAGTATTTGGAGTTTTGTATAATCTACTAGATGCTCATACACTTGTGACACCAGGTCTTGGCACACACATTGGTAGAATTTGGTGTCTTATATTTTTCCATGGAATTAAATTTTATCAATATATGTTTAATTTATTAGTTGGCTTGCCTAGTTATAGTGTTGGGCACCATCACGACCTATAGGTGAAATTGGGTCGTGAAAATTATAACCTTGTTTCCCCATTTACTGCTCAATTTGTGCCTTATAGTTATTTTATGACTTACCGGGTTAGTGGGTTCGGGTCCGGCAGGAATTCGCAGTGAAATGAGACACTTAGTCTCATAATTGAAAATTTTAGTTAGAAAAGTGGACCGAATTTGGACCTATGTGTAAATGACCTTGGATTTGAATTTTGATGATTCCAATAGCTCCGTATGGTGATTTTGGACTTAGGAGAGTGTCCGGAATATTATTTGGAGGTCCGTAGAGGAATTGGGCTTGAAATGCCGAAAGTTGAATTTTTGGAAAGTTTGACCGGGGGGTTGACTTTTTGATATCGGGGTCGGAATTCGATTCTGAAAATTTGAATACCTATGTTATGTCATTTATTACTTGTGTGCAAAATTTGAGGTCAATCGGACGGGAATTGATAGGTTCCGGAGTCATTTGTAGAAGCTAGAAATTTCAAAGTTCATTAGACCTGAATTGGGGTGTAATTCATGGTTTTATCATTGTTTGAGGTGATTTGAGGATTCGACTAAGTCTGTATGATATTTTAGGACTTGTTGGTATATTTGGTTGAGGTCCCTAGGGGCTCGGGAGAGTTTTCGATGGTTAACGGATCATTTTTGGCTTTGGTGAGATTGCTGATATCTGCTGCTGCATTTTTCTCATTTTCTCTTTCGCGTTCGCGAGTGGGCCCTCGCGTTCGCGAAGAGTGTTTTCTGGGTGTGAGGTTTTGTTCTTCACGTCCGCGAAGGGGAGGACACGAACGCGAAGGTATGGTCTATGTGTGCATCGCGAATGCGTGAGAGGTGTCGCGTTCGCGAAGAGGAGTGAGGCTATTGGGGACCCCCGGGTCCTTGTTCTACGCGTTCGCGAGGTGGCAGTCATGTTCGCGAAGGTCTGAGCTAGTAAAGCTTCGCATTCGCTAAGCCACAGTCGCGTTCACGAAGGGTTAAATTTATGGGCAATCGAGTTGTGCTTCGCGAACGCGACGGACCTGTCGCGTTCGCGAAGAAGAGAGGTTTGGACAGAGAGTTTAAGTTCAGAAAATGGGACTTTGTCCCATTTTCAGTTTTTGACGGATTAGAGCTCGGGAAGAGGCGATTTTCGGGAGTTTTTCAAGGAAAACAACGGGGTAAGTGTTCTTAACTCAATATTGGTTAAATTACCCAAATCCATGGTTGTTTTTATCATTTAATTGGTGAATTAAGTTGGAAAAGTTTGAAAACCCTCTTAGTTTAAATTGAAGATTTGAGGGTCGAGTTGGGGTCGGATTTTGATAAAATTGGTATGGTTAGACTCGTGGTTGAATGAAATTTCGGATTTTATAACTTTTGTCGAGTTCCGAGACGTGGGTCCCACAAGCAATTTTTGAGCTAAAATTTAGATTTTTATGGAAAATTAGCATTTTCTTATGGAGTTAATTCCAATAAATTTTATTGACTGAAACGAATTATTTGTGACTAGCTTCGAGGCATTCGGAGGCCGATTTGCTAGGCAAAGGCATAGCAGAGTAAAGAATTTCACGCTCTGAGGTAAGTAACAGTTTTAAATCTAGTCCTGAGGGTATGAAACCTCGGATTTTGGTATCATGTGATTATTTTGGAGGTGACGCACATGATAGGTGATGGGCGTATGGGCGTGCACCGAGGGGATTGTGACTTGGTCCGTCCCGGGAAATCTGTAAAGTTGAATAATTTGTTGTTAGCTATATGCTCTCTATGTGTTGATAAAATTTGATTGTAAATCATGTTACAAATCATGCTTAGGCTACGTGATAGTACTGTTGGGACCCATAGAGGTCGCGTACTTGTCGAATTGCCTGCTAAATGCTATATGTACTCAGTCTCAGTTTTTACTTGCACATTTTATCTCAGTCTCTGTTATTATTATTGATACATCATATCATTGTTGTTTGGGCTGATTTCATGATTATTGAGAGCCTGAGAGACCGGAGAGATTTATGACTGAGTGAGGCCGATGGCCTGATTGTAAGATATTGATACCATAGCACGTGATTTGGCCGTGCAGATCCTTATATTATACTATAGCACATGAGTTGGCCGTGCAACACGTGAGTTGGCCGTGCGGATCCTTATATTATACTATAGCACGCGAGTTGGCCGTGTGGATCCAGATATTTATATTATGGCACGTGAGTTGTCCGTGCAGATTATAGTGCTTGGGCTGTAGGAGCCCCTCCGGAGTCTGTACACCCCCAGTGAGCGCGTGTACCCATTGAGAGTGAGTGAAGAGGGCTGGGAGCCCAGTGAGTGATGAGGGCTGGGAGCCTAGTGAGTGATTGTTGTCCTGAGAGGTTGTACTTGATTTCCATTTGTTGTTGCAATTAGTTGCTATCTGTCATTGTTGTGAAATATCTGAAAGATTTTTATATACAGATTACATGAACATGAACTGTATAAAAATTGATTTGACATTAAACTGCCAGATTTGATAGCATGTCTATTCTTCGCTGGAATTACTGGAAATGAACCATAACTGTGTAGCTCGTTACTATCTTCAGTTCCTTATTTATTATTGTTACTTGCTGAGTTGGTTGTACTCATACTATACCCTGCACTTCATGTGCAGATCCAGGTATTCCCGGACATAGCGGGTGTTGATCCTTTCGCACGGTTGATTTTCAGGAGATTTTGAGGTAGTTGCCGTGTTTCGCAGACCTTGTCTCTCTTTCTCTATTTCTTTGTTTACTCTATTTGGTATCAGACTATTATAGACCATATTTTCCAGACTTGTATTTATATTAGATGCTCATGTACTAAGTGACACTAGGTTTTGGGAAGTGTTCGTATAAGTAGTTATGGGATTATGTATTGTATTTAAAATATTACATTTTCGGACTTAAAAGAATTTGTGGTTCATTGAGATTTTCGGCTTGCCTAGTATTGAAATAGGTGCCATCACGACAGGTTAGGATTTGGGGTAGTGACAAGTTGGTATCTGAGCCTAGGTTACATAGATCTCACGAGTCATGAGCAGGTTTAGTAGAGTCTTGCGGATCGGTACAGAGACATCTGTACTTATCTTCGAGAGGCTGCAGAACCCTTAGGAAAATTTCACTTTCTTGTATTCTGTCGTGCGAATTTGTTGATTCCGGAAACTAAATTTTTTTAATTCTATTCTCTCACAGATGGTGAGGACACGTACTACCGGATCGGATGGTCAGCCACCAGTGCCACCAATTAGGGCCACGAGAGGCCGGGGCCGGGGCCGTGGTAGAGGCCGAGGACGAGGACGAAGTAGAGGTCGAGGTATAACTCGTACCACAGTTGGGAAGAACCTGTAGTTCCACCAGTTGCTCCAGCTCAGGAGCAGATTCCAGATATAGTTGAGCCGACAGGATTAGCTTAGGCACCAACTGTGCCCATTGAGATTGTAGGTATTCAGGAGACTTTGGCCCAGATATTGGCAGCCTGCACTGGTCTTGCTCAAGTGGTTTCGGCTCAGGCCGCACCTGCCACTTCTCAGGCTGGGGGAGGTACTCATACCCCCGTTGCCCGTACTCCAGACCAGGTAGTATAGGGACTTCAGATACCGAGGGCACTACTAGCCCAGCCGGTTATAGCTACTCAGGCCCCGGTAGTTCCTGTTATGGCAGATGATGAGCAGAGGAGACTTGAGAGATTTGAGAGGCTTCGACCTCCACCATTTAGCGGTACTGAGTCAGAGGATGATCAGGATTTTCTGGATAGGTGTCAATGGATGCTTCGGGCAGCGGGTATTTTGGAGACCAGTGGGGTCTCATTCACTACTTTTCAGTTTTTTGGGTCTGCACTCAGATGGTGGGATACTTACGAGAGACGTAGGCCTGTTGGTGCATCACCCCTTACTTGGCATCAGTTCTCCGTGGTTTTTTTGGAGAAGTTCGTACCTCATTCTCGTAGAGAAGAGCTGCGCAGATAGTTTGAGCAGCTTCGCCAGGGTGATATGTCCGTGATACGGTATGAGATGAGAATTTCTGAGTTGGCTCGTCACGTAGTCTGTTTGGTTCCCACTGATAGGGAGAGGATTAAGAGGTTCATTAATGGCCTCACATATCAGCAACAGTTACTTATGACTAGGGAGAGAGTATTTGGTGCTATTTTTGATGAGGTAGCGGACATTGCTAGGCAGATAGAGATGGTTCATAGCCAGGAACGTGGAGAGAGAGGCTAAGAGGCCTCGTGGTCCGGGTGATTACAACGATGTTCCTTTATGGGGTCAGTTTCACCGTGGTAGGGGTCGTTCTTACAGACACGCTCAGACGGGTCGTCTAGCTCGTCGTGGTGCATCAGCTAGCCACGGTTCTTACAGTGCTCACTCAGGCCAGTCTTCATTCAGTGCACTACCAGCGTAGAGTTCTCATCATGCCTCGTCCGCACAGGCTTCTGCAGGTTATTCCTCGGGTTATCAGGAGCAACAGTTCCGTCAGAGGAGGGGTTGTTTCGAGTGCGGAGAATTTGGTCACTTCAAGAGAGAGTGTCCTAGGCTATTGAGTGGGGCTCCACAGCAGAGTTCTTGACCAACGGCACTGACACCAACAGTTACACCACCCGCCCAGCTAGCTCGGGGTGGGGGTCAGGCAGCTAGGGGTCGCCCAAGAGGGGGAGGCCGATCAGGTGGTGGGCAGGCTCGATTCTATGCTTTTCCTGCCAGGCCAGATGCTGTTGCCTCAGACGCAGTGATCACATGTATTGTTTCAGTGTGCCACAGGGAGGCTTCTATATAATTTGACCCTGGTTCCACTTATTCATATGTATCATCATATTTTGCTCATTATCTAGATATGCCCCGTGAGTCCTTAGTTCCACCTGTTTGTGTATCTACACCGGTTGGCGATATTATTACTGTGGATTGTGTGTATCGATCGTGTGTGGTAACTATTGGGCAGCCGGAGACTAGAGTTGTTCTCTTATTACTCGGTATGGTTGATTTCGATGTAATCCTGGGTATGGATTGGTTGTCTCCATGTCATGCTATTCTGGACTGTCATGCAAAAATCGTGACGTTGACGATGCCGGGGTTGCCAAAGGTTGAATGGAGGGGTTCTCTAGATCTTGTTCCTAGCAGGGTAATTTCTTATTTGAAGGCCCAACGTATGGTTGGAAAGGGATGCTTGTCATATTTGGCCTTTGTGTGAGATATTGATACAGATACTCCTATTATTGATTCAGTACCGGTCGTGCGAGACTTTTCGGATGTATTTCCTACAGACCTGCCAGGTATGCCACCCGACAGGGATATTGATTTCGGTATTGACTTGGTGCAGGGCACTCAACCCATTTCTATTCCTCCGTATCGTATGGCACCAACTGAGTTAAAAGAATTGAAAGAGCAACTTCAGGAACTCCTTGAAAAGGGGTTTATTAGGCCTAGTGTGTCACCTTGGGGTGCACCGATTCTGTTTCTGAAAAAGAAAGATGGTACCATGCGGATGTGCATTGATTATAGGCAGTTGAACAAAGTTACAATCAAGAATAAATATCTATTTTCGCGTATTGATGATTTATTTGACCAGCTTCAGGGAGCGAGGGTGTTCTCCAAAATTGATTTAAGGTCTGGGTATCACCAATTGAAAATTTGGGATTTGAATATTCTAAAGACGGCATTCAGGACTCGTTATGGCCACTATGAATTTCTTGTGATGTCTTTTGGGCTAACCAATGCCCCAGCAGCATTTGTGCATTTGATAAATAGTGTATTTCAGCCATATCTTAATTTCTTTGTCGTGGTATGTATTGATGATATTCTGGTGTACTCACGTAGCCAGGAGGAGCATGCACAACACTTGGGTATTGTATTACAGAGGCTGAGAGAGGATAGACTTTATGCTAAATTCTCTAAGTGTGAGTTCTGGCTTAGTTCAGTGGCATTCTTGGGATATATAGTGTAAAGTGAAGGAATTAAGGTGGATCCAAATAAAATAGAAGCAGTTCAGAATTGGCCCAGACCATCCTCAATTACTGAGATTTGGAGTTTTCTCGTCTTGACCGGTTATTATCGTCGCTTCGTGGAGGGATTCTCGTCTATTGCATCGCCTATGACTAAATTGACCCAGAAAGGTGCTCCGTTCAAGTGGTCGGATGAATGTGAAGAGAGCTTTTAAAAGCTCAAGATATCTTTGACTACAGCTCCAGTATTAGTATTGCCTACATATTCAGAGTCGTATACTGTGTATTGTGACACATCGCGTATTGGTCTCGACGCAGTGCTTATAGAAGACGGTATGGTGATTGCCTATCCGTCCAGACAGTTAAAGGTACATGAGAAAAATTATCCAGTCCATAATCTTGAGTTAGCAGCTATTGTTCATGCCTTGAAAATTTGGCGGCATTACTTGTATGGTGTCCAGTGTGAGGTATATACCGATCATCGGAGTTTACAACATTTGTTTAAACAGAAGGATCTTAATTTGCGGCAGGGAAGATGGTTAGAGTTGCTTAAGGATTATGATATAACTATTCTTTATCATCCCGGCAAGGCCAATGTAGTGGCCGATGCCTTGAGTCGTAAGGCGGAGAGTTTGGGTAGCTTAGCATATTTACCGGTAGTAGAGAGGCCTTTAGCTTTGGATGTTCAGGCCTTAGCTAATCACTTTGTTAGATTGGATGTTTCGGAGTCGAATCGAGTTTTGGCTTGTGTGATTTCCCAGTCTTCTCTGTATGATCGTATTAGAGAATGCAGTATGATGATCCACATCTACTTGTCCTTAAGGACACGGTTCAGCACAATGATGCCAAGGAAGTCACTATTGGAGATGACAGTGCATTACGGATGCAGGGCAGGCTATGTGTGCCTAATGTAGATGGTTTGCATGAGTTGATTCTCCAGGAAGCTCACAGTTCGCGGTACTCCATTCATCCAGGTGCTGCGAAGATGTATCAGGATTTGAGGCAATACTATTGGTGGAGGCGGATGAAGAAGGATATAGTTGGGTTTGTAGCTCGGTATCTAAATTGTCAACAGGTGAAGTATGAACATCAGAGGCCGGGAGGATTGCTTCAGAGACTTGAAATTCCGGAGTGGAAATGGGAGCGTATTACTATGGATTTCGTAGTTGGGCTCCCGCGGACCTTGAGAAAATTTGATTCTGTTTGGGTGATAGTAGATCGGCTGACCAAGTCCGCATATTTTATTCCAGTTGGTACTAATTATTCTTCGGAGTGGGTGGCTGGGATTTATATTCGCGAGATTGTTCGCCTACACGGTGTTCCGGTGTCCATTATTTCATATCGGGGTATGTATTTTACCTCACAGTTTTGGAGGGCAGTGCAGCGAGAGTTGGGCACACAGGTTCAGTTAAGTACAACATTTCACCCTTAGACGGACGAACAGTCCGAGTGCACTATTCAGATATTGGAGAATATGTAACGCGCTTGTGTCATTGATTTTGGGGGTTCTTGGGATCAATTTCTGCCGCTTGCGGAGTTTGCTTACAATAACAGCTACTAGTCGAGTATTCAGATGGCTCCGTATGAGGCTTTGTATGGAAGACAGTGTCGATCTCCGGTAGGTTAGTTTGAGCCGAGTGAGGCTAGGCTATTGGGTACTGACTTGGTTCGGAATGCTTTAGAGAAGGTCAAAGTAATTCAGGAATGACTTCGCACGACACAGTCTAGACAGAAGAGTTATGCCGACAGGAAGGTTCGTGATGTTGTTCACATGGTGGGGGTGTGATGACCTAAAATATCATCTTTAAATTTAATAATAAATTTTGTGTTCTAAGAACTCAAAAAGCACTATTTACTATTCCTCGACTTGCGTGCACAGTCCGTAAAATTTTTCAGAAAGTTTTCAGGTGAAAAATGGATTAAAATGTGAATTAGAGCTTTAAAACTCAACTGCGTTGACTTTGGTCAACACTTTGAACAAACGGACTCGGATTAGTGTTTTGACAGTTCCGGTATGTCTGTATCGTGATTTGGGACTTAGGCGTATGCCCAGAATCAAATTCCGAGGTCCCTAGCCCGAGATATGGAATTTTAATGAAAAATTAAAAGTTTAAGTTCAAATAGTGACCGGATGTCAAATTATGTGCAAACGACCCCGGAATAGAATTTTGATGACTCCAACAGCTTTGTATGGTGATTTTGGACTTAAGAGCGTGATTGGAATTTTATTTGGAAGTCCGTAGTGGAATTAGGCTCGAAATGCCAAAAGTTGATTTTTTGGTAGGTTTGATCGGGGGGTTGACTTTTTGATATCGAGGTCAGAATCAGATTCTGGAAATTGGAATAGGTCTGTTATGTCATTTATGACTTGTGTGCAAAAATTAAAGTCATTCCGAATTGATTTGATGTGTTTCGGCACAAGATATAGAATTTGAAAGTTCATAGATTTTGATTTGAGGTACGATTCGTCGTTTTGATGTTGTTTGATGTGGTTTGAAGCCTCGACTAAGTTCATATGGTATTTTGGGACATGTTGGAATAGCTGGTTAAGGTCCCGAGGGTCTCGGGTGGATTTCGGAAGGTAAACAGAATGGATTTCGGACAAAGAGTGCTTGCAGAAATTTCGCCAGAAATTTCTGGTGCATGGAGCCAACTTCAGAAGCTTATATCTCGTAATTCATAAGAAATCGGAAAATTTGCAAAACATGAAAGTTGTAGTCGTTTGATTCTAGTTTTCAGAAAGTTAAACCATTAATTATTTGGATATTTGTACAGAGAGTTATGATGGATTGAATAAAGGTTGGTAGAGCAGTTTCGCCAGAAATTTCTGATGCGTGGAGCCGACTTTGGAAGTTTATATCTCGCAATTCATAAGGATTCAGAAAATTTTTAAAACATAAAAGTTGTAGTCATTTGATTCTAGTTTCCAGAAAATTAAACCTTTCATCATTTGGACATTTGTACATAAAGTTATGATTGATTGAAGGAAGGCTGGTAGAGCAGTTTCTGGTGGACTTTTAGTGACGGAAAATGGACTTTTAGTGACGGATGGGTAGAAACTTAAGGACCAAAAATGGTCATTTCCTTCATTTCATTTTGGAATTTTGGAGCTCGGTTCTTGGGCGATTTTTGGGCGATTTTCACGAGAAAACATTGGGGTAAGTGTTCCTTATCCTATATTGTTTATATTTCATGATTCCATACTCATTTACATAATGAATCCGTGAATTTATGGAAGAAAAATCAAGAATTTTACAAAATCTTCCAAAAATAAAAATTTAAGATTTGGAGGTCGAGTTGTTATAAGAATTTGATAAAATTGGTATGGGTAGACTCGTAATTGAATAGGTTATCGGATTTTGTAAGTTTCGCCAGATTTTGAGATGTGGGCCCCACGGGCAAATTTTGAGCTAATTTCGGATTTTATTGAATTATCGGAGTGTATCGAATTAATTATGACTAGATATGAGTCGATCGGAGTCGAAAAAATCTAGGAAAAAGCATAATACTTGGTTAAATTGGAGCACGTCAAGGTAAGTGACTTGTCTAACCTTGTGTGGGGGAAATTCCCCTAGGATTGATAATTGTAATGTGTGGAAAGTCGTGTACACGAGGTGACGAGTGTGTACACGGGCTAAATGTGAAAGATTATGTTTTAAATTGTGTAGATCACTGTTGCGCCTTAATTAAATTATTTTATTTTGTTATATTCTTCATTATTGATTTAATGTTTATATTTTTAAATTTGCTTGACCTTTTCCTACTAATTGTTTTATCTGTTTAGTTGGAACTTGGTTTCTTTTATTCTGTGCATTATTTGAAGGTTGATTTTCTTTAAATTAAATATTATTAATATGAAGTACTTGACATTTTTAAACATGATATTGAAGCAACGTATTAAAGATTTTGAAATATTATTTTCCTGAATTATTTACTCCTGAATATTTTTGTAAGATTTTCGTACTCATTATGATGGAGCAGTGAGCTCTTTATTGTGGAATATATTATTGTTGAATTATTTTGACATGAGCCGTGAGCTCTTTATTGTGAAAAATATTATTGTTGAATTATTTTGACATGAGCCGTGAGCTCTTTATTGTGGAAAAATATTATTGATGATTTATATTTGCATGAGCCGTAAGCTCTTTATTGTGGAAAAATATTGTTGTTGAATTATTTTGGCAAGTTAAATTATTTGAGCACTTGAGGTTTAAATTGTGATATATTGTGATATTGATACACATGCGGTGGTATAAGGTTTGGGTATTGAAACGCATGCGGTGAGATAAGGGTGGCTTGATACGCATGGCTAGTAGGAGGAACTACTGGAAGTCATGCGGTATGATAAGGATGGCTAAAACGCGGGATGCTATTTCGGAAAAAATATTTTCTTTCAAATAAATTGTGAAAGCTCCCGCGGTGAGATAAGGAAATGAGATATTGTGAATTTATTTATGATTTGGGACTACGAGGCGGTACCTCGGGAGTGCCCTTGTTGATATTGATTTATGGCCGCAGTTGCCTTTGATTATTGTTGTGATTTTTTTAAAGTTGAAAAGAATTCTGTTTTGTTTCCACGAGGTATTTATTTGCCATTATTTGATGTTATTAAATGTGACATACTACTTGATTCATTTCCATTGTCATTTTATCTTATAATATTGTTTAAACATTTTACCATGCCATTATTTATTCTCCACTAGGGCCTGACCTGACCTCGTCACTACTCTACCGAGGTTAGGCATGACACTTACTGGGTACCACTGTGGTGTACTCATACTACACTTCTGCATATCTTTTTGTGCAGATCCAGGTACATCTTATCAGACCATGCATCAGTAAACTAGCTGTACGAGGAGACTTCGAGGTATATCTGCCAACGTCCGCAGACTCCGGAGTCCCTTTCTATCTTACTATATTGTCTACATTATTTGCTTTAGACTCTGATGTATAGAGACATAGAGAATAAATTCTTAGAAGCTTGTGACTTATTTCTACCGGGTTATGAGAGTTCAAATTGTTTGAATTATAGTTTATTTATTTCAGATATTTATTATTATTCTGCATTGATAGGCTTACCTACTCTTAGAGACTATGTGCCATCACGACATCCTACGGAGGGAATTTGGGGTCGTGACAAGTTGGTATCAGAGCTCCAGGTTCATAGGTGTCATGAGTTACAAGCAGGTTTAGTAGAGTCTTGCGGATCGGTACAGAGACGTCTGTACTTATCTTCGAGAGGCTATGGAACTGTTAGGAAATATTCACTTCTTTGACTCCTTATCGTGCGACATTGATTTAGCTTGAAACATATATCTTATATTCCTTTGTATCCACTCGTGTATGACATTGCTCACTCGGTATCAGTTGTGCGTCGACGGTTCGTGATGCCGTAGATGGACTATGAGGGAGCCAGGGATGCTCAAACATTGCCTCAACGTGTTGTTCTGACTGAAGATGCGGGCTTATTGAGAGATCACCTAGTGAATCATGTGGGGGTGCAACGGACGTTAGCGTCTGGTTGATTTATACAAGCTGTGAAGGTTATTATTGTGGATCATCGGACGTTGTGACCTATGACTTCGCGCCGAGTGGGGGAAGTCCACTATCAATGGGTGGATTGCGGGGTCATGTGTTATATCAGTTTTGGCCTGAAATGTATATATGTGGTACTAAAAGGTTCCCTAAAATTTACACATGTTTAAGACCTGAGATTTTGTAGAGGATAAGGTTGGGACTTGCGGTATGTCCGCCTCCTTAATAATCCTATACTTCAATACCAAAGGAGTTATAGAAACAACTCTAAATTTGTAGAAGGTCTACTTAGCGTGGACGTCATTATTGCAAATTTTGGGGTGCTTCGGAGGAAGTACACTTGTTGACGAGAGTCTGGACTATGTGGTTCGTGACAAGATTTTTCTATATGGAGCTCTAATTTTGTGATCGTTGTGTATAAATACGGGTAAGGGTTACCCCAAAGAAGAATCGAAGAGTATGTTAAGAAATTGATCAGCTCAACAGTGTTGAGTCAGCATAACAAAAGAAGAAATTTGCCTTGGGAGAGATAATTCTCCATCTGTGTTCGTGGCAAGCCTATGAAGAGGGCAAACCAACCAATACAACACCGCCCACTTGGCTCAGTTCTCAGAAATGCTTTTGAAAGAGTTTGTTTCCCAGACTCTCCGTAATGCGTGGCACATAGGGTTTGAACGATTGCGTCAGGTCACCATTGACGGTGTCAGAATATGCCATCAAGTTCAATAAGTTAGCCCGTCATACTCCTACTTTGCTTCCTACAGCCAGAGGGTGAGTCCACGGACTCATGAAAGGACTCAATTATGATCGTAAAATTTTGTACGACTCGGGAGCTACAAGCTGATACTTCATTTATGCTAGTTGTACAAATTACCAAGATATTAGAATGTGTTCGGGGTGAGGAAAAAGGAAACTAAGGAGACCAAGACATCTCGAGGTTCTGGGGGATTCAGTGGATTCTACTCTGTAAGTATAAATCATTATGGCGAGGGCTCGGGCAGTCGGCCAGCCCAGTCCGCACATCGAATTACTCGGGATGCTCCAGTAAGTTCTTTTAATGCACCACCGACATAAGTTCCTACAATGGTTATTCCAGTTATCTGGCACAGACTCAATATGAGCAACCTAACTCGCAAAGGGGTTGTTATGAATACAGTGTTACTAGGCACATCATGAGAAAATTGTCCCAAACTTGGGAGAGACTTATTTCATCAAAGCACTCAGGCTACGTGCCCTATTGCAGTTACTACACCACCCACATGACCAGTTAGGGGTGGAGGACAGACGGGTAGAAGGCGTCCTAGAGGTGGAGACCCAACCGTTGATATATTTGTTTTATGGTATGGCGGAGGTCGCTACATCAGTTGGTGTCGTTACAGGTATGACCTTGATATAATATAAAGAAATAATTTCCTTAACTTGATTCGGTTCTGAGTATCGAGACGAGTCCTCCTATTGTGCTCCACTTATGAGTGAGTTTCATAATTCTATAATCTACTTATGTGTTTACTCCTGTTGGGAGATTCCATGGAGATAACTACGCCTATCATTACATGTTGGTCACTAATAAGACCTGTGAGGCTAAATGTGGTTTTCTATTACTCATTTCGGTAAGTTTTGATGTAATTTACGGATAATTAATTACAAATTGTGAATTATATGCCCTACCGGTATGGGTTTCATTATGTGTTGTGATTTTCTTTTTTAACGGAAATTATTTAGAAGGAGAAAATGAAAACTTTTGATTGGCACATGTGCATATTACTTGTGATTCAGAACCGAGGACGAGATCCTCGCATTTTAATATAAAGTGATATGTTTAAATCGGGCTACGAGCTGCGATGGAAGTTATATAAGAACGAGATCCTTGTGAGAAAAATTCTTGTGTTTAAGTTCTCCCTTGTGAAATTAAATTTGTACTATAGTACTAATAGGGAGTCATGCCCATTAGACTTATTTGAAAATTCTATATGAAATTCTCTGTGCATACTTGCCAATTTTGTGTTGTAATTATTGAGTTTTAACCTACGAGGTAGGTTTCCGCCCAGGTGACGTTAAATGTGACTCATTAATTCGGGTAAATAATTATGAGGTCTTCATGCCTCGTATCTTGTTATCAGTATTGTGAAGGTTTAAAATGAGATTTTTGTTAACATGAAGTTAATTGACGATTTTGTAATTGATTATGAACAACTATTAAGACCAGATTGACCCAGAAGGGTGCTCCGTTCATATGGGCTGAGGAATGTGAGGAGAGCTTCCAAAACTCAAGACAGCTTTGACTACAGCCCCAATGTTGGTATTACCTACAGGTTTAAGGGTCTTATATTGTGTATTGTGATGCGTCGCGTAGTGTTGATGTAAGACGATAGGGTGATTGCCTACGCCTCCAGACAGTTAAAGGTACATGAGAAGAATTATCCTGTACACAACCTTGAGTTAGCAGCTATAGTTTATGCCTTAAAGATTTGGCGGCATTATTTGTACGGTGTCCATTGCGAGGTCTACACCGATCACCGAAGTCTACAACATCTGTTTAAACAGAAGGATCCTAATTTGCGGCAACAGAGATGGTTGGAGTTGCTTAAGGATTATGACATCACCATTCTCTATCATCTTGGGAGGCCAATGTAGTGGACGATGCCTTGAATCGTAAGGCAGAGAGTTTGGGTAACTTAGCATATTTACCAGTAGCAAAGAGGCCTCTGGCCTTGGATGTTCAGGTCTTGGCCAATCAGTTTGTCAGATTGGATGTTTCCAAGCCGAGTCGAGTTTTGGCTTGTGTGGTTTCTCAGTCTTCACTTTATGACCGTATCAGGGAACGTTAGTATGATGACCCCCATCTAATTGTCCTTAAGGACACAATTCAGCACGACGATGCCAAGGAAGTCACTATTGGAGATGAAGATGTATTACGGATGCAGGGCAGGCTATGTGTGCCAAATGTAGATGGTTTGCGCGACTTGATTTTCCAGGAGGCTCACAGTTCGCGGTATTCCATTCATCCGGGTGCTGCAAAGATGTATCGAGACTTGAGACAACACTATAGGTGGAGGCGGATGAAGAAAGAGAAAGTGGAATATGTAGCTCGGTGCCTAAATTGTCAGCAGGTGAAATATGAGCATCAACGAATGAGCGGATTGCTTCAGAAGTTGGAAATTCCAGAATGGAAATGGGAGCGGATCACTATGGATTTCATTGTTAGGCTCCCACGGACTCGGAGGAAGTTTGATGCAGTTTGGGTGATTGTGGATAGATTGACCAAGTCAACTTATTTCATTCCTGTAATTACTACTTACTCTTCAGAGCAGTCGGCTCAGGTATATATTCGTGAGATTGTCAGACTTTATGGTGTACCGGTATCTATCATCTCTGACTGGGGTACACAGTTTACCTCACGATTTTGGAGGGCTGTACATCGAGAGTTGGGTACTCGTGTGGAGTTGAGTACAACATTTCACCCTCAGATGGACGGGAAGTCCGAATGCACTATTCAGATACTGGAGGATATGCTTCGTGCGTTTGTGATAGATTTTGGGGGTGCCTGGGATCAGTTCTTACCACTTGCGGAGTTTGCTTACAACAACAGCTGCCAGTCAAGCATTCAGATGGCTCCGTATGAGGCCTTGTATGGTAGGCGGTGCCAGTCCCCAGTGGGTTGGTTCGAACCGGGCGAGGCTAGGCTATTGGGTACAGACTTGGTTCAGGATGCCTTGGAAAAGGTTAAGTTGATTCAGGATTGACTTCGTACAGCCCAATCTAGACATAAGAGTTATGCAAATCGGAAGGTTCGTGATGTTACATTCATGGTTGGTGAGTGGGTATTGCTCCGGGTTTCGCCTATGAAGGGTGTGATGAGGTTCGGGAATAAGGGCAAGTTGAGCCCTAGGTATATTGGGCCTTTTGAGATTCTTGAGAGAGTTGGAGAGGTGGCTTAAAAACTTGCACTACCACCTAGTCTCTCTGCGGTTCATCCGATATTCCATGTTTCCATGCTTCGGAAATATCACGGCGATCCGTCTCATGTGTTAGACTTCAGTTCGGTTCAATTGGACAAGGATCTATCTTATGTTGAGGAACCAGTGGCTATCTTGGATAGGCAGGTTCGAAAGCTGAGGTCAAAGAACATTGCTTCCGTGAAGGTTCAGTGGAGGGGTCATCCGGTCGAAGATGGGACTTGGGAGACCGAGCATGATATGCGCAGCTGTTATCCACACTTATTCACCAGCTTAGGTACTTTTTCTAACTCCGTTCGAGGACGAACGTTTGTTTTAGATGTGGAGAATGTGATGACCCAAAATGTCATCTTTAAATTTAATAATTAATTTTGTGTTCTAAGACCTCGAAAATACTATTTACCATTCTTCGACTTGCGTGCGCAGTCCGTAAAATTTTCCAGAAAGTTTTCAGGTGAAAAAAGGATTAAAATGTGAATTAGAGCTTTAAAGCTCAACTAAGTTGACTTTGGTCAACATTTTGAGCAAACAGACTCGGATCAGTATTTTGACAGTTCCGATAGGTCCGTATCGTGATTTGGGACTTAGGCGTATGCCCGAAATCAAATTCCGAGGTCCCTAGCCCGAGATATGGAATTTTAATAAAAAATTAAAAGTTTAAGTTCAAATAGTGACTGAATATCAAATTATGTGCAAACGACCCCGGAATAGAATTTTGATGATTCCAACAGTTTCGTATGATGATTTTGGACTTAGGAGCGTGATCGGAATTTTATTTGGAAGTCCGTAGTGGAATTAGGTTTGAAATGCCAAAAGTTGATTTTTTGGGAAGTTTCACTAGGGAGTTGACTTTTTGATATCGAGGTCGGAATCCGATTCTGGAAATTGGAATAGGTCTGTTATGTCGTTTATGACTTGTGTGCAAAATTAGAAGTCAATCCGAATTGATTTGATGCGTTTCAGTACAAGATATAGAATTTGAAAGTTCAAAGTTCATAAATTTTGATTTGAGGTGCGATTCGTCGTTTTGATGTTGTTTGATGTGATTTGAAGCCTTGACTAAGTTCGTATGGTATTTTGGGACATGTTGGAATAATTGGTTAAGGTCCCGAGGGTTTCGGGTGGAGAAGAATCGAAGAGTATGTTAAGAAATTGATCAGCTCAACAGTGTTGAGTCAGCATAACAAAAGAAGAAATTTGCCTTGGGAGAGATAATTCTCCATCAGTGTTCGTGGCAAGCCTATGAAGAGGGCAAACCAACCAATACAACACCACCCACTTGGCTCAGTTCTCAGAAACGCTTTTGAAAGAGTTTGTTTCCCAGACTCTCCGTAATGCGTGGCACATAGGGTTTGAACGATTGCGTCAGGTCACCATTGACGGTGTCAGAATATGCCATCAAGTTCAATAAGTTAGCCCGTCATACTCCTACTTTGCTTCCTACAGCCAGAGGGTGAGTCCACGGACTCATTAAAGGACTCAATTATGATCGTAAAATTTTGTACGACTCGGGAGCTACTAGCTGATACTTCATTTATGCTAGTTGTACAAATTACCAAGATATTAGAATGTGTTCGGGGTGAGGAAAAAGGAAACTAAGGAGACCAAGACATCTCGAGGTTCTGGAGGATTTAGTGGATTCTACTCTGTAAGTATAAATCATTATGGCGAGGGCTCGGGCAGTCGGCCAGCCCAGTCCGCACATCGAATTACTCGGGATGCTCCAGTAAGTTCTTTTAATGCACCACCGACATAAGTTCCTACAATGGTTATTCCAGTTATCTGGCACAGACTCAATATGAGCAACCTAACTCGCAAAGGGGTTGTTATGAATACAGTGTTACTAGGCACATCATGAGAAAATTGTCCCAAACTTGGGAGAGACTTATTTCATCAAAGCACTCAGGCTACGTGCCCTATTGCAGTTACTACACCACCCACATGACCAGTTAGGGGTGGAGGACAGACGGGTAGAAGGCGTCCTAGAGGTGGAGACCCAACCGTTGATATATTTGTTTTATGGTATGGCGGAGGTCGCTACATTAGTTGGTGTCGTTACAGGTATGACCTTGATATAATATAAAGAAATAATTTCCTTAACTTGATTCGGTTCTGAGTATCGAGACGAGTCCTCCTATTGTGCTCCACTTATGAGTGAGTTTCATAATTCTATAATCTACTTATGTGTTTACTCCTGTTGGGAGATTCCATGGAGATAACTACGCCTATCATTACATGTTGGTCACTAATAAGACCTGTGAGGCTAAATGTGGTTTTCTATTACTCATTTCGGTAAGTTTTGATGTAATTTACAGATAATTAATTACAAATTATGAATTATATGCCCTACCGGTATGGGTTTCATTATGTGTTGTGATTTTCTTTTTTAACGGAAATTATTTAGAAGGAGAAAATGAAAACTTTTGATTGGCACATGTGCATATTACTTGTGATTCAGAACCGAGGACGAGATCCTCGCATTTTAATATAAACTGATATGTTTAAATCGGGCTACGAGCTGCGATGGAAGTTATATAAGAACGAGATCCTTGTGAGAAAAATTCTTGTGTTTAAGTTCTCCCTTGTGAAATTAAATTTGTACTATAGTACTAATAGGGAGTCATGCCCATTAGGCTTATTTGAAAATTCTATATGAAATTCTCTGTGCATACTTGCCAATTTTGTGTTGTAATTATTGAGTTTTAACCTACGAGGTAGGTTTCCGCCCAGGTGACGTTAAATGTGACTCATTAATTCGGGTAAATAATTATGAGGTCTTCATGCCTCGTATCTCGTTATCAGTATTGTGAAGGTTTAAAATGAGATTTTTGTTAACATGAAGTTAATTGACGATTTTGTAATTGATTATGAACAACTATTAAGACCAGATTGACCCAGAAGGGTGCTCCGTTCATATGGGCTGAGGAATGTGAGGAGAGCTTCCAAAACTCAAGACAGCTTTGACTACAGCCCCAATGTTGGTATTACCTACAGGTTTAAGGGTCTTATATTGTGTATTGTGATGCGTCGCGTAGTGTTGATGTAAGACGATAGGGTGATTGCCTACGCGTCCAGACAGTTAAAGGTACATGAGAAGAATTATCCTGTACACAACCTTGAGTTAGCAGCTATTGTTTATGCCTTAAAGATTTGGCGGCATTATTTGTACGGTGTCCATTGCGAGGTCTACACCGATCACCGAAGTCTACAACATCTGTTTAAACAGAAGGATCCTAATTTGCGGCAACAGAGATGGTTGGAGTTGCTTAAGGATTATGACATCACCATTCTCTATCATCTTGGGAGGCCAATGTAGTGGACGATGCCTTGAATCGTAAGGCAGAGAGTTTGGGTAACTTAGCATATTTACCAGTAGCAAAGAGGCCTCTGGCCTTGGATGTTCAGGTCTTGGCCAATCAGTTTGTCAGATTGGATGTTTCCAAGCCGAGTCGAGTTTTGGCTTGTGTGGTTTCTCAGTCTTCACTTTATGACCGTATCAGGGAACGTTAGTATGATGACCCCCATCTAATTGTCCTTAAGGACACAATTCAGCACGACGATGCCAAGGAAGTCACTATTGGAGATGAAGATGTATTACGGATGCAGGGCAGGCTATGTGTGCCAAATGTAGATGGTTTGCGCGACTTGATTTTCCAGGAGGCTCACAGTTCGCGGTATTCCATTCATCCGGGTGCTGCAAAGATGTATCGAGACTTGAGACAACACTATAGGTGGAGGCGGATGAAGAAAGAGAAAGTGGAATATGTAGCTCGGTGCCTAAATTGTCAGCAGGTGAAATATGAGCATCAACGAATGAGCGGATTGCTTCAGAAGTTGGAAATTCCAGAATGGAAATGGGAGCGGATCACTATGGATTTCATTGTTAGGCTCCCACGGACTCGGAGGAAGTTTGATGCAGTTTGGGTGATTGTGGATAGATTGACCAAGTCAACTTATTTCATTCCTGTAATTACTACTTACTCTTCAGAGTAGTCGGCTCAGGTATATATTCGTGAGATTGTCAGACTTTATGGTGTACCGGTATCTATCATCTCTGACTGGGGTACACAGTTTACCTCACGGTTTTGGAGGGCTGTACATCGAGAGTTGGGTACTCGTGTGGAGTTGAGTACAACATTTCACCCTCAGATGGACGGGAAGTCCGAATGCACTATTCAGATACTGGAGGATATGCTTCGTGCGTTTGTGATAGATTTTGGGGGTGCCTGGGATCAGTTCTTACCACTTGCGGAGTTTGCTTACAACAACAGCTGCCAGTCAAGCATTCAGATGGCTCCGTATGAGGCCTTGTATGGTAGGCGGTGCCAGTCCCCAGTGGGTTGGTTCGAACCGGGCGAGGCTAGGCTATTGGGTACAGACTTGGTTCAGGATGCCTTGGAAAAGGTTAAGTTGATTCAGGATTGACTTCGTACAGCCCAATCTAGACATAAGAGTTATGCAAATCGGAAGGTTCGTGATGTTACATTCATGGTTGGTGAGTGGGTATTGCTCCGGGTTTCGCCTATGAAGGGTGTGATGAGGTTCGGGAATAAGGGCAAGTTGAGCCCTAGGTATATTGGGCCTTTTGAGATTCTTGAGAGAGTTGGAGAGGTGGCTTAAAAACTTGCACTACCACCTAGTCTCTCTGCGGTTCATCCGATATTCCATGTTTCCATGCTTCGGAAATATCACGGCGATCCGTCTCATGTGTTAGACTTCAGTTCGGTTCAATTGGACAAGGATCTATCTTATGTTGAGGAACCAGTGGCTATCTTGGATAGGCAGGTTCGAAAGCTGAGGTCAAAGAACATTGCTTCCGTGAAGGTTCAGTGGAGGGGTCATCCGGTCGAAGAGGGGACTTGGGAGACCGAGTATGATATGCGCAACTGTTATCCACACTTATTCACCAGCTTAGGTACTTTTTCTAACTCCGTTCGAGGACGAACGTTTATTTTAGATGTGGAGAATGTGATGACCCAAAATGTCATCTTTAAATTTAATAATTAATTTTGTGTTCTAAGACCTCGAAAATACTATTTACCATTCTTCGACTTGCGTGCGCAGTCCGTAAAATTTTCCAGAAAGTTTTCAGGTGAAAAAAGGATTAAAATGTGAATTAGAGCTTTAAAGCTCAACTAAGTTGACTTTGGTCAACATTTTGAGCAAACAGACTCGGATCAGTATTTTGACAGTTCCGATAGGTCCGTATCGTGATTTGGGACTTAGGCGTATGCCCGAAATCAAATTCCGAGGTCCCTAGCCCGAGATATGGAATTTTAATAAAAAATTAAAAGTTTAAGTTCAAATAGTGACCGAATATCAAATTATGTGCAAACGACCCCGGAATAGAATTTTGATGATTCCAACAGTTTTGTATGATGATTTTGGACTTAGGAGCGTGATCGGAATTTTATTTGGAAGTCCGTAGTGGAATTAGGTTTGAAATGCCAAAAGTTAATTTTTTGGGAAGTTTCACTAGGGAGTTGACTTTTTGATATCGAGATCGGAATCCGATTCTGGAAATTGGAATAGGTCTGTTATGTCGTTTATGACTTGTGTGCAAAATTAGAAGTCAATCCGAATTGATTTGATGCGTTTCAGTACAAGATATAGAATTTGAAAGTTCAAAGTTCATAAATTTTGATTTGAGGTGCGATTCATCGTTTTGATGTTGTTTGATGTAATTTGAAGCCTTGACTAAGTTCGTATGGTATTTTGGGACATGTTGGAATAATTGGTTAAGGTCCCGAGGGTTTCGGGTGGATTTCGGAAGGTAAACGGAATGGATTTCGGACAAAGAGTGCTTGCAGAAATTTCTGGTGCGTGGAGCCAATTTCGGAAGCTTATATCTCGTAATTCATAAGAAATCAGAAAATTTTCAAAACATAAAAGTTGTAGTCGTTTGATTCTAGTTTTCAGAAAGTTAAACCATTCATTATTTAGACATTTGTACAGAGAGTTATAATGGATTGAATGAAGGCTGGTAGAGCAGTTTCGCCAGAAATTTCTGATGCGTGGAGCCGATTTTGGAAGCTTATATCTCGCAATTCATAAGGATTCGGGAAAGTTTTAAAACATGAAAGTTGTAGTCGTTTGATTCTAGTTTCCAGAAAATTAAACCATTCATCATTTGGACATTTGTACATAAATTTATGATCGATTGAAGGAAGGCTAGTAGAGCAGTTTCTGGTGGACTTTTAGTGACGAAAAATGGACTTTTAGTGACGGATGGGTAGAAACTTAAGGACCAAAAATGTTCATTTCCTTCATTTCGTTTTGGATTTTTGGAGCACGGTTCTTGGGCGATTTTCACGGGAAAACATTGGAGTAAGTGTTCCTTATCCTATATTGTTTATATTTCATGATTCCATACTCATTTACATCATGACTCCGTGAATTTATGGAAGAAAAATCAAGAATTTTGCAAAATCTTCCAAAAACGAAAATTTAAGATTTGGAGGTCGAGTTGTTATCTGAATTTGATAAAATTAGTATGGGTGGACTCGTAATTGAATGGGTTATCGGATTTTGTAAGTTTCACCGGATTCCGAGATGTGGGCCCCACGGGCAAATTTTGAGCTAATTTTGGATTTTATTGAATTATCGAAGTGTATCGAATTAATTATGACTAGATATGAGTCGATCGGAGTCGGAAAAATCTAGGAAAAAGCATTGAGCTCATTGTGATATGACTAGATTTTACTCCTGAATATTTTTGTAAGATTTTCGTACTCATTGTGATGGAGCAGTGAGCTCTTTATTGTGGAAATATATTATTGTTGAATTATTTTGACATGAGCCGTGAGCTCTTTATTGTGGAAAATATTATTGTTGAATTATTTTGACATGAGTCGTGAGCTCTTTATTATGGAAAAATATTATTGATGATTTATTTTGGCATGAGCCGTGAGCTCTTTATTGTGAAAAAATATTGTTGTTGAATTATTTTGGCAAGTTAAATTATTTGAGCACTTGAGGTGAAAATTATGATATATTGTGATATTGATACGCATGCGGTGGTATAAGGTCTGGGTATTGAAATGCATGCGGTGAGATAAGGGTGGCTTGATACGCGTGGCTAGTAGGGGGAACTACTAGAAGTCATGCAGTGCGATAAGGATGGCTAAAACGCGGGATGCTATTTCGGGAAAAATATTTTCTTTCAAATAAATTGTGAAGGCTTCCGCGATGAGATAAGGAAATGAGATATTGTGAATTTGCTTATGATTTGGGACTACGAGGCGGTACCTCAGGAGTGCCCTTGTTGATATTGGTTTATGGCCGTAGTTGCCTTTGATTATTGTTGTGATTTTCTTAAAGTTGAAAAGAATTCTGTTTTGTTTCCACGAGGTATTTATTTGCCATTATTTGATGTTATTAAATGTGACATACTACTTGATTCATTTCCATTGTTATTTTATCTTATAATATTGTTTAAACATTTTACCATGCCATTATTTATTCTCCAGTAGGGCCTGACCTGACCTCGTCACTACTCTACCGAGGTTAGGCTTGGCACTTACTGGATACCACTGTGGTGTATTCATACTACGCTTCTGCACATCTTTTTGTGCAGATCCAGGTACATTTTATCAGACCACGCATCAGTAAACTAGCTGTACGAGGAGACTTCGAGGTATATCTGCCAGCATCCGCAGACTCCGGAGTCCCCTTCTATCTTACTATGTTGTCTTCCTTATTTGCTTTAGACTCTGATGTATATAGACATAGAGAATAAATTCTTAGAAGCTTGTGACTTATTTATACCGGGTTTTGGGAGTTGAAATTGTTTGAATTATAGTTTATTTATTTCAGATATTTATTATTATTCCGCATTGATAGGATTACCTAGTCTTAGAGACTAGGTGCCATCACGACATCCTACGGAGGGAATTTGGGGTCGTGACAAGGGGAGAAGGTTTTGCTCAAGATTTCACCCATGAAGTGTGTGTTGAGGTTCGGGAAGAAGGGCAAGTTGATCCCTCGGTATATTGGGACTTTTGAGATACTTAAGAAAATTGGAGAGGTGGCTTATGAACTTGCTTTTCCACCTAGTTTATCAGGTGTTCATCCAGTGTTCTATGTATCCATGATCCGAAAGTATGTCGGGGATCCGTCTTATATTCTGGATTTCAGTACAGTACATCTGGACGGTAATTTGACTTATGACATGGAACCGGTGGCTATTTTAGACCAACAGGTTAGGAAGCTGAGGTCAAAGAGCATAGCATCAGTGAAGGTGCAGTGGAGAGGACAGCCAGCCGGAGAAGCTAGTTGGGATATTGAGCAGGGGATGCGAAGCAAATATCCACACTTATTTGAGACTCCATGTATTGTTATAAACTCGTTCGAAGATGAACGTTTGTTTAAGAGAGGGATAATATAACGACCCGACTGGTAATTTTGAGTATTATAACCTCGTTCCCCCATTTACTGCTCAATTTATGCTTTATAGTTGTTTCATGACTTACCGGGTTAGTGGGTTCGGGTCCGAAAGGAATTCGGAGTGAAATGAGACACTTAGTCTCAAAATTGAAAATTTAAGTTTAGAAAAGTACATCGGATATGGACCTATGTGTAAATGACCTTGGATTTGAATTTTTATGATTCCAATAGCTCCGTATGGTGATTTTGGGCTTAGGAGCGTGTCCGGAATATTATTTGGAGGTCCGTAGAGGAATTAGGCTTGAAATGCCGAAAGTTGAATTTTTGGGAAGTTTGATCGGGGGTTGACTTTTTGATATCGGGGTCGGAATACGATTCTGAATATTTGAATACCTCAGTTATGTCATTTATTACTTGTGTGCAAAATTTGAGGTCAATCGGACGTGAATTGATAAGTTCTGGAGTCGTTTGTAGAAGCTAGAAATTTCAAAGTTCATTAGGCTTGAATTGGGGTGTAATTCATGGTTTTAGCGTTGTTTGAGGTGATTTGAGGGTTCGACTAAGTCTGTATGATGTTTTAGGACTTGTTGGTATATTTGGTTGAGGTCCCAAGGGGCTCGGGAGAGTTTTGGTTGGTTAACGGATCATTTTTGGCCTTGGTGAGACTGCTGATATCTGTTCCTGCATTTTTCTGATTTTTCTCTTTCGCGTTCGCGAGTGGGCCTTCGCATTCACGAAGAGTGTTTTCTGAGTGTGAGATTTTGTTATTCGCATCTGCAAAGGAGAGGACGCGAACGCGAAGGTATGGTCTGTGTGTGCATCGCAAACGTGTGAGAGGTGTCGTGTTCGCGAAGAGGAGTGAGGCTATTGGGGACCCCCGGGTCCTTGTTCTACGCGTTCGCGAGGTAGCAGTCGCGTTCGCGAAGGAATGAGCTGGTAAAGCTTCGCGTTCGCGAAGCCGCGGTCACGTTTGCGAAGGGTTAAATTTGTCGGTAGTCGAGTTGTGCTTCACGAACGCGAGGGACCTGTCGCGTTCGTGAAGAAGAGAGGTATGGACAGAGAGTTTAAGTTCTGAAAATGGGACCTCGTCCCAGTTTTAGTTTGACGGATTTGAGCTCGGGAAGAGGCGATTTTCGGGAGTTTTTCAAGGAAAATAATGGGGTAAGTGTTCTTAACTCAATATTGGTTAAATTACCCGAATCCATGGTTGTTTTTATCATTTAATTGGTCAATTAAGTTGGAAAAGTTTGAAAACCCTCTTAGTTTAAATTGAAGATTTGAGGGTCGAGTTGGGGTCGGATTTTGATAAAATTGGTATGGTTAGACTCGTGGTTGAATGAATTTTCGAATTTTGTAACTTTTGTCTAGTTCCGAGACGTGGGCCCCACAGGAGATTTTTGAGCTAAAATTCGGATTTTTATGGAAAATTAGCATTTTCTTATGGAGTTAATTCCAATAAATTTTATTGACTGAAATAAATTATTTGTGGCTAGATTCGAGGCATTCGGAGGCCGATTTGCGAGGCAAAGGCATAGCAGAGTAAAGAATTTCACGCTCTGATGTAAGTAACAGTTTTAAATCTGGTCTTGAGGGTATGAAACCCCTGATTTTGGTATCATATGATTATTTTGGAGGTGACGCACATGCAAGGTGATGGGCGTGTGGGCGTGCACCGAGGGGATTGTGACTTGGTCCGTTCCGGGAAAACTGTAAAGTTGAATAATTTGTTGTTAGCTATATGCTCTCTATGTGTTGATAAAATTTGATTTTAAATCATGTTACAAATCATGCTTAGGCTATGTGATAGTACTCAGTCTCAGTTTTTACTTGAACATTTTATCTCAGTCTCTGTTATTATTATTGATACATAATATCATTGTTGTTTGGGCTGATTTCATGATTATTGAGAGCCTGAGAGACTGGAGAGATTTTTGACTGAGTGAGGCCGAGGGCCTAATTGTAAGATATTGATACCATAGCATGTGAGTTGGCCGTGCAGATCCTTATATTATACTATAGCATGTGAGTTGGCCGTGCAGCACGTGAGTTGGCCGTGCAGATCCTTATATTATACTCTAGCACGTGAGTTGGCCGTGCGGATCTAGATATTTATATTATGGCACGTGAGTTGTCCGTGCAGCACGTGAGTTATCCATGCAGATTATAGCGCTTGGGCTGTAGGATCCCCTCCGGAGTCTGTGCACCCCCAGTGAGCGTGGGTACCCATTGAGAGTGAGTGATGAGGGCTGGGAGCCCAGTGAGTGATGAGGGTTGGGAGCCCAGTGAGTGATTGTTGTCCTAAGAGGTTGTACTTGATTTCCATTTGTTGTTGCACTTAGTTGCTATCTGTCATTGTTGTGAAATCTCTGAAAGATTTTTATATACGGATTATATGAACAAGAACTGTATAAAAATTGATTTGACATTAAATTGCCAGATTTGATAGCATGTCTATTCTTTGCTGGAATTACTGGAAATGAACCATAACTGTGTAGCTCGTTACTATCTTGAGTTCCTTATTTATTATTGTTACTTGCTGAGTTGGTTGTACTCATACTACACCCTGCACTTCGTGTGCAGATCCAGGTGTTTCTGGACATAGCGGGTATTGATCCTTTCGCGCGGTTGATTTTCAGGAGATTTTGAGGTAGCTGCCATGTTCCGCAGACCTTGTCTCTCCTTCTCTATCTCTTTGTTTATTGTATTTGGTCTCAGACTATTATAGACCATATTTTCCAGACATGTATTCATATTAGATGCCCATGTATTCAGTGACACCAGGTTTTGGGCAGTGTTCGTATCAATATTTGTGGGATTATGTATTGTATTTAAAATATTACATTTTCAGACTTAAAAGAATTGGTGGTTCATTGAGATTTTCGATTTGCCTAGTATTGAAATAGGTGCCATCATGATAGGTTAGGATTTGGGGTCGTGACAAAAGCCTCGTATCTAGTCACAATTAATTTAATTCAATCAATATAAATTATTGGAATTTATTCCATATAAAAATACAAATTTTCCAACAAAATTCGAAATTTAACTCAAAAATCACTCATGGGGCACACGTCTCGGAACCCGATAAAAGTTACAAAATATGAACACCCATTCAACCACGAGTCCAACCATACCAAAATTACTAAATTCCGACATCAACTCGACCCTCAAATCTTCAATCTAAACTTGGAGATTTTCACAATTTTTCCAACTTAATCCACCAATTAAATGTTAAAAACTATCATAGATTCAGGTAGTTTAACCAAACTTGAGTTAAGAACACTTAACCTAATGTTTTCCTTGAAAAACTCTCGAAAATCGCCTCTCCCCGAGCTCCAAATCGGTAAAAATGGAAAATGGGAGAACTTAAACTCTACTCTTTGTCCAGGCATTCCTTCTTCGTGAATGAAACAGCTCCCTCGCGTTCGCGAAGCACATTTTTGTGCTGCCCGGGTTTCCTCCTTCGCGAACGCGAGCCTGGTCTCACGAATGAAAAAACCAAATTTCCCCCATGCCGGCTTTCCCTTTCGAGAACGCGAGGCCTCGATCGCGAACGGGTAGCCTTGCCCCTCGACCCTTCGCGAACCCGTGCCCCCGGTCGCGAACGCGAAGCACAAAATGGCCAGTCCAAATTGCCTCTTCGCGAATGCAAGACTCCCCTCGCGAACGCGATGAAGGAAACGAGATACATGCATAGAAAAATCCAGCAGCTGTTTAAGTCTAAATTTCGATCCGTT
This sequence comes from Nicotiana tabacum, assembly GCF_000715075.1. NCBI lineage: Eukaryota > Viridiplantae > Streptophyta > Magnoliopsida > Solanales > Solanaceae > Nicotiana > Nicotiana tabacum. Next base: position 123,156,321 of record NC_134092.1, read on the forward strand.
AATCATCCGAAACTCACCCGAGACTCCCAGTACCTCAACCAAATACCCCAACAAGTCCTAAAACATCATACGAACTTAGTCAAAATTTTAAATCACATCAAACAACGCTAAAATCACGAATCATACCCCGATTCAAGCTTTATGAAACTTAAGAATTTTCAACTTCTACATTGGATGCCGAAACCTATCAAATCAAGTCCGATTGACCTTAAATTTTGCACACAAGTCATAAATGACATAATAGAGCTATGAAAATTTTCAGAACTGGATTCCGACTCCGATATCAAAAAGTCAACTCCCTGGTCAAACTTTCAAACTTAAATTTTTATTTTAGTCATTTCAAGCCTAATTTAGCTACTGACTTTCAAATAAGTTTTCGGACACGCTCCTAAGTCAAAAATCACCATACGGAGCTATTGGAATCATCAAAACTCTATTCTCGGGTCGTTTATACATAAGTCAATATCCGGTCAACCTTTTTAATTTAAGTTTTCAACCTTGAGACTAAGTGTCTCAATTCATTCAGAAATCTTTCTGGACTCGAACTGACTACCCCGACATGTCACAATACAGCTATAAAGTACAGAGTGAGCAGTAAATGGGGGAACGAAGCTACAATGCTCAAAACGACCGACCGAGTCGTTACATCTAATCAACCTAAATAGGTGCTCACCCAACCACTTAAATTAAAAAATTGAAGGATGTGAAATTTTTACATAATTCATATATAATATATGTATAATCGTGTGTTATCGCTATATCATCTATGTATATTAGCTATAAAAATTAAATAATAAATTTGGCCGGATATTTATGTAAATATTTCATAAGATTTTGGTTTCTTGATTTTATCCATGATATGAATTCTATTATAATAATTTTAAAAACTCTTTACTAAAATTCAAAAATATCTTATCTTTTTATTTTAAAAATTACATTATATTTTAAAAAAATAATCCCATTTCGAAAAAATTTGTTTACAATAAATTTAGCGATTTCAGAGAGATTTTTCACGAGTTTGAGTTGGGTAAGTATTCTTTATATGAAATTAGTTATATTTCTTGATTTCATACTTATTTACATCATTAATTAGTGAATTGAATGGAAGAAAATGGGGTTTTTTGTAAAATCTTCCAAAAATAAAAAATGAAGATTTGAAAGGCTATCCAATGTCGGAATTCGATAATTTTTGTATGGATGAACTCGTATCGGAACGGGTATTCGGATTCCGTAAAATTTTATCGGGTTCCGAAAAGTGGGCCCCACGTTGACTTTTGATTGACTTTTTCGAAAATGACTTAAATTAAGTCTCTTCGAATTGTGAATAATTTCTAAAACTCCAATTGAATTGTTGATAAATAAATTGCTAGGTTTGATTGGTTTGGAGACTAATTCGAAAGGAAATGTTGTGGTCGAGTGATCACTTGAATTTCGAAGCAATGTAAGTGTCGTGGTTAACCTTGACTTGAGGAAATAGAACCCTTGAACTATATGCTATGTGAATTTTATGTGTAGCGACGTATAGACGAGGTGACGAGTGTCTATACGTCGTCAAATTCCTTGTTTTCATGTTTTACGTATTTTACCAATTGCCTTATTTCATGAATAATTGTTATATTAATTGATTCTCTTATTTTTATTGCCTACTATTATGCCTTGATTTCATGCCTTAATTGCTACCGGCTTATCTGACTTTTGCGTCATAATTGCTACTTGACATTTAGCATTTTATATATTAAATTGCCTATCTCCTCCCTGATTCTACATTTATTTATTACCAGTCCCTATTTGTTTCCTACATAATTTATAATTGTTGTAAACCTTGTTGCCTAATAGTTTCATATTAATTGTAGCATTTATTAAAGTAGTCTTACGTATAAGTGTTGTTAATTTATATTGTCGGATCGGGTTGCACGCCGCAACAGAATTTATTTGAAAGATTATATTGTCGGATCGGGTTGCACGCCGCAACAGAATGATAAAAGTAATAATTGATTGTAACTGTCGAATTGGCCTGGATTGTTGATATGAGTTACCTGTTTTACCTCCATTCCTGTTATGAATATTATTATTATTGCTTACAGGTTAATGTAAGCGACCTGCCTTAGCCTCGTCACTACTTTGTTGAGGTTAGGCTCGGCACTTACAGAGTAAATGGGGTCGATTGTACTCATACTACACTCTGCACTTCTTGTACAACTACCGGAGTTGGTCCCAGCGGCGTACCGTAGACTTGTTCGGATTCAGCTACCAGAGGAGACTTGAGGTATAGCTGCACGACGCTCGCAGCTATGAAGTCCCCTTCTATTTTAGCTTAGATGTGTATTTTCTTTCAGACATCTTTATTTTTATTCAGACCCTTATTTGTATTATTCTAGAAACTCATGCACTTGTGACACCAGTTCTGGGATGGTATTTAGACATCGCTATTATTTTGGTTTATTCACTTTAGTTCAGATTTTATTTCAGTTATTTGTTTTCTTTATTACTAATTAAATTGAATTGTTAAAAATGTTTAAAATTATTCTAACGTTGGCTTGACTAGCAAGTGAAATGTTAGGCTCCATCACGGTCTCGAAGGTGGGAATTTCGGGTCGTGACAAGTTGGTATCAGAGCACTATGTTATCTAGGTCTCACGAGTCACGAGCAAGCTTAGTAGAGTCTGAAGGATCGGTATGAAGACGTCTGTACTTATCTTTCAGAGGCTATGGAGTTTAGGAACAATTTCACTTCTATTATTCTTTGTTATGCAATTTTATTCTATCATTGATGATTGAACTCTTAAATTCTTGTTCTCTCGCAAATGGCGAGAACACGCACTACATCTATAGCCGGACAGGAGCCGAAGCCCCCAGTGACAGCTGCGATTAGGGGCAGAGGTCGAGGCCGAGGTCACGCCAGAGGCCGAGGCAGAGCTTAGCCTCGAGCTCGAGCAGCAACACCTGTTGTGGAGCCTCATGTGGATTTCAAAGATGAGGTTCCAGCTTAGACTGTACATGTTGGACCAGTTCAGGTCCCGGAAGGATTCATAGCTACTCTAGTGCTTCAGGACGCTCTAGACTGCTTGGTGAGCCTTATGGATGGTGTGGACCAGAATGGTATATTTCCTGTGGCACCAGCCATCTCACAGGCTAGGGAAGGAGAACAAACTCCCACTACTCCCACTCCGGAGCAGATATCTCCCAAGTATCAAGCTTCAGCAGCCCCGCCAGTTGGGGTAGTTTAGCTGGTTGTTGTGACACAGGCCGGTGATAGGCCCCCCATGTCTTCTGAGGCTTTATTGAGATTGGACAAGTTAACTAAGCTCTTTCCAGTTCACTTCAGTGGTGCACTTTCTGAGGACCCACGGGATTATCTTGACCGCTGCCATGAGATGCTGCGAAACATGGGTACAATTGAGAATAATGGGGTAGATTTTGCTGTGTTTCGGATGACGGGTTCCGCCAAAAGGTGCTGGAGAGATTATATATTGACCAGACCAGTTGGGTTGCCTGCACTTACCTGTGATCAATTCTCTAAGCTATTTCTAGAGATGTTTCTCCTTGTCACATTGAGAGAGGATTACTGCAGGCAGTTTGAGCATCTCCAGCAGGGCAGTATGACTGTTACTCAGTACGAGACCTGTTTTGTGGATCTAGCTCGCCAAGCTACTTTCTTGATCCCTACCGAGAGAGAAAGAGAGATTTATTGAGGGACTCATTTACGTTATCAGGCTTCAGATGGCCAAGGAGGCCAGAAATGATATTTTCTTTCAGGCGGCTGCAAATGTTGCTAGACGGATATAGATGGTTCTTGTTCAGGAGAGGGGACATGTGTTTGATAAGAGGCCTTGCCAATTCGGTGGGTTCGATGGTGCCTCGTCTGGAGGCATGGGTACTTTTGGTAGAGGTCATCCTCCCAGTCCGTTTCAGTCAACACTCCAAGAATCTCATAGTGCTTCAGGGAACCGTGGTCCTATTATGTCTCATCCTGATCAGTTAGCTTACAGTGCATCACAAGCTCCTATTAGTGTACCTCCGATCCAGAGTTATCAGGGTGGTTATCCAGGTCGACATGGCCAGTTGCAGGGTCAGCAGTCACAGTAGTCGAGGGCTTGTTATACTTTTGGGGATCCTAAACATATTGCTAGATTTTGCCCCAGGTCTTAGGGCAGCATGCAGTAACAAGGTTCTCGTACTATGATTCCGGCACCAGTTGTTCCACCGCCCGCCTAGCCAGTTAGGGGCAGGGGTCAGGTAGCTAGAGGTGGAAGTCAAACTGTTAGAGTTGGAGGCCAGCCAGCTAGGGCCTGTTCCAGAGATGTAGTTCACAGTGGTGGGGCCTAGCCCCGATTTATGCTTTCTCAGCTAGGCCTGAGGCCGAGTTATCCGACGCCATGATCACAGGTATTGTTCCAGTTTTCCATAGAGATGCCTCAGTTCTATTTGATCCAGGATATACTTATTCCTATGTGTCCTCCTACTTTACTTCATATTTGGTTGTGCCTCGTGATTCTCTAAGTGCTTTTGTGTATGTGTCCATACTAGTGGGAGATTCTATTATTGTGGATCGCGTCTATCGTTCGTGTGTAGTTACTATTGGGAGTCTCGAGACAAGCATAGATTTTCTACTTCTTGATATGGTAGATTTTGATGTCATCTTGGGTATGGATTGGCTGTCACCCTATCATGCTATATTGGATTGTCACGCCAAAACGGTGACCTTAGCCATGTCGGAGTTGCCTCGATTAGAGTGAAAAGGGAAGCCTAGCCGTTCTACCAGCAAGGTAATATCTTATATAAGGGCTCGGCGTATGGTCGAGAGCAGCCTGAGCAGCATCTTCTAATTATGCTTCAGACTTTGAGGAATAATAAGTTATATGCCAAATTTTCAAATTGCGAATTTTGGTTAGGCTCAGTTGGCTTTTTGGGGCACGTTGTATTGGCAGAAGGCATAAAAGTGGACCCTAAGAATATTGAGACATTTCATAATTAGACTAGACCTACTTCAATTACAAAGATTCGGAGTTTCCTGGGTCTGGCGGGTTATTATCGCCGGTTTGTGGAAGGGTTTTCATCCATAGCAATCTCATTGACCAGACTGATCCAGGAAAAAAAATTCTCCATTAAGGTGGTCAGACGAGGGTGAGTTGAGCTTTCAGAAGCTCAAGACTGCTTTAACTACGACGCCAGTGTTGGTATTGCCCATATGTTCAGGATCTTATACGGTGTATTGTGATGCATCTTGCATTGGGCTTGGTGCAATATTAATGCAAGAGGGCAGGGTGATTGCATATGCGTCGCGACAGTTGAAAGTTCATGAGAAGAATTACCCTGTTCATGACTTAGAATTGGTAGCCATTGTTCATGCGCTGATGATTTGGAGGCACTACCTTTACGGTGTGTCATGTGAGGTATTCACTAATCATCGTAGTCTACAATATCTATTCAAACAAAAAGATCTCAATTTGAGGCAGAGAAGATGGTTGGAGCTGTTGAAAGACTATGATATCACCATTTTGTATCACCTTGGAAAGGCCAATGTGGTGGCCGATGCTTTGTGTCACGACCCAAAATCCAACTAGCCGTGATGACACCTAACCTCACCCGCTAGGTAATCCAAATAACATAATTCGATTCAACTAATATTTATCTGACTCTAATACATTCCCCAAGGACTGGTAGTACAAATCATGAGCTTCTAAGATTCAGAATTTACAAAGCTGGTGTGAAATAAAAATATGTCATCTGTTTGAATTATACATAAACAGATTAGAATTCTAAAGCTACCATGAACAAAAGGTAGCAACAACTGGGATGCATGTACATCTTCAGATTCAGCTCTCACCGTACGCAGCTACATCAACATCTGAAATCTGCACGCAAGGTGCAGAAGTGTAGTATGAGTACAACCGACCCCATATACTCAATAAGTAACAAGACTAACCATTGGGTTGAAAGTAGTGATGAGCTCAACATGTATAGTCCAATATAAAATAACAGTACAGAAATGTAGGCATGCTTTCAAGTTCAACAGTTAAACTCAGTACAAGTAAAATAACTCAATTCTAAATGATATGAGGAATATGACATCTCTATATCTATATGCCAATGTACATACTGTATGTGATGCACTTCAGTGGAAACCTCGTATACTCAAATCTCAAAATACTCAATCACTTAGTATTGTATATGGCCAATCCATCCCAGGGAAGATTCATCCCATATATATATACACATCGACTGATAGTCAGTCACTCAGTACTGTATAAGGCCAATCCAGCCCAGGGGAAGATCCATCCCCAAATATAAATGATTCGGACAAGATCCATGTCCAGGGAAGATCCATCCCTCAATATAAATGATTCGAACAAGATCCATGCCCATGGAAGATCCATCCCTCAATATAAATGCTTCGGACAAGATCCATGTTCAGGGAAAATCCATCCCTCAATATAAATGCTTCGGACAAGATCCATGTCTAGAGAAGATACATCCCTCAATATAAATCATCTACGCTCACTGTGGGGGGTGCAGACTCCGGAGGGACTCCTTCAGCCCAAGCGTGATATAAATCCGATATGTCCTACTGCAGGCGGGCAGCCCCAATCCATATAATAATAAAGCCGATATGAGCTGCTGCAGGCGGGCAACCCCGATCCTATAAATATCGTCACAATGGATGAACATGACTGAGTATGAAGTGTACATATTAAAAATAATTAAATTCAACAGCAATACGACCCTATGGGTCCCAAAAATATCGGTATGTAGCCTAAACACGATCTTTAATACGAGTCTCAACTCAATTTCTCTAGCACGTAGAGGATATGCGGATAATAACATGATTCTTTAATTTTACAACTCCACAGAATTTATTCAAGTCACAATTTCTATGGTGCACACCCACGCGCCCATCACCTAGCATGTGCGTTACCTCCAAACAATTTATATAACATAAAATTTGGGGATTCATACCCTCAGAACCAAGTTTAGAAATGTTACTTACCTCGAACAAGTCGAATCTGATGCCGAGCAAGCTAAACAATACTCCGAAAATTCCATTCCGCGCGTATCAACCTCCATACGCCTTCCTATCTCCTCAATTCAAGCCAAACGATTCGTATCTATTCAAATAACGTGCAAATTAATCACAATTTACTGTAATGCTTACAATTTAACAATTTACAAAAATTTCCAACTCCGCTCGAAAAATTGACAGTGGGCCCTACATCTCGAAATCCGACGAAACTCACAAAATCTAATAACCCATTCAATTACGAGTTCAACCATACTAATTTCATTCAAATCCGACTCTGAATCGGTATTCAAATCTCGAAAATTCATTTTGTGAAATTATAAAATTTTCTTCCAATTTATTCTTGAAAAATCAATAATCTAACTCCGAAAATAAAGATTAATCCATGAAATATAATCACAAGTGAGTCAAGAATGCTTAACCCAAGTTTTGTGGTGAAATTCCTCTCCAAAATCGCTAAATCCCGAGGTTCCCAACTAAAAATACGAAGTAATGGCTCAAAGGTCCAAAATAGAGGACTTATAAAACGGCCCCGACTTCCTTCTTCGCGTTCGCGAGCCTACCATCGCGTTTACGATGAACAAAATTCTCAAAAGCCATTTCCAAACTCTTCTCAAATAGCCTCTAGTATAATGATCATAATATTTTGTACCAAACTCCAAATGACAAATGATTTGACTCTCTGGAAACTATACATGAAGGGTTATAACTTTCATTTGTTGATCACCTCCCAATTCCTTATATATTGCGAGATATAAGCTTTCAAAGTCAGCCCTGTGCAACATAGATTTCCAAACTCTTCCCAGACTGTCTGTAGTGTATCCACCACAACTTTTTGTACACAACTCCAAATAACAAATGATTCACCTTTCATTTTTGGATCATCTCTAGATTCCTTATAGATTGTGTTATATAAGCTTCCAAAGTCAGACGACGGACAGCAGGAATTCCTTCTTCGCGAACGCGAAGAACAAAGTCCCAGCAGAAAAATCCTTCTTCGCGGACGTGAGAGGCTCCTCGCGAACGCGTAGAACAATACCAGACATCAGAAAACTAGCAACCAAAGTAGCCCAAAATGATCCGATAACACCCGAAACATACCCGAAACACACCCGAAACACACCCGAGGCCCCAACCAAATATACAAACAAGTCTTAAAATATCATACAAACTTAGTCGAGGCCTTAAATCACATCAAACAATGCTAGAAACATGAATTGCACCCCAATTCAAGCCTAATAAAACTAAGAAATTTCAACTTTTATATTCGATGCCGAAACCTATCAAATCAAGTTCGATTGACCTCAAATTTTGCACACAAGTCATAAATGACATAACATACCTATTCTAATTTCCAAAATTGAATTTCAACCCCGATATAAAAAAGTCAACTCCCCGGTCAAACTTCCAAACTTAAATTTCTATTTTAGCCATTTCAAGCCTAATTTAGCAACGGGCCTCCAAATAATTTTTCGTACACGCTCCTAAGTCCGAAATCACCATACAGAGCTATTGGAATCATTAAAACTCGATTCCGGGGTCGTTTACACATAAGTCAATATTTGGTCAACCTTATCAACTTAAGCTTTAAACTTTGAATTTCATTCTTCCAAACTAACTCCGAAATACCTAAAAACCAAAACTGACAATTCACACAAGTCAGAATACATCGTATAAAGCTATTAAATACTTCAAATAGTACAAAGGAGCATAAATGACCAAAATGACCGGTCGGGTCATCAATACATTGTATGAAGCTCTTCCTTGTATGAACGCATCAGAGAGAGGCAATATGATGATCGTCATTTGCTTGTCCTTAAAGACACGGTACGACACGGTAGTGCCAAGCAGGTTGTTGTGGGGGATGATGGGGTTCTGCGGATGCAAGGTCGTATTTGTGTGCCTAATTTGGATGGGCTTCGTGAATTAATTCTTGAAGAGGCCCACCGTTCCTGGTATTCTATTCATCCGGGTGCCGCCAAAATGTATCAAGATTTTTGGCAACATTATTGGTGGAGGAGAATAAAGAGGGATATAGTCACATATGTAGCTTGGTGTCTAAATTATCAGCAAGTCAAGTACGAGCATCAAAGACCTGGTGGTTTGCTTCAGAAGTTAGAAATTCCTGAGTGGAAGTGGGAGCGTATCACTATGGATTTTGTTGTTGGACTCCCACAGACTCAGAGAAAGTTCGACACAGTATGAGTCATTATGGAGAGGTTGACCAAGTCAACACATTTTATTCCAGTAGCAGTTACCTATTCTTCATATCGATTAGTGGAGATTTACATCCGTGAGATTGTCCGCCTTCACGGTGTGCCCGTGTCTATCATTTCTGATCGAGGTGCGCAGTTCACCTAGCACTTTTGGAGGGTTGTACAGTGTGAGTTAGGCATATGGGTTGAGTTGAGTACAGCATTCCATCCTCAGACGGACGGACAATCCGAGCGCACTATTCAAATGTTGGAGGATATGCTTCTCGCTTGTGTTATGGATTTCGGAAGTTCTTGGGATCGATTCTTGCCGTCTGCGGAGTGTTCCTATAATAACAGCTATTAGTCGAGCATTCAGATGGCTCCATATGAAGCATTATACAGGAGGCGATGTCATTTGCCAGTTGGATGGTTTGAACCGGGAGAGACTCGGTTGTTGGGTACCGATTTGGTACATGATGCCTTGGATAAGGTCAAGATTATTCAGGATCGACTTCGCACAGATCAGTCTAGGCAAAAGAGTTATGCCGACCGTAACGTGATGTTGCATTCATGGTTGGAGAAAGAGTATTGCTCCGGGTTTCACCTATGAAGGGTGTAATGAGGTTCGAAAAGAAGGAAAAGTTGAGCCCTAGGTATATCGGACCCTTTGAAATTCTTGAAAGGGTGGGTGAAGTAGCCTACATGCTTGTACTACCACCTAGTTTATCAGCAGTTCATCCGGTGTTCCATGTGTCTATGCTCCGGAAATATCATTCAGCTCAGTCCAATTGGACAAGGATTTGACTTATGAGGATGAGCCGATAGCTATTCTAGCCCGGCAGGTCCGATAGTTGAGGTCTAAGAGTTATCCATCAGTTCGAGTACAATTGAGAGGTCAGCCAGTTAGAGCATCTACCTGGGAGTTCTGAGTCGGACATGCAGTGTAGATATCCACACCTTTTCACTAGCCCATGTACTTTTCTAATTCCGTTGAGGACGAACGCTTATTTTAGAGGTGGAGAATGTGATGACCCGACATGTCATCTTTAAATTTAACATTTAATTCTGTGCTCCGAAACCTCGAATAGCACCATTCGACATTCCTTGACTTGCGTGCGCAGTCCGTATATTTTTCCAAAAAACTTTTATGTGAAAAATTGATAAAAATATGAAATAGAGCTTCAAAACTCATTTAAGTTAACTTCGGTCAACGTTTTGAGCAAACAAACCCTGATCAGTGTTCTGATGGTCCCTGTGGGCCCGTATTATTATTTGGGACTTGGGCGTATGCCCGGAATCAAATTCGGAAGTCCCTAGCTCGAATTATCGCCATTTGACGGAAATTAGAAATTTAAAGGTTTAAGGAATTCCTAAATTGGCCATAATTGGATTTTAGTTGATACCGGGTCCCGATTTGGATTCTGAGAGTTTGATCAGCTTCGTAACAATATTTATGACTTGTATACAAAATTCAAAGTTATTCCGAGGTGCGCAGGCACGTTTTTCGTTAGTTTTTGAAAAAAATAAAAGGTTTGATTTTATAAAGTTTGAATTTTAAAAGTTTGACCGGAGATTTGACTTTCATCTAAACGACTCCAGAATAGTATTTTGATGATTCAAATAGCTATGTATGGTGATTTTGGACTTAGGCCTATGTCCGAATTTGGATTTGGAAGTCCGTTGGATAATTCGGCGCATTTTGGCAAAAAATTAGAAAGTTGAAGTTTTGAAATATTTATGAGTTTGACCGAGAGTTGACTTTGATGATATCAGGTTTGGATTATGGTTCCAGAAAATTCAGTAGCTTCGTTATGTTGTTTGAGACTTGTACGCAAAATTTGAGTTCATTCCGAATTGATTTACATGTTTCAGCGCGAGTTATAGAATTGAAAATTTCATAAACTCATAAGTTCGAATCGACGCGCGATTTCTAGTTTCGGCATTGTTATGTGTGATTTGAGACCTCGAGTAGGTCCGTAATATATTTTGAGACTTGTTGGTATGTTCGGACGGGGTCCCGAGGGGCTCGGGTGAGTTTCGGACCATTTCTAGGCCATTTTTAACTGCTGGTTTTCTAGCTACAGCAGTGTGCATCGCAGAAATTTCTGCTGTACATGGCTGACTTTGGAAACTTATATCTCTTAATCTGTAAGGAGTTTGGAGATGATCCAAAACTGAAATTTGTAGCCTTTTGAGTCTAGTTTACATTTCTGGAAACTATTCATCATTTGGACATTTGTACAGAAAGTTATGATCGATTTACTGAAGATTGGTACTGCAGTTGTTTTGCATGGCAGTGTGCATCGTGAGAAATTTCTGCTGCAGAGGGCTGGCTTTGGAAGCTTATATCTCGCAATATATAAGAGATTTGGAGATGATCAAAACATGAAAGTTGTAGCCCTATACATCTAGTTTCCAGAAAGGTAAACCATTCATCATTTGGACATTTGTACAGAAAGTTATGATCGATTTACTGAAGGCTAATACTGCAAATATTTGCCTGGAAATAATGAGACAAGTCGCATTTCACACATGCGACTTGCCTGGACAGAATGTATAAGTCCGGAGTCCGATATTTTTGTTCCTTTTTAGAGTTTTAGACCTCAGTTTTGGGTGATTTCAGAAGGATTTTTCACGAGTTTGAGTTGGGTAAGTATTCTTTATTCAAAATTAGTTATATTTCTTGATTTCATACTTATTTACATCATTAATAGTGAATTGAATGGAAGAAAATGAGGGGGGTTTGCAAAATCTTCAAAAAATTTAAAATAAAGATTTAAAAGGCGATCCGATGTCGGAATTCGATAATTTTTGTATGGTTGAACTCGTATCGGAACGAGTGTTCAGATTCCGTGAAATTTTGTCGGGTTCCGAAAAGTGAGCCCCACATTGACTTTTGATTGACTTTTTAAAAAATGACTTAAATTAAGTCTCTTTCGTATTGTGAATAATTTCTAAAGCTCCAATTGAATTGTTGATAAATAAATTGTTATGTTTGATTGGCTTGGAGACTAATTCGAAAGGAAAAGCCGTGGTCGAGTGATCACTTGAATTGCGAAGCAAGGTAAGTGTCGTGGTTAACCTTGACTTGAGGGAATAGAACCCTTGAACTATGTGTTATGTGAATTTCATGTGCAACGATGTATAGACAAGGTGACGAGTGTCTATACGTCGTCAAATTGCTTGTTTCCATGTTTTTACGTATTTTACTAACTGCCTTATTTCATGAATAATTCTTATATTAATCAATTCTCTTATTTTCATTACCTACTATTATGCCTTGATTTCATGCCTTAATTGCTACCTGCTTATCTGACTTTTGTGTCATAATTGCTACTTGACATTTAGCATTTTATATATTAAATTGCCTATCTCCTCCCTGATTCTACATTTATTTATTACCGGTCCCTATTTGTTTCCTACATAATTTATAATTGTTGTAAACCTTGTTGCTTAATAGTTTCATATTAATTGTGGCATTTATTAAAGTAGTCTTATGTATAAGTGTTGTTAATTTATGTTGTCGGATTGGGTTGCACGCTGCAACGAAATTTATTTGAAAGATTATATTGTGGGATCGGGTTGCACACCGTAACAGAATTAATTGAAAGTTTATATTATGGGATCGGGTTGCATGCCACAACAGAATTAATTAAAAGTTTATATTGTGGGACCAGGTTGCACGCCCAACAGAATGAATTGAAGGTTTATATTAAGGGATCGGGTTGCACGCCGCAACAGAATTTAACTGAAAGATTATATTGTGGGAACGGGTTTCACGCTGCAACAGAATGATAAAAGTAATAATTGATTGTGACTGTCGAATTGGACTCGATTGTTGATATGGGTTACCTGTTTTACCTCCATTCCTGTTATTATTAATATTATTGTGTATAGGTTAATGTAAGCGACTTGCCTTAGCCTCGTCACTACTTCGTCGAGGTTAGGTTCGGCACTTACAGAGTACATGGGGTCGGTTGTACTCATACTACACTCTGTACTTCTTGTGCAGATACCAGAGTTGGTCCCATCGGCGTACCGTAGACTTGCTCAGATTCAGCTATCAGAGGAGACTTGAGGTATAGCTGCACGACGCTCGCAGCTCTGAAGTCCCCTTCTATTTTATCTTAGCTGTGTATTTTCTTTCAGACATCTTTATTTCTATTCAGACCCTTATTTGTATTATTCTAGAAGTTCGTGCACTTGTGACACCAGTTCTGGGATGGTATTTAGACATTGCTATTATTTTGGTTTTATTCACTTTAGTTTAGATTTTATTTCAGTTATTTTGGTTTCTTTATTATTAATTAAATTGAATTGTTAAAAATGGTTAAAATTATTCTAACGTTGGCTTGCCTAGCAAGTAAAATGTTAGACTCCATCACGGTCCCGAAGGTGAGAATTTCGGGTCGTGACAACTAACATGATAACAAAAAATAAATTTCTTTTTTATTTTAATTCAAATTTAAAAACTTTATCTATAAATTCAAAATTATCCTTTAATTCAAATACACACATACACACACTATATATATGTGTGTGTGTGTGTATTTGACTAACATAGTCAAATATAGAATAAAGTTACCATATACTATTGGCATTTTATTAGCTTGTCACTTAGTTTAACCACAATGTCAATTATATATGGTAACTGTATTTCTTTAATATATATATATAGATATAGATTTTTACTAGATTATCAAGTAATGCTTATCATAAATTTGATGTGTGAAGTACAATTAGAGACTTGGCGAAATATTCACATATCAGTATATGAAGGCCAAAAATAGTTGTCTAAAATGTGGCAAAAAAGCATAATTTTTATTATTTAATTATGTCTTTAGCACGGTCATTCATATGCGGGCTTAAATTTTTTTTTTTATAAGTCAAACACGTGAAAATTCTTTTTTGATATTGGATGACAGTGAGCCTCAAACTCAAGATCTCTATCTGCTATGATAGCATATTACAATGTGTGACCATCTCATCTAAATACTTAAATTGTTAGAGAGAACACACTTTTATTTATTTAATTCTGTTTTCAATAAATAACCGGATGCAAACTAAAAAATACAGTTTTTTGATGATATTGAAGTGGGTGATGACCATGAAGAAATTAAGTAGAGCCCATTTCCATTGTAGTTTCGAGTTTTAGCACTTCAAACTCTAAATTAAAATGTTGCCACACAATAAAGAGTCAATTTAGTTGTTGTGGCTTCTGATGAGTTTGCTGAACTCATTTTAGTGTTTTGTTAGAAATGGTTAGTAGATCAAGATGAAAAATAAATTTGTATGTTATGCATTTTAATTTTTAACATTTCAAAATCGGACCCATTCCTTGTTACCACTTACCACTCTATCAGTTGTCTTTAACTTTTCAGTGTGTTTTCTCTGTAACCCATATATGAAAGCACAAAATATGAGATAAACTTGAAATTCGTAGCTGCTCTAAGCTATGTGGCTTTCAATCATCTTAATTATAGTAATAGCATATTGGACTTGATGGGACAAATTCCGTCTAAAAAATCTGAAATGGGAATGAGAAACAGGAAGCAGCATTAAATAAGACTGATTTTACCCCATCATATGTAGAGTTTTGTGGGGCAGAGACATAGGGTTTTAATTTCATGAGTTCAATATTTAAAATTTTTAGCATTAAACCCATTATATTTTTAAAGTTATGAGTTCATATAATCCGTGACGAAAGTATTGCAATCAGTTGAATCTGATAACATCTTTAAGTTGCATCCGCCCCATGGGGGAGGTGGGATCATTCGGCACGGACCTCTAGTGTAAGATCAGATGATGGCCAACTACTTACACAATTTGTCTAGAAAATAATAATACACGCATACATAATATGTCAGTGTTGTTGGCAAAATAATAGGAGTACAAAAGTATGTAATCTCACAGTCAAAATATATATACAAATCGAATAGTAATGATAATTCGACACTACTATTTTTCAATTATCAATTGTGAAAAAACAATAAATCGACATTACTTGCACAAAATTCAGCTTGCCTTAAGCATTAATTAACTACAATAAGATTTCGTTACAAAGGGAAGCATGCATTCCGTTATACAATTAATGGGGCACATTAATTTACCTAAAAGAGAGAAAACCAGAACCTGAAGGTTGGCATGCCTAAACTAAAAGCTACGACAATGACCAAGATCCAAACTAAGTAGCTCACAACTTTCTTTTTCTTCATTTGATTGATGAACTTCGTTAGGACATAACAATCTGGTGGATTAATTTTTTTTTCCTTTTCTCACCTGGTGTCTAGTACTCGTATTGGGGTAGTACTAAATTAGGATTCACATCGGAGAGTCCCATAATTGAAGGGTAAAGCGCTCCCTAACAAAGACGGCTTTATACCCAGGGCTCGAACTCCAGGCCTCTTATTAAGGATGGAAGAATACTTACCACTCCACCACAACCTTGTAGTATGGTGGATTAATGTATATACTCTTTCTATTTTCGAGGGTATTAATAACCTCAAACCTAAATATCTTAATAAATGTTTGTGGCACCTTAATTACTTGTCTGCACGTGAAAGTGAAAGCCTCCAAAAAAATATGGTGAAATATCAGTATTGTATATTGATATAATCAACTCAATAACTCAATTGGTTGAGTTGCATTCTTTGAGTTCATTCTCCTCACGTCCAACCACTCTTCTATTTTAATAAACATAATTTCTCTTTCATCCTTTTCAAAATAAACTAGTAGGTCAAAATAAATTTATCAACCATGTCACTACAAGAAAACACTAATTTTGTGTGAGTTTTTTTGGTCAAATTGTGACGGTTTCTAACTGTCACAATTATCATTGTCACGAGCATTATTGCAGCAATTTTTTAGAACCTCCACGACGACCGACACAAAATGAATTTTGAATTTGTGGGAGTTTTTAAAATCAATTAATGATAGTTTAGAACCCCCATAATAAGATCTTAATATTTCAAAAAACATATATAGAGATTTTATAAACCCCGCAATATGATCAAAATATTCCCAAAAAAATTATCGCATACCTCCATAAATTCTTTTTTTTTAAAAATATGCGGGGATTTATAATTAACCGTTACCATGCGATATTAATGTTTAAAAAAACTTTGTGGCAGTCTATATTCCCCATAATATTTTTGTAGTAAGAAATTAGTTTTCTATTTTTACAAACTATTTTACAAATATAAAATTCTAGACAAAAATAATTAGTGTGACTAAACTACCCTTAATTAAATATTGCAGCATAGTTAATGTGAGGAGTAAAAAACTTTTTAGAGATACATACATAAGGGTAATTTTTGAAAAACAAATTAAATTTTTTCTTGATTATATAAATGGACACTTATTTTGGATCAAAATAAAAAAGGTAAATTGGTCAATTATTGTAAACCGGAGGGAGTAATTAACTATACGATTTCGTTACATCAATGCAAAAAGGGAAGCATACATTCCGTTATACAATTAATGGGGCACATTTGTCACACCTCCTTTTTAACCCCACAAAAGATATGTGTTATGGATTGTGGGTTAAAGAGTTTTTCCAATTAAAATGATAATTTTGAAATAGGGATTATTTTGTTATTCAGAGTTGCCACTTGGAATTGATTATTGGTATTCCAAGTCACCTTTTATTTGAATCCCTAGTCAAAGTAAGGTTTGACTATATCATTATTGGTCTACGAAAACAAAGCCTAGATAAGGAATTCTGTTGATCGGGGAGAAGGTGTAAGGCATTCTCCGAGTCCCGTGGTTCTAGCAAGGTCGCTTTATTGACTTAAAGTTGGCTTGAATTAATTTTGAATAAACTGTGCTTTATATGATTTTCATATTTTACCTATCCGCTTTTATTTCTTGATTATAAGAATTATAAAATAAAAAAATTGGATAATATTACGTTGTCATAACCACGCTACGCAAGCGAATGCGTGATCAAATAACAAAATTAATTAACTTATCATAATTGTACCTCGCAAGCGAATCCGAAATTATGACAATCAATTATTTGTATTACTTTTGAGAAATTACTACGTTTGAGAAAATTAATTCTTGAAGCACGATTTTAGAAATTATTATGGAAAGGATATAAATTAATCACTAAAACCGATTATGAGATCCAAGCACATTTCAAAGTTATTAAAGAATAGTTTCTAATTTGAGGCATGGGTAACAATTTTTGGAGTAACACTATTATTTAAGTATTTGTTATTAAAAAAAGAAAAGAAGGGTGGATTTACCTGTTCTAAGCAAACTTGGCATGTTAAATGAGAATGAAAGCAATCTAACAAAAAGCAGTAGAAGTATCTTTATTCCCAAATATCATCTCAGTCATACCCAAACAATATTTTATATTTGTTTATCAATAAAGCTAATAGAAATCTTAATCCATTAATGAATAATGTTCCATTTTCTCTTAATAAACCATCAGCTAAATATACCAAATGATGTCACGTTGATACTCAATGAATGCAAGAGATTAATACCAAATAAATCTACTGCTTGACATAGAAAATAAACTAACTAATGACCTAAATTATCAAATAAAACCAAACACTCAAAAACATTTTGTTCAAACTCAAAGCCACTTAACAAAGACATCATAACAGTGTTTTAAAGAGGAAGATTAGTAGAATGTAAAATAACCTTTTAGCAAGGAGGATCTGACTCTTGTTTGCTCAAAACTGAAAGATGACCAAGACCGTGACTCTAGAGCCTCGAATTCGCAGCTTGCCGGAGTTCGATGAACTTCAGACGTACTCGACTAGGCTTGAATATTTTTAATGGCTGAGATTGGGACTGATATGTGCTACCATGTCATTGATATTTATGGAATTTTCGGTGGATTCAAAGTGGATTTGTAGTGATATGTATTGAAGATGAAGCTAGATTTAAGGAATGGCTGAAAGTTTATGGGTTTTCTCCTAGAAAGACGGGAACTTGAATCGAGGAAGAAGGCTGCCCATTTTTGATTTCCCTTTTCTCTTTTGTGTTATGTGTATGTTTTTATCCGAGAAAATTAGGGAAAGTCAATGAGCGCCCCTGGGAAATAAAGCTGCCCGATTTTTAAATGGGGGAGGGTCCGGTTTTCTTAGAAAATTGGGGAGATGTGAAGAGGTTGTAAGTGGGGGACAAAGTGAGTGTGTGGTGTGAGAAAGATGGGGAAAAGGGATAAAAATAAGTGTGTGCTGTGAGGAAGATGGGGTAAAGGGATAAAGTGAGAATTGAAAAGCGAAACCAACGTGTGTGTGCTGGTGTGAGCATGTGGGTGACATGAGTGGAGGGAATCTTTTGGGTAAGACAAAGTTTGTTACTAAATTCATATCCATTTGTGCCAAAAGTGATTTATTCTCTTTTTGTTTTGTTTTGTTTTTTCTTTTAAAATGCATAATGAATAAAAGGTAAAGTTAATATTCCTAGTAAAATCAAAATAACAAGGTAAAATTACTACATATTCTAATCAATATTTATTTGTTGAAAACCTCTAATTTAGAAAATACACTAAATAAAAATATATTTTAGGACACCTTTCTTTCTTTTCTACAAAAGTTAAAGCTATTACTCTAAAAATGTGACTCTGTTTTTTGTGATTTTAATTTTCTTAAGTAAAACCTTTAGAAGGTGAAATAAGAGCTAAAATATATAGATTAAACTTAAAATATTTTTACATACTAAAAAGTGATAAAATTCAAGCATGGTCAAAAATTAGGTGCTCACAGCATGTCCCTCTGTGCTTGAAAACATGAAGAGTTTTCAGGCAAAGAAAATATGAGCGATATGACTAATTTTGGCCATACCATTATTCAAAAGGGAAGAGAAAAGAGAAAGAGTGCAACCGAGTCCTAGTTTTGGATAACTTACATATCCCGGATTATAAGGGAATCAGGTCACGTGTAGTTCAAGGAAAAAGATGGAATGCTGAGTTGGAGAGTCGAGTGAGGTTCCGTCGAGGTTCTGGTCTGTAGTCCATTTATTACATCAAAATCAAAAGAAACTAAACAAGCCTATCAGCTATGAGTTACAAGATTCATATCTATAAGTCTTCTAAAAATTGATCTTGAATCTTGACTGGTTTATCACACAGACTCTGATCTGAACCTTGATGCTTGCTAGCTGCAGGTGCTAGTTCATTCTTCCACGACTTCTTTTGATCAAAACGGAAAATGTAAGGCTCGCAACTTCAGTCATGTCTTGAGCAGTCCATGTCCTTTCCATCTACTTTTGCATTTGGATTCATTTCCTTTCCTTTTCTTTATTCTGGATTGAGAATTCTTCTTTTGGTCATCTCGAATCCTGTACCTCGAGATAAAACCTGCTCAGACACCAAAACAAACAAACGAATGAAATCTTTTTGCCCCAGATTTCACTAGGAAAATTTCGTGAGTTATTGTAACAAAATTCTAAACTTTATTAAAAGCACTAAAGTGTCGGGAATGGTGTACCCTAGAAAAACATGATAATGACTTTTTTTTGGAATGGTTTACCTTTCTTGTCAAAATGATGTCTCAACTAAGGATTAATATACCTTATGTTGGAAGAATGTGGCCAGGGAATGTTATACCCTATATTGGCAATGATATCAGGGAGTGGTGTACCCTGTATTTAAGATCAAATCAACTAGGGAGTAGTGTACCCTATGTTAGAAAACACAACTAGGGATTGATATACCCTATATTAGTAAGGAGATCAGGGAGTGGAGACTCTATGTTGGAAAACATTGCTAGGGAGTGGAGACTCTATGTTGGAAAATATTGCTAGGGAGTAGAGACCCTATGTTGAAAAATATAGCTAGAGATTGGTGTACCCTATACTGATAAGGAAATGTAACAATGGGATGGTATCTTGTATTATAGAAAAAGAATATAATCAGGGGTTGGTACCCTGTATTACTGAAAAGAAATATAACCAGGGATTGACGCCCTGTATTACTGAAAAGGAAATGTAACCAGGGGTTGGCGTCCTGTATTACTGAAAAGAAAATGTAACCAGGAGTTGGCGCCCTGTATTACTCAAAAGGGAATGTAACCAGGGGTTGGCGCCTTGTATTACTGAAAAGAAAATGTAACCAGGGGTTGGTGTCCTGTATTACCGGTAAGGAAATATAACCAGGGGTTGGTACCCTGTATTATTGAAAAAGAAATATAACCAGGGGTTGGTGCCCTGTATTACTGAAAAGGAAATGTAACTAGGGGTTGGCGCCCTGTATTACTGAAAAGGAAATGTAACCAGGGGTTGGTGCCCTGTATTACTGAAAAGGAAATGTAACCAGGGGTTGACGCCCTGTATTACTAAAAAGGAAATATAATCATGGGTTGACGCCCTGTATTACTGAAAAGAAAATATAACCAGGGGTTGGTACCCTGTATTACTGATAAGGAAATATAACTAGTGGTTGGTACCCTGTATTACTCAAAAGGGAATGTGACCAGTGGTTGGCGCCCTTTATTACTGAAAAGGAAACGTAACCAGGGGTTGGTGTCGTGTATTACTGAAAAGGAAATGTAACCAGGGGTTGGTACCCTATATTACTGATAAGGAAATGTAACCAGGGGATGATGCCCTGTATTACTGAAAAGGGAATGCGACCAGGGGTTGGCGCCCTGTATTACTGAAAAGGAAACGTAACCAGGGGTTGGTGTCGTGTATTACTGAAAAGGAAATGTAACCAGGGGTTGGTGCCTTGTATTACTGAAAAGGAAATGTAACTAGGGGATGATGCCCTGTATTACTGAAAAGGAAATGTAACCGGGGGTTGGCGCCCTGTATTACTAAAAAGGAAACGTAATCATGGGTTGGCGCCCTGTATTACTGAAAAGGAAATATAACCAGGGGTTGGTACCCTGTATTACTGATAAGGAAATATAACCAGTGGTTAGCACCCTGTATTACTCAAAAGGGAATGTAACCGGGGGTTGGCGCCCTGTATTACTGAAAAGGAAATGTAACTAGGGGTTGGTGCCCTGTATTACTGAAAAGGAAATGTAACAAGGGTATGTTGACCTGTATTACTTAAAAGGAAATGTAACTAGGGGTTGGCGCCCTGTATTACTGAACAGAAAATGTAACCAGGGGTTGGCGCCCTGTATTACTGAAAAGGAAATGTAACTAGGGGATGGTGCCCTATATTACTGAAAAGGAAATGTAACCAGGGGTTGTTGC
Organism: Nicotiana tabacum; assembly: GCF_000715075.1. Classification (NCBI taxonomy): domain Eukaryota; kingdom Viridiplantae; phylum Streptophyta; class Magnoliopsida; order Solanales; family Solanaceae; genus Nicotiana; species Nicotiana tabacum. Next base: position 123,177,702 of record NC_134092.1, read on the forward strand.
CCTATATTACTGAAAAGAAAATGTAACCACGGGTTGGTGCCCTGTATTACTGAAAAAATGCTGAATCCCCTTGGTGAAAAGATTCTACCTGTGTTAAACTATGAAAAGCAAACCTCGGCGAAAAGTTCTTCTATCCGGAAATATGAGCTGGATCCCCCTAGGCAAAAATGTTCTACCCGGGTTTAGCCACGTAAAGCAAGCCTGGGCGAAGAGTACTTCTACCCAGAAATATGAGTTGGATCCCCCTAGGTGAAAAGGTTCTACTTGGGTTAAGCTACGAAAATGAGAGGTATGTACAGTAGTGATGCATGCTGAAAATAAAATAAAATGGAGATATTGAGGGACTTACCTTTGGTGATATTCATCCTTTGAGAATCATCATTCTGCATTGCTTTGTTCCTATTTCAAACAAAGAAAAACTGTGAGTTTTCAAAGTGGTGGTTGGTTTGCGGCCTTGATGCCCTAAGTAGCTTGAAGTCACGACCACAGCGGTAGAAGAACTGATTCTGCCAGTATGGTACTGAGATGCTTGGATACTCTGCATAACTTCCTGGAGACCTTGGCTCTCCGATGTTGTCCCAGACTGTTTCATATCCGGGTGTCCATGGTACGACTAACCCTTGTCCCTAAGGCAAGGCAAATTTCCTTTAAAATCAAACTTAGTTGTCTTGCACATTGTACCAGTTCGTGTCTGTAGTGCTTATCAACTTTTCCCATGAAGCAAGTCTTGCTTAGGCAACCTTTTCAGTTTCTTTGAGACACATTGTTCGTCTTATCAAAAGAGATCATAGATGGACTCGTGCCTTCATCAATGCCGTATATGCCCCAAATTATGCTTGGTATTACAGGGAAACTGTAGTTAGTTTTGAAGCCATTTCTTTTCTTTACTTTTAAAGCAAGATTAGACCGAAAAAGGACTCAAAGAAAAATTATGGGTTAAAATAGAAAAGCAATTGAAAGTGAAAAAAGGAATTGTGTCTAAACAAAAGGTGCCTTTTTTGGGGAGGGAAATAGGGAGACTTCTTTGGAGGTATGCGCCGACTTCAATGAATCATGACATGCATTTTAGACTAGACGCTTGATCCATCCGAGCTGTCTAATTCTCAAAATCCGTCACAAATGTTCATCTTGAAACTGTCTTGGTTGTGCTCATACCGGAGTATCAAATACTCACATTCGGCTAGTAGCGCTCTTTGCGGGTTTTCGCTAACTGACCTCTATCATTTATTTTCTCACCATCGCCTTATAGTGCTCTTTGCGAGTTTTCACTATAAGACTCTCCATTTTAATTTTCTGTGCTCGTCATCGCCCTATGGTGCCCGTGAGAGTTTTCACCAATAAGACTCTCTTATTTTATTTCTCTCATTTTGGTTGCATCAGATTCAAATGAATTTTTGAAAAGAAAGACTTCTAAAGAAGAAAGAATATATATATTTTTTTAAATTTCGATATTTTTTTTTGGAATTCGAAAGAAAAAACTTCTAAAGAAGAAATAAAATATTTTTGAATTTATGAAAGAAAGACTTCTAAAGAAAAAAGAAAACATTTTTAAATCTTGAATTTTCTTTTCAATTTTTGAAACAAAAACTTCTGAAAAAGAATAGAAATATTTTTGGATTTTAAGAGGAAATTAAAAGAAAATATTTTTGGATATTGTTTCAAAGAAGAAAGTAAAGGAAAATATTTTTGAATTTGAAAATTGGGGCCGAAACCGATGAGGTTTGCCTACGTATCTCACATTCGATGAAAATTAGACCCGCGTAGTTCGGTCAAATAAATAAGAAAACATTTTGAAAATTATGATTTTACACATTAGAACCCTTCAAAACTTTTTTATATATATAAAAATAATGGGAACTTTATGAAAACGTTGAGGAAATTTTCTCTTTCTCTCTCCTCTGTTCAATCAATCTATCCTAAAGCCAGTCAACATTGAGTAAAGCCTACCAAGTAATGTTATATATAGCACATAAAAATGAACATGCTGGTCTGAAAAATTGGTACATGTCCTAGACGGGCCCGACCCCTGTGCCAAGTCCCGCTAAGTCCAATGCATATGATGCAAATAAATCGTAGCCTACTAGGGATATTCATTGCTTGTGGCTTATTTTTCTAAGTTTTCAAATCCTAAAGGAGATGGTATCTAGACCTGACTTACCCGGGCGGAAAACTCGAGCCGAGGAGCGTCAAGCGTCACCAGTAGTAGAACAACACTGGCTAGCTAACGACTCTCCCACGTAAGAATGTGTGACTAAATCCTTCACCAGAAGCTGGTAGGCTAACTGCTTTATCTCAAGACAAAAATTTTGTGATGCTGGTAGGCAAACACAACATAACTAACTATCAGAAAACTCAGAGGGGTGCGAGAGAGGATACAATTTATATGTACAGTTCAATAATATCAAAACGGTAAAAAATGGACAAGTAACACATTAGGCCCAAATAAATCACAATATATACAAAAATTAATAAAGCCAAATAAAGTCAATGTACAAGCTCGCATTCTTGAGAATCCCCAACAGAGTCGCCAGAGCTGTCACACCTCCTTTTTACCCCTACAAAAGATATGTGTTATGGATTGTGGGTTAAAGAGTTTTTACAATTAAAGTGACAATTTTAAAATAGGAATTATTTTGTTATTCAGAGTCGCCACTTGGAATTGATTTTTGGTGTTCCAAGTCACCTTTTATTTGAATCCCTAGTCAAAGGAAGATTTGACTCTATTATTATTGGTCTGCGAAAATAAAGTCCGGGTAAGGAATTCTGTTGATCAGGGAGAAGGTGTAAGGCATTTTTTGAGTCCCGTGGTTCTAGCACGGTTACTTTATTGACTTAAACATGGCTTGAATTAATTTTGGACAAACAATGCTTTATATGATTTTCATGTTTTACCTATTCGCTTTTATTTCTTGATTATTAGAATTATTAAAAAAATAATTTGGATAATATTACATTGTCATAACCACGCCACGCAAGCCAATGCGTGATCGAATAACAAAATTAATTAACTTATCATAATTGCACCTCGCAAGCGAATCCGAAATCATGACAATCAATTATTTGTATTACTTTTGAGAAATTACTACATTTGAGAAAATTAATTCTTGAAGCATGATTTTAGAAATTATTATGGAAAGGATATAAATTAATCACTAAAATTGATTATGCGATCCAAGCACATTTCAAAGTCATTAAAGAATAGTTTCTAATTTGAGGCATGGCAAACAAATTTTGGAGTAACACTATTATTCAAGTATTTGTTATTAAAAAAAGAAAAGAAGGGTGGATTTGCCTGTTCTAAGCAAACTTGGCATGTTAAATGAGAATGAAAGCAATCTAACAAAAAGCAGTAGAAGTATCTTTATTCTCAAATATCATCTCAGTCATACCCAAACAACATTTCATATTTGTTTAGCAATAAAGCTAATAGAAATCTTAATCCATTAACGAACAAGGTTCCGTTTTCTCTTAATAAACCATCAGCTAAATATACCAAATGATGTCACGTTGATACTCAATGAATCCAAGAGATTAATCCCAAACAAATCTATTGCTTGATATAGAAAACAAACTAACTAATGACCTAAATTATCAAATAAAACCAAACACTCAAAAATATTTTATTCAAACTCAAAGCCACTTAACAAAAATATCATAGCCGTGTTTTAAAGAGGAAGATTAGTAGAATGTAAAATAACCTTTTAGCAAGGAGGATTTGACTCTATTTGTTCAAAACTGAAAGACGATCAAGACCGTGACTCTAGAGCCTCGAATTCATAGCTTGCCGGAGTTCGATGAATCTCATACGTACTCGACTAGGCTTGAATGTTTTTAATGGCTGAGATTAGGACTGATATGTGCTACTTGTCACTGATTTTTATGGAATTTTCAGTGGATTCAAAGTAAATTTGTAGTGATATGTATTGAAGATGAAGTTGGATTTAAGGAATGGCTGAAAGTTTATGGGTTTTCTCCTAGAAAGACGGGAACTTGAATTGAGGAAGAAGGCTACCCGTTTTTGCCTTCCCTTTTTCTCATTTGTGTTATGTGTGTGTTTTTATCTGAGAAAATCAGGGAAAGTCAATGAGCGCCCCTGGGAAATAAAGTTTCCCGATTTTTAAAGGGGGGAGGGTCCGGTTTTCTTAGGGAATTGGGGAGATGTGGAGAGGTTGTGAGTGGGGGACAAAGTGAGTGTGTGGTGTGAGGAAGATGGGGAAAAGGGATAAAAATGAGTGTGTGCTGTGAGGAAGATGGGAAAAAGGGATAAAGTGAGAATTGAAAAGCAAAACCAACGTGTGTGTGTGTGTGTGTGCTGGTGTGAGCATGTGAGTGACATGAGTGGAGGGAATCTTCCGGGTAAGACAAAGTTTGTTACTAAATTCATATCCATTTGTACCAAAAGTGATTTATTCTCTTTTTGTTTTGTTTTATTTTTTCTTTTAAAATGGATAATGAATAAAAGGTAAAATTAATATTCCTAGTAAAATCAAAATAACAAGGTAAAATTATTACATATTCTAATCAATATTTATTTGTTAAAAACCTCTAATTTAGAAAAGTTAGATGTGACTACATATTCTAATCAATATCTTTCTACAAAAGTTAAAGCTATTACTCTAAAAATGTGACTATTTTTTGTGATTTTAATTTTCTTATGTAAAACCTTTAGAAGGTGAAATAAGAGCTAAAATATGTAAATTAAACTTAAAATATTTTTACATACTAAAAAATGATAAAATTCAAGAATAGTCAAAAATTAGGTGCTCACAACATTAGTTTACCTTAAAGAGAGAAAACCAGAACCTGAAGGTTGGCATGCCTAAACTAAAAGCTACGACAATGACCAAGATCCAAACAAGTAGCTCACAACTTTCTTTTTCTTCATTTGATTAATGAACTTCGTTAGGATATTGTATAGGAAAAAATACGACATGACACGTGGTCGCTTAAAGGAAGGACACGTGAAATATAAGATAGAGATGTCCCCCGAACATAGCTAATCCACTTGTCACCGAAAGGAATAACGATCAAAAAAGGAGTATTAAATGACCCTCATAATTGACATTAATGAAGGGCATGATCCTAGGACTTCTTTCCCTAGACCTAGATATAAATAGAGAGCTCAGTTATCATTGTAAGTGGAATTTTCTGGCTAACTAACACTACATTCTATACAGCATTTTAATACAATTTTATTCTCTCGCTTTTGATCTTATCATTGTTGAGCCCGAAAAACCTGTTCCTGGACTCGTTAGCTCTACCATTCCATCTACATTCTAAGTCTAAGTATGTTATACTTCATCAGTTATTTCGCTACTTTTTGGATCGAATTAATTCACTTGTCTAGAAACCACGAACAAATTCAACTGTACCATTTTTTGGGTAAACAGTTTGGCGCCAACCATGGGGCCTAGACACCCGTGCAGTTAAATTGATCTTTGCCTTTTTTTACTAACGTGTTTGATTATTTTGTCTTAGCAAAAATCACAAAAGAAATGGCAGATAACACTATCAACGGCACACACAACCCTGAAATTCAAGGGGAGCAACCTCATTTCGAGGATTCAATCAGTGACCCTCGCAATGAGGGGAACGATGCCACACCAGTACATGACAAGCGGTACCCTCGACAGGTTCGGGAGGCAACTCTTGATGATGCTGATGAGGAGCACGTAGTGGATGTAGTAAGGGTATGACAGAACTAGGCCATCTCACGCGGCAGGATCAAGATATGACAGAACTGAAGCATGAGTTATCGGGTGCCTCAAATAATGCAAACAGGCTAGATCCAGTTCCTCCTGATGTTCCCAGGAACCAGACGCCGCGGAGAGTTGATAATAACACTCCTAGGGGCGAAGTTGGCTCCGGCGGGGCCGGGGGAAGTAGACCCGGTCTCAACAATGAGAATGATCTGTTCAGGGATGAATTTTTACGATTCATGAAGGAAGTAAACGCCCGCATGGATCGAATCCCGGGCGTGCCACTAGTATTGAAAGGCCCGAACTCGAAGAAGTATATTCAATTATCGTATAAACCGAGCGTAGCCCGGAATTAATCCCGAAGCGGTTTAAAATGCCCGAAGTGCCAAAGTATGACGGAACTTAAGATCCATAGGAGCACATTACCACTTACACAACAACGGTGAAAGGAAATGATTTGGCTCCTCACGAAATTGAATCCGTGTTGCTAAAGAAATTTGGTGAGACTCTCGCGAGAGGAGCTTTAACGTGGTATTCATTATTGCCCGAACATTCCATAGATTCATTTGAGATGCTCGCAGATTCTTTCATAAAAGCTCATGCCGGTGCCAGAAAGGTATAAGCCCGAAAGGCCGACATATTCAGTATTGCATAGGGAGAGTCCAAATTATTATGAGAGTTTGTTACCTGGTTCTAGAAGGAAAGGATGTTACTACCGGCAGTCTCGGATGAATGGGCAGCTGAAGCATTCACCAAAGGTTTAAATCTGAGAAGTTCGGATGCTTCCTGGAAGTTGAAGGAAAGTCTGCTCGAGTTCCAAGCAACGACTTGAGCGGATGTCCACAACCGGTACGAGTCAAAAATAAGGATCGAAGACAATCAGGTTGGCTTTCCATTGTCGACCAAAGGACGGGAGAAGAACAGAGAAAAAATGAAAGATGATATTGACACGGATAGATGGACTTTGAGGGGATGGTTTTTGCCCTACGAACGGACAGAAGGTCATGGCAGGAGCTTCCGAACATCACACAATTTCACCGTTAATATAAGGACTGATCGTGGCCGGAAAAACAGATCGTTGCAGGATAAAGAAATCTGGGGGTCGCGAGATTCTTCTTACCCTAAGTTATCAGAGTATAACTTCAATGTCAGTGTAGTAGAGTTGGTGTCGGCCATGAGGAATATCAAAGAGGAACGATTACCAAGACCTATGAAATCTGATCCCAGTTAGAGGGATCCCAATTTATGGTGTGAATACCACGACACTAATGGCTACCGAACTGGGGACTACAGGCACCTCTGGGATTAAGTGGCAACACTGTTAAAGAATGGTCACCTCAGAGAATTCTTGAGTGATCTAAAAACAACTATAGTCGGAACAGGGGTGACGCCGAAACCTCGAAAGCAGGAGAGGAACCTCCACGCCAAACGATCAACATGATCTTCAGAGAGAATGGGATTAATGGAGTCACCTTTTCGGCAGCGAGGAAGACAAAAGTATCGATAACGTATAACAAAAGGCTCCAGGAAGACGATATCACATTTACGGACGAAGATGCAGATGGATTACTGCTACCACACAATGATGCACTGGTAATTTCTTTAAATGTGTTAGATTTTAAAATTAAATGTGTTTTAGTGGATCCAGGAAGTTCAGCTAATATAATACAATGGAGAGTACCGGAGCAAGCTAAACTCACCTGAAGCATTATCCCGGCAACCAAACTCCTCACTACATTCAACCTCGCAAGCATGACAACCCGAGGAGAAATTTTGCTGCTCACGAACGCTGAAGGAGTAATAAAGACAACTCTCTTCGAAGTGGTAGATGGAGACATGTGGTATAACATCATCTTGGGAAGACTATGGTTGCACGATATGAAAGTTGTGCCTTTAACATATCACCAATTATTAAAGTTTTCGACACCCGAGGGGGTCAAATATATAAGGGTGATCAACTAACAACAAGGGAGATGAATGCAATTTCGGTGTCCAGTAGCAAAGGAAAGGAACATGCGGCATAGTAATTACTGGAACCGGCACCTGCCCCCGAACCATATGAAGTTAGCCCGGGGACAGAAGAGTCGAAACAATACCAGGTACCAAGGTATTTTCAAGTACCAGAAGAGACAGACGTGACGAAGTCTATGACAGAAGAACTGGAGCAGGTTGCATTGTTCAAATAATTATTAGAAAGGAAATTCCATTTGGGAATAGGGCTGCACCTAGAGCACAGGTCTGCTTTTATTGAATTCCTTAAAATTAACACCGATTGTTTTGCATGGTCGCACGAGGATATGACAGGAATCCCGACGGAGATAGCCATACACAAGTTAAGCTTGGATCCCAACATGCCTCCGGTAAGGCAAAAAAAAGCGCCCTATTGATGAAGCAAGGAATAAATTCGTCAAAGAAGAGGTAACCCATTTCTTAAGATTGGTTCAATCCGAGAGGTAAGATATCGGGACTGGCTAGCCAATATAGTAGTAGTTCCTAATAAAAATAATAAATTTCGCATGTGCGTACATTATAAGAATCTTAATAAGGCATGCCCAAAAGACTCATTCCCATTGCCAAGTATCGATCAAATGATTGATGCCACGGCCGAGCACGAGTTAATGAGTTTCCTCGATGCCTGTTCTGGGTACAATCAAATCAAGATGAACCCAAAAGACTAGGAAAAGAATTTGTTTATAACGAATTTTAGTACATATTGTTACAATGTAATGCCCTTCGGGTTAAAAAATCCCGGAGCCACTTATCAACGGCTCGTGAATAAGATGTTCGAAAAACAAATAGGAAAGACTATGAAAGTATATATAGACGATATGCACGTTAAGTCTTTGAATGCTGGTGACCACCTGAAGCATTTGCAAGAAACATTTGACATCCTGAGGGAGCATAATATGAAGCTTAACCCCAAGAAGTGTGCGTTCGGGGTCAATTTCGATAAGTTCATAGGATTCCTGGTCTTACAAAGGGGAATTGAGGTAAATATCGATAAAATCAAGGCCATAGAGGACATCTTGGATCAATTGTCTAACGTAAAAGAATTCCAGAGGCTCACAGGGAGATTGGCAGCTTTGAGCAGGTTCATTTCCCGTTCATCGGAAAAATGTCATCGCTTCTTCGCACTACTCAAAAAAGAAATTTTTTTTGAATGGACACCGGAGTGTCAGCAAGCTTTGAAGGAGTTGAAAATATATTTTTCAAACCCTTCGTTGCTCTCAAAACCAAAAGAAGGTGAAACGTTGATAGTCTACCTCGCGGTTTTAGAAGTTGCGGTAAGTGCAGTTTTAGTCCGAGAGGACGAAGGTACGCAATCTCCCATTTATTACATTAGTAAAATTTTGACGAGAGCAGAAACTCGCTACCCACATCTAGAAAAGCTGGCCTTTACTCTCGTAGTCGCCGTCCGAAAGTTGAGGCCCTATTTCCAATGCCACCCGATAGCTGTGGTGACTACTTTCCCTCTGAGGAATATCCTCCCTAAACCCGAGCTCTCGGGTAGATTGGATAAATGGGCCGTCAGAATGAGCAAATTTGATATAGAATACAAACCGAGGACTGCAATTAAGTTGCAAGTCTTGGTTGACTTCGTGTCCAATTTTAGTCCGGGACTATTGCCTATGGAAGCCAAAGAGGCAATAATGGTGTCAGAATCGATATCGGGAGTTTGGACCTTATTTACGGACAGAGCTTCAAATGTAAAAGGGCCCGGGCTCAGAATAGTCTTGATAACGCCTTTAGGGGAAACTTTAAGGCAAGCCATCAGAAGGATTCCTTTAAATAACAATGAAGCATATTACGAAGCTTTGATTGCAGGGCTCGAATCACTAGTACGTCAACCGGCAGAACCCCTACTTCGTATGAAAATGTGATAAGTGCCAACGCTACGCACCACTAGTACGTCAACCGGCAGAACCCTTACATTCAGTTCTATCCTTGTCGCCGTTCATGAAGTGGGGAATGGACATCGTCGGACCGCTACCACCGGCTCCTGGAAAGGTAAGGTTTCTTTTACTTTTGACTGACTATTTTTCTAAATGGGTGGAAGTAGGTCCTTATCAGAAGATCAGAGAAAGCGAAGTGGTCGACTTCCTGTGGGAAAATATAATTTGCAGGTTTGGGATACCAAAAGAGATTGCATGCGACAATGGTCCACAGTTTATCGGTGCAAAAGTTACAAAGTTCCCTGAAGATTTGAAGATAAAGAGGATTACCTCTTCACCTTATTATCTGAGCACAAATGGTCAAGCGGAGTCAACAAACAAAGTGATTATACAAAATCTAAAGAAAAGGTTGGAAGCAGCAAAAGGCAAGTGGCCCGAAGAATTACCTGGGGTTCTATGGGCTTACCGAACAACAGTTAAGTCAAGCACATGAGAAAATCCTTTTTCCCTTGTGTACGGCGCTGAAGCTTTGATACCGGTGGAAGTAGGGGAACCAACTTTAAGGTATTTCCAGGAGAACAAAGAATCGGAGAACGAAGCAATGCTAATTAACTTGGAGCTGCTCGAGGAAAGCAGGAACTTGGCGCACGTCAGAATGACGGCTCAAAAGTAGAGAATGGAGCGATATTATAATCGAAGAGCCAACCTCTGTTATTTCAAAGTAGGAGACTTTGTCTTGAGGAAGGGAACTCAAAACACCCAAGAACTCAATGCAGGCAAGTTAGGCCCAATATGGGAAGGCCCTTACCGAGTTTCAGCAATCACTGGCAAATGATCGTACGAGTTGGAGAACCACAATGGAGACAAGTTTCCCAACAACTGGAACGTGGCTCTCCTCAAAAGATATCACTGCTGACAAATAACAGTCAAACGGAAAGTTTTGTCATGACCCAAAGTGATGGGCCGCGACGGGCACCCGGTACCTTACTCAACTGAGTACCAACGAAACATATCTTTCGTATCATACTATCATAGGTAAATGAGCCGGAGAGGCTGTTGTGAGATAAGTAGAATAAAACATGAGGAAATACTCAATATAGGGTGACCCAACTTGATATACCGACTTATACATATGACGTACTGGCCTATAAGGCCATACCAGTATCCGTATACGTTACATCTGTCAACAAGCCTCAAAGAGTACATAAATATCATAAAGGTCGGGACAGAGCCCCGCCATACTAAACAATACACGTCCAAATCATATTAACCGAATAAGCAACTCTGGAGCAAATGGAGTGCACTAACAACTTTCACTGAGCTGATAGCCTACTTGGAGAACTCTCAACCTGTCTATAGGGACCTGCGGGCATGAAACGTAGTGTCCCCAAGAAAAAGGGACGTCAGTACAAATAAAGTACCGAGTATGTAAGGCATGACAGTAGTATATAAAAAGACATGAAAGAAATATAGACTAAGGAACTCAACCTAAAATTCTGAATAGCTTTGGGAATCATGAAAATTTATAATGTCATGCATGTGCATATAAATGTCATACCATGCATAGGTATATGCGTACATAACATCATCAAGCCTATGAGGGCATCCCATCATATCATCTCAGCCACTGTGGGCAAAATCATCAACGTATACCAGCTGATCAGGTGGTGGTGCGTATATAACGCCATAACCTTTTTCCATATCCCATATACATATAATATACGCGTATATAATACCATCTGGTCATGGTTCAATGTATATGTATATATGAATGAAATGCATAAGAAGTACGTTAATAAGATTTCTCAAAATGTCATAAGATCACTATGCCTTTGATTAATATTATGAAATAAACTTTATCAACTTGCGTATTTTTCTGAAACCCACGAACAGATGATAGAATAATAAGACACATGGGGAATCAATAATATAGACATCCCTAGTATTTCTATGAATAGAGTCATTTATGAAAGTTGCGTATTTGCTCGTTTCGTTTGTATCGTACGGATCATGCCAAAAGGAAAGGAGGGATAGCCTTAACATACCTTAACTCCATTGAGTCCTTAATACCTTCTAAGAAATTCTTCAAACAACTCAATTCAATCTACCACATCATACGGAGATTCAAAATGAAGGCTAAGTCCGCAACTTAAACTAGTAGCTCGTTTACATAAATTTGGGCAGCATCTCCCCTGTAACTAGGCCCTCCTCCAATACCATATACCAACAACAACAAGAACACAATAATAACAACATGTAAGCATCATTTTCCAACCTCATATCCATCATAATATACCACAAAACAGCCCACATACCCTAATCACTTCTTACATAAAACGACAATCAAAGTAGTGTCAAACAACTTTAAAAAATGTAACGACGAACAACTAGCCCAACATTCCGTCATTATGTGGTATTTATCCACACCATTTGTCCTCCAAAACTCCATTAAATAGTAGAAAAATATACAGTCCAAAGGCAACACGAAACAACCCACAAAACAGTCCACTACAAGTCAAATAACTCGAACTCACGGCTTTCGATCACCGTCTCGTGAGTTCTAACTATTAGGAAACGAATTTATCAACATTCCTTGATATTTAAATAGTTAAATACAGAAATTACATATTTTATTAACTATAAAGTACCTTCCAAAACTTAAACTATAAAGAAAAAGAGAGGCGATATAGCGATACTTAAATCGTAGGGATCGTTTTAATGTTATCGCTTCTTGATTCCGTACCCGGGATGATAATCTTGTTTGAAGCTCTTGTAGAGAGCTTAAGAGTAAAGTTAGGAGTGTTATTTGGGCATGTTCTCTAGAAAAAACAGAGAAAAAGATGAGATGGGATGTAAATATCCCATATTTTTAAAAGTCAAAAAGGTGCTACTTGGCACCCTATGATTGGCTCTTCTTCCAACACTTATAACTTTTTATTCAGGTGTCGTATGAATAAACAATTAAGAGATTTGAAAACTACATTCCAAGACCTTCAATTTGATATATAATATGTCCGAAAAAGAGCTCACATAGCATACGAAAGTTATTTCTCAAAAAGCTCTGTTATAAGGAAAATCCTTGGTCGGTTTTTCCGTAACATTAATCCGATTTTTCCCAAACTTCATATTTTCTATCCAAACATCATATATAGCCATATTATGACTTTAAAATTATTTAAATAATGATTAACAAGTCTCATATTTATTATGTCACCTTGGGACGCACAAGGTGTAACAGTATGTGCTGCACTCTTTTTTCCTTCATTAAGTTTTTGTCCCAATTGGGTTTTTCTGGTAAGGTTTTTAACGAGGCAGCGAGGGAAAGCATACTACAAAGACAACAGTAATAAGACCTTTCATAACAAGGTAAATGAACAAGTTGCCACTCGGAGATGATTAAATAATCTTTGCTTTGATAGCAAATTCCCACTGGGAAGTTAAGTTTGCTACCGAACGAAGGTTACCCGACCGTTCATGAGTTCAAACTACTAGAGGACTGTTAGGTATTCTTTCGCTCGATAGCATAGGTTCCTAAGGGGAAACAAGATATGTTGCCAAGTGAAGGATTACCTAGCAATTCATTGGTGGGATCTTTGAAGATACAAGACTTCTAGTGTTCCAATTCACATTCTTTGCATTCGAACACTGGGGGGTATGATATGAGAATACGACAACAATGAATGCCATGTCAACCGGAAAACGAACATCCGGGAACAAAATGCATCATCAGGACCGGGGACTGCGCAGCCAGCCCCGTAGAATCAAGTTGTTCAAGATAGCCACAAGTCATGTCAATTTCTTTTCTGCAAAGCAAAATGCTTATGTACTTTTGAAAATAGAAGGAACTAAATGAAATGCAATCCTTTTGTTTTTATTTTGTTTCTTATTTGAACGGTGAGTTAATTTTGCCATTTAAAAGTTAAAAAAGTACTTCAAATGTTAGTGCCATAATGAACAGGAGACGTCCTCTTCAAGAGCACCGTAAACATAAGAGGGCCCTCTCTTATAAAAACCCTCACGTTAAAAGGTTAGTTCTGGAAGAATCGATGCCCGAAACCTAGAATGTCGTCAGGAAAAAATACACCCAAAGCCGCATACGAAGAAGACGCAAAAAGTAAACTTCCGCAAATACTCATGGAAACCCTCACGAAAAAGGGATAATACTCAAAACCAAAATACTTCAAAGAAAAATCATCCGAGATTACACATAATAAAGCGCGAACAGAACAATGTGCGCATAATACTTGAGCAAGTACGAAAGTTAAAGACTTGCATGAATATTCGAACGAAAGTAAGACTCAAATGATATTTGAGCAAAACAATATGCTTTTATTTACAAAGATGCGTCAAAATGATAAAGGTACAAAAGAGAAAAAGAAAGAAAAAGCTAAACTGCAGAGTCTCCAGAATCAGGAGGAAGAGAAGTATCTGCATCCCCCGGAGTAGTAGATGGATCCACCAATGGATCAACATTTTCCCCAGCTTGGTCTTCGGCATCATTGCCTTCCGATCTTTCTTCAGTTTCCAAAAACTCGGAACCGGAATCAGAAGAACCTGGAGTGTCAGATTGCGTCGGGAGTCCATTCTTTGTAGCCAACTCAAGCTCTCGAGCCATAGCAATTTCGGCATCAATGTCAATGATACCAGTCTTGGCCTTTTCCAAGGTTTTTCTCCTCATGCTATACATAGAATAAGTTTTTTCAACAATGAGGGAAGCCGCTCGGTGCTTGAGTTCTTCTTTGAGTTGAGTAACTTCGGCGGAAAGGTTTCCCCAGGCGGACCTAGCAGATTTGAGACTGACGTCAAGCTCACAGACAGTTGAACTAAAAATCCTATTATTCTTGATAGTTTTCCTGTACTTCTCTTCTAGCTGGGCATGTTTCGTCACCACAGCAGCAAGCTCTTCACTTTTGGAGTTTAAGGCTGCCTCCAAATTAATCACTCTTTCAGCGGAGGCAGCCTCATGATCGGTTGTAGCAAGAATGACATTCTGGACTTCTGCCCATTTAGCCTTGGCTTCATCAAATCTAACCCTCTGCGGCCCAATTTCTTGGCCAAGGGTTACCACTTCTTGCTCAATTTGCTGCAAACGAGCCTCTAAAACAACGGCCTCGGCAGCCTTGGTTTCCAGTTCCGAGAGGCAGAGAATAGTCTTGTCCCGTTCTGCCAAAAGCTAATCCTGTTCAGAAGTAAGTTCTTCCTTCTCACAAATTAGCTTTTGAAGGCCCTTAGAAGCAAGAAAGCTAGCCTAAAAAACAAGAAGAGGTAAAACTTAGAATACATTTGTTCGAAAGTAAAAGAAATAACAAAAGAAGAAACGGATGTACCGCTGCAGCGTTATGCATAGCATTGTTCAACAAACACTCCCCCGAGAGTGTCTGAATCTTTTCCCAATCTTTTTCTGAAGTCAAAGGCTTCAGATAGTTAGCAAGTTCCACTGGCCTCAAAAGCAAGTTGCACCCAGTGGAGACCAAAAGGGTAGCACTCCTCCTCCTTTGTGGATCTTCAGAAGGGGCAGCATAAATTTGCCCCAAATTCCCATGAACTAGAGACTGTGGAGGAGGGACACCATATTCATGGTCAGGTGCGACCGATGGAGATGATGTAGCAACCGCCGTTGAAAGAGTGAATGAAGATGGAAATGATGTAGCAGCTGTTGGTGGTAGTGAAGGTGGAGATGAAGCTGATGAAATTGAAGAGTGAGAAGCAACTGCATCAAATGCAGTGCTGGTTGTTTGATGCTCGCCAACTAAAGACGGCACGGACCCGGTACTCAGCCCCGCGGTACCGGTTACAGTAATTGGGGCTCGGAAGCGGGAGTTGGCATATTCGACTAAATCAGATTCTCCCCAAAATGTTGAGACATCATCGTTTGTTGGTGCAATTGTCTCAACAGGTTGAGCATCCTGTTGAGATGATGAGGATCATATCCTTCTATGTAAAGAATCTCCCGCATCACTAGCTTCTTCATCATCATCGATCATCACAGAGTCTATGACCGACCCGGAAGGAGGACCAATCGCCATCGCCAGCGAAGATGACTCGAGGGCATCAACCTTTGCCCTCTTATTCTTTTTCCGTCCGTAGAGGAACATCTTCTCTTTGGTTGCTTGTTCTCTAGCTGGGGACTTCGTGAAGAAATGTTTGCTCCCGAAGCGGACCTGGAGATGCCTGTTCGAGTAAGTGCCTCCCGAAGCAGCCTCGCCGCATTAGCAGGGTCAGCCAAAACATCCTCATCGGGTACATCAACTGAGCCCGCAGGTAGACCTAATTTCATGAACAATCCAGAAGGGTTCAACCATGTTCTTCATATACAAAAAATGGAAAAAGGTAATTTAAAGTTATCATGATTTTTGGCCTTCCACCTGTATTTAAGGGACAACTCTTTCCACAAATGAGTTTCGGGCGTTGTGATGTCCAAGATCTTCTGAACCCACCGGTCTAAGCCTTCTATCACCGGTGGGATCCATCGCGTTGCTGTATCAAATGAAGGTTGAAAGATCAACACAAACATGAAAGAATATTTAGTAGGAAAACGTTTATTAAAGGGAACTTACAAGAGCGGTTCCAAGCAACCGGAAAGAATGAAGTTGTTCTTGGAATAATGTCACTCGTGGCAATTGCAATGAACCGTTCCATCCACCCACGGTCACTGTCGTCATCCATGCTAGACAGTAAAGCATGGTGGCCATGCTTGCAAAGGTTTTTCATTCCCCCGCGGAAGATTTTGGGGGAATAGAGATTCATCATATGAGCTAGGGTTAACTCCACTCTAGTTTCTTGGCACAAACGCCGAAGGCACGCGATCGCCCTCCACATTGAAGGACTTACCTGTGCCAAACACACCTGGTAGCGAAGGCAAAACTATGCAATTATAGAATCAAGATCTACACTCAACGAAAACGCACCCAAAGTAAAGGGATACATGAAGAAATATGTAAAACCTTCTTTGGGAAGGGTCAGTCTCTCCAATAAATCAGGAGCAATAATATCTAATTGTACCGATCCGACTTATCGTTTTAAGAATTTACGCCTCGTTCAGTGACTTAAGGTCCCGAGTAACTTCGTAATACGTATTATGACTTGCGTGTGCGATCGAGATTGATTTTCGGAAGATTCAAAAATAAATTGAAAGAACAATTCTTATTTTTTTGAAGCTTAAATGAAAAGAGTCGACTAGAGTTTGACTTTTGAGCAAACGACTGCGGAATAAAGTTTTTATGATGTCAATAGTTTCATATGGTGATTTCGGACTTAGGCGTATGTCCGGAATTTGATTTGGAAGTCCGTAGGACAATTCGGCACATTTCGGCGAAAAGTTGGAAAATAAAGTTTTTGAAATATTCATAAATTTGGACGTAAGTTGATTGTTTGATAACAAGGTTGGATTTCGATTCTGAAAATTAGAACAGCTCCATTATATCATTTATGACTCGTGTGCAAAATTTGAAGTCATTCCGGATTGATTTGGTACGTTTTGGCGCAAAATATAAAAGTTGGAAGATTTGAAAACCCATAATTCGATTCGATGCGCGATACGTAATTTCGGCATTGTTTGACGTGGTTTAAAGCCTCGACTAAGTTCGTATTGTATTTTGGGACATGTTGATATAATTGGTTAAGGTCCCGAGGGCCTCGAGTGGTTAACGGATCAATTTGGACTTGAAGAAAGCTGCTGGAATTTCTGGGCAACAACTGATGTTTTCACCTTTGCAGAAGCTTCATAGCAGAAGCGATGCCTTGCATCGCATAGGTGAAATGGGAAGGGACATGGAAGTGATCGCAGGTGCGAAGCAATTCCCACACCTGCGGGATCGCAGAAGTGAGAAATGAAGACGTAGAAGCGGAAGCTGGCATCAGTGGGAGTGATCGTAGAAGCGACCATTTTGCCGCAGATGCGCAATGTGCTCCGCAGATGCGAGCTCCTGCTGGGCAGTGGGCATTTGGACTTCGCAGATGCGCATTTTGGCTCGCAAAAGCAGAGTCGCAGATTTGACAAATCTGTCCGCCGAAGCGAACTGGACAGAAATATTTAAGCACCAAAAATCAATTATTTTGCCATTGTCGATTGGGATTTTGGAGCTCGGTTTTGGGCAATTTTGGAGGAATTATTCACGACTTCGACTTGGGTAAGTGTCCTATATCCGAAAGTGATTCTATTTCATAAATCCATGGTTATATTCCTCATTTATTTGGGATTTAAATGGAAAAAAGAAAGATTTTTGCAAAACGTTTCAAGAATGAAAATTTAAGATTTGGAGGTCGAGTTGTTATCGGAATTTGATAAAATTAGTATGGTTGATCGTATTGGAATGGGTGTTCGTATTTCATGAAATTATATCAGGCTTTAAGAGACGGGCCCCAGATTGACTTTTTAAGTCGACGTTTTATTATCCAGAATTATTTCCGATTAATTTTAATGAAGTTATACAATTAATTTGGATATATTTGAGTTGTATGGAGGTCAATTCAAGCAAGAATCTACTTTAGAATATCAGCCTAACTTCAAAAAGGTAAGTATCTTGCCTAACCTTGAGTGGGGAAATTACCCCTTAGGCATTGAGTCTTATGTGAAAATTGTATAATTGAAAATAATGTACGCGAGGTGACGAGTACGTAATTGGTTTATATGTGCAAATTATATCGGTTAAAATTTGTAGACGCCTTTATGTATTAAACTGGAAATTGTTGGAACTTATTAAATCCTTTATTTGTCATCCCCCATTCCTTGTTTGCCGAGATTATTTTTATGTGATAATTTGGTGTGATTGCCACTTTGAGTTTTATGTGAAATGCTGTGGTTAGTTGGGTTGACATTTTTTGGAAATAATTTCATTATGGATTCCTTATCTATAAATAATTATTAAATAAGTTTAAAATGAGGCATTGATATTTATTTATCAAAAATTTGGATTAAAGAAGGCGTTGTCCTATGCTGAGTTACTTTTCCATCTCTGTTGTTGTTTTTGAGGTTTTATATACGTTGTGTGGAGCCTTGGGCTATTTGCTGTGAAATTAATTGATTTTGTTATATCTTTGGAGTTGGTTGTGGCATGTGGGCAAATTGTGATATGAATTGTTGTATTGTGTTGTCGTTTAAACACTCTCCTTGATGTTACTTATGCTTTCTACCTTGCTTGTTAATGATATACATGTGCTTGGTAAGGAATAGTGTAAAGCACGAAGGGTGATGCCGTGCCATTTCATATACATTATCATGTGAGGGAGAGTATAAAGCACGAAGGGTGATGCCGTGCCATTTCAGCTATATTATTATGTGCGAAAATGTATAAAGCACGAAGGGTGATGTCGTGCCATTCATATACATTAATATGCACGAAGGATAATGATGTGCCATTTCATTTATATTATCATGTGAGGATGAGAGTAAAAGTACGAAGGGTGATGCCGTGCCATTATTTTTATATTATCATATGTTCATGGCACGAAGGGTATTTCCGTGCAGGCGAGGACAAGAGACATACATTATATTGTGATATCTTTTTCGTTGTGTATACATTTATGTCTTTATCTTGAGTTGTTATTGTGCACCTATATTTTCTATGTGACTTGTAGTCGTTGTTGCTTCCTGTGTGCCTCACACTTTATTTCTTTTATTGTTATTGGCATTCTTCCACCTAGTTGGTACTGTTATATGTATGCTCGGTGAGAAAGAGATAAATGCACGAAGGGTGTTGCCGTGCCAATTGATTTGATATATATATATATATATATATATATATATATATATATATCGGGTGAGAATGAGACAAGTGCACGAAGGTATTACCGTGCCATTTGATATGATATTTTGAATATATTTCTCACTCCTGAAAAGTTAAATGAGGTGTCACATGATGACTTTTATTTGAAAGAATTATATTCGAAAGGTATTTACTGGAAAGAATTATATTTGAAAGATAATTACTTGAAAGAATTATATTTGAAAGATATTTACTTGAAAGAATTATATTTGAAAGAATTATATTCGTAAGATATTTATTTGAAGGAAGCATATTCGAGATATATTTAATTGTACGGATTATATTCTAAAGATTTTTATTTGAAAAACTTATAGATAAAAGATGTATATTTTGAAGGATTTGATTAATTGGTTGTACTTGTGTTTATTATTCATTTGAGCAATATTTATGGTGTTCTTGTTGCCTTGATGTTTATGTCACAAGTTGATTATTGTTGACATTACTGCTATTTATTTTCTATTATTTTTGTATGCTATATTGCACAAGTTATTTGACTAGTGAGTATCTTGACTGTACCTCGTCACTACTCCATCGAGGTTAGTCTTGATACTTACTGGGTGCCGACTGTGGTGTACTCTTACTACACCTCTACATATTTTTGTGCAAAGCCAGGTATTGGAGATATCGAATTCGGACAGAGATTAGAGCGCGATCGCAAGGATTCAAAGTATGACTACTTGGTCGTCGCAGTCCCTTGGAGTCCTTCCATTAAATTGTATTGTCAGCTCTTATTCGAACAGTATTGTATATTCGATCCTTGAGATCATTTCATGTATTTAGTTAGAGTTCGTGACTCTATATTACCAGTCTTTGGAGGTTGTTATAATTATTTCCGTTGTTGGTTTCGATACTTGTATTAAATTATATGTTTAAAAAAAATGGCTCGAAATAAAATTGTAATCGGCTTACCTAGTCTTAGAGACTAAGTGTCATCACGACGCCTGTGGTGGAATTTTGGGTCGTGACACTAACTTAGGGCAGCGGCATTCCTCCTTCACAGCAGGAATACTAGAAGGGCGAATGGAAGAAGGGTATCTACTAACAGCCCATGTACGAGGGTTAGCAGTAGGAAATTTCTCTTCAAAATCCTTCGAAATACTAAGCCTTCTTGGGATGATGGAATCCACTGTTGGAGGAACAGAATCCTCGGTTTTGTTCTTGCCTTTTGAAGAACTAGCACGTTTTGAAGAGGAAGCCATTGGAATAGAGGGAAGGAAAAATTTCTGGTTCGAAGAAGATCAGAGAAAAGTTAGGAAATAAAAGATGCAAGTTAGAAGTTTGAGAAATTATGAAGTACATAAGAGGAAGATGATGCGTATAACTAAAATTTTGGCGGCTAAATTCATGGCCATGATGTCACGACCCTAAATTCTCTCCGTAGGATGTCGTGATGGCACCTAGTCTCTAAGACTAGGTAAGCCTATCAATGCAGAATAATAATAATAAATATCAGAAATAAATAAACTACAATTCAAACAATTTCAACTCCCAAAACCAGATAGAAATAAGTCACAAACTTCTAAGAATTTATTCTCAATGTCTCTATATATCAAGGTTTAAATAAAATATAAGGAAGCAACATAAAATGATAGAAGGGGACTCCGGAGTCTGCGGACACTGGCAGATATACCTCGAAGTCTCTGTACGCAGGTAACTCACTAATGTCTAGGCTGGTAAGATGTACCTGGATCTGCACAAAAAGATGTGAAGAAACGTAGTATGAGTACACCACAACGGTACCCAGTAAGTGCGAAGCCTAATCTCGGTAGAGTAGTGACGAGGTCAGGTGAGGCCTTACTGGAATATAATAATGGAATGGTAAAATGTTTAACAATATAGTAAAATAAAATGACACTGGAAATGAATCAAATAGTATGTCACATTTAATGACACCAAATAATTGCAAATAATATCTCGTGGAATCAGAACAGAATTTTCTTCAACTTTATAAAAATCACAACAATTAATCGAAGGCAACTATGGACATAAATCAATATTAACAAGGGCACTACCGAGGTACCGCCTCGTAGTCCCAAATTATAAATAATTTCACAATATCTCATTTCCTTATCTCACCGCGGGAGCCTTCACAATTTATTTTAAAGAAAATATTTTTCCCGAAATAGCATCCCGCGTTTTAGCCATCCTTATCACACCGCATGACTTCTAGTAGTTCCCCTACTAGCCACGCGTATCAAGCCACCCTTATCTCACTGCATGCGTTTCAACACCCAGACCTTATACCACCGCATGCGTATCAATACCACAATATATCATAATTTGCACCTCAGGTGCTCAAATAATTTAACTTTTAAAAATAATTCAACAACAATATTTTTCCACAATAAAGAGCTCACGGCTCATGCCAAAATAATTCAACAATAATATTTTTCCACAATAAAGAGTTCACGGCTCATGTCTTAATAATTCAACAATAATATTCTTCCACAATAAAGAGTTCATGGCTCCATCACAATGAGTATAAAAATATTCAGGAGTAAATAATTTAGGAAAATAATATTTCAAAATCTTTAATACGTTGCTTCAATATCAAGTTTAAAAATGTCAAATACTTCATATTAATAATATTTAATTCAAAAAAAAAATCAACCTTCAAATAATGCATAGAATAAAAGAAACCAAGTTTCAACTAAACAGGTAAAACAATTAGTAAGAAAAGATCAAACAAATTTGAAGTATATATCTCAGATCAATGATGAAGAATATAACAAGATAAAATAATTTAATAAATGCGCAACAGTGATCTACACAATTTAAAAATATAATCTTTCACAATTTAGTCCGTGTACACACTCGTCACCTCGTGCACACGATTTTCAACACATTTCAATAATCACATTAATATCAATTCTAGGGAAAATTTCCCCCACACAAGGTTAGACAAGTCACTTACCTCGACTTGCTCCAATTTAACCAAGTATTATGCTTTTTCCTCAATTTTCCGACTCTGATCGACTCGTATCTAGTCATAATTAATTCGATACAGTCAACAAAAATTATAGTAATCAGTTTCATAAGAAAATATTACATTTTCATTAAAATCCGAAATTAGCTCAAATTTTACCCGTGGGGCCCACATCTCGGAATCCGGCGAAACTTACAAAATCCGACAACCCATTCAATTACGAGTCCACCCATACCAATTTTATCAAAATCCGATAAAAACTCGACCTCCAAATCTTAAATTTTTATTTTTGGAAGATTTTGTAAAAATCTTGATTTTTCTTCCATAAATTCACGGATTCATGATGTAAATGAGTATGGAATCATGAAATATAATCAATATAGGAAAAGGAACACTTACCCCAATGTTTTCCCGTGAAAATCTCCCAAAAATCGCCCAAGAACCGTGTTCCAAAAATCCAAAACGAAATGAATGAAATGACCATTTTTGGTCCTTAAGTTTCTGCCAATCCGTCACTAAAAGTCCATTTTCCGTCACTAAAAGTCCATTATTTCGTCACTAAAAGTCCACCAGAAACTGCTCTACCAGCCTTCCTTCAATTGATCATAACTTTATGTACAAATGTCCAAATGATAAATGGTTTAACGTTCTGGAAACTAGAATCAACCGACTATAACTTTCATGTTTTGCAACATTTTTGATTCCTTATTAATTATGAGATATAAGCTTCCAAAATCGGCTCCATGCATCAGAATTTCTGGCAAAACTGCTCTACTAGCATTCATTCAATCCATCATACCTTTCCGTACAAATGTCCAAATAATTAATGGTTTAACTTTCTGGAAACTAGAAACAAACAACTACAACTTTCAAGTTTTGATAATTTTCCGATAACATATGAATTAAGAGATATAAGCTTCCAAAAATGGCTCCACACACCATAAATTTCTGGCGAAATTTTTGCAAATTTCCAGCAACCTTCTTTGTCCGAAATCCATTCCGTTTACCCTCCGAATTCCACCTGAGACCTTCGAGACCTTAACCAATTATTCCAACATGTCCCAAAATACAATACGAACTTAGTCGAGGCTTCAAACCACATCAAACAACATCAAAACGACTAATCGCACCTCAAATCAAAATCTATGAACTTTGAACTTTCAAATTCTATATCTTGTGCCGAAATACATCAAATCAATTCGAAATGACTTCAAATTTTGCACACAAGTCATAAATGACATAACAGACCTATTCCAATTTTCAGAATCGGATTCCGACCTCGATATCAAAAAGTCAACCCCACGGTTAAACTTCCCAAAAATTTAACTTTTGGCATTTCAAGCCTAATTCTACTACGGACTTCCAAATAAAATTATGATCACACTCCTAAGTCCAAAATCACTATACGGAGCTGTTGGAATTATCAAAATTCTATTCCGGGGTCGTTTGCATATAATTTGACATCCGGTCACTATTTGAACTTAAACTTTTAGTTTTTCATCAAAATTCCATATCTCGGGCTAGGGACCTCGGAATTTGATTTCGGGCATACGCCTAAGTCCCAAATCACGATACGGACCTACCGGAACTGTCAAAACACTACTCCGAGTCCGTTTGCTCAAAATGTTGACCAAAGTCAACTCAGTTGAGTTTTAAAGCTCTAATTCACATTTTAATCCATTTTCACCTGAAAACTTTCTGGAAAATTTTACGGACTGCACACGCAAGTCGAGGAATGATAAATAGTACTTTTTGAGGTCTTAGAATATAAAATTAATTATTAAATTTAAAGATGGCATTTTGGGTCGTCACACATGATTACCTCTAAAACAAACGTTCGTCCTCGAACGGAGTTAGAAAAAATACCTAGGCTGGTGAATAAGTGTGGATAACAGCTGCGCATATCATGCTCGGTCTCCCAAGTCGCCTCTTCGACTGGATGACCCCTTCACTGAACCTTCACGTAAAGCAATATTCTTTGACCTCAGCTTTCGAACCTGCCTATCCAAAATTGCCACTGGTTCCTCAGCATAAGATAGATCCTTGTCCAACTGAACCGGACTGAAGTCTAACACATGAGACGGATCGCCGTGATATTTCCGAAGCATGGAAATATGGAATACCGGATGAACCCCAAAGAAACTAGGTGGTAGTGCAAGTTTGTAAGCCACCTCTCCAACTCTCTCAAGAATCTCAAAAGGCCCAATATACCTAGGGCTCAACTTGCCCTTCTTCCCGAACCTCATCACACCCTTCATAGGCGAAACCCGGAGCAATACCCACTCACCAACTATGAATGCAACATCACGAACCTTCCGATTTGCATAACTCTTCTGTCTAGATTGGGCTGTACGAAGTCAATCCTGAATCAACTTAACCTTTTCCAAGGCATCCTGAACCAAGTCTGTACCCAATAGCCTAGCCTCGCCCAGTTCGAACTAACCCACTAGGGACCGACACCGCCTACCATATAAGGCCTCATACGGAGGGTGAAATATTGTACTCAACTCTACACAAGTACCCAACTCTCGATGTACACCCCTCCAAAACCGTGAGGTAAACTGTGTACCCAGTCAGAGATGATAGATACTGGTACACCGTTAAGTCTGACAATCTCACGAATATATACCTTAGCCAGCTGCTCCGAAGAGTAAGTAGTAATCACAGGAATGAAATGAGCTGACTTGATCAATCTATCCACAATCACCCAAACTGCATCGAACTTTCTCCGAGTCCGTGGGAGCCCAACAATGAAATCCATAGTGATCCGCTCCCAATTCCATTCTGGAATTTCCAACTTCTAAAGCAATCCACCTGGTCGTTGATGCTCATACTTCACCTGCTGACAATTTAGGCACCAAGCTACATATTCCACTATGTCTTTCTTCATCCGCCTCCACCAATAGTGATGTCTCAAGTCTTGATACATCTTTGCAGCACCCGGATAAATGGAGTACCGCGAACTGTGAGCCTCTTGGAAAATCAAGTCGTGCAAACCATCTACATTTGGCACACATAGCCTGCCCTGCATCCGTAATACATCTCCATCTCCAATAGTGACCTGAACTGTGTCCTTAAGGATAAGCAGATGGGGGTCATCATACTGACGTTCCCTGATACAGTCATAAAGAGAAGACTGAGAAACCACACAAGCAAAAATTTGGCTCGACTCGTAAATATCCAGTCTAACAAACTAGTTGGCCAAGGCCTGAACATCAAAGGCTAAATGTCTCTCTGCTACCGGTAAATATGCTAAGCTGCCCAAACTCTCCGCCTTACGACTCAAAGCATCGGCCACTACATTGGCCTTCCCAAGATGATAGAGAATGGTGATATCATAATCCTTAAGCAACTCTAACCATCTCCGCTGCCGCAAATTAAGATCTTTCTGTTTAAATAGATGTTGTAGACTTCGGTGATCGGTGTAGACCTCACAATGGACACCGTACAAATAATGCCGCCAAATCTTTAAGGCATGAACAATAACTGCTAACTCAAGGTTATGTACAGGATAATTCTTCTCATGCACCTTTAACTGTCTGGACGCGTTGGCAATCACCCTACCATCTTGCATCAACACTGCGCCGAGGTCAATTTGCGACGCATCACAATACACAATATAAGACCCTGAACCTGTAGATAATACCAACATTGGGGCTGTAGTGAAAGCTGTCTTGAGCTTTTGGAAGATCTCCTCACATTCCTCGGCCATATGAACGGAGCACCCTTCTAGGTCAATCTGGTCTTAATAGTTGTTCATAATCAATTACAAAATCGTCAATTACTTCATGTTAACAAAAATTTCGTTTCAAACATTCACAATATTGATAACGATATACGAGGCATGAAGACCTCATAATTATTTACCCGAATTAATGAGTCACATTTAACGTCACCTGGGCGGGAACCTATCTCGTAGGTTAAAACTCAATAATTACAACACAAATTTGGCAAGTATGCACAGAGGATTTCATATAAGTATTTTCAAATAAGCCTAACAGGCATGACTCCCTATTAGTACTATAGTACAAATTAAAATTCACAAGGGAGAACTTAAACACAAGAATTTTCCTCACAAGGATCTCGTCCTTATATAACTTCCATCGCAGCTCGTATCCCGATTTAAACATATCAGTTTATATTAAATGCGAGGATCTCGTCCTCAGTTCTGAATCACAAGTAATATGCACATTGTGCCAACATAAACTTTTCATTTACTCCTTATAAATAATTTTCGTTAAATAAAATCACAACACATAATGAACCCCACACTGGTATGGCATATAATTCACAATTTGCAATTAATTATTTAGAATTTACATCAAAACTTACCGAAATGAGTAACATAAAGCCACCTTTATCCTCACAACTCTTATTAGTGACCAACATGGAATGATAGGCGTAGTTATCTCCATAGAATCTCCCAACATGAGTAAACACATAAATAGATTATAGAATTGCGAAGCTCACTCATAAGTGGAGCACCATAGAAGGACTCGTTTCGATACTGAGAACCGAATCAAGTTAAGGAAATTATTCCTTTATATTATATCAAGGTCATATCTGTAATGACCCCAACTGATGTAGCGACCTCCGCCATACCATAAAAATATATCAACGGCTGGGTCTCCACCTCTAGGACGCCTTCTACCCGCATATCCTCCACCCCTAACTAGTCGTGTGGGTGATGTAGTAACTTCAATGGGGTACGTAGCCTGAGTGCTTTGATGAAATATGTCTCTCCCAAGTTTGGGACAATTTTCTCATGATGTGCCTAGTATCACCGTATTCATAACAACCCCTTTGCGGGTTAGGCTGCTCATATTGAGTCTGTGCCAGATAACTAGAATAACCATTGTAGGAACTCATGTCGGTGGTGCATTAAAAGAACTTACTAGGGTACCCCGAGTAATCCGATGCGCGGACTAGGCTGGCCAACTGCCCGAGCCCCCGCCATAATGATTTATACATGCAGAGTAGAATCCACTGAATCCCCCAGAACCTCGAGACGTCTTGGTCTCCTTAGTTTCCTTTTTCCTCACCTCGAACACATTCTAATATCTTGGTAATTTGTATAACTAGCAGAAATGAAGTATCAGCTTGTAGCTCCCGAGTCGTACAAAATTTTATGATCATAATGAGTCCTTTAATGAGTCTGTGGACTCGCCCTCTGGCTGTAGGAAGCAAAGTAGGAGTATGACGGGCTAAATAATTGAACTTGATGGCATATTCTGATACCGTCAATGGTGACCTGACGCAACCGTTCAAACCCTATGCGCCACGCATTACGGAGAGTCCGGGAAACAAACTCTTTCAAAAGCGTTTCTGAGAACTGAGCCAAGTGGGCGGTGTTGCATTGGCTGGTCTGCCCTCTTCATAGGCTTGCCACGAACACTGGTGGAGAATTATCTCTCCCAAGGCAAATTTCTTCTTTTGTTATGCTGACTCAACACTGTTGAGCTGACCAATTTCTTAACATACTCTTCGATTCTTCTTTGGGGTAACCCTTACCCCTATTTATACACAACGATCACAAAAGTAGAGCTCCATACAGATAAATCTTATCACGAACCACATAGTCCAGACTCTCGTCAACAAGTGTACTTCCTCTGAAGCACCTCAAAATCTGCAACAGTGATGTCCACGCTGAGTAGACTTTCTACAAATTTAGAGTTATTTCTATAACTCTTTTGGTATTGAAGTATAGGATTATTAAGGAGGCAGACATACCGCAAGTCCCAACCTTATCCTCTACAAAACCTCATGTCTTAAACATGTGTAAATTTTAGGGAACCTTTCGGTACCACATATATACATTTCAGGCCAAAACTGATATAACACATGACCCCGCAATCCACCTATTGGTAGTGGACTCCCCCCACTCGGTGCGAAGTCATAGGTCACAACGTCTGATGATCCATAATAATAACTTTCACAACTCGTATAAATCAACCATACGCCAACGTCCGTTGCACCCCCACATGATTCACTAGGTGATCTCTCAATACACCCACATCTTCAGTCGGAACAACACGTTGAGGCAATGTTTGAGCATCTCTGGCTCCCTCGTAGTCCATCTGCGGCATCACGAACCATCGATGCACAACTGATACCAAGTGCGCAATGTCATACATGAGTGGATACTAAGGAATATAAGATATATGTTTCAAGCTAAATCAATGTCGCACGATAAGGAATCAAAGAAGTGAATATTTCCTAACAATTCCATAGCCTCTCGAAGATAAGTACAGATGTCTCCGTACTGATCTGCGAGACTCTACTAAACCTGCTTGTGACTCATAACACCTATGAACCTAGAGCTCTGATACCAACTTGTCACGACCCCAAATTCCCTCCGTAAGATGTCGTGATGGCACCTAGTCTCTAAGACTAGGTAAGCCTATCAATGCAGAATAATAATAATAATAATAATAATAATAATAATAATAATAATAATAATAATAATAATAATAATAATAATAATAATAATAATAATAATAATAATAATAATAATAATAATAATAATAAATATCTGAAATAAATAAACTACAATTCAAATAATTTCAACTCCCAAAACCCGGTAGAAATAAGTCACAAGCTTCTAAAATTTTTTCTCAATGTCTCTATATATCAAGGTCTAAATAAAATATAAGGAAGCAACATAAAATGATAGAAGGGGACTCCAGAGTCTGCGGACGCTGACAGATATACCTCGAAGTCTCCGTACGCAGGTAACTCACTAATGTCTAGGCTGGTAAGATGTACCTGGATCTACACAAAAGGATGTGCAGAAGTGTAGTATAAGTACACCACAGCGGTACCCAGTAAGTGCCAAGCCTAACCTCGGTAGAGTAGTGACGAGTTCAGGTGAGGCCTTACTGGAATATAATAATGGAATGGTAAAATGTTTAACAATATAGTAAAATAAACTGACACTGGAAATGAATCAAATAGTATGTCACATTTAATGACACCAAATAATTACAAATAATATCTCGTGGAATCATAACAGAATTTCCTTCAACTTTATGAAAATCACAACAATTAATCGAAGGCAACTATGGACATAAATCAATATTAACAAGGGCACTACCGAGGTACCGCCTCGTAGTCCCAAATTATAAATAATTTCACAATATCTCATTTCCTTATCTCACCGCGGGAGCCTTCACAATTTATTTTAAAGAAAATATTTTTCCCGAAATAGCATCCCGCGTTTTAGCCATCCTTATCACACCGCATGACTTCTAGTAGTTCCCCTACTGGCCACGCGTGTCAAGCCACCCTTATCTCACCGCATGCGTTTCAACACCCAGACCTTATACCACCGCATGCGTATCAATATCACAATATATCACAATTTGCATCTTAGGTGCTCAAATAATTTAACTTGCCAAAATAATTCAACAACAATATATTTTTCACAATAAAGAGCTCACGACTCATGTCTTAATAATTCAACAATAATATTCTTCCACAATAAAGAGCTCATAGCTCCATCACAATGAGTATAAAAATATTCAGGAGTAAATAATTTAGGAAAATAATATTTCAAAATCTTTAATACGTTGCTTCAATATCAAGTTTAAAAATGTCAAATACTTCATATTAATAATATTTAATTTATAGAAAATCAACCTTCAAATAATGCACAGAATAAAAGAAACTAAGTTTCAACTAAACAGGTAAAACAATTAGTAAGAAAAGATCAAACAAATTTGAAGTATATATCTTAGATCAATGATGAAGAATATAACAAGATAAAATAATTTAATAAATGCGCAACAGTGATCTACACAATTTAAAAATATAATCTTTCACAATTTAGCTCGTGTACACGCTCGTCACCTCGTGTTCATGACTTTCAACACATTTCAATAATCACATTAATATCAATTCTAGGGGAAATTTCCCCCACACAAGGTTAGACAAGTCACTTACCTCGACTTGCTCCAATTTAACCAAGTATTATGCCTTTTTCTCAATTTTTCGACTCCGATCGACTCGTATCTAGTCATAATTAATTCGATACAGTCAACAAAAATTATAGTAATCAATTTCATAAGAAAATATTACATTTTCATTAAAATCCGAAATTAGCTCAAAATTTGCCCGTGGGGCCCACATCTCGGAATCCGGCGAAACTTACAAAATCCAACAACCCATTCAATTACAAGTCCACCCATACCAATTTTACCAAAATCCGATAACAACTCGACCTCCAAATCTTTAATTTTTGTTTCTGGAAGATTTTGCAAAAATTTTGATTTTTTTTCCATAAATTCACGGATTCATAATGTAAATGAGTATGGAATCATGAAATATAATCAATATAGGATAAGGAACACTTACCCCAATATTTTCCCGTAAAAATCGCCCATGAATCGTGCTCCAAAAATCCAAAACGAAATGAATGAAATGACCATTTTTGGTCCTTAAGTTTCTGTCAATCCGTCACTAAATGTCCATTTTCCGTCACCAAAAGTCCATGTTTCCGTCACTAAAAGTCCATCAAAAACTGCTCTACCAGTCTTCCTTCAATTGATCATAACTTTATGTACAAATGTCCAAATAATAAATAGTTTAATGTTCTGAAAAATAGAATCAACTAACTACAACTTTCATGTTTTGTAACTTTTCTGATTCCTTATGAATTGCGAGATATAAGCTTCAAAAATCGGCTCCATGCATCGAATTTGTGGCCAAACTTCTCTACCAGCCTTCATTCAATCCATTATAACTTTCTGTACAAATGTCCAAATAATGAATGGTTTAACTTTCTGGAAACTAGAAACAAACAACTACAATTTTCATGTTTTGACAATTTTTCGATCCCTTATGAATTATAATATATAAACTTCCAAAGTTGGCTCCACATATGAGAAATTTCTGCAAAATCCATTCCGTTTATTCTGCAAATTTCCAGCAACCTTCTTTGTCCGAAATCCATTCCGTTTACCCTCCGAATTCCACCCGAGACCTTCGGGACCTTAACCAATTATTCCAACATGTCTCAAAATACAATACGAACTTAGTCGAGGCTTCAAACCACATCAAACAACATCAAAACGACTAATCGCACCTCAAATCAAAATCTATGAACTTTGAACTTTCAAATTCTATATCTTGTATCGAAATATACCAAATCAATTCGGAATGACTTCAGATTTTGCACACAAGTCATAAATGACATAACAGACCTATTCCAATTTTCAGAATCGGATTCCGACCTCGATATCAAAAAGTCAACCCCCCGGTCAAACTTCTCAAAAATTTAACTTTTGGCATTTCAAGCCTAATTCTACTACGGACTTTCAAATAAAATTCAAGATCATACTCCTAAGTCCAAAATTACCATACGGAACTGTTGGAATCATCAAAATTCTATTCCGGCGTCGTTTGCACATAATTTGACATCCGATTACTATTTGAACTTAAACTTTTAGTTTTTTATCAAAATTCCATATCTCGGGCTAGAGACCTCGAAATTTGATTCTGGGCATACGACTAAGTCCCAAATCACGATACGGACCTACCGGAACTGTCAAAATACTAATCGGAGTCTGTTTGCTCAAAATATTGACCAAAGTCAACTCAGTTGAGTTTTAAAGCTCTAATTCACATTTTAATCCATTTTTCATCTGAAAACTTTCTGGAAAATTTTACGGACTGCACACGCAAGTCGAGGAATGATAAATAGTACTTTTCGAGGTCTTAGAATACAAAATTAATTTTAAATTTAAAGATGACATTTTGGGTCATCACACATGATTACCTCGATAATCGGTAAAAAGTTGTGCTGAATGGTGGGATGACGCATGCTCGGGGCATTAAATACGGAGAGACATGCGTCTAATCAACCGTCAGTGGCCTTCAAAAGGAATTATAGTAATTCTCGTCAAAAGAGTGTTTCTACCAACTTCCCGGTAACACAAAGTTATGTCACCGGAAAGCAAGAGGACTATCTGTATAGGGAAAAATACGACATGACACCTGGCTGCTTAAAGGAAGGACACGTGGAACACAAGATAGAGATCGCCACCGAACATAGCTAATTTACTTGTCACCGGAAGGAATAACGATCATAAAAGGAGT
Organism: Nicotiana tabacum; assembly: GCF_000715075.1. Taxonomy (NCBI): domain Eukaryota; kingdom Viridiplantae; phylum Streptophyta; class Magnoliopsida; order Solanales; family Solanaceae; genus Nicotiana; species Nicotiana tabacum. The sequence goes on from NC_134092.1 coordinate 123,210,079, forward strand.
ATTAAATACTTTGCGCTCGGTAACATTTAATACAGAATATTTTGCAGCATTAAGGATGTTGGCCCGTTACAAAAAATTTGACATTTATGTCTAACGTTACATCTTCATCAATGGCTCTCATAATTGACATTAATAAAGGGCATGATCCTAGGACTTCTTTCCCTAGACCTAGATATAAATAGAGAGCTCAGTTATCATTGTAAGTAAAAATTTCTGGCTAACTAACACTACATTCTATACAACATTTTAATACAATTTTATTCTCTCGCTTTTGATCTTATCATTGTTGTGCCCGGAAACCCTATTCCCGGACTCGTTAGCTCTGTCATTCCATCTATATTCTAAGGCTAAGTATTTTATACTTCATCAGTTATTTCGCTACTTTTTGGATCAAATTAATTCACTTGTCTAGAAACCACGAACAATTTCAACTGTATTATTTTTCGGGTAAACAGACATAACAATCTGGTGAATTAATTTTTTTTTCGTTTCTCACCTGGTGTCTAGTACTCGTATTGGGGCCATACTAAATTAGGATTCGCACTGGAGAGTCCCATAATTGAAGGGTAAATCGCTCCCTAACAAAGGCGACTTCATACCCAGGGCTCGAACTCCAGGCCTCTGATTAAGGATGAAAGAATACTTACCGCTCCACCGCAACCCTTGTAGTATGGTGGATTAATGTATATACTTTTTCTAATTTCGAGGGTATTAATAACCTCAAACCTAAATATCTTAATAAATGTTTGTGGCACCTTAATTACTTGTTTGCACGTTAAAGTGAAAGCCTCCAAAAAATATGGTGAAATATCAGTATTGTATATTGATATAATCAACTCAATAACTCAATTGGTTGAGTTGCATTCTTTGAGTTCATTCTCCTCACGTCCAACCACTCTTCTATTTTAATAAACATAATTTCTCTTTCATCCTTTTCAAAATAAACTAGTAGGTCAGAATAAATTTATCAACTTTTCACTAATTATATAACAATAATTATTATTATTAGGGGTGTACATGGACCGGGTTGGTTCGTTTTTTATCAAAACCAAACCAAACCAGCTATATCGGTTTGAATTGGTTCGGTTTTGTCGGGTTTTTCGAATTTTTTGTTACTTAAATATTATTTCAATCTTTCTTTGTTAAATATTTTATAAGTAAATATATATTTAGTAAAAATTTAAAAACTTGACAAACATATTATCTATTAAAATATTCTTATATGAGAATTTTCTTAGTAACACATGGTAGTTAATTTTTTAGTCGTCTGACAATAATTTTTGTTGATGTACACTTTCAAGGTTAACCGAATTTAGTAACCAAACATAAATATCAAGATGATACCTAAATAATAATAACCACTTCAAATTCGAAAAGATATAAGAATTTAATAGATCTTGACATATGAATATGGAAGAACAAAGAGATTGACGCATTTCAGTAACACTTGTTAAGAAAGTGATCATACAACCCATTACTTAATGTTAATAAATATGGAGCACTTCATATTCTATTTAATACTATATCCCGTAAAAGAATCCCAAATATTTCTAGACATTTTTTAAAGAAAATTCTATATAAAATCTTAAAAGTATATATAAAAATTATATATTTATATATCGGTTTGGTTCGGATTTTTTTACTCAATACCAAATCAAATCAAAACAAATCTAGTCAGGTTTTTTAATCAATTTGGTTTGACTTTTCGGTTTGGTGCGATTTTTCGATTCGAATTGTACATCCTAATTATTATTATGTCTCATGTCCAAATAAGTTGGGATCGACTCTGACAAGTAAAGATGATACTGTATCTATTTCTGTTTTTGATATCCCTGCTTCCTCTCTAAAGATCAATAAATCATGTGGGAAAGATTTTATCTCCATTATTGTTGGATTTTCAATATTTTTTATTACATTGTTACAACTGTATCATCTTATATTCAAACCTGATCTCTACTAACAAATCAAACAAATTGCTTAAAAACTCTAATAATAAGAAAATTGCAAGTTGGAATTTGGAGAGCACCACATGACCTACCTACCTTTTGTGGTTTCTCACAGAATTTACATCCTAAGAAGCACTCCCTTCCAGAAGTTTCTCCGCTCTGAGTTCAAACCTGCAATATCTAATTAAGATTTAAAGAATCTTATTTAAAACTCATTTGGCTAAGCTGTCAAAAACTATTTATTTTAAAAAGTACTTTTGTTTAAAAGTGTTTTTCAAAAAATTATTTTTGGAGATTAGCAGTTTGTGTTTGGTCAATTCATTAATATGAGAAATACTTTTTGTGATATTTTCAGGGACAAATCTTTCCAAAAAGTACTTTTGAGAATCAAATTACCATAAAGGACAACAAAAGTTTAGTTTACAATTAATATTATTTATTTATTATAAAAAATATAATTAATTTTTTATTTTTATTTAATTAAAGTATAAAACATAGATTAATATATTAAATATTTAAATCAATATAAAATATAAATATATAAAAGCAATAATATTGGTAGGAACATATATGCTTACAAGTTACATGTATGAAAAACACTATCAATTCTTAAGAAACAATAAACTAGGTAGTATTGCATTATGTCAACTATATTATAATGCCAAAAAAGTAATATAAATAAAATTACAAATTGGAGATCATATAATATTGGTATACTATAAACGAAAAAAAAAAAAAGAAAGAAATCTTATCCTACGAAGAAAGTGCTTGATCTGGTGATTAGCCTAGTTATTACAAAAAGTAATTGGAAATGAAAAAAAAGAAGAAACGACGGAAGAGAAAAGAAGAGATATATTTACAGTACATAGATTATTCCAAAAAAGAATAAGAGAAGAAGAACAAAAATACGGTAAAAATAAAAAAGAGAAAAAATGAATGGTAGAGATAAAAAAGTAAAAGTTAAATTCATAAGGGGTAATTTAGAAAAATATAATTTTATGGTAAGGATAATTTTGTCTTGAAAAAATTAATTTTCTAATTTTGCTTCTGCTTCTTAGAAAGCTAGATTGACAAGAGTGAGTTGCTCTAGTGGTAAGCATCTTCCACTTCCAACCAAGAGTTTGTGAGTTCGAGTCATCCCAAAAGCAAGGTGGGGAGTTCTTGGAGGGAGGGAGCCGATGATCTATTGAAAACAGTCTTTCTACCTAAGGTAGGGGTAAGGTTTGCGTAAACACTACCCTCCCAGACCCCACTAGTAGGATTATACTGAGTTGTTGTTTCTTAGAGAGCTAAAATTTATGGTTTATTCCCAAAAATAGAAAAAGTGTTTCTGCTTCTGTGATAAAAAACACTTCTCGGCCAAACACCTCATATTTTCCAATAAGTACTTTTTTTAACAAAAGAAAAATAATTTTGACCCCTCAAAACCTTGGCCGACTTATTTTATCACAACTGTGGTAGAACGGCTACCTACTGCCAACTTCTCAAACCCCACTTATTTAAGTCAAACAAAAGCAACTGCGTCTCCCCCCCATAAGTTTCAAAAAGTCAAAGTTTACCTCAATTATTACGGAATAACAAGTTTTCCTTTAACGATAAGATAGTTTCATATTGTTGTGATTATGAGAATATGTCTTATTCCTTTTTTTCCTTTGCTAACAATATCAAATTCCAACTAAAATCTGAACTGTTGAAAAATATAAACGCTCATATTATTTGAAACAACTTTCGACATAGAACGAAAACTCCATAAATGTTTATAGCGGATAACGATCCATTAGCAACAACAAAGTACTTTAAAAAAAAAAACAAAGGAAAATACATGTAAGAGAAAACATCAAAATTATATTTCATGTCCATAAAATTTATCCATCACACTTACAGAGCTATATGGTATAAATTTTATACCATGTAGTATGTTTCAAATAATACCAAAATCTATCTAATCTTTTGACTTTTCTCCATTTTTTTTCTCTTCAATATTTTGTCTTCTTACTTCAATTCAATCTATCCCTTACTAGTTGTATTACTTTGAACACCACCTCCATTTTGTTCCAATGCCATTTCCATCTCAGCAGCCTTAGCTTGTTCTCTGAATTTCTTATAAATATCACTCTTATAAAATTTCCTTGTCCTAATCACCAAAATAATAGAAACAAAAGCTCCAAAAATAGTAACTGCTGTAATAATAATAAAAGCCAATTTAAAACACTCAACTCCATCACAATTCAAGTCTTTCCCTTGTTGTCTAGTCCTTCCCATTGCCTTCAATTGTTTTTCTGCTTCTTTATCATATAAATGACCAGCCACTCTTACATTAAGCAAATATGAACCAATTGGACTTGCTACTGACCCAAAATTATACAAAGTTGAGTAGTATTTTAGTCCAAAAAGTTCAGAAATTATTGCAAAAAGTAATGGCCATTGAGCTCCAAAGCAAAAACCAATAATTATAGATGCAATATAAAGTCCACCAGGAACATTAAATGCAATTAAAATATGGCCAATGCAAGAAATTATTAGGGTTATGGTAAGGGCTAAGGGTCTTGGAAATTTGTATTTTTTCAAAAAATATTCAGATAGGAAACCAGCCACCACTCTTCCTAAATAATTCCATATACTCACTAGGGAAACAAATGTGCTAATGCTTTTTTTTGGGTAGCCAAGTGAAGCTCCAATTTGTCCCAAGTTGTCTATTGCAGTTAAAGTCCCTCCAATTCCACAAATTGTAGCAAGAAAAAGGATTAACATGTCAAGACTGAATAGTGCTTGAAGTATAGTATAGTCTTCACCTCGATTTGGTGGTTGAAAAACTGTTTTCCAACACGAAACTTCAGGATCTTTTAATTCAACAGCAGCAATAACAGCTGACGATGGTGGTAACTCAGGAGCCAAACACTCACTTTTCGGCTTCTCAGTTACCACTTTCACCTCGGAAATACTATCCAAAGCTTGTTCTTCGCCTTCCACGAAACAATTTCTTCTTTTATCACTATACCAAGTGGTAAGAATAGCAAGAAAACTACAAAGGCTGCACTCAAACCAAATTCAGCTCGCGTAAAATCTAGTTTCTTCTGAAGTATGATAATCACCATAAGATATCCAGCTAGGCCAAGTGACATATACAAAAATCTATAGAACACTTTGAGCTCATGTGCAATTCTAACAACTTCAATGATCCGAATTGTACGTAGAAAAACAAAGGAAATAACAGCAGGAAGCCAACCGATAAGCAAAATTAGAGACTTAGAATCATTACCATAAATTGCATGGTAAATTTGAGTCAAAATTGCACCACTTAAACCAACAAAACCTTTGAGAAGTCCAAGAACAGCACCACGACTCTCTGGAAAATTCTTGACACATGTAACAAGAGCTCCAGTATTAGCAAAAGACTGTGAATTTCCACCAATACAAATATACAAACACATTAACCAAACTTTAGGTGTGGACATTTTTTTGGTCACGGCCATCCATATCATAAAGTAACCAAAAAAATTTAGAACCGCTCCAATTGAAAGGACTACCCAAGGTGGTGAAATTTCATTAATTAAACCTGATAAAACACCAACGTTGGATCCTAAATCTTTGAAGAAACTAAGAAGATTAAGGGTGGTTTGATCGTATCCGAGGGCAGATTTTATGTCACCGGAATAAATGCCAAACATGTATGTGGCACCGGCAGCTGACAGGATTAAGATGGTTGCAAATACCATGAACCACCGGCTCATGAGGACTCGTACAGGTAGGTTCGTCATGTTGGCTAGACCATTGCCACCACCCCCGACACCACTTCTGGCAAACGCCATGTCTAGTGTAAGGTCTGGAAAACTGAGAGGTATTAATGGCGATTTTCTAATCTCACAGAACAGAATATTATATGATGAGGAGAGTGGATCATCAATTGATAAGGTTTAGCTAGTTGTTAGAGTGATATACTATAAGGAGTTAAAATCAGCCACACATATATATAGTTGCATGCACGAAATGTACCCCACCAAAAAAGAAAATCCAACCCCACCCTGTTAAGGATGGGGGATGGTAGGGGGTTAGCCTATAACATGGACTTCATAGTTGACTAAGCAAGTTTCTTGGAAAGAAAGGGTGGACAAAGAAAGATACTTTAGGGTAAAAAAATCTGTCAAATGGATGACTAAAATTGTATTTTTTTTTTATTGGTTAGTGTTGAAAATGAATAATTGAAGTAAAGCATATTTTATTTTATACACTTTAATAGGAAGATTAGTTCTACAAGAGTAATTCAGCTTATAATAAAAATTGCTTACAAATAGAGATTTTTTTTTTTTGGGTGGTGAGAGTCGTGAGACAGAGACGGGACATTTAGAATTTTATGGGGTTTAATTATACACCCATTGAATACTATGCCCTACTAGCTCAACTTCTAGTTCAGTTTCATACTGCTTTTTATTAATAAAAAAAATGATTTTAACAGATAAATTTGTTCATTTTTCTTATTTACATTCCAAAAGTAAAGTATCGAAAAATGAAAGAGAAATTAACTTAAATAATCGTCCATAAAAAAATAACTAACAGATATATATTAGTATAAAATTAGTGTATAATATATATATTGACTAGGCGGTGTAAATATTGTTGATCTAGAGGAAAAGTGTAACTTCCCAAACGAAAAGCGATATGATCTAAATTTGGAACCTAAATAGTAATTAGGTCTCAAGAGGCAAAAAAAGGAAGAGGTAAAGTACGCTTAGTTAAGATCAAATTCGACTCAAGAGATTTTACTTTTTTTGATTGTTGTCCTAATAAGTGAATTTCGATTCATGCAGTTTCTGCTGCATTGGTCGTTACTTTGCGAGTAGTCCGTACAAAAGATGATATCAGAAGACAAGAAAATTTGACATTCCATTTAATGAATACTTAATCGAGTGTGTAATTTAACTTATTAAAAGTACCTGATAGTTATTTAATTTTAAATTCTATTTTATAAATTAAGAATTACATATTCGGATAAATACTGAAACTTATAACAAGTGAAAATAACTTGAGAAAGAACGGAAAGCTTTGTTCTAATTTAGCAACTTGAGATCAAATTAGCAACATTTATCGGCAGCTAAGTCCAATTTTAGACAACTTCAATTAACATTTCCTTTTCCAAACTTGGATTGACAAGTAAAACTCCTTTTCAATACGTATCATTGCTTATATAATATTCTTCGTTGTAGAGTTTATGTCAGTAATTCAAGATATATATTTTTGACTAAGTAAAGATTAAGTTGATGATCAACACACGTGCTTCTGAATTGATCCCTTTGATAGCAAATCATAAAAATAATCAATGATTTGAAAACAACTGCCGATCAAACACAACCTACAAAACATATCTTTTTGAATATCTTAAAAATTTTATTCCCTGTGTGAACTTATTTTCGTTTTATTTAAGTTTAGAAAAAATTTAACTACAACTTCGTAGTTTACTCTGAATAAAAAGTTGTTATACTCACACAAATGATATGACGGGTTTAAATCCACAAGTTTTAAAACTTATATAGCCATACAAATATTATGGTTAAAATTATGGGTTTCAAAAGATTTTGTTTCTTTTTAAACTTCATATTCGGTCGCAGGAGCGTTGGCACCTTATGTCAAGTGGTGTCACGTGACACCGCTTCGTCCAAAATTTTCGTCAATATGGATGTATGGATAATAAGAAAAATGAAAATATTTGGTATAAATATAAAAAATAACACCGCCTTATTTGTTATAGTGATTTTATTTATCTGTTCACTTCTTTAAATATTAACAACGCTTAAAATCCTGTATACGGCACTGTTCGATCAAATTGGTTTGCAAAATTAAAAAGAGGGGATTAGTAACTAAATTTTTTTAACCATCTCTCCTAATTTACATCGTTCTGTTAAGAATGATACTACCTTACAGCTTTAATTTTACGAATTTTGAAAGTTCAAATTCGTTTGATTTGTCTAATTCAAATGTTGATGGATGTTTTATTTACCAAACTAAATAAACACCACTTATAAGATCAGACTCTTATTAGTGCTTTGGTATTTTTATTTTCTTATTATTACACTATTTTTATGCTTCCATATGACCATATCTTTCCAACATATTGAGGATATCCCATAAATGTTTTGTTACCTTATTTTTGAAGTTACAAGTAATCAACCCTTTCAGACTTCAGTAGAGGGTTACCACTTAGCAGTATTAAGTTTAAGAACTTGATAATAAAATCTTTGAAAGGTCAACATATAAAGTTAAATACAAATATTTGTAAGAGAATCAAACAAAATCAACATTTAAAAAAAAATTATATGCATTTTACACTCCATGTTAGCCACAATATTCTATGCATTGAACTCCTAACTTTGAAAGAATCCTGCTGGTATTTAAATAGCATACATTGATATTGTAAAAATTATTTACACTATCATAGGCAGATGCGAAGTTAAGATTTCAACTTTATGGGTTTTGAATTTTAGAATAGTAACTTCAAGCATTAATAATCGAGTTCTATATTTTATACATATTTGATGAATTTTCTTAATACAAATATATTGTTTGAGTAAAAACTATTGAATTCAGTCGAACCCGTATCCGGATTTCTAGTTCGGTCATGATCATACGTGATACGACCAAAGCTTGGTTCATTTTCCTATTGGATGATTCTCATAAGCATGAAAAATACGGCACTCAGATAAAGACAAGATGTTTATTTTTTCTTCTTTATTATATATATATATATATACATGGTTGGCATGATCAGCACTGCAGCGCATTACCTAATATGATAATTAGCATATACTATATAATTTTATACATTTAATTTGGTCTTTGGTATGACTTATGAGCATATTCATCAATAATGATGACTATGCTTCTTCTAGCTAGGGTGTCGTAGCATTCATTTATACGATAATTATTTTATGGAGTTTTGCTTGTTGTAAATAGCCCCACTGCAATGGAACACAGGATTATCTAGGACTTAGACGACCAACGTATTAATGGTAATTTTTTAATGTCGTAGAATGTGATATGATGAAATAGAATGCAGTAGAAACCAAGATAGAGAACAAGCTAATTACCTACTCTTAACGGGCAAGGCGAGCCCCTTTATTCTGAATTCTTTTATTCAAAATCTCCTCAAGTAAGCTCCGAACCTACTACTAATCGGTTAGCAACCGAACGTTCTATCACTGTGCTGCTAAGGAACAACAAGAAATATGATTTATCATTTTTGTTAGGAGTTGGGCTCGTGGAAGCTAATATTCTTGATTATATTAATAATTCCTTACTTGACAAGAGATATTTTGTTCAATAATTGGATATTCCATAAGAATAATAACTCATGAAAAAAAAAACAATTTAGAGACAATTACGGTGGTCTTCGTTGGTTATATATGTATTTTTGGATTTAAGTTATATATATTGACAGTATAATTCTTTTACACTATCGATATAACTTTATATGTTATAACATATTACTTACTTCTTTTTTAATTTTTTTATTTTATGTTATCACTTACCAATAAATGGTATTAATTAGATAGATTTACCTACTATAAATTACATTCTAAATGACCTAATTATTTATTTTTACACTATTAGTACATGAAAGTTAAACTTTATATACTTAACAAGATATTATAGTCTACAAATTCTAAGACAAGCATGAAAAAAGAAGAAAAAAGAAAAAAGAAAAATAAACTCTACCTACTTGATGAGAAACAGTTGTCAATTTGTTGTTCAGCTCCATAATTATATATAAGCTGAGTCTCATCTAAAGGTCAAGTAAATAATTAACTAACAATTTTCTATTTTAAAATAAAATACAATACATTAAGTTGCTTACTAATTGTTGGATCAAATTGATACCTGCACGTGACTATTAATAGTGACGTTTAAGAAGTAGAAGATTCATAGTTTAAAATAATGAAGTGGTTATTTTAGTTGCATAATTGATCGGTAATTACTACTTATATAATGATTTAAGTTATGGATTAGGTTGCCACCAATTTAAACTTGGAATATTCCTCTATTTTTCAGCCACTTATTTCAAACTATGGTCTATAAATTACTAGTCGCAACTCGCAAGGAATCCAATTAGTATTCAAATACTTTCTTGAATTTGGTTCTTTGCATAAGTTAGAATTTCTAACAAATAATTGTATAGTTTTTCTTCAACATAGTCAATGCCCTACTAGTTACGTAATTGTAGTCCAGCGAATTAAAAAAGAACAAAGAGATAATTTAAATTTGGGGGGGAGGCCAAATTATTATAAACTTAAAATAAAATAAAAAAGAACAAAAAGGGACTAGTTCCAAGTGTCTTGATATATAAGAGAATATAATAAATACAAGGAATAAATATCGTAAGGAAAAATGGCCAAAAAAAAAGAGAGAGATAAACGGATAAACTGAAAAGAAAAAAAAAGTATTTGGATAACTACTTTTGTGTCAAAACTATTCGGAATTGTTCATTTGTCAACAAGTTGAAAAATCACGATGCAAGAAATTCTTACTATTTTGAGTACATGTAAACAACTCCACAAAGAAAATTTTGTAGCAATCAGAGAAAATATGATATAGCTTTATAGTAATATTTCCCTTTTTGAGATCCTACCTCTTTTTCTTTTTGGTATCTTTCTTTTTGTGAAAGTAGTGATATATCCTTTTTTTGATTTGAAACTTCAAAAAGGATATGTTACGAATCTTCAAAGCAAGAGCGTGTACATTTCGCCTACTTGCATCATATTAAGCAGAAAACTCAGCCTACTTGTATTATTTCTTGGTCCCGTGTTATGCAACGGCGAAGTCAGAATTTTAACTAGGGCTTAAATAAATAAGTATATACAAAGAAACTAAGAGGATTCAACATCTATTCTATATACATAAAAATAATAACTTTTGCCTTATACGTACAGTATAATTTTTTGATGAAGGAGGTTCGGATGAACCCCTTCCGCCCTCTAGCTCTGCCTGTATAAGGCGCTATTTTATTTAAAAGTAAAAGCAATATTTTGGAAATACTAGTAATTAGAACACGACTGAAGCAAGTCAAGCATTTGTTCAGTAGACTTGTCAAGATGTTCAGACTATGAGAGTGACTAGTTCGCACTTCTATACGCATGTACATTCACTTAGTTTACTAGGCAAAGATGTGCACTAATAGATGTGCACTAGGGGTGTTCGTCGGTCGGTACAGTACGGTATTTAGATATTTTGATTTGGTATTTTCATTATTCGATTTCTTAAAATGCTATATCAATACCGTACCTAACTAAAATCGGTATGGTTCGGTTTTTCTCCTTTCGGTTTCGGTTTATTCGGTTCGGTAACTTCGATTTGAATATTAACTAGTGCATAGAGTCATAGATTATAATACTCTTAATTATTAAAGTACTCAAAAGTGTATAAAACTTAAAACGTTTGTTGACAAAAGTTTTGTCCAAAACCATTAAATATCAATGCAGCGAGAGAAAACTGTACATAAAGAAATAAATTTGATCATTAGAAAAGTCTTATTACGTGCTTAGAGTTAATTGATAAATTTAGAGAATAAAGAAAAGTAAAAGTTTGGATTTTTTTATATTTATGATATAATTAATAATATGTGTATTATGTAATATAATATATATTTCGATATTTTTTTTAAACTACCAAATACCATACCTAATATCAATTTTTTGTTAAAACTTAAACCAAATACCAAAATATCAAATACCATACCTAATATTAATTTTTAAGCTTGTTGCAAAATAAGCTTTTAAGGAAAATATGTTTTAGAGACTCTGCCAAGTGTTCAATAGCGAGATGTAGCTTTTTTTAATAACCGAGAAAATCTCGCGTTTAAAGGACTACTACTCTGCCAAGTGTTCAATAATGAGAGTTTTTTATATATAACACAGTGAATAATAAACCCCCCTCGCTATCCCTTTTCCACTTAGGCTAGACATTTCAAGCGCTTCAAAGGTCCAAATATACCTTTGTATTTTTTAAAATGGTCTAAGAATATCACTCGTTATACTATTGGTTATCTATACCCCTACAGTCATACTTTGGGTTCAAATATACACCTCATTTAAACGGAGGGACACGTATCATCGTCCTGATTGTCAATATTAAATATCTTCTAATTAATTAAAAAGTAATTTTCTAAAGCAATTTTTTTTTTGTAAAAACTGAAAAAACTGAAATTTATTTTACTAAAAACTGGAAAAAAACGAAAATATTTTTTTTTCCAGTTTTTACAAAAAAAATTGCTTTAAAAAAAACTAAAAAACAAAAACTGAAAAGCAATTTTCTAAAGTAATTAAAAACTGGAAAAAACTGAAATTTTTTTAACAAAAAACTGAAAAAAAAAAGAAGAAAATATTTGTTTTTTTAGTTTTTACAAAAACAAATTGCTTTAAAAATTATTTTTCAGTTTTTTTTAAAGCAATATTTTTCAAAAAACTGGAAAAAAATATTTTCGATTTTTTCAGTTTTTAGTAAAAAAAACATTCAGTCTTTTCTAGTTTTTACAAAAATATTACTTTAGAAAATTGTTTTTCAGTTTTTACAAAAATATTGTTTTAGAAAATATTTTTCAGTTTTTTTAAAGCAGTTTTTAGTAAAAAAAAAATTCAGTTTTTCCAGTTTTTACAAAAAACAAAATTGCTTTATAAAATTGCTTTTTAATTAATTAGGAGATATTTAGAATTGACCAACAGGACGATAACACGTGTCCCTCCATTTAAATGAGGAGTATATTTGAACCAAAAGTATAACTGCAGGAATATAGATAACCCAATAGTATAACGAGAAATATTTTTAAACCATTTTCGAAAGTACAGAGATATATTTGGCTCTTTGCCGTTTCATATGTTAAGCTCTTACCACCAGACCAAAGCTATTTTTTGACAAAGGAATACTCAAATATATGAAAAGTTCATCTAACAATAAAAACCGAGATATATGTTTCCCTACCACAGTTAATTTTATTGAACATCTTCACATCATAAGAGATGACTGAATCAAATTTTACAGCCTTCTATAATAATCAGAAAACGAAGAGCAGCAAACAGACAGAATCAGCCAAAAGCACAAGATGAAGCTATTCCTGTTAAAATTACGTAGTACTAACATAATACTGCTACTTTCAACTAAGCTAGCGTTTGAACATAAATTTAATTAAAACTTGAGAAAAAGAGTTTTAAACTTGTGTTAAAAAATAATTATTGGAAGTTGAAATTGTATTTGGACATAATTTATTTGAAAAAAAAAAGATGAATTTTTGTGAAGATAGATTTTCACCCAAAAACTAACCCAAACTAATTTTTGGAACTTCAAAATTTGTCTTCAAAATCTTTCAAAAACTAATCAAATTTCATGAACAAACAATATCTTTAAAAAAAAATTTGAAAAAAGGTAAAAAAGATGTATGTCCAAACGGGAGCTAAATTGCTCAAAGGGCGATCATGCGTCAGAAGCTGAGTTACTAGTTACCTGGAATGAAGACAACTAGGAAAAGCAACTAACGTTTACCAATCCTAGCTTTTTTATGAAACATTTACTCAATCCTAATTCTCCATACACGGGGGTGATTCCAAAAGTCAACTAAAATACAAATATCTTTCAAACATGGATAGACGAGTACATCACATATTTAGCACTTCAATAACGGTCAAAGGCAGGTGGGCGTCCTCCTCCCCTACGAGGGCGGTCATATGGCGCCGCCCTATCTCTGTTGTAGCTTCTTCCCTCGTGCCGTGCTGGTCCTCCAGCTGCGTACCTGTCGCCACCTCGTGGGCCTACATCCCTGTCAGAATCCCTCTCTTTGCCATAACCGTTCTGAGGGTATCGGTCCGAAACACCATACTTGCCAGCAAAGCGATCACCACCAGGAGGGTTGTACCTAAATACCATAAGAAGTCATTTTTGATAAGACAGGAAAAATTTAGATCTCAAACACCAACCAAGAACATGAAAAAACTGAACCATCACACCTGTCATTAGCAATTCGATCACGGCCTCCATATCTATCATCTCTGCTATCATAGCGGTCCCTATCAGCATAATGCCCTCTATCATATTGATCATCCATGTACCGATGGTCACTACCATAACGATCCCCACGGGCACTACCTCCAGCATACCTTGATCGAGGAGGGGGGGATACTGCACGTGCACTGCGGCCACCACCTTCCAATGGACAGTCTCTAGCCCAATGGCCTGGGCGGCCACACTTGAAGCAATTGTCTGGCCCTGCTGACCTGTCACCTCCACCATAGCTGCCCCTGCCACCTGATGAGTAACCTCCACCATAGCCACGGTCAGAATCTTCACCACCACCCTTCGGTTGGGCCCTGTTCACAGAGATCACCTTATCACCAAGCTCCCTACCATGCATTTCTCTGATTGCATCTTCCATGGCGCGACGGTCAGCAAATGTTAAAAACCCAAATCCACGAGGACGGCCTGTATCTCTTTCCATCATAACCTACAGTACTTACAGTTTAGAGACTAACACCAGACAACCACATCAAGCTAAAGACCTAACCTATTAGAAGCCCATGACAATATACAAGCACGTGACATTCAAATTGATATTTATCAAAATTAATTGATAATTAGGAGTAGGAGTTCATATACAAAGCACAATAAAGGAGTTCAGCTTTACTCTTTCACAAGCAAAATCTGAAGAAGTAAACAGTGAACTGCATACCTAGAATTACCGATGAAATCTCACTTAGCAAAATTATAGCAATGCAAAGTAGCATTCCTAGAGAATGTTCTCTGGAAAAAGATTATATAGCAATAGCTGGAACACACAATTACGTCGTCCATCCCTAGCTAGTTTAATAGCTCGGCACTCAATTCACAATGAACCATAAACCAAATTCAACAGAGCCGGGGATCTCAACCTCGTTACTTCACGTTCCAAATTGCTCAGATGAGATCCATCTTAAAAAACATACCATTATGTGATGACCTGAACCTCTTTTTTAGGATGAAGACATGATCTGAACTTTCAAGAGCAGTAGTTAACATAGAATAGCCACTAATTCAACTAAACAATTCAACTCAAAATCTAAGTCCATAATAGGCAAGAAATGCAGGCACAAACTTCGTAGTTCATAGAAAGGTTGAACTTGGAGCTCCTCACAACAGTATCAGAAGTAAATTTTGAAAACAGAATGGAAGGCACATTCGTATCCTAATGCTCCAGACCATTTCTAGGGCTCTCTCTAAAACCCTTCCACTTTCAACTTGATTGATACTTGATGACCTTCATGACTTCATTTACCTCTGGGGAGTGCTAATGGAGATAGTGCTTGGTTGGTTAAGCATGACAAGGATCCTAGAACTTCTAAGTTAATTCTAACAATTTTCAACATTCAATATAGCTATACGATAAATAAATCATCTAGAGGTGGATTTCATGTGATAATTTCAACATTTCATCACAATATCACAGCATTCATTTTTGGGTAATAATATAAAACACCACAAATATTTTATTAATGCATCACTCTGCCCATGGAGGCAAGAGTCACACTATCAGGCAACACTTCCAATTCTTAGTTGCTTGTGCACTTGACATTGAACTTTGAATTTTTGCGTACTTTACTCAATATAGACTTCAATTCTCCAAGTTGGATCCAAAGTCTACAACTATGCATGCAACAACTTCACAAATCTCACGTAAGCAAATGAAAATAAGTAAAGCTTGACTGCTGTAAGTTTTCTTAATCACTTCATCAGTGTGAAAGGAAAGAAACTAAAGCATATTAGAAGCAAAGATCTAGGAATATAAAGTTACTTGGGCAGAGGAAGTCTTACTTGGGCAGCAGAAATCTGCAGGTCTGCAGATTACCATCCTCTGACCCATTAGATTAACTCAGACCACATGTATCCAGTGGAACCAATACCATTAACAGCAAAAACAACAATACCAAACAAGGATCCTAACCTCTTGGGTAAATCTTAATTATACCAATTAGAACTTTCGTTGGATCCATAAACTTACTCCATTTACTTCAACCAGACTAGCAAGCAAAAGTATTGCAGAGGTATGCCTACGCAACAGTTGGTTCAGCATTCAGGTGGTCCTTCATAAAACTTCTCATGAACATCATTCCGCTTTTTGTTCAGTAACAATCCAAAAGACTGATCTTCATTTAGCTATCTTTTTCAGCACAAGCTCAACTAATCTTCATTAAAGAAAATTTCCAATGTCCCAGATAATGCCTTCTGCTATCAAGGCATCAAAGCAGATAAAGCAAAATCAAAAGAGCTGATCCACTTTGATCCTTCAAAATGCAATTCAGACGGAAAAGAGTATGAAGCTAGCCAACTAATCTAGAGTAATAAGCCATGAAACATAACACTCTGAAGGTGCAAACTTGGCTGAAGCAACGCTGCTAATGAATCTTGACCGGCCTGTCATCGTCTGGTGGTCCACGGTATGACAGCAATGAGCTTGCTCAAGAGAAGAACATCTCATGACGGCGAAACGATCATTCAACGAAGTAAAACAGAATAACTATAGAAGGAGAACGAGACAGAAGCGCATCCAGACTCCGCACACAACAGCTTCTAAAGGGCTTCGAAAATGTCAAGAAATCATGAATCACGTTCAATCTTGACAGTGGCAAACCACCAAGTAAAACAAAATGATGAGCACAAGGGAGAATGAGACAGAAGCGCATCCAGACTCTGCACACGACGACTTCTATAGGGCTTCAAAAATGTGGAGAAATCAAGAATCATGTCCAATCTCGACAACAGCAAGCCACCAATTAAAACAGAATGAGCGATAAGTGGGAGAATGAGACAGAAGCGCATCCAGACTCTGCACACAACAGCTTCTAAAGGTCTTCAGAAGTCAAGTTATTAAGAATAATGTTCAACCTTGAAAGTGGCTCGTGTAGAGGCAGGAGATTAGCTAAGTACCACATAGCTTCACGACAACCTTTTTCCCTGAGGATTCTTTAGAACAAAGAATAGGTGTCCTATACATCCCAAACATGAGGTAGCGGACCGGATGTCGTCTAATATAGATCCTTCCTAGTTATAAATGGGAATGTAAAAATTTAAATATTCCCATAAACTTTTAAAAAAATGAAAGAAAGTCCTTATTTTTCTCTCGTTTCGAGCACCAAAGATCTTATCTTAACATGTGCAGCCACTTAACAGTCAAAAGAACTCACCTTCACAAAGTAGCAAACAGTAGTGGCAGATCAACTAAAAAGAGAGTGTTGTTACCATGCAGAACCACTTAGATACTCATAAATCTGGTGTCTGTTCAACATAACACTATGACCCAAATTCTAGTAAAAGAACTGCCAACAACCTTCAATCATATTGGTTCTGCTAGCCTCAAGAACAAAAGGTGCCATTCACAGAAACTGCCCACCAACTTAACTTGAAAAATGTGGAAATTAGACTCTGAGCTAGACTGCATATTCAAAATTCTTGATTGACCCCTTCTTTTCTTATTATCAGTAACCCCAGAATTGCTTGCAATTGATTAAGCACCTTACATCAAGAGATAACTTACCTCCTCTATTCCCACATTTGACACGCATCACGGAAATATATATATTTATGGGATAGTAACTCCCACTTGACTGCTAAGCATTTAACTTCGATTGGGGGAAAGTCTTAAAACTACTGGTGATCCCACCAAATCAGACCACCTATGATGCACTCAGTCCACTTATTCCAATCATCTTCCATGAAGTCCAATGCCCAAAATACAAATGCCCCTTGAAATTTTACAATTAGCAGATGGTTGAACCAGTTTAAGGCACCAGAGCAGAATTGTGAATCAACTGCAATCAGCGTTAGGGACGTACTTCTGAACAAGTCACTGCTGCAATTGAAACCAATAGTGCTTGCCATTGTTAACATGCAATCGATCTAAGCTTTTTCCGGATACTCTACCAAGTGAAACCTCAAAAACAAGCTGAAACCAATAGTGCTTGCCATTGTTAACATGCAGTCGATCTAAGCTTTTTCCGGATACTCTACCAAGTGAAACCTCAAAAACAAGCTGCTCAAAAGAATCAAGTACTTATGTCCAGCAACTTCACACATTCCAATGAACAGAAAACATTCCCCATACAATTCCATCTAAGGCATCTCAAAACCATCAACTGGCATAACCAGATCCAGAAATATTAAAGGAAAAATTAATTAATAAATGACGAATATAAAATGAAAAGTTGGAATTAGCATGACTTAAGCACTCAACTTGAAGCAATGTAATCAAATTGAAAAATTCAAGACTGACCCAGCAACTTTCCTATAGAGCATAGCACCACAAAGCATATGAAGAGAGAAAAACAAAAAAAAAAAAACATAGGACTCTTTCCGGTGCTTAACGTCATGTATGAGACAAACAAAGTCTGCACTTATTAGTACAAGCTACAAAGGAGAATGCTATAACTTCCACCACATAACATCCAATATACGGTGATAGCCTCCTCCATATATTTATTGACCAGTAAAAGTAGTAATATTATTAGAAGGAGAAAAACAAGCACCAATTATGTATCAAGATACAGCAACAGCACCAATATATGACATCGTTTAACATGCTGTTGTATAGGGTTCCTAACATCTTTTTTCTTTTTTTTTTAAACTGGAAAAACGTAAAAAATCTTGCGTACAAATAATAAAAGGAGTTTAAAATGAAAGAAAAATGGCCTGAGGATATGCACGGTTACGCGCTCTGCAAAAGTAGAGTTCTTTCTTGGAAATTTCTTTTTTGAAGTTTTTTCAAGGAAAAATAACCCATCCGTGCTAGAACAAAAGGTCACAATCTTCATAGAAAACCGTAAGTGTCATTTAACCATTTTTTAAAACTACTCCGTTCCAGTTTATCCAGCAAAATTTCCTTTTTAGTCTGTTCTAAGAAAAATGACAGTTTTCTAAGTTAGGAAGCAATTAACTTAAATTTCTCACCTTATCCTTAATGAGAAGCATTTATAGTCACACAATTAATATGAAATATTTTTATTTTGATGAAGTCTGTTATGAAATGTTTAAGATAACAAGTTTCAAAAGACTAATAACCACACAAATGTTATTACATGTTCAAGACCACACGTTTCAAAAGTATTTCCTTTCTTTCTTAACCTTCGTGCCGATTCAAACTTTGCCACATAAATTGAAACAGGGGGAGTATTTATAATTTTAAAAAAAAATTAACTTACAAAAAATGCAGGAAAAAGGTAAAAGACGCACAATAATAAAGTTCAAAAACATTGTGCAGACATAAGAATACGCAGTAGTACAATACATACACTAAATCCTCAAGAAATAACGAACATTTCGCATAAAGTAATTAAGGAAAAAACTGAATCCAGGGAAATTACGAACCTGACAATCGATAACTTTACCATAACGGCCAAAAGCGCTTTCGAGTTGACGGTCAGTTACATCCCACGCTAACCCTCCCACGAATATACGATAATCTTGGTCCTTCCCTGACATTAGACCCTGAAATTGAGGGGAAAAATCAATTATAACACCAAAAAAAAACCTAGAAATCAACTGAGTTCAAAATTAGAGTGAATTAGAACTTAAATTAAGCAAAGAGAGAGATACCTAGTTATGTAATGCGAGTGAATTTCACAGAGTATAACGAGAGCTGCTTGATTGTTTTTGCTATAGGGTTCGTACAAATAACTTGCTTGGTTTTTACCTTGAGGTACTTTTATTTTGTGTTTAAATATATTGCACTACCAGGTCCTCGCGGTTTTACAAAATAACAAATATGTCCCTTACTTTTGATAAAAAGAGTTTTTAATCTCACCTGCTTTTAAATTTTAAGTCAATCAAACACCCACTAAATGAACTACTATTACTACATGTTTTATTCCTTTATTTATTTGGACTTAAGCAAATTGGATAATACGATTTACAATAGCAATGATGTTTAACAATCACTTTGATTTTGTGTCATTCAATTGACATTTAAATTTAGGGAGTTCATTTTTAGGGGCGGCTTAAGTATGTTGGTGGTCTAAAGCAAAATTTTGTCAAGAGGCTTTAAGTATTTTGTAAAAGAAAAAAAATTATATATATTTTACTTAAAGTCTATTTTTTAGCGTTTTGAGTTGAAAAGTTATTAATAAAATTTTAATCAATTTCTTCTAATATCCGTTCACCAATTTTACAAAATAGCTAATCAATTACATGGCTAAAAATCTCTTTTAATTTTCACAATCTTATTTATTTACCTTAAAGTATTAAGTAATTTTTTAAGAAAATTAACTATAAAACCTACTATTAAAAAACAAAAAAGGGCCCAAAATTTTGGAGCCTAAAGTCATTGCCTTAGTGGCTTTTGCCGTTGAGCTGGCAATGTTCATTTATATAAGTTAGGTCGAGTTTTCATTATTGATTCAGATCTACAAGTCTATTTCATCTATATATTGAATAATTTATCTCAGGAAATAACAATAGGTTCATTTTATTAAGAATATATCATACTATTTTGGCAATTTATGTCTTAGATTATTATCGGCACCATTAGTTAGTTAATAAAAAATAATCCTTCATATTTACCTAAAATGGAGAGCAGATTGGGTAGCTCTTTTAGATTAGATAGTTGCAATTATTATTCCACTTAAAGAAAACCGTGCTTATATATCCACCAAGAAAACAATCATAATACAAATATAGGAGGCGGGATGGGGAATTCAAAACTTTAATTTGACGAGACTGAACCGATAAATTTTTGAGGAAAAATCTACTCGGGATCTAATTTATGCATTGAATCATATTAATTTACTCTAGTAAATTAATAAATTGTGATAACATTACGTATTAAATGATCATGATAAATTTGATATAAAATACATATATCATACACTTACATTAGGTATGAGTAAAAATAAATAAATAAATAAATAAATAAGAGCATCTAGAATCATTCTTGAATAAGAATAGGACAATAGCATGCCCCACTGCAAATAATGAACTCATTTTGACCATAGGACATCAACCTTAATTATAACTTGGTCAAACAAATGATAAGTCTTAACATTTAGATAAGATTCAAAAGAGAAATATTTAGCACTGTCATTTCAAAGAGCCATTTAACAATAGTATGTGCAAGCACAAACAAGAGTAGCTTCATTTGGAATCAATACCGAGTTGAGGGCTACAACCAAAAAAAAAAGTCTATTGTTAAAACCAGTTAACAAAAATTCAATTCAAGAAGCAAAAAATCTACAAATCTTTTATGTATAAGAAGGCTTAAGCATTCATGAATCATGGATGGGTAAAAAAAAAAGGGGGGGTTTAATGGGTCGGGGCGGTTAACGTGGGTTGTGGGTGGGTTATTTACGGACCAGATCTTGGTTGGGGTGGGATTTTAATTTCGGCCAATAAAAAACTGCACATCATATATTTTAGGACTGAATGCTCAAGGTGCACTTATGATAACATGATGAAGATACATGCTCGAATATTTCAATTATCACCTTTTTCGGGCACACTATATTCTTGAAAGTAATGGAATTATTATGAGAAAGCAATAGCATTTTCTAAATCCTATATCAGGAAGTACCTAATGGACTGCTACACTACTTCAGTGTGTAAAACAGAAAAGAATCAGGGAGATAAAAGAGAGGAGTTTTCCATAATAAACATTACATCCAATGAAACAATACAGTAAAATGGGACTCCTATATTTTGCTTCCAATGTTGTTTTATTTTTATGGAATATGTGTTACTAAATTTCATTCCTGTGGAGGATTTACATCATTGTACAGCGTATTAGAAACAATCTTAGCAAGGAATAAATGAGCTGATAACACTACAATGCAAGAATCTACAGGGGGTTTAGATACAGATATACATCACTGTACATTGCCTTTAACATGTTCAACCAAGGTTGAATCGGCTGCAAAGGAACTTATCTGAATTATTCAGGCAAGAATGGCAGGCGAGCAACACTAGTGCCTCCGTTCCTATCAATCCAAGAGTCTAGAATCTGTGCTGTTCTGGCTTGAACTGGACCTGGAGTGCTTTACTGAAGTCTTTCTCTGTAGTTTCTGAGGAAGGATTTGAAGCCTTGGGTTTGACTCGGTACCTGAATTTTCTGCAGCCAGCTGATAACTTTCAACCAGCTTGAGTTGTTGGGCAACTATCTCAGAGCGCCTTGGCAGAAGTTCAACAGCCTCACCACCAGGTATAACGATGTACTCAATTGCAAGGCGAACCTCCTATTATGAGCCATCAAAATGTATATTTCATCAATGAGTTTCTAGAAAACTTAAGCATTATAAGGCTAAATGGAAACCGGAACAATATCAAGTGATTAAAGCAGAGAAGTAGAAGCCACCTCTGATAAAGCAGCAATCGTTTAGTTCTTTTGTTTTTGTTTTTTTAATAACCGAGAAACTCTCGAGGGTCAGTGGCGCACACTTCAAAACTCGGTGAATAATTGGTCAGACTCAACCCTTTTCCACTTAAATACCAGGCTCTTGTCTACAGCATGATTCGAACCCGTGACGCGCGCCTAATTCACACATCACGTGTTGCGCTCTTACACATCACGACATACGCTTACACTAATGGTTTAGTATTCACAACCCCTAATTATGATTAGTAAGCCACATCTTAGTGAATTACGTGTCTGTTTGAGCAGCTGATTTTTCACATGTCCCGTAGCCAACTTACAAGATAAGATGACAATAAGCATGTTCTTTTCTCATAAACCGCTACTTGGCTAGAAGGTGTGATGAAACAACTGCTTTGTTTGTAATTGTCATGCACATTTTGACCAAGTTAGAATTTTGTATATAATTTCATATAACTCCTGCTAGAGAGGGAGATATCAATTATAAACAAATGGAATGATAGTACTCCTAGAAATGCCACTGATTCACTAGCTTCCTTTATTCTAGGGGTTACCCGGAATTTTTGAGTGAAATTTGAGTGAAGAAGATATACAAACATAAAGAGGCAAACCTCTAAGGCATCTATCTCCTCCAATGTTGGTCTCCTTTTTGGTGCATCGTCTTCAATTTCAATATCGAATGCATTTGTTAATGGCTGTTTTGAGTGAATGGAATCCATTCCAAGAATCATACGGATAGCTTTCACCATTTGTGCCATGGTACTTGACTGCATAATAAGAAAAGAAATGGTATTTCGATATTGCAGCTAAATCTTGAGTATCGTTTCCCACCAAAGAGCTAAAAAGGGTCAAACAGAGTAACCAAAGATAAAGACACCTAATTCTAATGTAAACTGCGCTATAAATAATTTTTAAAGGGTGAACGATGCCCAATAGCAAAATTTCAGTTTCTTCCTCTGAAAAGAATTGATAGTTAGCAAACATCAATGTTATCATTTAATTTCTTGTTTTTCAAAGTCATCATTCTTCAACTATAGAGTACCCTACATGAATTCCATCCAGTTTAGAAAAAATATTTTTCAAAATAAACAAAACTCTAATCAAATATGACACAAAGATGAAGGCCAAATCATATTTCAAAGATATAGTTGCTCAAATATTAAGCCTTAACAATAATATTAACTGTTAACCAGCAGAAGAGAGAGAGAGGCGAAATCATATTTTGAACAAGAGTAAAGGTGAGTATTAAAGGGGAGGTCCCTTGATTTACAACAATTCAGAGGAGGTCAACGTGATTGACCCAAAACGAACAAACAAACAAACAAAAACAAATATGTAAGTAAAGGGCACAAGTATACCTTTACAACAAAGACAGGAACTTGATGAAATTTGGCAACACTACGAATCCAAGGATTCTGCTTTATTTCAGCACTAGAGGCTAGAATAGCATCCGCAATGCCAATATCATCTGTTACTTCAATTTCTTCCTCAAGCCCCATAACGGTTGCAACTTGCAATAGATCAGCATCTTGAATCTACAATAAGCCAGAAAGAGATTAGGCTTGATTCTACACATCAATGACAAGTATACACAGTATTATAGTATGAGAGAGGTTTGTGCATCCATGATTCCCAACAATGCATCACAATGTTATGAAAATTCCAACAGTCAAAAGGAATCAAGAAAACTTACCTTATAAGTATAAACATACACAAGAGATTTCCTTTTGCTGATAGATCCATTGGTGCCCAATTTCTTGGAATTGGGATGATCCTCATCTTCCTCATCTGACTCAAATTTTACCTTATTGTTTTCATTATTGGATTGCAGATGATAATTTACATACTCCCCATCAGACTCTACTTTATCTTTCTTTTTTACATACTCGCCATCAGACTCTACTTTATCTTTCTTTTTTACATACTCTCTTTCAGACTCTATTTTATCTTTCTTTTTTGATAAGGACTCTATTTTATCTTTCTTTTCCACTTTATCAGTTAGCTCAGAGTCATTAACTTGGTCCTCTTGAGCGAACAGAGAAGACTCGATGGAGTTTTCAGCTTCAATCTCCAATCTGCGTATCTCAAACAAAGGAGATTTTCCTGCATCAAGGAAAAGATTAAATATAGAACTAATATTAGTTGCTAAGTGTAGTCCAGTGATTTCACAATGTCAGAAAATTCCGAAAGGGTGGGAAAGCAAAACTCTAATGTACCTGCTAATATTGCATCTACTGTTAAATCTAGTCTATGGTGAACACGACATTCAGTTCTTGATATCATCTCAACTGCACAGGTAAAAGTTGGAGGACCTTTCCTCTCCAGAATTGTTTTCTGTACTTTCCTTTTCCTTGCTTCCTCATCACCGAGAGTAACACTCTGGTCCAAAGCAAAATAAAACAACAATATATTAGGTCCAGAAGAAAAATGTTCGCTATCAATATCTGACCAAACATTGTTCTGAGAAATGAAGAAAACAAGTTCAAGTGCAGAGGACCACATATTAAGTGGGCGTTTGGACATAAGAATTGTAAAATTCCAAAATAGGGGGAAAAGATTTTTCAAGTGAAAATGGTATTTGAAATTTAGAGTTGTGTTTGGACATGAATATAATTTTGGATTGTTTTTGAAGTTTTGTGAGTGATTTGAGTGAAAATTTTGAAAAACAACTTTTAGGAGTTTTTCAAAATTTCGAAAATTTTCAAAATGCATCTTCAAGTGAAAATTGGAAATTTTATGAACAAAGGCTGATTTCGAAAAAAAGTGAATTATTTTTGAAAAAAAGGGAAAAATTTCTTATGTCCAAACGGGCTCTAAATTAATAAGAAGGAAGAGAGGAGAGGGGTTCAACACCTCTATGCCACCAACAAGCATTTGTAAGGATGGATTTTTTATTATACTCTCAATAGTACTTCCATGGGCAGTTCCAACAAGCTGTACTCCTCTCTGAGCAATTGTACTAGCAGCCAATGCTTCAAGCTCTGTCCCTATTTCATCTATTATAATGGTTTGGGGCATATGGTTTTCAACTGCTTCGATCATTACCTGCTCAAAGTAAGAGAAACAGAACGAGAGAAGAGGGAGAAATTAGATTGCAGTTCAGAGGTTATCCAAAAATGCAGAAAACTTAAAATAAATTTTACTTCAGTGCTCACATTATGCTGCAGGTTAACATTTGGGACTTGCATCCTTCTTGCACAACCAATACCTGAATGAGGAACATCTCCATCACCTCCGATCTCATTAGATGTATCAACAATAACGACTCGTTTCTTCTGGTCATCTGCCAGCATTCTGGCTATTTCTCTGCACACATAGAGAGCTTCGTAGTCATTGACGGGTACTAGTAGTGGCGGAGCCACATAGCCCCTTCGCCGGAAAATTACACTGTTTAGATAGGTACTATTTTTTGCTATGTATGTATACTATGAGTTGAATCTTTGTGTATTTAGTAAAAATGTTGGCCCGCTACTGGGTACTAGTCATTCTTCATTAAGATAGTTATGGGAGAAAAGCTGAGTAGTGACAATTAGCACTAAATAATAACAAGCAATCACTTTTGAGATGTTCATAAAAAGCAAGCAGTAAATTTGGATACCTGATTAAAGTAGTTTTACCGACCCCTGGAGGCCCGATCACCAATATGGAGCCACCTCCTTCAACCAAGTCACGTATGATCTCAGCGCTTCCAGATACAGCTCGACCTACCCGGCAGGTAAGACCAATGATTTGCATTTTACGGTTTCTAATTGCACTAATACGATGGAGGGAACTGTCAATACCAGAACGGTTGTCATCTGAGAAATCCCCCACCTAAACAATGAAGCAAATTTATCAACTTTAAGCAACAAATTTCATAACCGTACATTTATATATATATTTTTTATTCATACGCACACACAAATTAAAAGAAAAGTAATCTCCTTTATTTATGCTATTACCCTCATTCAGGTCAAAATTTATGTAGACACACACAGAGACAAAAGGTTAATTCTTCTAATTATTTAATTACTATAAGCTGACTAAGAATAGATGAGTACTGACTTCCACTCATCAAATAAAATAAACTTAAAGCAGATGCTTTAATTTTTAAATTGCACTCTGTAAAGGTGATCTCAGCATATCCTGCTACATGACATGATTGTTACCTATATAATACTACATAATAAAGTCAATCCTACCATTTCCAGTTAAATTAAACATATCGAACTTGTAATACTCCCTCCTTAATTATTTTTGACTTCACACGGATTTTAAGCAAAAATGAAAGATTTATAAAACTAGGTAGTCTAAAACAAACCATAAATATTTGTGTGGTTATAGATCATCTCAAAATAAAATGGAAAGTTAACTTCTAAATATATAATTATTTTTTCAGGATAGACTAAAAAAGAAAAAAATATCAAATAAATTGGGGGCGGAGGGAGTAATATTTACTTAGACACCTTTGAAATGGCGTGGATTAGATCCTCAAGCTTTACGGGCTGCTCCGAAATGACCCAATCACCTGAAGGAAATCGGGCAAGGGGCTTTCTACCCAAATCCATAACCACCTCAATCAACTCCCCAATCTCCTGATGTCTAAAGAGCTCATTTCTCATTCTCAATGGCACTATCTCCAAAAACAAGTCCAAGTCCGAGATCATGGGACTCGAAGTGGAAGTCGAATTTGAAGAAACCAATGACAACCCATTTCCGGAAATCGAACATCCCTTTGGCCTCCTGATTTCCGGCGACTGAATTGACGGCACCGGCAACCTAGAAGACGAGATTTTACTGCTCCCACGACGTGTTCGGCAAAATGCCGCTGTGAACGTCGAAGAAGCAAATTGACAATGGTTTAAATAAGAAAAGGTGGAATTGGGTATCTGCTTAGTTGAGTACCATGAGCTTTGAAGATCAATCAAGATAAAGTGGGTATTCAAAGCACTCATTCTCTCACAAAATCCCACTTTCTCTACACAGTTGTCTTTTCTTTCCCCCTACTAATTCTTTGTAATATAAATACTGTACAAGATCTTTTATTAATGGGTTTTGGGGAAATCTGATTGGATTAGGGAAGAAGAGAAATAGATTTTAGTTGGTAAGAAGAAGATGAGGGGAAGAATTTGAAGAAGATTCGAAAGGATCTCCTACGGTAATGGAGGGTAAGTGGGGTCCATTAACAAGAAACATACAACGACCATGGAAGGGGAAACACGTGGGTGGCTTTGTTTAAGACCACACAAATGAGTGACAGTTTTAGGAGAGCTTGCTATGAAAATTTGAAATTTTGTTGAAGTTTGAAGTATTCTGTTTTGGCATGTGAATAAGGCGTGCACGCTAATCAAATGGAAGAAGAAAATTGTTACTCCTAAGTATTACTTTTCTTCTCTCTGATTACCACTCAAATATTGTGTAGATTGGTCTAAGTTCAATAACAGCTTGTTTGAATTTGTTAATACATTTCGTTTTATAATAAATCGTATTGTATTGTACTGTATTGTTTGATAAATACAATATTTGGATAGATTGTACTGTTTGCCTTTATTTTATAATGTCACATACCAACAATATAAAGAATAAACTTACAATCTTACAAAGAAAAAATAGGATGCGGAGTATAATCTATATCTATATCTATATATAATTAAAAGGAGAGAAAAAATCTCTCTCCTTAAATCAAGTGTCATCATCCCACTATGCCACTTGGCACTTTAAGACATTGCTCCAACTAATTAGGAACTAAAAGTTTATTTGGGAGAAAAATGGCCTACAAAAATCGGTAGAAATTTCACGATTGAAATCCAATATATTATTTAAAAACCTTTTAGCTTCCATTTGCCCTAAATTATCTCAGCAAAATAACATAGTGTCCTCAGCTATCTAAATCACGATTGAAACTCACTACTTGGTAACAACGGCTCAAACTGCAAACTTATATTTCATGCTAGTAACTTACATGGTATTTCAATTCTAATCTTCCTACTGCTATCAAGAATTCAAGAAAAGGTACGGCTTGTGTAAAGAATGGCTACTCACAGTGATTTCATCAAGGATATAACAATTTCAAAAATGTGGAAGTTAAAAGTTCGGGTTGTCCGTCTGTGGGAAGTACCGGGTCGTTATAATTCAGACACTACATTCTCCATTGAATTGGTTCTACAAGATGAAAAAGTCTTCAAAATATGTTATTTTCTTACTAAGTTTTTTTTGCTCTATCTTTCTTAAGTTGCAAATTTCAATTTGCTGCTTTGTGTGTTTGAGTTATTAATTCGTTCAAGTCTACTGGATAAAGTAGCATATGAATGTAGGGAGAATATGGAGATACAAATAGAACGTAAGGAGTGTAAAATTACTTATCCCACTAGCTTAAGTTTGACCCTATTCTATTGCCCACAAGAAAATTGGTCTTTTGAAACCGATGAGGCCTTGCCAAAGGAGTGTAAGTACAATATGTTATTTGTGAATTTGCAGAATTACTGAAAGATTAATAATTAATGCAAAAAAAGATTACATGGTTAACGTCATACACCAGAACAATTAGATATACACACAAGGGACTTCCTTGAGAGAGATAACTATATAAAGGTCAAGTATGGAATCAGGTTTCTCTCCAGCTCAGTCTTTGTATTGAAGTTTAGTTCTGACCCAAACCACTACTCTTACATAGATAGTTAGCTTCTTTGGCCTGGGCAAGCTATTACAGACATTTTCTTAAGATTTCTCCGGAACGGTCTACCATAAGTCTTGGCATATCTATCACTAACGCTAATAGATTATGTTTAAAGCTACTTAGACAAAATCACAAGGCATGAATAACAGATTTGAACCGATGACTTACGCCTATTGTGAATTTCTACGGCAAGTTGTTTTATACATAGTTTGAAAATTGAAGAAAATTTTTTCTAATACAGTAATATAAATTAAATATCTAAAAAACTTCCTCTGTTTATGTGACTTACTAATTCATTCAAGTCTACTGTTGAAAAGTAAAAATTTGGAGTTCTTCCTGTGTTTGTTTGACTTACTATTTCATTAAACTCTATTATTGATAAGTTGTATTACTATAAATTCAAGTTTTCAAGTACAGTAATATAAATTAGAAATAGTTACTCTGGATTTCTTGTGTTGGTAATTCGTTAGACCTTCTTTGTTTTTGATGTGATTAAGTTGCAAAGATTTGTATGAGTTAATTTGCAATTATTGTATTACTAATTTCTTCAAACACTTTCTTTTATTTAATGTAATTTTTTGTAGGGCGATCGGATACATGCGTTTGCATCTTTTTAAAACACAAATTAATGAGCTTGGATTATATTTTATGGCGAACTTTATCATTTGTCAAAATAAGGAGAGGTTCAACACTACAAAACATAGGTTGAGGCTGACATTTACTCAACGGACAACAGTGACTGAAACAACTGATCCATTTTTCCCTATGAATATCTTTGATCTATGACCATATGATCAATTGACAAATAAGGTTGATGTGAATGAGACTGAATTATTCGGTAAAAATAAGTTTTACCTTAAATTTATAATTATGAACTTTTCTGCTATTTCTTTTAACATCTTCTTTTTCTTTAGATGTGATCGGAGAAATTATCGGTTTTGGTGAGGTAAAAACGCACAAACAAGGTGAAATTTCTAGGAAGTTTATGGATATCCAACTAGAAGATGATGAGTAAGAATAAACAGTCATTATGGATTTGATGATTACATATGCTTAAAATTATATATCTATTTCTATTTGGCAGGAGGAAGAAGTTGTCTGCTACATTCTGGGGCAAATTTGTTGATGAAATTGTACCTCTCCTGCTAAGTTCTAACAACCAGCCTGTTATTGTCGTTATGCAACTCATAAAAGCCCATAAATTTCAAGGTAAAATGCAATTATTCAATTTGACATTATTTTGTGAAAGTTCTTCATTACATCTTAACGTATGTTATTTTGTAGATTCATATTCTGTGCGCAATACTTGGAATGCATCAAAACTGTGGATTAACCCAAATTTTCCTCAATCTGATGAGTTTAAAACACGGTTCAATATATATTTTTTTTTCATTGCATCTATCCTCAAATATATTTTTCAAGTATACATCTAACTGTTTTACTCATTCATAAATACAGATTACTTTCTGTTCGGGATAATTACACTGAGAGGCTGACTCAAACCATCTCTCAACAAAGTTACTCTGTCTCGGATAAGTTAGAGAAGGGCATTGTTCAAGTTAAAATAATTGGCCAATTAGTGGAGTCCATATAAGTGAGTGAACTATCTTGTGTAGTAATAATTCAATCGGTCTTTAATGTTAATAGTTGTTCTATGCACAACTTTTACAATGTACCGTGTAAGTCGTTGTATGATAAAATTGAATAAAGAAGCTATAAACATTACAGTGTAATGTTAATCTTCTTCCTTTGATATTCTGAAAAACCATCTTTTATAATGAATAATACAGTCGTCACCAGAAAAATTCTCCTTTAAAAGTGATTTTGCAGCTTATTGGTGTTTCGCATGTTTGATTATTAAGTTGATAAAAACTATCACAAAGACTCTTATATGTATGTAAAACAGTTTTGTTTTTAAATTTTCTGCTGTTCAGTCATATTCTATAGGGGTAGCTTTACCATGTGAACTGCGCGACATAGATAGGTGTAGGCTTCATTAAATAGTGATGCAATTTTCGGTGATATAAAAGTGCCTTAAATACGCTATTGAGGTCTCAAGTTTACTGTTTGTTCGCCTTATTTTATGGTTTTAAAAGTGGTTCAGCATTTAGCGTATGATAAGTTTTTATATTACTGCCTATTTTATTCTTGAATTTTTAGTTAGTATTTGTCTTAACAATGTCAAATTAATTACATTAGTGATAGCTTTGCTTACTTGTTTATATTTTTATTTACCCGTCTACATCTTTATTTTCAAATATCCCCTAATAGTTCTGCTTTAGTTTCGCATATTTTCTTTGTGACCTTTAGTTGTAGACTATAGCCCCATTTAGTTCTTGTATTGTATTTCTTCACCTATTTTTCTATCCTTTATTTGTAGATTATAGTTCTTTTAGTTCCTTTGTTTTATTTTTTCACCTATTTTTCTATCCTTTAGTTGTAGATTATAGTTTCTTTATTTTATTTCTTCACCTATTTTTCAGACCTTCAGTTGTAGATTATAGTCTCTGTTAGTTCCTTTATTTTACTTCTTCACCTGTTTTGCGACCTTTAGTGGTAGATTATATTTCAGTAATTCATTTTATTTTTGTCGCTTGTTTTTGGGATTGTGCTTGCGTAGTGACTCCTAAATTATAGTGGCTTTGATGAACGATGGTAGGATAAGGTCTTGTCCTCGGGGGTGTCAGCGCGGGGGAGGGGGTGCGAGGGGTAAGAGGGCTACTAGGTTGAGAGTGGGGTCTTGGAACATAGGAACTTTGACTGAAAAATCTGTAGAGTTAGCGAAGATTCTCGAAAAAAGAAAGATTAATATAGCTTATGTAAAAGAGACTAGGTGGGTAGGAGATAAGGCGCGGGATGTGAGTAGTTTCAAACTTTGGTATTCTGGGAGGGTGGGAGGCAGGAATGAGGTAGGTATCTTGGTTGATAAGAACCTCCGTGAACTAGTGGTGGAGGTTAAAAGGGTGAATGGCAGGTTGATGGCTATTAAGCTAGTTGTTGGAGGTTTTACTTTGAACATAATCAGTGCGTACGCACCCTAAGCAGGCTTGAATGAGGAAGTCAAGGGGCATTTCTGGGAGAATTTGGATGAGATGATATGTGGTATCCCGCATAGCGAGAAGCTTTTCATAGGAGGAGATTTCAACGGCCACATTGGAGCGACGTCTGGGGGACATGGTGATGTGCATGGTGGCTTTGGTTTTGGAGATAGAAACGGAGGAGGAACGTCTTTGCTGGACTTTGCTAGAGCATTTGATTTGGTGATAGCAAACTCGAGTTTTCCGAAGAAGAGGGAGCACTTGGTCACCTTCCGGAGTTTGGTGGGCGAGACTCAGATTGATTATTTACTCTGCAGGAAGTTCGATAGAGGTCTTTACATGGATTACAAGGTCATCCCGAGTGAGAACATCTCGACCCTTCATAGGCTCCTGGTCATGGACCTTGAGATCACAAGGAAGAGGAGGAAGAGGGCGATTTATAGCCAACATAGGATTAAGTGGGGAGCCTTGACAGAAGCTAAAGTGCAAGAGTTGGGGGTCAAGCTGGTGACTATGGGGGCTTGGAGGACTAGTGGGGACGTAAGCGTTATGTGGATCACGACTGCTCAGTGCATTAGAAAAGCCGCGAGAGAGGTATTAGGAGTCTCAAAAGGTTACTCTGGTAGTCACAAAGGAGACTGGTGGTGGAATGAAGAGGTGCAAGAAAAAGTAAAAACCAAGAAAGCAGCATATCTGAAGCTAGTAGAAAGTGTAGACGATGAGGAGAAGAGGGCGAATAGGGAGCATTATAAGTTGGCTAAGAAAGAGGCAAAGCTAGTAGTTACGGCGGCCAAGACTGTAATTTTTAGTCATTTGTATGAGGAACTCGAGGGCCGAGGTGGGGATAAGAGGTTGTTCAGGTTAGCCAAGGCGCGAGAAAGGAAAGCGCGAGACTTGGACCAAGTAAAATGCATCAAGGATGAAGAAGGTAGAGTTTTGTTGGATGAGAGGCTTATCCGATAGAGATGGTAGAACTACTTTCATAGTCTCTTGAGCGAGGAGAAGGACATGAACATTGTACTGGGTGATTTGAAACTCTCTGGGAGTCGTTGTGACCATGGGAATTGTAGGCGGATTAGATTTGATGAAGTTGAGGGGGCTATGCATAAGATGAGCAGGGACAAAGCGACCGGGCCGGATGAAATATTGGTGGAGTTTTACAAGAGTGCGGGCAAGGCAGGCTTAGAGTGGCTCACTAGGTTATATAATGTCATTTTTACAATGAAGAAGTGTCATAACCCAACTTTTCCCTCCGTATGATATCGTGACGGCACCTAGTCTCTACGACTATGTAAGCCTAATATATGCGGAATAATAAAATGAAAACATAAATTTAATAACTAACTGTAGCAGTAACAACATAACTGGGTACTATGCCGCCTGGCATGTACAATAACTAACTATTCAAAAATACACAGAAATCCCAAAACCCGGAACATCATAAGTCACAAGCTACAGAAGGAAACTAGTATCTCTATACACCAGAATCTAATAACAGAAGTAAGGAAGGTAAATGACATAGGAGGGAATAGAGGGGGACTCCGAGGTTTGCGGACGCGGCAGATATACCTTGAAGTCTCCGTACAGCAACAAGCATCCTCAGCTAGTAGCGGGACTGATAAGAAGTACCTGGATCTGCACACAAAATATGTGCAGAAGAGTAGCATGAGTACACCACAACGGTACCCAGTAAGTGTCAAGCCTAACCTCGGTCGAGTAGTGACAAGATCAGGCCAGGGCCCTACTGGTATATAAATAATAAACTAAGACAGAATGAAATATTGCAGTAAAATAAGTGCTAAAATTTAATGAAGAATGAATTCATAGAAGACAACAGCTCAGTACACAGAGATAACAACAGGGAATCTCCCGAGATCCCGTATCGTAGTTCCAAACGTAAAAGTGCAGGGAGATCTCTTGGAATACCGTTTTGTAGTCCCAAAGTAAATATGCAGTACAAGGGGATCTCCCGGAATACCGTTTCGTAGTTCCAAAGTAAATATGCAGTATATGGAGATCTCCCGGAATACCGTTTCATAGTCCCAAAGTAAATATGTAGTACATGGGATCTCCCGTAATACCGTTCCGTAGTCCCAAAATAAATATGTAGTACAGGGGATCTCTCGGAATACCGTTCAGTAGTCCTAAAGTAAATATGCAGCTAAACAATAGAATTCAATAGTCACGGCACGAAATTCTACAGTTTAACGTAAGTATCAGTTA
Source organism: Nicotiana tabacum (assembly GCF_000715075.1). Lineage (NCBI taxonomy): Eukaryota > Viridiplantae > Streptophyta > Magnoliopsida > Solanales > Solanaceae > Nicotiana > Nicotiana tabacum. The sequence goes on from NC_134092.1 coordinate 123,244,297, forward strand.
CGAAAAAATAGGTAAATTCATTAAACATGCTGCACGTAGTTCAAGTAAACAGTTAAGGTAAGTAGACGTGCTATTCTAATCTAGCAGGATACTACACATACTGATGAAACTCAAATAAAAAAGAAATCAGATTATTACTTAGTAGAAAATCGGGTTTTTACACAATTAGCCAGTGTACGTACTCGCCACCTCACGTACACGACGCTCATATATCAAAAACAGTACAAATCCTACGGGAAGTTCCCCCACACAAAGTTAGGCAAGCCACTTACCTCGAACCAAGCTCAATCAATCGGTAACAATGCCTTTTCCACGAATATCCGACTCTGAATGGTCCAAATCTAGCCAAAACAATTACATATCATAAATACAACTATAATAGACTAATCTAATGAATGAAATCAATATTTTAATAAAAAATTCGAAATTCGCCCCAAAAAGTCGACCCGGGCCCACGTCTCGGAATCGGGTAAAAGTCACAAAATCCAAAAGCCCATTAACTCACGAGTCTAACGATATCAAATTTACTAAAATCTGACACCAAATGGTCCTTCAAATCCACAATTCAAACTTTCCAAATCCTTAGCCTCAAACTCCCAAATTCCACCATAAATACACACTAACTAGGTGAAAAAATAAATGGGGAAGCAAGATTATTGATAAAAAATAAGCACAAGGGACTTACCTCAATAAATCTCTCGAAAATGCTCTAAAACGTCGCCCTAAACCGAGTTTGCAAAGTCTAAAATGACAAAATCACGAAGCCCTTCGGTTTTAAACACTGCCCAGGCATTTTCGCACCTGCGGAGCCTGGGCTCGCACTTGCGCGTGCGCTTGTGCGAAAAATGAGCGATTATGCAAAAACCAATTACCCCCTCTGCCTCCGCACCTACGATGAAAGGGCCGCACTTGCGCGTGCACGCCTGCGGAAATCTAGTTCGCTTCTGCGGTCTAACTTCGCGCCTACGGACAGCCTTGCACATTTGCGGGTATCGCAGATGCGGCCTTTTCCATGAACCTGTGACCCTTAACCAATCCACCCAACTCCGCTTCTGTGCCAATTTGCTCGCACCTGCGGGCAGTCTTGCACAGGTGCGATTACAGCAGAACCAGAAAAATCTTCCAAGTCCGATTGACCCCAAATTTTGCACACAAGTCATATTCAACATTACAGACCTACTCTAACTTCCGAAATTGGAAACCAACCCCGATATCAAAAATTCCACTACCGGCCCAAAACTCCAAAAATTCGACTTTCGCCATTTCAAGCCTAAATGAGCTACGGACCTCCAAAACACAATCCGGACACGCCCCTAAACCCAAAATTACCTAATAGAGCTAACGGAACTGACAGAATTCCATTTCGGAGTCGTCTTCATACAATTTCGACTATGGTCCAAATCCTAAGGCTTAAACCTCCATTTAGGGACTAAGTGTTGCGACCAAACACACTCACGCAAGTATACGCGGTCGTCAAGTAATAAAGTGACTAAAAGTCGGATGTCGAACCCACGAGGACTTATGATTAACTATTAACTAAATTAGACTATCCCAATTATCTAAATAAGAATTAAATCTAAAAATATTTTATTCTAACTAATTAAATAAGAAAAATATAAATAATAAACTTTGAACAGAGGAAGAGCAGATTTTAATGATATCAATGTAATGAAAACGATCTAGGGTTATGGGCTATCTAACAATCCTATTGTATTCTTCAATTGAATTGACCGACTAATTTATCTAGCTTATTGGTTGACAGGGTTAATATTGCTCATAAGAATCTGTCGAGTTCTTACTCGCCTATTCAAGCTAACCTAACGCCTATATGTCTATGGAGTTAGAATCAACAAGAACGCATTTATAATTCCTGTAAATCAACCAAGCAAGGCAATTAGGTATATGTCTATCCTAACCACGAATCCGTTCCCCGATGCCCGAGTTCAAGAACTTGCCCTACTCAATCCTATATGCAATATAGAATTCCCACTTTCGAGTTCAATTCTAGATTCGTAGATAATATTCAATTGGTGATCAAGCAATTAAATAATTAAGCGCAAGATTGAATAAATAAACTAATATGATAAATCAAGAAGTCAAAATCAATATCCGAATAACAATAGTCATGAAAGAACCATAACCCTAGAACGTGAAGTTTAGCTCCACATAGACATGGTAGCCAAACAACAAATCATACAAAGAAACATAAAAATTACTAAGTTTGGTGGGAGAAAGATGAAACTTGATGAATTCCGGCCTCCACAGCTTTTTCCTGGCTTTTTCCCTCTTCCCAATATGTTCGATAACCTAAAAGAGGCGTTTTTAGCTTATATATTGCGTACAAAAGTCGTGGGCCAAAGCTCTCCCATTCCTAGTCCAATTCGGCTTCAGGGATTGATGCTAAGGTGGATGCGACGCATCCACCTTGTCCTCCATTTCAATTTTTGCCTGCGAAGGCGGATGCGACGCATCCACCTTGTCCTCTATTTCTCAGCTTCGCATGCGATGGTGGATGCGACGCATCCAGCTTCACTTCTACTTCCCAGTTTCGCACGCGATGGCGGACGCGATGGCACAACTTCACTGCTAAGGTTGCATGCAGGATGATGTTTTCCTAGGTTGGATGCGACGCATCCAACCCTTCTTCCTCTAGCTAAACCACCTTTTCTTCATATTTTGCACTCCGAACACCTTAAATCGTCACACATAACTTAATTAGTCATCAAACCAATAATTACACCATGTTGGGTGTTTTAAAGATTAAATAACATCAAAAAGTGGTTAAAGCATGGGTAAAGTAACATTAACACATATCGAAATATGCCAAACATCACTACCCCACACTTAAACCTTTGTTCGTCCTCGAACAAACCATCCTATAGTAGACGAAACAAAATTAAACTCTTATCGTTCAAAGCACACTACATCTATGACCATGATTATTTGCTACAATTAGGCTCTAGACTATGCATCAACACACTTCCCTTTTCTTAGGCCCTTCTTTAAACATATTCGAACAAAGACAACATGCTCATAACAATCCTAACCTCAAAAACCGACTCAATGTCACAATGCACTCATGGCTTGAACAACCAACATCATAGAGAAGTCTAATAACGTTACCTATCCCTCGTGAAACCATGTGCCCTCACAACAAAAGCAAAGAGAGTAGAATCAATCCACACATTCGAATCTCATGCTCACAAAGAAAATCGCTCACTCTCACAAAAGAAGTCGCATGCATGCAGTTGGTACCATAGGCTTGCCCTTAATGTAAATCTCTACTAATGTAAGCTCGCTCGATCTAAAATCAATTAGGACTTTTTTCATGGTTGTAATGTGGGCTAAGGGACGGGTAGGATATATTTAAGGAATAGTGATTCACCCTCCTAAGCACTTTAACACATCATCGAATAACTTAAGCGCAAATTCTTCAACACCACTTCAATTTCACAAATAATATCACCCCAACAATATTTCCTCTTTCTTTAAGCACTACTTTAATTCATACCCACTAGCAAGAACAAGACAACAATTTATTCATTTATATTTTTCTTTCTTTTTTTTCCAGATTTTTCTCTTCTTTTTTTTTCTTTTAATTTCCGCTAGTGGTGTATTATTTTACAAAATAAGTGCACCCTTCTTTCTTTCATTGGTTCCACTCAAAAGTCACCCCACACTTAGTCCCTTCTTACTTCTTTCAGCGCTCATCTAACAATTAAAGTGCTTTAAGAGGTAAAAGGATCAAAACAATGTTAATTAAGAATAAAAAGGGTATAGGCTTGTAATGTGGGTACCAAATAAAAGGTCTACAGGCTCAAAAGGGTTAACTAGGGATAGATTTTATTTGTGATAAGCAATAAGCTCAAAAAGATCAAAGAAAGCCTAAAATCATTTTTCAAACCGAGCATCACCTAAAATTTCGCTTCAACTCACATACCGGGCAAGTTCTAGACACAAGTTCATTACATGGACTACACAAAAACCTTACCACTCATGGCACATGACTCATTAAGGACGGTCACATTCCGACTCTCAAACAATGCAAGTATTCACGGAGCAACGAGATATTAAGCATTAAACGCAAAGTGAACACAAGTCAAGAAAAATGAGAAATAGGCTGCAACAAAACATGCTATCCGTTTTAACAAGGCATCATCAATAATTTCAGAGTGAGAAGGGAAGATATTACATATGTAAAAGCTTAAATATGCCAGTATCAACCAAGTCAAGGTCACCTAGGTTCATCATTCTTCCTCCTTTTATTCCCTATATTCCTACTCTACTCTAAAAAGAAAACAAAATTACCCGGTTCAAACTACATCCCATGGAAAAGAACCGAGGCACAAAGAAAAACCACAGGGGATTATTTTTATTCTACAAAGATACTTTTTTTTTTTTTTTTTTTTTGATAAACTAATAGATAAACTGATAGTTACTCCATATAGATGAATTTACTGTTATTTTATGCCATTAATCCAGTGAATATATTAGTACATTCATCCATACATCAAACATAAATCACCCCCACCCCACACTTAGGGTTGTGCGTTGTCCCCAACGCATACAAACAAGGTAAGGTAGGGTGAGAAGGACTCCCTGAAGTCAAGGTGGAGGAGCATCTGCATCCATAGCATTCCTATCATCAACAACTGGTGCTGATTCTGTATCAGGTGTTACAGCAACCTCAATAGGCCTGTTGAGTGGAGCCTCGGTGACTATGGGAGGAACAGGAGTGGATGGTCCGGCAGTGGATGATGCAATCAGCTGGGAGATGTCTGTACCTGCACATTGAACCAGAGCTCTGAGGAGTAATGATATCTCCTTCATCATCGTGGCCTGCTCGGTCTGAACTCGGCTTAGATCCGCACGAGTCTGTCTCAACTCATCCCTGGTGGCACTCAACTCGACACGAGTCGCTATCAGCTCAGCCCTGTTCTCTTGCATATCTGCTTGCATATGCTCAAATAATTGTTGGACGGTGAGCTTAGAAGACCTTCCCTTGTTCGGCTCTAGAACATGAGTGACATCATATGGTCCTGGAGCTTTAGCCTCAATGTCATCATTCTCCTTGTCCCATAGTACTCCCCTCTCTGTTAAAAAAGCCGTTAGGGTATTAGCAAAGAACAGCCTCCACTTGTAATTCATCCTGGTTCGCTGCATTTGATCATGCATGATGGCTCCGAAGTTGAGTGGTATCCCCTCTAATAAAGCATATAATACGAGTGCGCGGTAACGAGGGACATCAGTTTTATGTTGGCATGGCAGCAGTCGGTTACAAATGAAATTTAGAGCCACACGTGCTAACGCACTCCTGAATTCCTTTGCTATAGAGTGGTACTCCATACTCCCATGCTTCCATTCTGCATCCTTCCTGGTAGGGCATAGGACAGACTTAATGTGTGCATAATCTGGTGTTTTGCATATGGCGTCAAACCTGTCAGTGAGTGTGTGTGGCACCCTTAAGAAGTTATTCAGAGCTTCAGCTGACACATTAATATCTATCCCTCTCACTCGCACAATGTTTCCCCGTGCGTGACGCCAATTGGCGTAGAGCTCTCTAACAATGGTGAGGTTGGCTTTGCCATGACCTTTCAGAATGGGTCCCCATTTTTGCACCTCTCGAATTGACTGGAGAAACTCTGAGTACTTTGTCTTAAGTGGTCCGATGTTTATCGGCTTTTCCGGAATGTACTTCTTTGAAACCAATATCTTCTTATAGGCTCGGAATGCCTTCTCATTAACAAAGTATTTCTCCCAATCAACTCGGTCTATGGGTTCACCTTCGTCTTCATCACTCATGTTGATCTGTAGGTGGTCATTGTCCGAATCGGAATCAGATTCAGATTCTGTAGTAATCTTCTCCTTCCCTTTATCAGTTGGAGCACTCATTCTCGAAGCTTTTCTTTGGTATGTCACAGGCTCTCGTATCTCTATTCCTTTGCTCGGTGTAATACCCTTCTTCACTATCCTCCGGACCAATGTTTCCTCCTCCTCTTGCTCTGAATCATCACTTAACTGCCTAGGCAGCAGTTCCATTTCCTTCTCCGTCCGCTTCCTCTTTTTCTGTGGATTTGGACCGCCCGCTGCCCTTCCGGTAGGCTTTTTGGGCGGTTGTTTGTTACCATCTTTGTCTTGTTTCTTGGATGGTTTACTCGCTGCTGTCATTTTACGAATCTAAGTACCTGCAATGCAAAGAATTCAACAATTAGCAGATGAAACAGCGAAGTTCAGCCTGAAAGCAATTGCGACAGCTTGCAGACTTCAATTTATTTGTAAAGTCATGCCATTCACTCTTCATGGAATTGTAGCTCATGATTGTCAGCAAGTATGTGATAACTTTCTTTAAAAACTCAATTTCACATAGCCCCTCACTCGACCCCACACTTATTCTCAAGCATACACCAATGTTGCTCGGTTACTCAGACTTCACCGACGCCTAAATTTTTCTCAGGGACAATTCGTCGAACATGTGGTATGCAACAAGTGTGCCTAGTTCATTCTATCAGTTGAGCAGTGCCACTACCCTCCCAAAGTTGGACGAGATGAAGGGAATTATAGTTTATCATCTCTCAACCATTACAACTACCAAGAACGACAGCCCTAAAAATCTTGAAATTGCAAAACCTACTTGTTGCTACCACTGAAGGAGGGAGGAGAGACGAATTTGGAGAGAAGCCAACGGAAGAACGAAGAGGATGATGCGTACCTGTCGCGTTTGATCTTATTGCGATACAATTTCGATGAGAGAATTCTGTTCTGCGTTCGTAGGCGTCGCCAAAACGAGACGAGTGGATGCGTCGCAAGAAACGTTTTTGTTCGAATAGGTTATCTTAAGATGTGTTAAAATATATATTATTTACCTGTGCGTGCGAGCTTTGACGCGACGCATCCCCTTGTCTTCCTTCAAAAATTTTGGGACGCGATACGGGCGCGATAGGCAGACTTCACTGCCTTGTCTGCCTTAAAAAATATTTTTTTTTTTTTTTTGCTGAGGGGGACGCGACGCATCCGCCTCGTTTTCTTGAATAAAATCTATGTCCTACGAAAAAAAACTAACTAACTTGGGTGGCCTCCCAAGAAGCGCCTGATTTAACGTCGCGGCACGACGCAACATGTTCTTCATGCCTCCACTAAGTCCATTGTGGTCTTGTGACGTGCAATGTCACCACCCCAATAGTGTTTTACTCTTTGGCCATTTACCAAGAATGTCGTATTGGACCCCTTTTCACACAATTCTATCGCACCATGAGGTTTCACACTAACCACTTCAAACGGACCCGACCATCGAGATTTAAGCTTTCCTGGAAAAAGCTTTAGCCTTGAATTAAACAGTAGAATTTGTTGACCTGGTTCAAACTCACGATGTTGGATATGCTTATCATGCCATCTTTTTGTCTTCTCTTTATACAATTTGGCATTTTCATACGCATGCAATCGAAACTCATCAAGCTCGTCGAGTTGTAGCAATCTCTTTTCACCGGCCAAGTCCATCTCCATATTTAGCTTTTTAATCGCCCAATAAGCTTTGTGTTCAAGCTCGACGGGCAGATGGCAGGCCTTCCCATAAACCAACCTGTACGGAGAAGTGCCTATTGGGGTCTTGTACGCAGTGCGATATGCCCATAATGCGTCATCCAGCTTCCCGGCCCAGTCCTTTCTATTCATACTTACTGTCTTTTCCAAAATCTGCTTGACCTCTCTGTTGGAAACTTCTACTTGACCACTCGTTTGGGGATGATAGGCAGTAGAAACTTTGTGCTTGACTCCGTATTTTGCAAGAATATTATTCAGCAGTTTGTTACAAAAGTGAGTTCCCCCGTCGCTTATCAACACTCTTGGGGTCCCAAAACGTGTGAAGATGTGCTTCTTTACAAAGCCTACCACAACTTTTGCGTCGTTAGTAGGAAGAGCTATGGCCTCTACCCACTTAGAAACATAGTCGACCGCCACCAAGATGTATCTGTGTCCGTTAGAATATGGGAATGGTCCCATAAAATCAATCCCCCAAACATCAAAAAGTTCTACCGCCAGTATATTTTGCAAGGGCATCTCGTGCTTCCTCGTGATAGTTCCAGTTCTTTGGCATCTATCACAATTTTTAACGAAGGCATGTGCATCCTTAAACAATTTTGGCCAATAAAAACCTGATTGTAGCACTTTTTGGGCGGTTCTATCCCCGCCGTGATGACCTCCATATGGTGACGCATGGCAGTCATGTAGTATAGCCTTCATCTCTTCCTCAGGAACACACCTTCTCACCAACTGATCTGCACACTGCCTATATAGGAATAGCTCATCCCACACGTAGAACCTTACATCATGTAGGAATCTTCTTCTATTGTCAGCTGTCCACTCTAGTGGCGTTACCCCACTTGCGATAAAATTCACATAATCTGCATACCATGGGGCTTCACCTGAGGTGATTGCCAATATTTGCTCATCCGGAAATGTTTCTTTAATTGACCCTCCTTCAGCTACATGGTTCCGGCTCTCTAATCTGGATAAATGATCGGCCACTTGATTTTCTGTCCCTTTTCGATCTCGGATCTCTAAGTCAAATTCTTGCAAGAGGAGGACCCAACGAATCAGCCTCGGCTTGGCGTCTTTCTTTTCAAATAGGTATCTGATAGCTGAATGATCTGTGTAGACGATGACTTTGGTTCCCACTAGATAGGATCTGAACTTGTCAAACGCCCACACCACTGCAAGCAACTCCTTTTCAGTCACTGTATAATTCATCTGAGCTGGATTCATAGTTTTGCTTGCATAATAAATGGAGTGAAAGATTTTATCCCTCCTTTGCCCCAACACCGCTCCAATTGCTATGTCACTTGCATCGCACATCAACTCAAATGGTTGTGCCCAATCGGGGCCAATGATAATTGGTGCAGTCACCAATCTTCCCTTCAGCTCCTCAAATGCTTTCAGACATGCATTATCAAACTTGAAGGTAACGTCTTTCTCTAGAAGCCTGCACAAAGGGGAAGAAATTTTCGAAAAATCTTTAATGAAACGACGATAAAAACCTGCATGACCCAAGAAACTGCGAATGCCTTTTATGGATGTCGGCGGGGGCAATTTTTCGATCGTCTCCACCTTTGCTTTATCCACCTGTAGACCATCTTTTGAAACCTTGTGCCCCAAAACTATACCTTCACGTACCATGAAATGGCACTTTTCCCAGTTTAGCACCAAGTTCGTCTCTTCACACCTAGCTAGCACTTTATCAAGGTTCATCAAACAACTATCAAAAGAACATCCAAACACAGAAAAATCGTCCATGAATACTTCTACATATCTTTCAACCATGTCAGTGAAAATAGCCATCATACACCTTTGAAAAGTCGCAGGTGCATTACAAAGACCGAAGGGCATTCTCTTGAACGCATACGTGCCATAAGGACATGTAAATGTAGTTTTCTCTTGGTCTTCTGGGGCTATAGCAATCTGATTATACCCCGAATAACCGTCCAGGAAACAGTAGTATTCCTGGCCAGCTAATCTATCAAGCATTTGGTCAATAAAAGGCAGGGGAAAGTGGTCTTTCCGGGTGGCATTGTTTAGTTTTCTGTAATCTATGCAAATTCTCCATCCAGTTACAGTTCTTGTCGGAATTAAGTCATTATTTTCATTAACTACTACGGTTATCCCCCCTTTCTTCGGCACACATTGAACGGGGCTTACCCATTTACTATCAGAGATTGGAAATACAATACCTGCATCAAGCCACTTAATCACTTCTTTCCTTACCACTTCTTTCATGATTGGATTTAGTCGGCGTTGGTGTTCTACACTCGGTTTGTGTCCGTCCTCCATGAGGATTTTGTGCATGCAGAAAGCTGGACTAACGCCTTTAATGTCAGACATTGTCCACCCAATTGCTCGCTTGTGCTCACGTAACACCCTTAATAGCTTTTCTTCCTGTAATTTAGACAAGTGAGCAGAAATAATAACAGGTAAAGTGTCAGAACTTCCCAAATAAGCATATTGAAGGTGAGGGGGTAGGGGTTTAAGTTCCAAATTTGGAGCTTTTTCAATTGACGGCTTTTGTGGGGGGCCACTTGGCCTATTCAGGGGCTCAAACGGGATTATTCCTTGCATGTAACCACATGATGTATCTAGGATTCCCTTTATCTCCTCAACCTCATCATCCATCTCCAAGCTATCAAATAGCATGATTGCTTTTTCTAAACAGTCGCCTAGATATACGCTCGTGTTAAGAAGTTTCTCATCCACCTCTACCACAGATATCATAGAGAGCTCCTCATAGTGGCGGGGGAGTTGGATTGCTTTGTAGACATTGAAGACTGCCTCCTCGTTGTCCACTCTCATAATCATTTTCCCTTCTCTCACTTTAATTATTGCATCGCCAGTAGCCAAGAGAGGTCGTCCCAATATGATTGGAACTTGTTCATCAGCCTCGAAGTCTAGAATAATGAAGTCAGCTGGGAAGATGAATTTTCCAATTTGCAGCAGCACATCTTCAATCACTCCTTCAGGGTAGGCTATGGACCTATCAGCTAATTGCAACATCACGGTGGTTGGTCTCGGAGCTCCCAGACCTAATTGCTTAAACAAGGATAACGGCATCAGATTTATGCTTGCACCCAAATCACACAGAGCACGTCCCACGTTAATATTACCGATTTGTACTGGAATAGTGAAGCTGCCAGGGTCCTTAAGCTTTTGGGGAAGCTTGTTTTGGACCCTTGATGTGCACTCCTCAGTAAGTGCAACCGTCTCGAACTCAGTCAATTTCCTCTTATGAGCCACTATGTCTTTTATGTACTTAGCGTACTTTGGAATTTCACGAAGTACATCCACTAATGGAATATTTAATTGAACCTGACTCAACATGGAGAGAAATTTGTTGAACATGCGATCGTCATTCCTTTTCTGCAATCTTTGGGGGAAAGGTGGTGGTGGCCTTGTAACCTCCATTCGCTCTGAACTTGCATCATCTTCCTTTGACTCTTGTGTTGCCTTAGGTGTCAACTCCCCCCAGGTGTAGGTTTTTCTTTTATCTTCCTTGGCGCTTCCTCTAGTTCCCTCCCGTTTCTAAGTGTAACTGCATTAATTTGAGGGTTCTTCTCTGTATCACTGGGAAGTGAGCCTGTAGGTCTAGTATTTTGGTTTGCTGCTAACTGCCCCATTTGCCTCTCAAGATTTCTGAAATCGGTCCTGAGCTGTTGATTGTCTAGTAACAACTTTTTCAGCAAGTCATTCGTACTTTCTTCCATTTGTTGGGGTGGCTTCTGAGGTTGAGTAAAATTCCCTTGAGGCCTATACTGATTCTGTTGACTCCCGCCCCATGAGAAGTTAGGATGATTCCTCCAGTTTGGGTTGTAAGTGTTTCCATATTGCGCATGTTGATTCATAGGACCTCTGTTTTGTTGTCCCACATAGTATATAGATTCAGGATTCGTGGGGCACATGTCAATCATATGACTGTCTCCGCATAGTTCGCAACAAATAGACATCTGCTGTACATGTTGCATTTGTTGTGTTGTCATTCTATTCATCTGATTTGCCAATTTTGCTATATCGGCTCTCATGGCGGAAAAGTCATCAAGCTCAATCAAACCGGCGGCCTTCTGTTTAATTACCCTTCGTGAATCCCCCTCTCCTTGCCAATTATGGTCATTAGCAGTGAAATTATTTAGCAGGAGTTGTATTTCACTATACGGTCTTGCCATGCAACTACCCCCACAAGCTGAGTCAAGATTCATCTTTGATGCTTTATCTAATCCATCAACAAAAGTGTGACCCAATACCTCATCAGTTTGACAATGATGCGGGCAGTCTCTGAGTAGTTTCTTGTATCTTTCCCAAGCTTGACGAAGTGTCTCGCCATCCCGTTGTTGGAACCCAAGAATTTGGCTCCTCAACGACTTTGTCTTCTTAGTTGGGAAAAACTTGATCAGGAATTTCCTTGCTAGATCATCCCAAGTGTGGATAGAGTTCGCGGGCTCCTTTTGCAACCATTCTTTAGCTTCCCCCAACAGTGAAAAAGGGAATAGTGTCAGCCTGACATAGTCCTTGGAGACGTTCGGATAATTGTAAGTGTCCGTGATTTCCAAGAAGTTCTGAATATGCCTCTGCGGGTCCTCATGAGATAGACCCACATATTGTCCTGTGGACTGAATCAGCTGTACCATGTACTGTTTGAGTTCAAAATGCCCAGTGATATCAGGCTTCACAATAGCCTGAGTCATATTCGCAAGATTGGGCCTTGCGGCTTCGATTACCGGACGCTCTTCATTGCCTGCCATATCTATTGGCTGTGGTTGGATTGCGATGTCCAAATCTCTTTCTATTCTCGTTCTAGCTTCGTGTTCTCTTCTCACTCTATGTAATGTTCGTTCGATTTCTGGATCAAGAGGAATGAGGTTGTTTGCACTTCTACTCCTCTGCATTCGAGAGTAAACCCTGCGTTGACACAAACCAGGCAAACTGAAAATTAAAACTTGAAAACAAATATCTAATAAAAGCTTAACTTAGTCACGTAGCTAATTTCTAAGTCCCCGGCAACGGCGCCAAAAACTTGTTGCGACCAAACACACTCACGCAAGTATACGCGGTCGTCAAGTAATAAAGTGACTAAAAGTCGGATGTCGAACCCACGAGGACTTATGATTAACTATTAACTAAATTAGACTATCCCAATTATCTAAATAAGAATTAAATCTAAAAATATTTTATTCTAACTAATTAAATAAGAAAAATATAAATAATAAACTTTGAACAGAGGAAGAGCAGATTTTAATGATATCAATGTAATGAAAACGATCTAGGGTTATGGGCTATCTAACAATCCTATTGTATTCTTCAATTGAATTGACCGACTAATTTATCTAGCTTATTGGTTGACAGGGTTAATATTGCTCATAAGAATCTGTCGAGTTCTTACTCGCCTATTCAAGCTAACCTAACGCCTATATGTCTATGGAGTTAGAATCAACAAGAACGCATTTATAATTCCTGTAAATCAACCAAGCAAGGCAATTAGGTATATGTCTATCCTAACCACGAATCCGTTCCCCGATGCCCGAGTTCAAGAACTTGCCCTACTCAATCCTATATGCAATATAGAATTCCCACTTTCGAGTTCAATTCTAGATTCGTAGATAATATTCAATTGGTGATCAAGCAATTAAATAATTAAGCGCAAGATTGAATAAATAAACTAATATGATAAATCAAGAAGTCAAAATCAATATCCGAATAACAATAGTCATGAAAGAACCATAACCCTAGAACGTGAAGTTTAGCTCCACATAGACATGGTAGCCAAACAACAAATCATACAAAGAAACATAAAAATTACTAAGTTTGGTGGGAGAAAGATGAAACTTGATGAATTCCGGCCTCCACAGCTTTTTCCTGGCTTTTTCCCTCTTCCCAATATGTTCGATAACCTAAAAGAGGCGTTTTTAGCTTATATATTGCGTACAAAAGTCGTGGGCCAAAGCTCTCCCATTCCTAGTCCAATTCGGCTTCAGGGATTGATGCTAAGGTGGATGCGACGCATCCACCTTGTCCTCCATTTCAATTTTTGCCTGCGAAGGCGGATGCGATGGCACAACTTCACTGCTAAGGTTGCATGCAGGATGATGTTTTCCTAGGTTGGATGCGACGCATCCAACCCTTCTTCCTCTAGCTAAACCACCTTTTCTTCATATTTTGCACTCCGAACACCTTAAATCGTCACACATAACTTAATTAGTCATCAAACCAATAATTACACCATGTTGGGTGTTTTAAAGATTAAATAACATCAAAAAGTGGTTAAAGCATGGGTAAAGTAACATTAACACATATCGAAATATGCCAAACATCACTAAGTATCCCAAAACACTTCGAAACCAAAAACAAAACCTCCCGGCAAGTCACCTAAGTAGAAAAAGGTACGGGAGAAATAGTAAATAGGGGATCGGGTCTATTACTCTCAAAACGAGCGGTCGGGTAGTTACAAGAAGATGCCCGACCAGTGGAGGTGGAACACGATGGTTCCTGTATACAATAACAAGGGTGATATCCAAAATTGCAATAACTATCGGGGTATCAAGCTGCTTAGCCATACTATGAAAGCCTGGGAGAGAGTGGTAGAGCTAAGGGTGAGGAGGAATGTGTCTATTTCTGAGAACCAGTTTGGGTTTATGCCAGGGCATTCAACTATAAAAGCCATCCACCTTGTTAGGATATTGATGGAGCAGTATAGGGAGAGAAAGAAGGACTTGCATATGGTATTCATCGACTTAGAAAAGGCGTACGATAAAGTTCTGAGGGAGGTTTTGTGGAGATGTTTGGAGGCTAGAGGTGTACCTGTTGCCTACGTTAGTCTGATTAAGGACATGTATGATAGAGTAAAGACCCAAGTGAGGACGGTAGGTGGGGACTCGGACCATTTTTCGGTTACGATGGGGTTGTGTCACGACCAAAATTCTCACCTGTCGTGATGGCGCCTATCTCAATACTAGGCAAACCGACAACCTCAATAAAACACAATATCTTTTAAGTTTGAAAACATAATATTTTGAATTCAAAAGAAAACCTCACAATTACAAATACAAAACAGTCCCAAAATCCAGTGTCACTGAGTACATGAACATCTAAATGAATATAAAGTCTGACTGATGAAAACACTGTCTAAAAATATAAAACAGTACAATAACTGAAAGGGAGGGAGTCAAGGTCAGCGGACGCCATGCAACTATCTTGATAGTCTTTAACTGATAACACTCTGAGATATAACAGTCGCTGAGTATGGAAGCACCTGGATCTGCACACAAGGTGCAGAGTGTAGTATGAGTACAACCAACTCAATAAGTAACAAGACTAACCTTTGGGCTGAAAGTAGTGACGAGCTCAGCAGGTACAGCCCAGTATAGAAATAACAGTACAGAAATGTAGGCATGCTTTCAAGTTCAACAGTTAAACTCAGTACTATTCATGGCCAATCCAGCCTAGGGAAGATCCATCCCATATATATATATATATATATATATATATATAAATTGCCTGTTAGTGACTCAGTACCGTATAAGGCCAATCCAGCCCAGGGGTAAATTTATCCCTAAATATAGATGACTAGGATAATATTCATGTCCAAGGAAAATTCATCACAATCATAAATCAATAAGGCAAATCCATGCCCTGGGAAGTTTATCCCGAACATATATAAATAAGGCAAGTCCATGCCCTAGGAAGTCTATCCCAAATATAAATCATCTATGCTCACTATGGGGGTGCAGACTCCGGAGGGGCTCCTTCATCCCAAGCATAATATAAAGCCGATATGGCCTGCTACAGGCAGGCAACCCCGATCTATATAATGATAAAGCCTATAAGGCCTGCTACAGGCGGGCAACCCCGTTCCATATAATAATAAGATAAAGCAAATATGGCTTATTGCAGGCGGGCAACTTCGATCCCATAAATATCCTCACAATGGATGAATATGACTGAGTATGAAATATACATTTTAAAATAATTAAATTCAATAGCAACACGACCATGTGGGTCCATAAATATCGGCACGTAGCTTAATCATGATCTTTAATACGAGTCTCAGCTCAATTTCCTAACACGTGAAGAATATGCGAATAATAACAAGATTCTTTAATTTTACAACTTCACATGATTTATTCAAGTCACAATTTCTATGGTTTACGTCCACACGCTCGTCACCTATCATGTGTGTCACCTCCAAATAATTTATATAACACCAAATTCGGGGATTCATACCCTCAGAACCAAGTTTAGAAGTGTTACTTACCTCGAACCGTGTAATTCTTTACTCTGCTATACCCTTGCCTCGTGAATCAGTCTCCGAACGCCTCAAATCTAGTCATAAATAATTCGATTCAGTCAATACAAATTATAGGAATAATTCCATATGAAAATACTAATTTTTCCAATAAAATCCGAAATTGCACTCAAAAATTGCCCATGGGGCCCACATCTCAGAACCCGACAAAAGTTACAAAATATGAATGCCCATTCAACCACGAGTCCAACGATACAAATTTTACTAAATTCCGACATCAACTCAACCCTCAAATCTTCAAATTAAACCAAGAGGGTTTTCTAAATTTTTCCAACCTAATTCACTAATTAAATGTTAAAAACAACCATAGATTCAGGTAATTTGACCAAAATTGAGTTAAGAACACTTACCCCAGGCGTTTCTTCTTCGCGAACGCGACAGCTCCCTCGCGTTCGCGAACGCGAAGGCAGCCTCGCGAACGCGATGCTTTACCAAGCTTGGCCATCGTGAACGCGACCTACCTTTCGCGAACACGAATCTTTATTGTTCCACTGCCACCAAACCTTCTTCGCGAACGTGTCACCCTTCTCGCGTTCGCAATGCACATCCTGCCAACCCATCACGAACGCATCTTCCTCTTCATGAACGGATCTTCCTCTTCGCAAAAATGAGACTCCTCTCATGAACACGATGAAGGAAACCAAATACAGGCATCAGAAAATTGCAGCAGCTGTTTAAGTCCAAATTTCGATCCGTTAACCATCCGAAACTCACCCGAGGCCCCAGGGCCTCAACTAAATATACCAACAAGTCCTAAAACATCATACGAACTTAGTCGAAACCTCAAATCACATCCAACAATGCTAAAATCACAAATCACACCCTAATTCAAGCTTTAATAAAACTAACGAATTCCAACTTCTACATTCGATGCCGAAACTTATCAATTCAATTCCGATAGACCTCAAATTTTGCACACAAGTCATAAATGATATATTAGAGCTATGAAAATTTTTAAAACTGGATTCCGACTCCGATATTAAAAAGTAAACTCCCCAGTCAAACTTCCAAACATAAATTTCTATTTTAGTCATTTCAAGCCTAATTTAACTATGGACTTCTAAATAATTTTCTGGACACTCTCCTAAGTCCAAAATTATCATATAGAGCTATTGAAATCATAAAAATTCTATTCTAGGGTCGTTTACACATAAGCCAATATACGATCAACCTTTTCAACTTAAGTTTCCATCTTGGAGACTAAGTGTCTCATCTCATTTCAAAACCTCACCGGACCCGAACAAATTTTCCCGGTAAGTCATACAATAACTGTAAAGCATAAATTGAGCAGTAAATAAGGAAACATAGTTGTAATACTCAAAAACACCGATCGGGTCATTAGATGTTGCATCAGGGGTCGGCACTCAGCCCTTTTTTGTTTGATTTAGTGATGGACGTAATGTCGCGCCACATCCAAGGGGAGGTGCCATAGTGCGTGCTATTTGTAGATGATATTGTACTGATTGATGAGACGCGAGATGGTGTGAACAAGCGATTAGAGGTACGGAGGCAGACCCTGGAATCTAAAGGTTTCAAATTGAGCAGGACTAAGACAGAATACTTGGAGTGTAAGTTCAGTGATGAGACTCAAAGAGGGGAAGGAGAGGTGAGGCTAGACTCGCAGGTCATCCCTAGGAGAGGGAGTTTTAAGTACCTTGGGTCTATTATTCAGGGGGATGGAGAGATTTATAGAGATGTCACACATTGTATTGGGGCGAGATGGATGAAATGGAGACTCGCCTCCAATGTTTTGTGTGACAAGAAGATGCCACCGAAATTTAAGGGCAAGTTTTACAGAGTGGTGGTCAGACCAACGATGTTGTATGGGGCTGAGTGTTGGCCAGTTAAGATCGCTCATATCCAGAAGATGAAGGTAGCATAGATGAGGATGTTGAGATAGATGTGCGGGTACACCAGGTTAAATAGGATCAGAAATGAGGTTATTCGCGACAAGGTGGGTGTGGCCCCTATTGAGGACAAGTTGCGGGAAGCACAACTTAGGTGGTTTGGTTATTTGAGGAGGAGGAGCATAGATGCACCAGTGAGGAGATGTGAGAGGTTGACATTGGAGGATCTATAAAGAGGTAGAGGTAGGTCAAAAAAGAGGTGGGGAGAGGTGCTTAAGCAAGACATGGTACAACTTCAGCTGACGAGGACATGACCCTTGATAGGAAGATATGGAGGTCGAGGATTAGGGTAGTAGAGTAGGTAGTTTAGAGTGTTCATAACAGTAGTATTGACACGCAGTCTCGCTTCTGTTGGTAGTAGGTTTTTATGACTAACCGTTGTTTTCTTTCATTGTTGATCATCTTACTGTCTTGTTGTTTTTATTTTGCTTTTATATGGCTTTTTGATATTGTCCTTTCTTGTCTATATTTTTATTAATGTGGTGCTTATACTTTCCTGAGCCGAGGGTCTATTGAAAATAGCCTCTCTATCCTCACAAGGTAGGGGTAAGGTCTGCGTACACACTACCCTCCCATACACCACGGTGTAGGATAATATTGGGTATGTTGTTGTTGTTGTTGTTATTATTGACTCAATTTGCATACAAATCTTTAGTTTGACTAATATAAGTTGGTATTAATAATGGATGGAGAAGATGAAAGATCTGTTTAGCAAGTGAAATCCTTGGGGCCTAATGCTTTTTTATGCTTAGCAGAATGCACAAAAGGAAAATATAAGAAAAACTCCAATCATATCAATATTCTACTGCACACTTAACCCTTTTTACATAAGTTCCTCCTGATTTTGAGCCAATTAGTAATTTAGTAACAGAAACACTATCTTCAATTACCAAATCTTATAGTCATGCAAATTAACCTATCTTTAATCTCTGTAATAAGGAAGTTATATGTAACATATGTTTTACCACGAATCATGCTTCATATGTTCACATCTCGGATGTCATTTTGGTTACTAATGGATGACAACCGTGATATTTCAAATATAATGTATGCCTAATTTATATCATTCATGATTTGCACATATATGCTCTCTCTCAACTTCACTATCTAATATTTATCATTTTATTCAATAGGAAGGTCCCTGTTGAATTGTAGCAAGTATTGAAAATTTAGAACTTGAAAAAGGGTGGTCATATATAAGCCGTAAGAAGTGTCAAAAGAAGGTGGATAAAGTGGAAAACATTATCTTTGACCAAACCCAAAATGTAAAAAAGAAGATCACTCAGCGGTGAATAGGTAATAACAGAAGCTCTATTTCCTTAATCCATCAAAATGTATATTTATATCTCAAATCAAACGTGCTTTAGGTACAAGCTTCAGGTTAGGGTACCGGATACTACTGGATATGCTTCCCTGTTGCTCTGAGACCGCAAAGTCATGTTTCTCTTAGGGTATATCAACTAATAAATTCATATTTGTTATTTGAAAAATTCTAACGCAAAATTTCATTCTAGAATACCGGCGTTGTTGATGAGTATTCCTATCCAATAGAGTTGAATAATATTCTTCAAAGAAAATTCATGTTTAAGGTTGTTGTCAAGAGCTCGAACGTTCAGTTGCAAGCTGAAGTTTACAGTGTTGTCAAGCTTACAGATAAGGAGCAACTGATAAAGAAATATGATCATGCTTCACATTCAGATGCCTTCACTGTATGTGATCTTCGCTCACAAACTTCATAACATATTTAAATTGTGAATTTATGTTAAATTGCATATTTTATAGTATAATTTTTAACCCATTTATTTATTAATGTTTGGTAGAACCATGACTTCAATACTAATCAAGGCTTAGATAGAGAGAAGGAATGCGAGGTAAATACGTCGATGACTTTTAATTTGTCCTTTAACATTAAAGATACTTATATATCTGGAAGGATATCTTTCTGAATAAATTTTCCGATCTGGTGTATTTTTTTATAACTTTAAAAGTTTTAAATGTTCATTTTGTTTATTCTATAGGAAGCTACGAACTCCCTATTAACATTTTCTTAGGTTATTGATTCTTTTAATTAAAGTATTTGCAGGGTATAAATTAATAAAGCTACATGAACTATACGCTCACTACTGATTTTCATAATTTTTTGTTCACTACAAATGCGTGGAAGGAATTCAAAGAGTTACGCTTCAAGTTAAATCAATGTTATACGATAAGGAAAGAAAGATGAAAAATTTATCCTAAATGCCCTGTAGCCTCTTGAAGGTAGGTATGGACGTCATCATACCGATCCGCAAGACTCTACTAGACACTTGCTCATGACTTCTAGAATCTATGAGCCTAGAGCTCTGATACCAACTTGTCACGATCCAAAATCCAACTAGCCGTGATGGCACCTAACCCAATCCGTTAGGTAAGCCAGTTAACAACAAATCGGTTCAAATGATATTTATTAAGAGAAGAAATGATAATACAACTGAACTGTTATACAAGAATTTCCAAGGACTGGTAGTACAAATTCTGAGTTTCTAAGATTTAGAGTTTACAAAGCTAGTATGAAATAAATACATCATCTGTCTGAATGTACATAAACATATTTTCATAAGTCTAGGGCTACCATGAACAAGAGGCAGCTGTAACTGGAACGCAGGTGCATCTTCAATGCTAGCTTCCGTCATACACAACAACATCAACGTTCAAAATCTGCACGCAAGGTGCAGAAGTATAGTGTGAGTACAACCGACCCTATGTACTCCATAAGTAACAAACCTAACCTTAGGTTGAAAGTAGTGACGAGTTGGGACAAAAGTCAGAGTCCAACACCAATAACTAATAACAGTTCATAACAATATAATGAAAGTAACACAAATAATAACTCTACGATAAAAATGCTCATATTGTTCACAGTTTCGGAAAAATAGTCATTTACTTTTCAAGTATTACAATAAAACTAAAATCTTTTGCCAAAATTACCAAAAATATGAGTAAGTCTGAAAACTGTGATTTTTCTTTCTAAAACTATTCCACAGGTAAATGTTTCATTATCAAATGGCATGAGGAAAGTACATCTCTATACCTGCATGTCAATGTGTATGAGAAGTCATGAATGACGTGATACCGTACAATATGAGAAAAATACATCTTTATGCCTGTATGACAAATGTGCATGTCGATTGTGATACAACATAGTGAACAACCATATGCATACTCTCAAAGTATCAATCCACTCATTCCTCCCAGTCACTCAGTCCTCCCAGTCACTCAGTCCTCACAGTCACTCAACACTCGCTCTCGGCACTCACACTCGCACTCAGTAGGTACCTACGCTCACTGTAGGTGTGCAGACTCCGGAGGGGCTCCTTCATCCCAAACGCAATATCCTCAAAATCAGGCCCTCGACCTCACTCAGTCATCAATCTTTTCAGTCTCTCGGGCTCACAATATCATGAAGATCGGCCCAAAAATAATGATGTGATGTATCGATAAATGGTGAAAGAGACTGGGATATGATATGTAGATGAATGCATATGACTGAGTATGTAATTTCAATATAAACAGATAACTCAACATTAGAAATGGCCCCAGTGGGACCTAACAGGATAAGCCTATAACCTAGACATGGTTTCTAACATGGATCACAGTTCAATCACTCTAGCACGTAGAGATTTCATGGATACAAATAAGATTAGGTGACTACACAATACCACAGAAATAACCGACTCATAATTTACACGGTGCATACCCACACGCCCGTCACCTAGCATGTGCTTCACCTCAACACCAAACACATATCACGTATATTCGGGGTTCATACCCTCAACACCAAGTTTAGAAGTGTTACTTACCTCGAACAAGCTAAATCCAATATCAAGAAAGCCAAACGATGCTCCAAAAATACCATCCCGTGCTTACCGACCTCTGAATGACTAGAAACTAGCCAAAAAGCAACTCAAATACATCAAATAAAGTCTAAGGAAACAATCCCAATTGATAAAGGTCGAATCTTTACGCAAAAGCAAAAAATCAACCAAAAACCAAACCCAGACCCATACCTCGGAACTCGATAAAACTTATAAAATTTGACAACCCATTCAATTACGAGTCCAACCATACTAGTTTCACCCAAATCCGACTCCGAATCGATATTCAAAACTCAAAAACTCACTCTATGAAACTTTAGGCTAAACCCCCTAATTTCTCTTTAAAATTCATAATCCAATTATCAAAAACGAAGATAGAATCACGAAATATAATCAAAACCGAGTATAAAATACTTACCCCAATCCTTGTGATGAAATTTCCCCCAAAACTCTCCTCACTCCGAGCCCCAAATCTCAAAATATGATAAAAGAACCAAAAACCTCGATTTATAGCCTCTGCCCAGCATTTTCGCATATGCGGTCAAATTGTCGCATCTGGGACCTCTGCTTCTGCAGAAAAATCTCGCTTCTGTGAAGCCCTATGAAGACCAGCCCTTCCGCACCTGCGGAGTTTTCCCGCTTCCGCGCACACGCAGGTGCGCCAGCCAACTCACGTTTCTGCGCCACATGCCGCTTCTGCGGCTAGACTTACGCTTCTGCGGACGCGCAGATGCGCCCTAAATCCCGCTTCTGCAACCCCTTTATCGCTTCTTCGACCATCGTACCTACGCGAACCAGCCCCAGGTGCGATCATACCAGATCCAGTTCCTCTTCAGCAATGCAACATGAAACGAAATGATCTGAACCTCGTCCGAAACTCACCCGGGGCCACCCGGGATCCCGACTGAATATACCAACAAGTACTATAACATAACGCGGACATACTCGAGGTCTCAAATCACACATAACAACATCAAAACAATGAATCACACCTCAATTCGAACTCAAATAAACTTTGAACTTTTAACTTTTAAAACTCGCACCGAAACATATCAAATCAACCCGAAATGAACCCAAATTTTGCATACAAGTCCCAAATAACATAAAGAAGCTATTCCAATTCCCGAAAACTCAATCTGAACCCGATTTCATCAAAGTCAACTCCCGGTCAAAGTTATGAACATTCCAAACCTTCAAATTTTCAACTTTCGCCAATTAGCGCCGAATCCTTCTAGAAATATCCAAATGCAAATCCGGACATACGTCCAAGTCCAAAATCACTATTCGGACCTAACGGAGCCCTCAAAACTTTGAACCCCTTGTCAAATTCACAAAATTCAAACTTGGTCAACTCTTCCAACTTAAAGCTTAAATCATGAAATTCATTCTTCCAAATCGATTTCGATTAACCTAAAAACCAAAATCGATGATTCACACAAGTCATAATACATCATACGGAGCTACGCATGCCCTCAAACTATCGAGCGAAGTACAAATACTCAAAACAATCGGTCGGGTCGTTACATCTTATTAGTTGTCTTATTAGTTATGAACAGTATCATTTCATGTTTTTTCTGCTATTTTACTTTTCCGTTTTACTTAGTTTGAAAATTTCAATACTTATGGACAAGATATTTGAAGCTTTTCATGGTTCTTTCTGTTATTACAGTTTTCCTATTCATATAGATAAGACAATCCATTTGTAGCAATAGTAAGTCATTTATAGCATAAGGCGTTTGCACCATGATAGCTTGAAAAAGTATTACAGTCTTTTTTTTACACCAAATTTATAGCAATGGTAAGTCATTCACAATGCAAGAAACGAAAATGGTGCTTTGAAGAATGTATCTGTCATGACCCGAAATCCTAACTTGTCGCTATGACGCCTATCTCAATACTAGGCAAGCTGACAACCTCAATAAACCGCAATTTCCATTAAGTTTGAAAACATAATATTGAATTTCATAGAAAATCTCACAATTTCTGACATTAAAATACATTCCCAAAACCTGGTGTCACTGAGTACTTGAGCATCTAATATGAATACAAAGTCTGACTGATAAAACACTGTTTGAAAGTATAAAACAGTACAATAACTAAAGGAAAGAGAGACAAGGTCAGCGGACACCGAGCAACTACCTTGATAGTTTCCAACAGTTAAATCCTCAAATCTGGCAACCGCCGTATCCGGAAGTACCTGGATCTGCACGCGAGGTGCAGAGTGTAGTATGAGTACAACCAACTCAATAAGTAACAAAACTAACCTCTGAGCTGAAAGTAGTGACGATCTCCACATGTACAGTCCAGTATAAATAATAACAATACATAAATGTAGGCATGCTTTCAAGTTCAACAATTGCTTTCAGTACAAATAAAACAGATCAATTCTAAACAATACGAGGAATATGACATCTCTGTATCTACATGCCAATGTACATACTGTATGTGATGCACCTTAATAAAAACTCTCTGTACTCACAATCTAAAATACTCAATCACTCGGTACTGTATATGGCCAATCCATCCCAGGGAAGATCCATCCCAAAATATATATGTATATCCATCAACTAACAGTCAGTCACTCAGTACTGTATAAGCCCAATACATCCCAGGGGAAGATCCATCCCCAAATATCAATGATTTGGACAAGATCCATGTCCAGGAAAAATTCATCCCTCAATATAAATGCTTCGAGCAAGATCCATGCCCAGGAAAGATCCAGGCCTTAATATATATATATATATATATATATATATATATATATATGGCAAGATCCAGCCCAAGGAAGATCCATCCCATATATATATATATATATATATATATATATATATATATATATATATATATATATATATCAACTACGCTCACTGTGGAGGTGCAGACTCCAGAGGGGCTCCTTCAGCCCAAGCGCTATAATAAGCCAGATCCAGGCATAAGTAAATAAAACTTCTTGCGCCGTGCATCCCGATCCCATAATAATAACCTCACAATCAGTCCTTCAGCCTCACTCAGTCATCACTCTCTCCAGTCTATTGGGCTCACAATGTCATGAAACTAGCCCGAAATGATGATATAGTGTATCAATAAATAATAACAAAGACTGAGATATGATATGCAATGAAGGAATGTGACTAAGTATGCAATTTCAATTTAAACAAATAATTCAACAGCAATACGACCCATGTAGGTCCCAAAATATATCGGCGCATAGCCAAATCATGATCTTTAATATGAGTCTCAACTCAATTTCTCTAACACGTGGAGGATGTGCGGATAATGATATTTATTTAATTATGCAACTCCACGGAATCAATTTAAGTCACAATTTTCATGATGCATGCTCACACGCCCGTCATCCAGCATGTGCGTCATCTCCAAACAAGAAATTCAAGGATTTATACCCTCAAGACCAAATTTAGAACTGTTACTAACCTCAAACCGTGTAATTCTTTATTCCGCTATGCCCTTGCCACGAGAATTTATTTTCGAAAGTCTCGTATCTAACTACAATTAATTTGATTCAGTTAATAACAATTATTATAATTAATTTCATAAGAAAATATTAATTTTTCAATAAAAATTCGAAATTAACTCAAAAATCGTCTGTGGGGCCCATATCTCGGAACCCGACAAAGGTTATAAAATATGAACGCCCATCCAACCACGAGTCCAACCATATAAATTTTACCAAATTCCGACATCAACTCGACCCTCAAATCTTCAATTAAAGTCTATGAAGATTTCTACCATTTTCAACCCAATCTTTACCCATTTGAACTCAACAATCTTTCCACAACCTTATTGGTATGTGTATGTATACATGATACTCTTACACTCAAGAATCATACTCTTAATCTCCCATCCTTTACCCCAAAAATCAAAATTGAAGAATTGGGGGAAGAAATTCTTACCTCTTTGAAGCCCTAGCAAGATCCTTGTGAAATCTTCAAGTCTTGAACAAGAATTGATGAACAATTGACTAAGTCTTCACTTTATCTCTCTAAGATACTCTCTCCACTCTCTAAAATATCAGAGTTTTTTCTCTAAAAGAGTCCCCTTGCCTCAATATATCGAAATAGGACCGGGTCAAAAATTAAAAAAATTAAAGCCCCGACGCAGATCTGCGGTCGCATATGCAACCGCATAATGGGTCGCAAAATGGCCCTGCGGAACTGGGCAACACTGTTTCAGTCTGCGGCCGTTATGCGGTCCGCAGACCTGTTCTGCGGTCGCATAATGCACCACAGAACAGGTCTGTGATCGCATAATGCGCCGCAAACCTGTCTCTAAACTCGCCTCACCTGCTTCACTATGTGGCCATTATGCGGTCCGCAGAATGATTCTGCGGTCGCATAATGCACCGCAGAAATGTATTTTTCTACCACAAATTTTTTTTTACTCCCTAGTGCATTGTTCAACCCAAAAGGTCCGAGCCAATATGGCCTGCTGCGGCGCGCAGCCCGATCCCATAATTATCCTCACAATCAGGCCCTCGGCCTCACTCAGTCATCAATCTCTCCAGTCTCTCGGGCTCACAATGTCATGAAACTAGCCCAAAATGATGATATGATATATCAATAAATAACAACAGAGACTGAGATATGATATGCAATGCATGAATATGACTGAGTATGAAATTACAGTTTAAACATATAATTCGACAGCAAAAAATGACCTCAATGGGCCCCAATAATACCAACATTTGCCTAAGCATGATTTTCTAACATGAGTCACAGCTCAGTTTCTCTAACACATAAAAATACATGAAAAATACAAGTTAATTGACTATACAACTCTACGGAATCAACCGAGTCTCAATTTCTACAGTGCATGTCCACACGCCCGTCACCTAACATGTATTCCACCTCCAAACAATTTACATAACACGTATAATCAGGGTTCATACCCTCAACTCCAAGATTAAAGATGTTACTTAGCTCGAGCAAGCCAAATCCAATACCGAGCAAGATGTACAATACTCCGAAAATTCTATTTCGCACGTATCAACCTCCATACGTCTTCCTGTCTCCTCAATTCAAGCCAAACGACTCGTATCTATTCAAACAACGTGCAAATTAATCACAATTTACTCTAATGATTACAATTTAACAATTTACAAAAATTTTCAACTCCGCTCGAAAAATTGACAGTGGGGACCACGTCTCGGAATTCTACCAAACTCACAAAATCCGAACACCCGTTCCAATACGAGTCCAACCATACAAAACTTATCAAATTCCGGCATCAGATTGACCTTCAAATCTTCATTTTACATTTTTGAAGGATTTTATAAAAATCTGTTTTTTCTTCCATAAATTCACAGATTCATGATGTAAATGTGTATGGAATCATGAAATATAATTGAATATAGGATAAGGAACACTCATCCCAATGTTTTCCCGTGAAAATCGCCCAAACATCGCCTAAACCGAGCTCCCCAAACTCAAAAATGAGTAAAAATGGCAAAACTCCTCGTTTATGGGGTTTTTACGTCTATGGCGCCACAGGTGGTGTGGGGCGCTACCTGTGGCGCCCTTTTCAGTACTTGCAGCAGTCCCAGCACTAGGGATAGCGCCCCACGCTACCTTGGGCGCCGACGATGACAGAAAATAATTCCCGACACGAAATGGACATACTCTCTCATACGATGTGCGAATTCGACGATTCTTTTTGCTATGGCTCTGTAATTTCAATATGGATCTAATGCTTCAATTAAAACTGAATTTGGAGCTCATTTGCTTAATGTGATACCACGTATTCTTGAAAAATCGACGTCGAACATTCTAGGAATAATTAACTTAAATTCCGTTAACCATCCGAAATCCACCCGAGGCCCTCGGGACCTCAACCAAATATACCAACAAGTTCTAAAACATTATACGAACTTAGTCGATGCCTCAAATCACATCAAATAACACTGAAACAAGGAATCATACCCCAATTCAAGCTTAATGAACTTTAAATCTTTCAACTTTCAAACCTCGCGCCGAAACATATCAAATCAATCCTGAATGAACTCAAATTTTGCGTACAAGTCATAAATACCATAACAAATCTATTCTAATTTCTAGAATATGATTCCGACCTCGATATCATAAAGTCAACTCTCCGGTCAAACTTCCAAATTTTAAATTTTCTATTTTCGCCATTTCAAGCCAAATTTAACTACGGACTTCCATAATTATCCGGACATACTCCTAAGTCCAAAACCACCATATGGAGCTGTTGGAATCATTAAAACTCTATTCCGGGATCGTTTACATATAATTCAATCATCCGGTCAACCTTTTCAACTTAAGCTTTCATCTTTGAGACTAAGTGTCTCAATTCATTTCGAAATCTCATCGGACTTGAACCAATTACCCCGACAAGTCACATAATAACTGTAAAGTATAAATTGAGCAGTAAATGGGGGAACAATGCTAAAATACTCAAAATGACCGGCCGGATCATTACAATTTGGCTATTTGTGATATAGTTTTTCAGCAAATGATGCAAATTCAATCATTATATGTTGTTTCTTTACCTTTTAACAAAAGAAATGGAATGGTTATGTTAAAATTAAACTGACGAAAGAAGCGGTGGCCTATTGTTTTTCAATAGGTCTCTCAGTAAACTTTCAGGGGCATAAACATTTCTTATAGGGTGAACCATCTATCATGTTAAATGATGTTACATATAATCACTCTCTAAATATTATTGAATGTTTGTGGTATTTTGTTTGATACTAAGTAGATAGACTTTGTGCACCATCCATTGTTATTGGGTGAACCTCTTGAAATGTTGATTATAGATTGTTCAGTATATGATGTTACATAATCAACTCTATAAATATTATACTATCTATTGAATGTTAATGGTATTTTGTTTGATACTCCTAATATAGATAGACTTTTATATTGTTCAGCTGAGGCAATCCCTGAGGCAGCAAAGCAGAAAAAGAATATAGAAGCAAAAGGGAGAAATAAGAAGGCGCTTGGAGATATTGGTAATGTGGCTACAAATCGTGGGGTCGAAGGAAAAAAGCCACTTCCTCAGGTATCTCGCCCCTTAACAAGGAACTTTTATGTACAATTGTTGGCTAATGCACAGGCTGCAGCTGAAAATCAGAAGGTTATGACAATGGAAGTCATAATCTTTCTATGCATTTCAATTACACTCATGTTATAATACGAGAAGAGAGGTTGTGGACTTGTGGTTTTTTTTTTTATTGTTTGCAGAAACCTATGGTTGTTAAAGTAAAAGGAGAAAATGTTGCTAAAGTACATGCAGTAAGGAAACCAGCTCAAACGAAAGCCACAGTTAAGCCAAATCTTGAGGAGATTATTGAAATTAGTCCTGACGCTCTGAGAAAAAAATGAAGGAGAAGATGCAAAGGAAGAAGGCTGATAAAAACTTATTAAAACAGACGGCAACTCTTACTTCAACTCTCAATGCTAGAAACAAGGTTTGTGATTGAGTCATAGTTCTTATTGTTTTGTGTTTTACATTATTGTATCAGTATACTATTGTAACGACCCGACTTATCATTTTAAGAATTAACGCTCCGTTCAAAGACTTAAGGTCTTGAGTAGCTTCGCAATATGTATTTATGACCCGCGGGTGTGGTCGAGTTTGATTTACTGAAGATTCAGAATTTAATTAAAAGAACAATCCTTGTTTGAAAACTTAAATGGAAAGAGTTGACCGGAGAGTTGACTTATGAGTAAACGACTCCGAAATAGAATTTTGATGATGTCAATAGCTCCGTATGGTAATTTTGGAGTTAGGAGCATGTCCGAAAAATTATTTGGAGGTTCGTAGTGGAAGTAAGCTTGAAATAGCAAAAGTTGAATTTTAGAAAGTTTGACCGGGGGGTTGAGTTTTCGATATCGGGGTCGAAATCTGATTCTAGAAATTTGAATAGCTTCGTTATGTCATTTATGACTTGTGTGCAAAATTTGATGTCATTCCGGATTGATTTGATATGTTTCGGCACAAGATATAGAAATTAAAAGTTCAAGTTCATAGATTTTGATTGGAAGTGCGATTCGTCATTTTGATATTGTTTGATATGATTTGACGCCTCGAGTAGGTCCGTGTTATGTTATGGAACGTGTTGGTATGTTCGGACGGGGTCCCGAAGGCCTCGGGTGAGTTTCAGATGCTTAACGGATCGAATTTGGATTTGGAGGAGGAGCTGAAGCAGCTAGGCTGCTGGTGCGATCGTACCTGCGCGAAAAAGGGCCACAGGTGCGAGCTCACGGATTCGAGGAATTAGTCACGGAAGTAGAAAATGCATGGGCTGGCCAGGGACCGCGGGTGCAAAATATTTTGCCGCGGGTGCGAAAACCGCAGGCGCGAAAAAATCATCGCGGGTGCGAAGACCACAGGCGCGAAAATATCATCGTGGGCGCGAAGACCGCAGGCACGAAGAAATCATCACGGGTGCGAAGAAATCTCCGCGGGTGCAAAGACCGCAGGTGCGAAGAAATCACCGCGGATGCAAAAATCCTGGACAGAATGTTAAAAACAGAGGGGGTTCCGAGTTTTGCTATTTTTGGACCTTCAAGCACGGTTTTTGGGGCGATTTTGAGAGAGAATTCAAGGGAAACTTGAGGTAAGTCACTTGTGATCATTTTTCTACTATAATATTGAATTATCATCGAATAATCCGACTAGATTACATGTTTTTGAGGTGTAAATAGGGGGGTTTGAATTTAGGGATTTGAAAATAAGATTTGAAGATTTGGAGGTCGAGTTGAGGTCGGATTTTGGTAAAATTGGTATGGTTAGACTCGTGGTTGAATGGGCTTTCTAATTTTATAACTTTTGTCGGGTTTCGAGATATGGGCCCCACAGACAAATATTGAGCTAATTTCGAATTTTTGTTGGAAAATTTAGTATTTTCTTATGGAATTAATTCCAAGAAATTTTATTGACTGAATCGAATTATTTGTAGCTAGATTCGAGGCATTTGAAGGTCAGTTCAAGCAAGATAGCGATTATAGAACATTGGCATAACTTCAAAAAGGTAAGTATCTTGCCTAACCTTGTGTGGGGGAACTACCCCTTAGGATTTGAGTCATCTATGCTGATTGTAGTCTGTGTACGCGAGGTGGCGAGTGCGTGCTCGGACTTATTTGTGGAAAGTTGGCCTTTTAGGGTTCTTATGTCCTTATATTCACCGTGTATGATGTTGTTCTTGATACGCTTGAATTCCTATTTGCTAGTTTCACCTTTACATGCTTTGATTAGAGATAATTGCTTTAGGATTCACTCTTACTGTCTATTTGACCCTTATTCAACTTAACCAAAGATTTTACCTCTTCTATCGTCGTGCTATATTTTTCATAGCTGCTTATCTTTAATTGAAATCACTATTTTCTCATCCTATAATTGTTTAGTCTTAATTGGAGTTATGATTATCTTCCGCTGCTTATCCTTACTTGAATTGTTGAATATTCTTCGTAATTGCTCAACCTCAAAAGGAGTTTAGATAACCTATATCTTAGTTGACTTGCCATTATTTGGAACTATTTGACTCGTGTTGGCTTTTTATTGTTGACTTAAATATTGTGGAATCGTTGCTATATTTTGTGATGTTTTCCCTTGTTAAGTTGTTCTCCTTGTGCCTAGCATTCTTTATTGTGGTTATTCCTTGTGAATGAGTTCTACCGTTCTTGTGATTTAAGTTCTTTAGTTGATTTGCTCGTTATACCTTGCATCTTTGTCAATGTTGCTTTTGTACTTGTTGTGGTGATGTACGAGGTTTCTGTCGTGTTATCGTTGTTATCTCTGTTGTTTGCACTGCATATTTAAATTGGGACTACGGACGTATTTCAGGAGATCCTCCTGTCTTGTATATTTACTTTGGGACTACGGACGTATTCCGGGAGATCCCCCAGCACTGCATTTTTAAATTGGGACTATAGACGTATTCCGGGAGATCTCCCAGCACTGCATATTTATTTTTGGACTACGGACGTATTCCACGAGATCTCCCTGTACTGCATAATTAATTCAGGACTACGAGACGGTATCCCGGTAGATTCCCCTGTGGTTATATCTGTGTTCGGAGCTGCTAATCTTCCATGCTTAGGTGTCACAGGGTGACTTATACTCGAAAGATATTACTAGAAAAGTTTATATTTGAAAGGTTTTTATCTTGAAAGAGCTATATTTGAAAGATATTTCTTTGAAGGAAGAATATTTCAAAAAAAATAAATTTCTTATTGGAAAGGATTATATTCTAAAGACCTCAATTTTTCAAACTTACGGGTGAAAGTTTACACTCGAAGGATTTGACTAATTTATTGGGGTTTGTTTGCTGAGTCCTGATGTGAAAACTATTGCAGTTGCTGAGTTACTACTTTCCTTTACTGTATTGTGATTTTTGGATTTGGGTTGTGTTTCCGTTCATTATTTTGTGTCTTATTCTGGTGTTCCGCTTTTACTTGGTGTTTTTCCTTCCTTATTGCAGTGGTTATGTCGTTAGCCATATCGTGGGGTCCTTAGATAAATGTCATGTTTTGTCATCCCTATATTTATACTTGTTCAGTTTATTGTCTTTACTAGTCCTCGTCACTACTTCACCAAGGTTAGTATTGATACTTACTGGGCACCGCTGTGGTGTGCTCATGCTACTCTTCTGCACATATTTTGTGCAGATCCAGGTATCGATCATTAGTAGCTGTGCGGATCCTTCCTATTTTGTATTTACACTGTTTTTACTTACTTCCAAACAGTTGTATTTAGAAGTGATAGCAAACACTGTAGAGCTTATGACTTGTACTACCGGTTTTGGGAAATTATAAATTTTGTAAAGATTTCTATATCGAGACTGTTAGATTTCCTTTGTTATTGTTGTTACTCAGTAAATATTAGGCTTACCTAGTCTCTAAGACTAGGTTCCATCACGATACCCAACGGAGGAGAAATTGGGTCGTGACAATTGGTATCAAAGCTCTAGGTTCATAGGTGCTACGAGTCATAAGCGAGTTTAGTAGAGTCTTGCGGATCGGTACGGAGACGTATGTAATTATCTTCGAGAGGTTATGGAACTATTAGGATAATCTCACTTCTTTCATTCCATCGTGCGAGTTCATTGATCTCGAAGTTTGAACTTTTATCATTCCATTCTCTCACAGATGGTGAGGACACGAGCTGCAGTTCTGATAACGTTACCCCCGGAGCGGATGTCGCTAGGGTGCAGAGGCAGAGGGCGACGAGGAGCACGTGCCGTAGCCAGAGTAACTCCAGAGCAGCAGGTTCACATTGGTCAGGTTCTGGGTATAGTACCGTTATAACCTATTAATCCGGTTCGGCCTGAGGTTAGGCCGAGGCATCAGAAGAAGAACAAAAGAGACTTGAAAGGTTAAGAGGTATAGTCCACCTACTTCCAGTGGCACAACTACAGAGGATACCCAAGGATTTTTAGAAAATTGTCACCGTATTCTCCGCACCGTGGGTATTGTGGAGGTGAGCGGAGTTGCCTTTACTACTTTTCAACTATGAGGCGCAGCGTATCGGTGGTGGCAAATCTATGAAGAATGTAGACCAGCCGATGCAACACCACCAACTTGGGCTCAATTTTCGAAAATGTTCTTGAAAGAGTTTGTTCCCCAGACCCTCAGAGATGCGTGGCGCACAGAGTTTGAATAGTTGCGTCAGGGCACTATGACAGTGTCAGAATATGCTATCAGGTTCAGTGAGTTAGCTCGCCATGCACCTATTTTGGTTCCTACAATCAGAGAGCGGGTCTGCAGATTCATTAAGGGGCTCGATTATGATATTAAAATATGCATGGCTCGAAAGTTGCAAATTGATGATCCATTTCAACAAGTAGTGGAGATTGCAAAGAAGATTGAGGGTGTTTTAGGCGAGGAAAGAGAGTCTAAGGAGGCCAAAAGATCGTGAACATCTGGAGGGTTTAGTGGATTTTACTCTTCAGCTAGGACCCATTATAGCGGAGGCTCGAGCAGTCGGCCAGCTCAGTCCGCACATCAGATTACTTGGAGTGCTCCAGTAAGTTCTTACAACGCACCACAGGCACGAGATTCCTATAATAATTATTTCAAATTATCCGGCACAAACTTAGTACGAGCAGTCGCGACCTCAGAGGGGTTGTTATCAGTGTGATTGTACCAGACACATCAAAAGGAATGTCCCAGACTTGGAAGAGACGGATTTCATCAGAGCACTCCAGCTACACGCTTTATTCCAGTTAATACTCCACATGCACAGTCAGCTAGAGGTGGAGGATGGGCAGGTAGTGGGCGCCAAAGAGGTGGAGGCCCGACCCGTTGATATAATCACTATGATTTGGTTGAGGCCAATACACCAGATGGTGTCGTTACAGGTATAATCCTGATTTTTTTATAAAAGGATATTTTCCCTTAATTTGATTCGGTTCTGAATATTGAAGTGAGTCCTCCTATTATGTTCCGCTTATGGGTGAGTTTCGTAATTTTGTGACCTACTTATATGTTTATCCCTGTTGGGAGATTTGAAGATGTGAGACCGTGTCTGTCATTTTTATTGTTGTGCACCATTGAGGGCTATAAGTCCAAAAGTAATTTTTATTATTCATTACAGTGGGTTTAATGTGTCACGGAATAATCGATTCCAATTTTATGAATTATATGCCCTACCGATATGAGGGTTCGTTATGTATTATAAAAAAATATAAAAAAATGTTTACGAAAATTTATTGAAAGGAAGAAAGAAAGGAAGTTGAAATTTCAGTTGGCACAATGTGCAAAATACTTGTGATTCGGAGTTAAGGACGAGGTCCTTGTGGTGAAATATTTATGAGTTTAAAATTCTCCATTTGTGAAATTTAATTTGTACAATAATATTAATAGGGAGTCATGCATGTTAGGCTTATTTGACAATTCTTGTATATTTTCTGTTCATATTCAGCCATTTTCGTGTTGTAAACATTGAGTTTTACCCTATGAGGTGAGTGCCCAAGTGGCGTTAAATGTGACTCATTAATCTAAATAAGTAATCATGAGGTCTTCATGCCTCGCATTCTGTTGTCAGTGTTGTGAAAATTCGAAACGAGGTGGTGGTTAATATGAGATTAATTGATGATGCAGGAATTAATTATGAACAACTTTTAAGACCAGAGATGTGGTGATGAGCATACATATGATGTGCTTCATGTCCTGATATCATGATGATAATGCAATGCTGAGATTTGTGTTATTAATATATACCTTGTGGTGTTTTGTTGGGTTGCAGATGTGTTGTAGGAGTTATTTTAGTATTACTCTGGTAGGTGGTTAGGCCCAATTACAGGGGAGACTCTGCCGAAATTTTCTGAAAAATTTGGGAGTTAGTAAAATTTGGGGGATTGAAACATGCGAAAGAAGAGATAAGTTATGTTGTGTGTTTGAGAGCGAATGATCCTAAGCGGTGAAGAATAAAATACCCTAGATTTTTTTTTTGAAGTACTTTAACACTATCAAGAAAGTTGATGTGTGCGTAGGCACGAGTTGCTATAGCCAATTGAGACTAATACCGTGCATTGTTGTGAAAATTAGACCTTTTGAAATATTTGGAGTGTAAGAAATAGATCTTAAAGTTTACAAATATGGATAAAAGAAATAAACTCAAAAGAGATGATGTTGTCAGGCTTATCTCAAATGCGGTAGCGTGAAATCAACCGTGAGTATATATGTAAAAGTAAAAATCATCAATTTGGTAACCTCAG
This sequence comes from Nicotiana tabacum, assembly GCF_000715075.1. Lineage (NCBI taxonomy): Eukaryota > Viridiplantae > Streptophyta > Magnoliopsida > Solanales > Solanaceae > Nicotiana > Nicotiana tabacum. The sequence continues at coordinate 123,279,589 of NC_134092.1, forward strand.
AATAATTCTTAGAACGTTCGAGGAACGTTTGTTTAAGAGGTGGAGAATGTAACGACCCGACTTGTCGTTTTAAGAATTAACGCTCCGTTCAGGGACTTAATATCTCGAGTAGCTTCGCAACATGTATTTATGACCCGCGGGTGTGGTCGAGTTTGATTTAATGAAGATTCAAAATTTAATTAAAAGAACAATCCTTGTTTGGAAGCTTAAATGGAAAGAGTTGACCGAAGAGTTGACTTTTGAGTAAACGACTTCGGAATAGAATTTTGATAATGTCAATAGATCCGTATGGTGATTTTGGAGTTAGGAGCATGCCCGAAAAATTATTTGGAGGTCCGTAGTGGAAGTAAGCTTGAAATGGCGAAAGTTGAATTTTGGAAAGTTTGACCGGGGGGTTGACTTTTAGATTTTGGGGTCGAAATCTGATTCTAGAAATTTGAATAGCTTTGTTATGTCATTTATGACTTGTGTGCAAAATTTGAAGTCATTCCGGATTGATTTGATATGTTTCGGCACAAGATATAGAAATTGAAAGTTCAAGTTCATAGATTTTGATTGGAGGTGCGATTTGTCATTTTGATGTTGTTTGATATGATTTGACGCCTCGAGTAGGTCCGTGTTGGTATGTTAGGACGGGGTCCCGAGGGTCTCGAGTGAGTTTCAGATGTTTAACGGATCGAATTTGGATTTGGAGGAGGAGCTGAAGCAGCTGGGCTGCTGGTGCGATCGCACTTGCGCGAAAAAGGGCCGCAGGTGCGAGCTCGCGGATGCGAGTAATTAGTCGCGGAAGAGAAAAATGCATGGGCTGGCCAGGCACCGCGGGTGCGAAAAATTTTTCCGCGGGTGCGAAGACCGCAGGCGCGAAGAAATCACCGTGGATGCGAAAATCCTGGACAGAATGTTAAAAACAGAGGGAGTTCCAAGTTTTGCCATTTTTGGACCTTCAAGCACGGTTTTTGGGGCGATTTTGAGAGAGAATTCAAGGAAAAATTGAGGTAAGTCACTTGTGATCATTTCTACTCCATAATATTGAATTATCATCGAATAATCCGACTAGATTACATGTTTTTGATGTGTAAATCGGGGGTTTGAAAATAAGATTTGAAGATTTGGAGGTCGAGTTGAGGTCGGATTTTGGTAAAATTGGTATGGTTAGACTTGTGGTTGAATGAGCTTTCAGTTTTTGTAACTTTTATCGGGTTTCGAGATGTGGGCCCCACGGACGATTTTTGAGCTAATTTCGAATTTTTGTTGGAAAAATTAGTATTTTCTTATGGAATTAATTTCAATAAATTTTATTGACTGAATCTAATTATTTGTGGCTAGATTCGAGGCATTTGAAGGTCAATTCAAGCAAGAAGGCGATTATAGAATATTGGCATAACTTCAAAAAGGTAAGTATCTTGCCTAACCTTGTGTGGGAGAACTACCCCTTAGGATTCGAGTCATTTATGTTAAGTGTAGTCTGTGTACGCGAGGTGGCGAGTGCGTGCTCGGACTTATTTGTGGAAAGTTGGCCTTTTAGGGTTCTTATGTCCTTATATTCACCGTGTATGATGTTGTTCTTGATACGCTTGAATTCCTATTTGCTAGTTTCACCTTTACATGCTTTGATTAGAGATAATTGCTTTAGGATTCACTCTTACTGTCTATTTGACCCTTATTCGACTTAACCAAAGATTTTACCTCTTCTATCGTCGTGCTATATTTTTTATTACTGCTTATCTTTAATTGAAATCACTATTTTCTCATCCTATAATTGTTTAGTCTTAATTGGAGTTATAATTACCTTCCGCTACTTATCCTTACTTGAATTGTTGAATATTTTTCGTAATTACTCAACCTCAAAAGGAGTTTAGATAACCTATATCTTAGTTGACTTGCCATTATTTGGAACTATTTGACTCGTGTTGGCTTCTTATTGTTGACTTGAATATTGTGGAATTGTTTCTATATTTTGTGTTGTTTTCCCTTGTTAAGTTGTTTTTCTTGTGCCTAGCATTCTTTATTGTGGTTATTCCTTGTGAATGAATTCTACTGTTCTTGTGATTTAAGTTCTTGAGTTGATTTGCTCGTTGTACCTTGCATCTTTGTCATTGTTGCTTTTGTACTTGTTGTGGTGATGTACGAGGTTTCTGTCATGTTATAGTTATTATCTCTGTTGTTTGCGCGACATATTTAAATTGGGAATACAGACGTATTTCGGGAGATCCTCCAGCACTGCATATTTACTTTGGGACTACGGACATATTCCGGGAGATCCCCCAGCACTGCATATTTAAATTGGGACTACATACGTATTTCAGGAGATCCCCCAGCACTGCATATTTAAATTGGGACTACAGACGTATTTCGGGAGATTTCCTTGTCTTGCATATTTACTTTGGGACTACGGACGTATTTCGGGAGATTCTCCAGCACTGCATATTTATTTTTGGACTACGGACGTATTCCGGAAGATCCCCCCTCCCCTATTCCGGGAGATCCCCCCGTACTGCATAATTAATTCGGGACTACGAGACGGTATCCCGGTAATTCTCCTGTGATTATAATTGTGTTCGGAGCGGCTAATCTTCCATGCTTAGGTGTCACATGGTGACTTATACTCGAAAGATATTACTGAAAAAGTTTATATTTGAAAGGTTTTTATCTTGAAAGAACTATATTTGAAAGATATTTATTTGAAGGAAGAATATTTTTAAAAAATAAATTTCTTATTGGAAAGGATTATATTCTAAAGACCTCAATTTAAAAACTTACGGGTGAAAGTTTACTCTCGAAGGATTTGACTAATTTATTGGGGTTTATTGGCTGAGTCCTGATGTGAAAACTATTTCAGTTGCTGAGTTACTACTTGCCTTTACTGTATTATGATTTTCGGATTTGGGTTGTGTTTCCGTTCATTCTTCTGTGTCTTATTCTGGTGTTCCGCTGTTACTTGCTGTTTTTCCTTCCTTATTGTAGTTGTTATGTCGTTAGCGATATCGTGAGGTCCTTAGATAGATGTCATGTTCTGTCATCCCTATACTTATAATTGTTCAGTTTATTGTCTTGACTAGTCCTCGTCACTACTTCACCGAGGTTAGTCTTGATACTTACTGGGCACCGCTGTGGTGTGCTCACGGTACTCTTCTGCATATTTTTGTGCAGATCCAGGTATCGATCGTTAGTAGCTGTGCGGATCCTTACTGAGGAGACTCAAGGTAAACCTGCCGCTGCGTTCGCAGGCTTCAAAGTCACCTTCCTATTTTGTATTTACACTGTTTTTACTTACTTCCGAACAGTTGTATTTAGAAGTGATAGCAATGTCTGTAGAGCTTATGACTTGTACTACCGGTTTTGAGAAATTGTAAATTTTGTAAAGATTTCTATATCGAGACTGTTAGATTTCCTTTGTTATTGTTGTTACTTAGTAAATGTTAGGCTTACCTAGTCCCTAAGACTAGGTGCCATCACGATACCCAACGGAAAGAAAATTGGGTCGTGACAACTACTAGAGAAATGTCTGATTTTCTTTTTATCAACTTTTTAAAGGCTTCATGTGGTCTAAGTATAAAACCAAAGGAGCAGATAGTGGACATCGATGCTGCAGATGTGAACAATGAGTTGGCAGTATTAATAATTTGATTTCCTTCCATATTTTCTCTATTGGTTGGATACCTATGTATTCACCATATCAAACTTTTAAAGTGAATTCATGAAGCCACTAACTTTTAAAGGGGAAAGGTTGAATTTGACTTAGATTTTGGGTGTTGCTATGAGTTTGCTTTGTTAATTATCTCTGCTACAGATCACTATCATATCTGTTTTTTGGGTATTGCTTGCTAAACCAGATAAGTTGGACAGGTGTAGGATAAGTCGGAAAGAATTCAGACAGGTACAGGATAAGACAGACATGTGCAGGACAAGTCGGATAGACGTAGGTCAATTCGGACCGGCGCAGGATAAGTCGGACAAGGATAGGAGAGGCTAAAAATTCAAAAACAACTGTCTGCGTATCAATGGAATCTTAATACATTAAATTTAGATTTTTAGATTGGTTGCTTCATATGAAGGACAAGTCGGACAAGGACAGTCAATACTATATTTATCAAACTAATGATCCTTCCTAACGACTGTTATAGAGTCAATTACCCACGTATAATAATACTAGACCTGTACACAAATGATGAAGCAATACTATAGCTGGTAGCTTATTAATTTTGTTAAAGTATTGTTATTGACCAAGCTGTTTCAGGCTTTTAGTTAATAAATTGTGTCAGAATGTTGATACTGACCATTCTAATTCAGTTACATCAATTATGTGAATTGGGAACCCCAAAGATGTTCAAGAAAAGTAGTAAAACACATACTTTTCAACAAGTGATTAGTTTCAAATTTGGGTTTCAAAGTTTCTTTTGATTGACTGAAATTTGGAGTTGCGTAATATTCGGTGATTGAATTGTTTGTGAATTTAGAGGGATTGAAGTTAATTGTGATACCTTTATTTGAAAATTTGGATACATTTCGTAAGGGATATAAGAGATCGAGAGCATCCGTATTCTTTAGAGCTTTTTAGTGTCCTCCTCGAATGGTCATAAGAAATTAATAATATTTGGCGGTACAAAATAAAGAACGAGCCTCTCCATATGAATTAAAAATAAAATAAAATTATTTCATTGTAATATAAATCCTAATTTTTCAAAAGAAAACATTTGAGTTTTGTTCGTCGAATCTAGCATATTTTTCTGCCAAAAATAAAGTTTCTATATGAGAATTTTAAAATCCAAAATTATATAGTCAAACCCACAAAGCAATGTGTTATGATATTAGACGACAACATATGATCTCAAACATTTTTTCAATATATTATTATAAAAAATATGGAAGAAAAGATTATGCATAGACGCTACAACGTACTCTTAAAGGCAAAAATAACAATCTTCGGCGCTTTTAATTGATGCAACAATAGAGAGGATTTTGGTCTTTCCTATGGCTAAAGCTACATAACCAAACATATATCACGAGCATCATATTAAAAATATAAAATATATATCTTCGGGTACAAATTCATATCCAAAATTACATAGTCGCGAAAGGTACGAAAGGTCTTATGCTATTACAACATATATATCACGTTTCGTATTAAAGATGTAAGATAAAGAAAATAATATATATCACAGATCTTATTAAAGATATAAGATAAAGAAAATAATGCATAAACCTTACAAAAATACTGTTACGGGCAAAAATCACAACCTGTTTTGCCTTTACAATATTCACCCATGGAGACGACTTTTGTCTCTTATATGGCTAAATCCACATAACCATTATGATTTCGTAATTGATGAGAAATTAAAAAAAATCGTCAATCGACATTCGACAATTTTTTATCCAGTTGATTTTTATGTGGGAATTTAAAATTGTAAAAATACATACTCGCACACATTACGAATATCTCATGTTATTACATCACATATATCATGAGCATCATATTGAAGAATTAAAGATAAGTTCAAGAAAACAAAAAGGTCTTAAAATGCAAAAACCACAAAATAAAGAAAAAAATTTGCATATTTTTTAAATACACTTTTGCTTTCTCCTCAAAATTAGTATACAGACCTCATCCTATTTACATTGTTATTGAAAACCATTACAACACACCAAAACTCAATTAATATTATTGTATCCATAAAAAGAAAGGGTGGGACTTATATTAAAATAAAATATTACTTAAATAAAAATAAAAATACGCTGAAATACATATACACCAGCGAAAAAAAGGCGCAGTATATGCCCATCTGCATTCTCTTCAACAGACGGCTCTACAACTTCTCACAACTAAGTCAGTTACTACTCAATTCTCTTCACCAGCGCAAACTTCTTGCCCTTTTGACAAATTAATCGTCATGTAGGTTGCACAAGTAATATATGTTGTGGTTTTTAAATTAACTTAACTGAACTACCAATTTCAGAGATGTGGTGACTTAAAGTTGTTGACTATGCTCAATTTTTTTTAATTAATGATCTATATCTATTTCATCTCAAAATCTGAAAACACAAAAAATATTAGCCAGTAGTTTAATTTAGTGGAATAGTCGTGAGGTTCGCCGATGTTAACTAGGACCTTTCTATTATATAGATACAAAAGAAGCTTAGCTAGAGTGATTAGAAAGCTATTAAAATTACAATGCAACTAAAAGCGCGAATAATCTCCTGTGATCTAATGTAATGTAGACAAGTCGAGTAATAGACAATTATATCAGAATTATATTTGTGCCCAAAGCTCAGGTTCAAATCTTATCAAATGTCCTGATTTTCCAAGGGGAGAATATGGCACAACCATTGAGTTCCAGACATTCTATTTTTTTTATGGGCTAAAAAATAGTGACACTCCTTCACGCGTGTGTAATGATATCTGAAACATTTTGAAATCTTGAAGTTCTGCCTTTGGATTATTAATCGTTGGTGCTAATAGTTGATTTGGCTTTGTACCTGCCTGTTTATTCTGCCCAAAATTTCTGATTACGTTCTTAAGTTTGTTAAACATACATTGATTTGTGATGATACTTTTACAAAATTCATTACGTTAAATGATACTATTCAAACAAGATGTTAGTTTATGTTATATTTTTTCCACTTCTTTTAGTTAGCTGATTTGTATGTTTTTTGGCTTGCAGACTTTGTTCGTCCTGCTACTATCAGAGGGGATGCTTTTGGAAAAGAAAAGGCAACACAACCTTTAACAGACATAACAAATCGTCAAAATTTCACGCGATTTCATTATACACCTTTAAAGAGTTGTGGACTGTCATGACCCAAAATTCACTATAGATCGTGATGATGCCTAACGCCACCGTCAGGCAAGTCAACGGTGATTAATCAACTTAGTTACTTATTTTATTATTTTCAAAATCATGAATCACATTGAATAAGTAGAGTAAAACCTGGTACGCATAGAAAACCCGTGATTTTATTTTCTATTTTCCGTATAAAATATAAATTCAAGGTGAAATGGTAATAATTACGTGAATTACAATAATGAACATCCAGTAGGAACCCCCAAAACCCAGTGTCACAAGTGCATGAGCATCTACTAAGGAGTACAATAATAATACAACATATGTCTAGAACACAAGTTAGACAGGAGAATATAAATAACTCTGATGGAGATTATGTCGTAACATGGAATGCAGCTCACCATGAAGTCCCTGCAACAGCCGCGCCTTTGCGCCCAAAAGACTACCAAACATATATATATGTACCTGCACAATAAGTGCAACAAGTGTAGCATGAGTACGTAAATCAACGCGTACCCAATAAGTCTTTAGCCTGACCCCGGAGAAGTAGTGACGAGAGGTCGACATCGACACTTACTAGTGGTCTAATAAATCAAATACGATAGGAAGTAAACAAATTATATGCCAGGGAAATAAAAAGTATAAACAAATTGTCACGACCCAATTTCTCCCTCCGTGAACCGCCGTGACGGCACCTAGTCTCTACGACTAGGTAGCGTAACACTTTGCGAAAATGAAACAAAAGCATGAATATTAACTACTAACAGTAACAAATATCTAATAAGCAACTGAATGTCACTTGGCATATACAATTATCACCTCTGAAAAGTACGAAAAATATTTTTCCAAAACCCGAAAACCCGCAAGTCACAAGCTACTGAGAAGACTTAACTGTTCTATACATCATTTCTATAGAAGGAAGGAAAAGTGAACATAGGGGAATAGAGAGGGACTCCGAGGATCTGCGGGCAGATGTACCTTGAAGTCTCCAATAAGCAGCATCGACTGCAACTAGTGATGAGGCTGGTAAGATGAACCTAGATCTGCACACGAAAAATATGTGTAGGAAAGGGCGTGAGTACACTACAACGGTACCCAATAAGTGCCAAGTCTAATCTCGGTCGAGTAGTGACGAGATCAGGTGAGGGCCCTACTGGTATAAATATAATGAAAAAGGACAGAATGAAATATAGCAATAAAAATAAATACAGAAATCTAAACAGGAATAGAATCAATGAAAGACAACAGCTTCAACACAGTGATAACAATAGGGGATCTCCCAGGATACCGTCCCGTAGTCCCAAACGTAAATGTGCAGGGAGGATCTACCGAAATACCATTCCGTAGTCCTAAAGTAAATATGTAAGACAAGGGGGATCTACCGGAATACCGTTCCGTAGTCCCAAAGTAAATATGCAAGACAGGGGGATCTATTGGAATACCGTTCCATAGTCCCAAAATAAATATACAAGACAGGGGGATCTATCGGAATACCGTTCAGTAGTCCCAAAGTAAATATGCAGAACAGGGAGGATCTATCGGAATACCGTTCCGTAGTCCCAAAGTAAATATGCAGCGCAAACAATAGAAATACAACTACATCACGAATTCTTACAATTTAGACTAAGTCAAGTCAAGGAAGAAGCAAAAAATTCACTAAGCATGCTGCAGAGAGTTCACATAAGCAATTAAGATATGTAGACATGTTGTTCTAAACTAAACAGGATAATTACATATGCTAGTGTAGCTCAGTTAAGGAAGACAAGTATTTTACTAAATGAATATGAACCTCAACCCTCGATTCTGCCCCTTATCTGCCCAGCGATCATCGCACATGCGGGCCATGGGTCGCACCTGCGACGCCGCATCTATGGAAAATCCCTCGCAGGTGTGTAATCACTTAAGAGGGTTGGGTCCGCATCTGTGACAATGGGGGCCACACCTGCGGAACACTGTCCGCTTCTGCGGTCTTCCTCTGCGCCTGCGAATCCTTGGGCGTATCTGCGAGCATCGCAGATGCGGAAATTCCTCGTACCTACGAGCCCTGGTCAAGCCTCCAAATTCCACATCTGCGCCTGTTCCTCTGCACGTGCGAGCCCGCACCTGCGGTCTCCCCTCCGCAGGTGCGAAACACCAGAACCAGCAAAAACTTAGCAACTTCCCTAAGTCCAAAATTCATCCGTTAAGCATCCGAAACATACCCGAGGCCCCCGGGACCTCAACCAAACATACCAATCAATCCTAAAACACCATACGAACTTAGTCGAGCCCTCAAATCACATCAAACAATGCAAAAATCACGAATCACCCTCCAATTTAAACTCAAAGAAATTGAAACTTCCAAATTCGACAACCGATGCTGAAACCAACCAAACCACGTCTGATTGACCTCAAATTTTGCACACAAGTCATATTCAACACTACAGACCTACTCCAACTTCCGGAATCGGAATCCGACCCCGATATCAAAATTTTCACTACCAATTCAAATCTCCAAAAATTCGACTTTCGTCATTTCAAGCCTAAATAAGCTACGGACCTCCAAAATACAGTCCAGATATGCTCCTAAGTCCAATATACCAAATGGAGCTAATGGAACAGACGAAACTCCATTCCGGAGTCGTCTTTACACAGTTTCGACTACGGTCAAAATCTTAATACTTAAGATTTCGTTTAGGGACTAAGTGTCCCAGATCACTCCAAAAACCAAAACGAAACCTTCCGGCAAGTCACAATAGCAGAAATAGATATGGGAGAAGCAGTTAATAGGGGATCGGGGCTATAACTCTAAAAACGACCGGCCGGGTCGTTACACAAATATAGGTACGTGGTATGGTCCTCCTCCGAACAGTAAACGCAAGCCCTCAATTATCGGTCACCTCCTCAACCAGAGTATATATGGAAAATAGTTCCCACCAGATAGATCGTCACAACTCAAATCAGGAAACCTCACGGATACGATGGCTTCTTTCCAAATATTACGCACGACGCTGCTGAGCCAAATGATCTGATCCCATAAGAGTATTTATAGAAATGTCGGGGCGTACGACCCGATCCCATAATAACGTGTACACTGCCGAGGGTCGAACGACACGAACCATAGATGCATCTATTATACTTCCAAGGCGAACGACCCTCTCCCATGAGAATATGATACTTTAACGGGTCCTTGACCCATTCCCGAAGATATGTGTGAGTTGTGAAATGTCAATAAGCTTTTCAATGAAAACTCACAACGCGCGAGAATTTCGTAAGGGAAAACACAATTATTTTGCGGTTAATCAAGTAGCTCGTCAAATCTCTACAATAGCGAGTCTATCACTCTACGCAAGCCTAGTCTCAGGTCGCAACGTGAAATAAGGGAAATATACATGAAAGGATAACTCAAATAATACAATTAAAGCATAGCGTGAACCTAAGTCTACCCGGACATAATTAGGAACTATAGCATACACACGGACACTCGTCACCTCATATGTGCGTAGCTCCCACAACATGTAGCACATAATAATATAACACCTACGGGGTAAATTTCTCCCTCACAGGGTTAGACAGGAGAGTTACCTCGCTCCGATGTTTAGTAACCGGCTCCAACGCTACTCTAACACCTCAAACCGATGCACGTCGCTCCAAAACTAGTCAAACAATGTGCAAACCAATAAAAATATACTCTAATACTCATAATAAATCAATTTATAACAATTCACAACTCCGCTCGAAAAGTTAATAAAGTCAACCCTCGGGTCCACGTGCCCTGATTCCAAAACTTTTTGAAGATAAACTTTACCCATAAAATTATGAACTCAAATATATGATTTATTCCCAATTCCATGTCCAATTTTGTGGTCAAAATCCAAAAATACCAATTTCTAGGTTTCTTTCAAAATCCCACAAATTCCATAAATTTTCATGTATAAATCCATATATAACTCATGTATTTAACTCGCAATAGGTGGGAATAGCTTACCTCACAATGGATGACAACAATATCCTCTTCGAGAACCCCAAAAGTAGCCCAACCAAGTGAAAAATGAGAGAAGAAGAGCCAAATCATGTTCTTAAAACAGTTCTGCCCAACGATATTTCCGCACCTGCGGCATCGCTTGCGCGACCAAAACTCTGCTTCTGCGGAGAAGAACTGAGCCCGCCCTTCGCACCTCTGGAAAAGGCTCCACTCCTACGACATTGTGGGTGCGACAAGCTCCCTCGCTTTTGCGCTCCTCTCCGCTTCTGCACTCCAAGAAGCCGTACCTGTGGCATAGCAGGTGCGGTCCAAACATCGCTTCTGCGAACCATCCCCACGCACCCCTCTCTCACTTCTGCTGTGATGACCGAAAAGGTCATCTTATATTTTAGAACTCGAATCTGCGCTCTTAAGCTTTAAAAATCTCATTTTTACCCTTCTCGATTTGCGTGCGCAGTCCGGGCAGGTTTTCGGAAAGCTTTTATGTTGAAAATTGATGAAAATAAGAATTTTTGCCTTAAAAGTTAATTTTAGTTGACTTCGGTCAATATTTTTGGTAAACGGGTCCGGATCCATGCTTTGACGGTCCCGGTAGGTCCGTATCGAATTATGGGACCTGGGCGTATGCGCGGAATCGAATTCGGAGGTCCCTAACTTGAGTTATGAATTTTTGATGAAAATTAAAAGTTTGGAAATTATTTGTTTTTAAGAATTGATTGATATTTGGCATTGTTAGTATCGGGTCTGTATTTTAGTTTCGGAGTCCAGTACAGGTTCAATATGATATTTAAGACCTGTCTGTGAAATTTGGTGAGAAACGGAGTTGATTTGACATGATTCGGACGTCCAGTTGAGAAGATAGGAATTGTAAAGTGTTGTTGAGTATTGTATTTGATTTGGTGCTAAATTCGTAGTTCTAGGTATTATTTTGGCGATTTGATTGCGCGAGAAAGTTCGTATGATATTTTTAGACTTGTGTGCATGTTTAGTTTGGAGCCTCGAGGGCTCGGGTGAGTTTCGGATAGGCCACGGGATGTTTTGGACTTTGAAAATCTAGTATTTTGCTGCAGCAGGTATTCTAGCATGTCCTTCTACCTTCGCGAACGCGAAGAGTAAACTGGGAAGCTGAAGTTTTCATCTTCGTGAACGCGAAGGCTTTGTCTCGAATGCGAAGCGATAGGGGCGTTACCCTTCGCGAACGTGACCAGCTCCTCCCAAAAACGGGATATTAGCCAAAACCTCATTTTTCTCAAAAACCAAACGGTGAGAGGCGATTTTTCAAGAGTCATTTCTTTCCCAAATTATTGGTAAGTGATTCTAAACCATTTTCTTTCAATTACCCATTATATTTCTTGAATTATCAACCTAAAATTTAGAGTTTTTATGGTAGAATTAGGTGTTAGGGTAGAAACTAGGAATTTCAGAAATTTGAGGATTTAAACCCGAATTTGAGGTCGGATTCCAAAACTAATTACATATTCGGGCTCAAGGGTGAATGGGTAAAAGGATTTTGGTCCGAACCTCGGATTTTGACCAAGCAGGCCCGAAGTCGATTTTTCGACTTTTTGGAGTAAAATTTGGGAAATTTAATTTATGAAATATAATTGATTCCTTTAGAAATATTTGATATTATTGAGTCATTTTTGAATAGATACGAGTGGTTTGGAGGTGAATTCCAAAGGAAAAGCTGTGATTGAGAATTAAGTGTTGTTCGGAGCGAGGTAAGTGTCGTGTCTAACTTTAGCTTGAGGGAATAGGCATTATGTGTTCATTTGCTACGTGTCTGGTTGTTAAATACGATGTATAGATGAGGTGACGAGCATCTATGCGTTGTTGTCGAGTCATAGCATGCGAGTGAAATTCTATTCTTGTCTATTTTATAGCCTTAAATTCTACTATCCATGCTTAGCGGGTTATTTAAAATGTTGGGTGACTTATATCTGGTTTCACTGAGATTTGGTAACTTTCGAATATTGATTCAAGGTTGAGATTACATTGTGTTATTGATTATGGGTAAAATACTGGTTTCTTTACGGTACTCCTATCTATCTGTTGTTATTGATCCTTTTATATTGTGAGGAAGAGTGTAAAGCACGAAGGGCGATGCCGTGCATGCATTATTTATATTGTGAGGAAGAGTGTAAAGCACGAAGGGTGATGTCGTGCAGTTTTCCTTTGCTGTTTTAATTGCTCAATTCGTTTAAGGATTTTCTGTGTAATTCTGTCTTTTCATTATTCTCACTCTTTATGTTGTATTCCCCCATTGTATTTCCCCTTCCCATTATTTCTGCATTTTTGCTTTACTTACTGTTGTTGCCACTAACATGATTATACTGTTCAGGTTATATGTGGATGTCTTGTCCTAACCTCGTCACTACTTCGGCGAGGTTAGGCTTGACGCTTACCAGTACATGGGGTCGGTTGTACTGATGCTACACTCTACACTTTCTATGCAGATTTTGATACCGGCTCAGGTTGATCGAGATTTGCTATTGGTCCGCTGTCCGGAGACTCAAGGTAGATCTGTCGGCGTTCACAGACCTAGAAGTCCCCGTCTATCTTTTATGTCCTACTGTTTTCTTTCATTCAGACAGTTGTATTTCTTTCAGACTATTACTTGTAGTAAATTCTAGAATGCTCGTGAATTGTGACTCCAGATCCGGGTGGTAGTAATTAATACAGTTTTATGACATTTCGCACTTATTATATTTTATCTTAGGTAGTTATTGTTAATTACTGAATGGGAAAAAGGAATTGGTTTAATGATTCTCTAACGTGGGGTTTGCCTAGCAAGTGAAATGTTAGGCGCCATCACGGTCCCCTCGGTGGGAAATTCCAGGTCGTGGCAGTTGGTATTAGAGCTCTAGATTGCCTAGGTCTCACGATTCACGAGCAAGCTTAGTAGAGTCTGGAGGATCGGTACGGAGACGTCTGTGCTTATCTTCTAGAGGCTATGAAGTTTAGGAACAAGTTTCCCTTCTATTCTTCTCTGTCGTGCGATTTTGTTTTCTCAATACTGATTGAACTCTTCTACTCTTATTCTCTCGCAGAGGGCAAGAACACGTACTGCTTCCTCAGCTGAGCAGGAGCCAGAGCCTTCAATGACAGCTCCTACGCGGGGCAGAGGTCGAGGCCGAGGCCGAGGCCGTGCCAGAGGCCGAGGCACGGGCAGGGCTCAGCCTAGGGCCCGAGCAGCAGCCCCATCAGTGGAGCCTCAGATAGAGCTTGACGAGGAGGTTCCAACCCAGACTGTTCCTGCCGGACCAACTCAGGTTCCGGAGGGGTTCATTGCTACCCCAGTACTTCAGGACGCTTTGGTACATTTGGTGGGCCTTATGGAGAGTGTGGCCCAGACTGGCGCATTTCCCATGGCACCAGCAGTCTCTCAGGCTGGAGGAGGAGCCCAGACTCCCACCACTCCCGCTTCGGAGCAGATAGCTCCCCAGTATCAGGCTCCAACAGCTCAGCCAGTAGGATTAGTTCAGCCGGTTATTGTGGCATAGGACGGAGATGGGCCAGCTATGTCTTCTGAGGCTTTATGGATATTGGACAGATTTATCAAGCTCTTTCCTATTCACTTCAGTAGTGCTTCTTCAGAGGATCCGCAGGAGTATCTTGACAGCTATCACGAGGTTCTACGAAACATGGGTATAGTGGAGACCAATGGGATCGATTTTGCTGCATTTCAGATGACTGGTTCCGCCAAGAAATGGTGGAGAGATTACTTGTTGACCATACCAGCTGGATTGCCTGCTCTTACTTGGGACCAGTTCTCTCAGCTCTTCATAGAGAAGTTTCTGCCTATCACATTGAAAGAGGAGCGTCGCCATAAGTTTGAGCATCTCTAGCCGGGCAGTATGACTATTACTCAGTATGAAACCCGTTTTATGGATTTGGCCCGTCATGCCATTCTTCTGCTTCCCACCGAGAGAGAGAGAGAGTGATGAGGTTTATTGATGGACTTGCTCAGCCTATCAGATTGCAGATGGCTAAGGAGACGGGGAGTGAGATTTTTTTTCAGGCGGCTGCTAATGTCGCCAGACGAGTCGAACTGGTTCTTACTCAGGAAGATCAAGGGTCTGACAAGAGACCTCGTCATTCCGGTGAGTTCAGCGGTGCCTCACCTAGAGGCAGGAGTACTTTTGGTAGAGGCCATCCTCCCAGGCCATTTCATTCAGCGTTCCAGGCATCCCACGGTGCCTCAGGCGGTCGTGGCCCTCAGATGCATTATTCCGACTAGCTAGCCTACAGTGCACCACCAGCTCCTATTAGTGCACCTCCACTCCAGAGTTATCAGGGTGGTTATCCAGGTCGACGGGGCCAGCTTCAGGGTCAGCAGTCACAGCAGCCGAAGTTATGTTATACTTGTGGTGATCCAAGGCACATTTCTAGATTTTGCCTTCGAGCAACGGGCAGCTCATAGCATCAGAGTTCACGTGCCAAAGTCCCGACACCAGTTGCTGTACCACCTGCTCTGCCAGCCAGAGGCAGGGGTCAGGAAGCCAGAGGTAGAGGCCAGACTGTTAGAGGTGGAGGTCAGGCCGTTAGAGGTAGAGACCAGCCAGTTAGAGGCCGTCCCACGGACGTAGTTCATGGTGGTGGGGCCCAGTCCCGGTGTTATGCTTTCCCAGCCAGGTCTGAGGCTGAGTCATCTGACGCTGTTATCACAGGTATTGTTTCAGTTTGCAGTAGAGATGCTTCAGTTCTATTTGATCCGGGATCTACTTACTCTTATGTGTCATCCTATTTTGCTTCCTATTTGGTTGTGCCCCGTGATTCTTTGAGTACTCCTGTGTATGTGTCCACACCAGTGGGAGATACTACTATTGTAGATCGTGTTTATCGTTCTTGTGTGGTCACCATTGGGAGTCTTGAGACTCCTGTAGATTATCTACTTCTCGACATGGTTGATTTTGATGTCATACTAGGTATGGATTGGCTGTCACCTTAACATGCTATATTAGATTGTCACACCAAGACAGTGACCTTAGCCTTACAGGGGTTGCCTCGATTAGAGTGGAGAGGGAATCTTGGCCATTCTGCCAGTAGGGTTATCTCTTATGTGAAGGCTCGGTATATGGTCGAGAAGGGGTATCTAGCTTATTTGGCTTATGTCTGCGATTCTAGTACGGAGGTTCCTTCCATAGATTCGGTGCCAGTTGTTCGTGAGTTTCCAGAGGTATTTCCTGCAGACCTGCCGGGGATACCACCCGACAAGGATATTGATTTCCGCATTCCTCTGTCCGGGCACTCAGCCTATTTCCATTCCGCCATATCGCATGGCCCCGCCATAGTTGAAAGAATTGAAGGAGCAGTTGCAAGATTTGCTTGATTAGGGCTTCATTAGACCTAGTGTCTCACCCTGGGGTGCACCTGTGTTGTTTGTTAAGAAGAAAGATGGATCGATAAGGATGTGTACAGATTATCGGTAGTTGAACAAAGTCACCATCAAGAACAAATATCCATCGCCGAGGATTGATGATTTATTTGATCAGCTTCAGGGTGCCAAGGTGTTTTCAAAGATTGATTTGAGATCTGACTACCATCAGTTGTGGATTAGGGCATCCGATGTTCCTAAGACAGCTTTTCGGACTCCGTATGGGCATTATGAGTTTCTAGTGATGTCATTTGGGCTGACAAATGCCCCAGTAGCATTCATGGATTTGATGAACCGGGTGTTCAAACCCTACTTGTATTCCTTTGTGGTTGTGTTTATTGATGATATCTTGATCTACTCCCACAGTCGAGAGGAGCATGAGCAGCACCTTTGGATCGTTCTTCAGGCTCTGAAAGACAGCCAGTTATATGCTAAGTTCTCAAAATGTGAGTTTTGGTTGAGTTCAGTTGCTTTCTTGGGTCACGTTGTATCAGCAGAGGGTATTCAGGTGGATCCTAAGAAGATTGAGGCAGTCCAGAACTGGCCTAGACCCACATCAGCTACAGAGATCCGTAGTTTCCTGGGTTTGGCGGGCTATTACCATCGATTTGTGGAGGGATTAGACACAGTGCGGCACAGTGGTGCCAAGCAGGTTACTGTTGCCCCGTTCAGGTGGTCGGACGAGTGTGAAACGAGCTTTCAGAAGCTCAAGACTGCTTTGACCACAACACCGGTATTGGTGTTACCCACAGGTTCAGGTCTTATACAGTATATTGTGACACATCTCGTATTGGTCTGGGTGCGGTATTGATGCAGGGAGGGGCAAAGTTATTACATATGCTTCACGACAGCTGAAGGTTCACGAGAAAAATTACCATATTCATGATCTAGAGCTGGCAGCCATTGTTCACGCACTGAAGATTTGGAGGCACTATCTTTACGGCGTGCCATGTGAGGTATTCACTGATCATCGGAGCTTGCATTATTTGTTCAAGCAGAAGGAACTCAAATTGAGGCAGAGGAGGTGGCTGGAGCTATTGAAAGACTATAATATCACCATATTGTATCATTCCGGGAAGGCCAATGTGGTGGCCAATGCTTTGAGCAGAAAGTCAGTCAGTATGGGTAGCCATGCATATATTCCAGTTGGTGAGAGACCGCTTGCAATGGATGTTCAGGCCTTGGCCAACCAGTTCATGAGATTAGATGTTTCTGAGCCCAACCGTGTTCTAACTTGTACAGTTACTCGGTCTTCTTTGGTTGAGCACATCAGAGATCGGTAGGATGACGATCCTCATTTACTTGTCCTTAGAGACACAGTGCGGCACGGTGGTGCCAAGCAGGTTACTGTTGGAGATGATAGAGTTTTGAGGATGCAGGGTCATATTTGTGTGCCTAATGTGGATGGACTTTGTGAGTTGATCCTTGAGGAGGCTCACAGTTCCCGGTATTCTATTCACCCGGGCGCTGCCAAGATGTACCAGGACTTGAGGCAGCATTATTAGTGGAGAAAAATGAAGAAGGACATAGTTGCCTATGTAGCGCGGTGCCTAAATTGTCAGCAGGTGAAATACGAGCATCAGAGACCCGGTGGTTTGCTTCAGCAATGGAGATTCCTTAGTAGAAGTGGGAGCGTATTACCATGAACTTTGTTGTTGGACTCCCATGGACTCAGAGGAAGTTCGACGCCGTGTGGGTTATTGTGGATAGGCTGACTAAGTCAGCGCACTTCATTCTTGTGGTAGTTACCTATTCCTCAGAACGGTTAGCAGAGATTTATATTCGTGAGATCGTCCGTCTTCACGATGCGCTCGTTTCTTTCATTTCTGATCGAGGTACGTAGTTTACCTCACACTTTTGGAGGGCAGTTCAGCGTGAGTTAGGTACGCGGGTTGAGTTGAGCACAACATTTCATCCTCAGATAGACGGGCAGTCCGAGCGTACTATTCAGATCTTGGAGGATATGCTCCGCGCTTGTGTTATAGATTTCGGAGGATCGTGGGATCAGTTCTTGCCCCTTGTAGAGTTCGCCTACAACAACAGCTACCAGCCAAGCATTCAGATGGCTCCCTATGAGGCATTATATGGTAGGCAGTATCGGTCGCCAGTTAGGTGGTTCAAGCCGGGAGAGGCTCGGTTATTGGGCACAGACTTAGTACAGGATGCCTTGAATAAGGTCAAGATTATTCAGGATCGACTTCGCACAGCTCAGTCCAGGTAGAAGAGTTATGCCGACCATAGAGTTCGTGATGTTGCATTCATGTTTGGAGAGAGAGTGTTAATTCGGGTATCACCCATGAAGGGTGTAATGAGGTTCGAAAAGAAGGGCAAGTTGAGCCCTAGGTATATCGGACCTTTTGAGATTATGGAGAGAGTGGAAGAGGTGGCTTACAGGCTTGCATTGCCACCTAGTTTAGCAGTTGTTCATCCGGTATTCCATGTGTCCATGCTTCGAAAGTATCACGGTGATCTATCCCATGTATTAGATTTCAGCTCGGTCCAATTGGACAAGGATTTGACTTATGAGGAGGAACCGGTGGCAATTCTAGCCCTGCAAGGTCGCCAGTTGAGATCAAAGAGTTACCCTTCAGTTCGAGTGCAGTGGAGTAGTCAACCTATTGAGGCAGCTACTTGGGAGTCCGAGTCCGATATGCGGAGTAGATATCCCCACCTTTTCACCAGTCCAGGTACTTTTCTATGTCCGTTCGAGGACGAATGGTTATTTTAGAGGTGGAGAATGTGATGACCCAAAAGGTCAACGTATATTTTAGAACTCAAATCTGCGCTCTTAAGCTTTAAGAATCTCATTTTTACCCTCCTTGATTTGCATGAGCAGTCCGGGCAGGTTTCCGAAAAGCTTTTATGTTGAAAATTAATGAAAATAAGAATTTTTGCCTTAAAAGTTAATTTTAGTTGACTTCGGTCAACATTTTTGGTAAACGGGCCCGGATCCGTGCTTTGACGGTCCCGGTAAGTCCATATCGAATTATGGGACCTGGGCGTATGCCCGGAATCGAATTCGGAGGTCCCTAGCTTGAGTTATGAATTTTTGATAAAAACTAAAAGTTTGAAAATTATTTGTTTTTAAGAATTGATTGATATTTGGCATTGTTAGTATCGGGTCCGTATTTTAGTTTCGGAGACCTGTACAGGTTCAATATGATATTTAAGACCTGTCTGTGAAATTTGGTGAGAAACAGAGTTAATTTGACGTGATTCGGATGTCCAGTTGAGAAGATAGGAATTTTAAAGTGTTCTTGAGAATTTTCATTTGATTTGGTGCTAAATTTGTAGTTTTAGGTGTTATTTTGGCAATTTGATCGCGCGAGCAAGTTTGTATGATGTTTTTAGACTTATCTGCATGTTTGGTTTGGAGCCCCGAGGGCTCGGGTGAGTTTCGGATAGGCCACGAGATGTTTTGGACTTTGAAAATCTGGTATTTTGCTGCAGCAGGTGTTCTGGAATGTCATTCTTCGCGTTCGCGAAGGTACTCTCGCGAACGCGAAGAGTAAACTGGGCCGCTGAAGTTTTCTTCTTCGCGAACGCGAAGCGATGGTGGCGTTACCCTTCGGGAACGCGACCAGCTTCTCACGAACGCGTAGTGTTAGGCTCACCTGCGGGAGGGTTGGTCGTTCCTTCATCGCAAACGCGAGCCATGCCTTGCGAACGCGAAGGCTAGGAGGAGTAACCATCGCGAACGCGAGCT
This sequence comes from Nicotiana tabacum, assembly GCF_000715075.1. Lineage (NCBI taxonomy): Eukaryota > Viridiplantae > Streptophyta > Magnoliopsida > Solanales > Solanaceae > Nicotiana > Nicotiana tabacum. Next base: position 123,299,415 of record NC_134092.1, read on the forward strand.
GAGTCTCGCGAACGCGGAGGCTTGGCAGCCAGTACCCTTCGCGAACGCGACAATGCTCTCGCGAACGCAATGAACACTGTCACCCAGCACTTAACAGAATCCAAAAACGGAATTTTAGCCAAAAACTCATTTTTCTCAAAAACCAAACGGTGAGAGGCGATTTTTCTAGAGTCATTTCTTCTCCAAATTGTTGGTAAGTAATTCTAAACTATTTTATTTCAATTACCCATTACATTTCTTGAATTATCAACCTAAAATCTAGAGTTTTCATGGTAGAATTAAGGGTTAGGGTAGAAACTAGGAATTTCGGAAATTTGAGGATTTAGACCCCAATTTGAGGTCGGATTCCAAAACTAATTACATATTCGGGCTCAAGGGTGAATGGGTAAAAGGATTTTGGCCCGAACCTCGGATTTTGACCAAGCGGGCCCGGAGTCGATTTTTTGACTTTTTGGAGTAAAATTTGAGAAATTTAATTTATGAAATATAATTGATTCCTTTAGCAATATTTGATATTATTGAGTCATTTTTGAATAGATACGAGTGGTTTAGAGGTGAATTCTAAAGAAAAAGCTGTGATTGAGAATCGTGTCTGGTTGTTAAATACGATGTATAGGTGAGGTGACGAGCAGCTATGCGTCATTTTCGAGTCATACCATGCGAGTGAAATTCTATTCTTGTCTATTTTGTAGCCTTAAATTCTACTATCCATGCTTAGCGAGTTATTTGAAATGTTGGGTGACTTATATCTGGTTTCACTGAGATTTGGTAACTTTTGAATATTGATTCAAGGTTGAGATTACATTGTGCTATTGATTATGGGTAAAATACTGGTTTCTTTGTGGTACTCCTATTTATCCGTTGTTATTGATCCTGTTATATTGTGAGGAAGAGTGTAAAGCACGAAGGGTGATTCCGTGCATACATTATTTATATTGTGAGGAAGAGTGTAAAGCACTAAGGGTGATGTCGTGTCGTTCTATTTATTTATTTGGGTGAGGTTGAGAGTAAAAGCACGAAGGGTAATGCCATGCCGTTCTATTTATTTATTTGGGTGAGGTTGAGAGTAAAAGCACGAAGGGTGATGCTTTGCCATTCTATTTATTTATTTGGCGAGGTTGAGAGTAAAAGCACGAAGGGTGATGCCGTGCAGTTTTCCTTTGCTGTTTTAATTGCTCAATTCGTTTAAGGATTTTCTATTTAATTGTATCTTTTCATTATTCTCACTCTTTATGTTGTATTCCCCCACTGTATGTCCCCTTCCCATTATTTTTGCGTTATTTATTTATTTATTGTTGTTGCCACTAGCATGATTATACTGTTCAGGTTATATGTGGGTGTCTTGTCCTAGCCTCGTCACTACTTCGCCGAAGTTAGGCTCGACACTTATCAGTACATGGGGTCGGTTGTACTGATGCTGCACTCTGCACTTTTGGTGCAGATTTTGATACCGGCTCAGGTTGATCGAGATTTGCTATTAGTCCGCTGTCCGGAGACTCAAGGTAGATCTGTCGACGTTCACAGACTTTAAAGTCCCCGTCTATCTTTTATATCCTACTGTTTTCTTTCATTCAAACAGTTGTATTTCTTTCAGACTATTACTTGTAGTAAATTCTAGAATGCTCGTGAATTGTAACTCCAGATCCAGGTGGTAGTAATTAACACAGTTTAATGGCATTCCGCACTTATTATATTTCATCTTAGTTAGTTATTGTTAATTACTAAATGGGAATAAGGAATTGGTTTAATGATTCTCTAACGTGGGCTGAAGACTTTTATGATCTATATAGATATCAGCATGAATGCCATACAAAATAGTGCCTCCACATCTTTAGTGCATAAATCACTGCGGTTAACTCTAAATCGTGGGTCGGGTAATTCTTCTCGTGCTTTCTAGAAGCATAAGCTACAACCTTACCATGTTGCATCAGCACACAACCCAATCCAACGCCCGAAGTGTCACAATAAATAGTATAACCCCCGGTTCCTTCTAGGAGTGTTAGAACCGGTGCTAAAGTTAATTTGTCCTTCAATGCTTGGAGACTCGACTCGCAAGCATCAGTCCATTGAAACTTAGCTCCCTTCTAAGTCAACTTTGTCAATGGTGCTGAAAGAGAAGAAAATCCCTCTACAAATCTCCTGTAATAACCAGCCAAACCGAGAAAGCTACGAACCTCCGTTGGTGTCGTGGGTCTAGGCCAAGTCTTCACTGCCCCAATCTTTTGGGTATCAACCCGGATACCTTCACCTGAAATAATATGCCCAAGGAAAGCTACATAATTCAACCAGAATTCACATTTAGAGAGTTTTGCGTACAACTTCTCTTTTTGAAGAACTCTGAGTACCGTACGCAAATGATATGCATGCTCAGCCTCTGAACGGGAGTAAACTAATATATCATCGATAAATACAATCATGAATAGATCTAGAAAGAGTCTGAACACTCGGTTCATCAAGTCCATGAATACTGCTGGGGCCTTAGTCAAACCGAATGACATAACACAAAACTCAAAGTGCCCTTATTTGGTCCTGAATGTTGTCTTCGGAATATATTTCTCCTTAACCCTTACCTGATGGTACCCGGACCTCAAGTCTATCTTCGAGAAACACTTGGCACCTTGCAACTGATCAAATAAATTATCAATCCTCGGGAGCGGGTACTTATTCTTGATCGTCACCTTTTTCAACTGTTTATAATCAATACACATCCGCAAGGAACCATCTTTCTTCCTCACAAATATCACAGGTGCTCCCCACTGTGATGTACTAGGTCTGATAATGCCTTTTTCAAGCAAATCCCTTAGTTGTTCCTTTAACTCTCTCAGCTCTGCAGGTGCCATTCTATATGGAGGAATAGATAGTGGCCGAGTATCTGGTAAGAGGTCAATAGCAAACTCAATTTCTCGCTTTGTGTCACGACCCGAAATTCCCACCTTCGGGACCGTGATGGCTCCTAACATTTCACTTGCTAGGCAAGCTAACGTTAGAATAATATTCGCAATTTTAAAATAATTTTAAATTAATTAATAACAAAGAAACAAATGCGGAAGTAAAGGCTGAAATGTAGTGAATAATCCATAATAATAGCGATGTCTAAATACCATCCCAGAACTAGAGTCACAAGTGCACGAGCTTCTAGAATAATACAAACAAAGATCTAAATAAAATTCAAGTTGTTTGAAATATAATACACAGCTGAGACAAGATAGAAGGGGACTTTAGAACTGCGAACATTGTGCAGTATACCTCAAGTCTCCACTAGTAGCTGTATCCGGGCAAATCTACTATACGCCATTGGGACCAACTCCGAAATCTGCACAAAAAGTGCAGAGTGTAGTATCAGTACAACCAACCCCATGTACCGGTAAGTGCCGAGCCTAACCTCGACGAAGTAGTGACGAGGCTATGACAAGACACGTACATACACAACATGTACAAGTATATACAAATACGAAGTAACAATAATACAATAAATAACAATTACAAATTGGGAACATGCGAAGGGGAAAGATATAATAATTTCAGCAGGAGATGTATCACTTAGCAGTTAATTAATTCATCTACAATAAAATGAGCAAATGATAATAAGAAAATGGCACGACACCACCCTTCGTGCTTTTACTCTCATTTGACACGGCATCACCCTTCGTGTTTTTACACTCACAAATGGCACGGCACACCCTTCGTGCTTTTACACTCACAAATGGCACAGCAACACCCTTCGTGCTTTTACACTCACAAATGACACGGCAACACCCTTTGTTCTTTTACACTCTTTCTTACCATGAAAATGATAATATAAATTCGAAAGAGTATTTAAATGTAGGGATATACACTTATCAATCAATTCAATACCAAAATACCGACTTCACCTTCCAAAATATTCAACAATAATTAAATGAATAATAATTTCACGAATGATGATCAAATAATCAATAATACTTAAATAGGAACATCTTTAATTAAAGAGACAATTATTCACAATAAACAAATTTCACCTGCATACTTTGACTCAACCACAACGCATAAGTACTCGTCACCTCACATATATATTGTACCCGCACATTAAATCATGAAGCAAATAGACAACTAATTCCTACTCCCTCAAGTCAAGGTTAACCACGACACTTACCTTGCTTGCAACCAAATTCAAGAATCCAATAAACCTTTGCCTCGCGAATTCGTGTCCGAAATCCTCAAATCTAGTCATAAACAATTCAATATATTCAATACAAATCGTAAGAATTAATTCCATATGAATTTGCTAATTTTCCAGATTAAAATCTGAAATTCATCTCAAAAATCAACAGTGGGGCCGATGTCTCGAATCTTGGAAAAACTTGCGAAATCCGAACACCCATTCCGAGACGAGTCCAACCATACAAAAATTACAAAATTCTGACATCGTATTGGCTTTCAAATCCTCATTTTACATTTTTGGAAGATTTTATAAAAATCTGATTTTTCTTCCATAAATTCATGGATTCATGATGTAAATAAGTATGGAATCATGAAATATAATCAATATAGGATAAGGAACACTGATCCGGGTCCGTTTTTCCAAAATGTTGACCAAAGTCAACTCAGTTGAGTTTTAAGGCTCTATTTCACATTTTAATCCATTTTTCACATAAAAGCTTTTCGGAAAATTATACGGACTGCGCACACAAGTCGAGGAGTGAGAAATAGTCTTTTCGACGTCTTAGAACTCATAATTAATTATTAAATTTAAAGATGACCTTTTGGGTCATCACATTCTCCACCTCTAAAACAAACGTTCGTCCTCGAACTGAATTAGAAAAAGTATCTAAGCTGATGAAAAGGTGTGGATATTTACTCTGCATGTCCGACTCGGACTCCCAGGTAGATGCTTCTATCGCCTGACCTCTCCATTGTACCCGAACTGAAGGATAACTCTTAGACCTCAACTATCGGGTCTGCCGGGCTAGAATAGCTATCGCCTCCTCTTCATAAGTCAAATCTTTGTCCAATTGGACCTAGCTGAAATCTAACACATGGGACGGATCACCATGATATTTTCGAAGCATAGACACATGGAATACCGGATGAACTGCTGATAAACTAGGTGGTATTGCAAGCCTGTAGGCTACTTCACCCACCCTTTCAAGAATTTCGAAGGGTCCAATATACCTAGAGCTCAACTTGCCCCTTTTCCCGAACCTCATTACACCTTTCATAGGTGAAACCCGGAGCAATATTCTTTCTCCAACCATGAATGCAATATCACAAACTTTATGGTCGGCATAACTCTTTTTCCTAGACTGAGTTGTGCGAAGTCGATCCTGAATAAGCATCCTGTACCAAATCGGTACCCAACAACCGAGCCTCTCCCAGTTCAAAATCCATAGTGAACCGCTCTGAAGAATGGTAACTGCCACCGGAATGAAATGTGCTGACTTGGTCAACATGTCTACAATGACCCAAACTGCGTCAAACTTTCTCTGAGTCCATGGGAGCCCAACAACAAAATCCATAGTGATACGCTCCCACTTCCACTCAGGAATTTCTAACCTCTGGAGCAAACCACCAGGTCTCTGATGCTCGTACTTAACTTGCTGACAATTCAGACACCGAGCTACGTATGTAACTATTCCTTCTTCATTCTCCTTCACTAATAATGTTGCCGCAAATCTTGATATATTTTGGCGGTACCTAGATGAATAGAATACCTGAAACTATGGACTCTTCCAGAATTAATTCACGATGCCCATCCACATTAGGCACACAAATATGACCCTGCATTCGCAGAACTCCATCTTCCCCCACAACAACCTGTTTGGCATCACCGTGCCCCTAAAGACAAATAAATGAGGATCATCACACTGTCACTCTCTGATGCGGTCATATAAAGAAGACCGAGCGACTGTGCAAGCTAGAACCTGACTGAGTTCCAAAACATCTAACCTCACGAACTGATTAGCCAAAGTCTGAACATCTGCAGCTAACGGTCTCTCACCAACCGGAATATACGCAAGACTGCCCATACTCACAGCCTTTCTACTCAAAGCATCAGCCACCACATTGGCCTTTTTGGGGTGATACAAAATAGTGATATCATAATCTTTCAACAACTCCAACCATCTTCTCTACCTCAAATTGAGATCTTTTTGCCTGAACAGATACTGGAGGCTACGATGATCAGTAAATACCTCACACGAGACACCGTAAAAGTAATGTCTCTAAATCTTCAAAGCGTGGACAATGGCTGCCAATTCTAAGTCATGAACAGGATAATTCTTCTCATGAACTTTCAACTGTTGCGATGCATATGCAATCACCCTGCCATCTTGCATCAATACTGCACCAAGCCCAATGCGAGATGCTTCACAATACACCGTATACGATCCTGAACCTGTGGGTAATACCTACACTAGCATCGTAATCAAAGCAGTCTTGAGCTTCTGAAAGCTCAACTCACACTCGTCTGACCATCCGAATGGAACACCTTTCTGGGTCAGTCTGGTCAATGGGCTTGCTATAGATAAAAACCCCTCCACGAACCGACGATAATAACCTGACAAACCTAGGAAACTCTGGATCTCTGTAACTGAAGTAGGTCTAGGCCAAATCTGGACATCCTCAATCTTCTTAGGATCCACTTTTATGCCTTCTGCCGATACAACATGCCCCCAAAAAGCAACTGAGTCTAACCAAAATTCACATTTTGAAAATTTGGCATATAATTGATTATTTTTCAAAGTCTGAAGCACACTCCGAAGATGCTGCTCATACTCCTCTCGACTGCTGGAGTAAATCAAGATATCATCAATGAATACAACTATAAAGGAATCTAAATAGGGCTTGAACACCCGATTCATGAAATCCATAAATGTTGCTAGAGCATTTGTCAACCCAAATGACATCACTAGGAATTCGTAATTCCCATACCGAGTCCGAAAAGCTGTCTTAGGGATATCAGATGCCCTAATCTTCAACTGATAGTAACCAGAACTCAAGTCGATCTTTGAAAATACCTTGGCACCCTGAAGCTGATCGAATAAGTCATCAATTCTTGGCAGTGGATACTTGTTCTTGATAGTAACCTTGTTCAACTGCCGATAATCTATACACATTTGTATTGAACCATCTTTCTTCTTTACAAATAGTACTGGTGCACCCCAGGGTGAGACACTAGGTCTAATCAATCCCTGATCAAGCAAGTCTTGTAACTGCTCCTTCAATTCTTTCAACTATGGCGGGGCCATACGGTATGGTGGGATAGAAATGGGTTGAGTGCCCGGAGCTAAATCAATATAGAAGTCAATATCTCTGTCGAGTGGCATCCCCGGCAAATCTACAGGAAATACTTCTGGAACTTCACGAACAACTGGTACTGAGTCCATAGAAGGAACATCCGCACTGGGATCGTGAATATAAGCCAAATAGGCTAGATACCCTTTCTCTACCATATGCTGATCTTTAATATAAGAAATAACCCTGCTGACAGAATGACCAGGAGTTCCTTTCCACTCTAATCGTGGTAACTCCGGCATGGCCAGGGTCACCGTCTTGGCATGACAATCCAATATAGCATGATAAGGTGACAGCCAATCCATTCCCAAGATGTCATCAAAATCTACCTTATCAAGAAGTAGAAGATCCACACTAGTCTCGAGGCTCCCAATAGTAACCACACATGAATGATAGACATGATCTACTATAATAGAATCTCCCACCGGAGTGGACACACACACAGGAACACTCAGAGAATCACAAGGCATCACCAGATATGAAGCAAAATAAGATGACAAATAGGAATAAGTAAATCCTGGATCAAATAGAGCTAAAGCATCTCTATAGCAAATTGGAACAATACCTGTAATCATGGCATCGGATGATTCAGCCTCAGGCCTAGCTGGAAAGGCATAAAATCGGGGCTGGGCCCCACCACTCTGAATTGCATCCCTAGGACGGCCTCTAACTGGCGGGCTTCCACCTCTAACGGCTTGACCTCCACCTTTAACTGTCTGACCTCCGCCTCTAGCTGCCTGACCCCTACCTCTAGTTAGCTGAGCAGGCGATGAAACAACCGGTGCTGGAACCATAGCATGAGAACCCTACTGCTGCATGCTACCCTAAGACATGTGGCAGAATCTAGCAATATGCCTCGGATCACCACAAGTATAAAGATCTCGGCTACTGTGACTGCTGACCCGAACGGGCCGAATAACCGTAGTAGTAACTCTGGAGTGGTGGTGCACTGATAGGAGTTGAATGTGCACTAAACGTTGGCTGCCCAAAGTAAGGCATAATCGGACCGTGACTCACTGAAGCACCGGAAGATGCCTGAAGTACTGAATGAAACGGTCTGGGAGGATGACCCCTACCAAAATTACCCCTGCCTCATGTGCAAGAACCATCTCGATCCTCCTCGCGACATTAGCAGCTGCCTGAAAGGAAATCTCACTTCCGGCCTCCTTGGCTATCTGAAGCCTGATAGGGTGAGTGAGTCCCTTAATAAACCTCCCCACTCTCTCTCCCTCATTAGGTAGTAAAAGGAGAGCACGGCGGGCTAAATCCAAAAAATGGGATTCATATTGAGTAACAGTCATACTGCCCTGCTGTAGACGCTCAAATTGCCTGCGATAATCCTCTCTCAATGTGATAGGGAGAAACTTCTCTAGAAATAGCCGTGAGAACTGTTCCTAAGTCAATGCAGGCAATCCAACTGATCTGGTCAATGTATAATCTCTCCACCACCTCTTGGCAGAACCCTTCACCTGGAATACAACAAAATCGACCTTATTGGTCTCAACTATACCCATGTTCCGCAGTACCTCACGGCAGCGGTCAAGATAATCCTATGGGTCCTCAGAAGGTGTACCACTGAAGTGAACTGAAAAGATCTTAGTAAACTTATCCAATCTCAATAAGGCCTCAGAAGACATGGCGGGCCTATCACCGGTATGTGCCGCAATAACTGGCTGAACTATCCTAACTGGGGGGCTGCTGGAGCCTGATTCTAGGGGCAATCTGTTCCGAAGCGGGAGTAGTGGGAGTTTGTGCTCCTCTCCCAGCCTGTGAGACGGCTGGTGCCACTGGAAATGTACCATTCTGGGCCACGCCCTCCATAAGACTCACCAAACGGACTAGAGCGTCCTGAAATGCTGGAGTAGCTATAAATCCTTCCGGGACCTGAACTGGTCCAACCGGTACAGTCTGAACGGGAACCTTCTCCTGAAGATCCACCTGAGGTTCTACAACAAGTGCTGCCGCTCGAGCTCTAGACTGAGCTCTACCTCTGCCCCTGCCTCGGCCTCTAGCACGACCTCGGCCTCGACCTCTACCCCTGGCCATAGTTGTCACCGGGGGCTCTGGTCCCTGTCCATCGGTAGATGTATCACGTGTTCTCACCATCTGCGAAAGAATAAGAATAGAATGGTTCAATTATCAATGATAGAATAAAATCGCACTACAGGATAAGAAAGAAGTGATATTGTTCCTAAACTTCATAGCCTATGAAAGATAAGTACAAACATCTTTGTACCGATCCTTAAGACTCTACTAAGTTTGCCCATGACTCGTAAGACCTATGTAACCTAGTGATATGATACCAACTGTCACGACCCGAAATTTCCACCTTCGGGACCGTGATGGCGCCTAACATTTCACTTGCTAGGCAAGCCAACGTAAGAATAATATTAGCCATTTTAAAATAATTTTAAATTAATTAATAACAAAGAAACAAATGCGGAAGTAAAGTCTGAAATGTAGTGAATAATCCATAATAATAGCGATGTCTAAATACCATCCCAGAGCTGGAGTCACAAGTGCACGAGCTTCTAGAATAATACAAATAAAGCTCTAAATAAAATTCAAGTTGTTTGAAATATAATATACAGCTGAGACAAGATAGAAGGGGACTTTAGAATTGTGAACGATGTGCAGTTATACCTCAAGTCTCCAATGGTAGCTGTATCCGGGTAAATCTACTATACGCCACTAGGACCAACTCCGCAATCTGCACAAGAAGTGCAGAGTGCAGTATCAGTATAACCGACCTCATGTACCGGTAAGTGTCGAGCCTAACCTCGACGAAGTAGTGACGAGTCTATGACAAGACACGTACATACACAACATGTACAAGTATATAAAAATACGAAGTAACAATAATACAATAAATAATAATTTATAAATTGGGAGGGAACATGTGAAGGGGAAAGATATAATAATTTCAGTAGGAGATGTATCACTTAGCAGTCAATTAATTCATCAACAAGAAAATGAGCAAATGATAATATGAAAATGTCATGGCACCACCCTTTGTGCTTTTACTCTCATTTGAAACGACATCACCCTTCGTGATTTTATACTCACAAATGGCACGGCAACACCCTTCGTGCTTTTACACTCACAAATGGCACGGCAACACTTTTCGTGCTTTTACACTCACAAATGGCACGGCAACACCCTTCGTGCTTTTACACTCTTCCTTACCATGAAAATGATAATATAAATTCGGAAGAGTATTTAAATGCGGAGATATACACTTATCAATCAATTTAATACCAAAATACCGACTTCACCTTCCAAAATATTCAACAATAATTAAATGAATAATAATTTCACGAATGATCAAATAATCAATAATACTTAAACATGAATATCTTTAATTAAAGAGATAATTATTCACAATAAACAAATTCCACCTGCATGCTTTGACTCAGTCACAATGCATAAGTGCAAGTCACCTCACATATACGTTGTACCCGCACATTAAATCATGTAGCAAATAGACAAATAATTCCTACTCCCTCAAGTCAAGGTTAACCACGACACGTACCTCGCTTGCAACCAAATTCAAGAATCCAATAAACCTTTCCTCGCGAATTCGTGTCTGAAATCCTCAAAACTAGTCATAAACAATTCAATATACTCAATACAAATCGTAGGAATTAATTCTATATGAATTTGCTAATTTCCCGGATTAAAATCCGAAATTCATCTCAAAAATCAACAGTGGGGCCGATGTCTCGAATCTCTATTAAAAAATTATGAAATTCGTATACCCATTCTGAGACAAGTCCAACCATACAAAAATTACCAAATTCCGACATCAGATTGGCTTTCAAATCCTCATTTTACATTTTTGGAAGATTTTATAAAAAACTAATTTTTCTTCCATAAATTCACGGATTCATGATGTAAATGAGTATGGAATCATGAAATATAATCAATATAGGATAAGGAACACTTAGCCCAATTTTTTCCGTGAAAATCACCCAAACATTCGCCTTACCCGAGCTCAAAATAACCAAAATGAGAAAAAAAAATCTCGGAAGCCTTCGTTTTTAACACTGCCCAGGCATTTCCGCACCTGCGAGCTCGCATTTGCGAGAAAAATCTCGCATCTGTAAAATGGCTTGTCCAACGTATGTCCGTATCTGCGGAACTTGAGCCGTAATTGCGGCTGCACAGATGTGCATGAAGGAGCCGCAGAAGCGGTGTTTTCCGCATTTGCGATGGCTGAGCCGCAGAAGCGATACCGCACCTGCGCTCCAAAAGTCGCAAGTGCGAAACATCAAACCAGAACTGGTAGTTTTTGCAAAAAATAATCTGAAACTCACCCGAGCCCCTCGGGACCTCGTCCAATTATACCAATCAGTCCCGTAATATAACACGGACTTACTCGGGGTCTCAAATCACATCAAACAACATCGAAATTTCAATTCACACCTCGATTCGAACTTTTGAGTTTCAAACTTTTCAATTTACAAAACTTGTGTCGAAACATGTTAAATGAATCCGAAATAACTTCAAATTTGGCACACAAGTAATAAATGACATAACGGAGCTATTCAAATTTCCTGAATCGGATTCCGGCTCCGATATCAAAAAGTCAACTCTGTGGTCAAACTTGAAAATCTTTAACCTTTAAATTTCTAGTTTCCGTTAAATGGTCATAACTTGAGCTAGGGACCTCCAAATTAAATTCTGGGCATACGCCCAAGTCCCAAATCATGATACGGACCTACCGGAATTGTCAAAATACTGATCCGGGTCCGTTTTCTCAAAATGTTGACCAAAGTCAACTCAGTTGAGTTTTAAGGCTCTATTTCACATTTTAATCTATTTTTCACATAAAATCTTTTCGGAAAATTATACGGACTGTGCACGCAAGTCAAGCAGTGATAAATAGTGCTTTTCGATGTCTTAGAACACAGTATTAATTATTAAATTTAAAGATGACCTTTTGGGTCATCACACTCTGGCGGGAAAAACATCGAAAAACTCACTAACCACATGGATAGATTGAATGGTTGGTGACTCTACTTTCACATCCTGAACCCGAACTAAGTGATAAATATATCCCTTTCTGATCATCCTCCTTGCCTTGAGATAGGAAATAAATCTACCTCTGGGCGATGCCGTATTACCTTTCCATTCCAAAATAGGCTCCCCTGGGAATTGGAATCGGACCATCTTTGATCTACAATCAATGTTGGCATAACAAGAAGCCAACCAATCCATACCCATTATAACATCAAATTCTACCATATCTAACTCGATTAGGTCTGCTACTGTAGATCGATTATGAACTACTACTATATAACCTCTATATACCCGTCTGGCTATCACTGGATCCCCAATAGGTGTGGACACCTCAAAAGGTTTAACCAACTCAGGTTTTATTCCAAACTTACTAGCAACCAACGGAGTAACATATGATAAGGTGGAACTTGGGTCAATCAGTGCATATACATCATATGAGGAGACTGATAATATACCTATAACAACATCAGGTGACGACTCATGATCATGCCGTCCTGTTAATGCATATCTCGTTCTAAGGGCCGCTCGAGCTAGATGCTCCACCTCTGCCTCTACCACGACCGATTGGTGCTTGTGAACCTTTCCCGGGGGGAGGGGGGTTACTGATGATGACGAACTAGCTACAGATCTTGTTGGCTGAACTATACTTACATCACCTCTCGTCGGACAATCCCTCATAATGTGACATGTATAACCACAAGTATAACAAACACCCAACGCCATACGGCACTGCCCGATATACTGCTTACCACACTGAGCACATTGTGGCAAGGGCGGCCTCATCTAACTTGATTCACCCTTATACTGAGAACTTGAGGCCTTGGAATTTTGACTAGGTCCTGAATATGTGGAATGATCAAATTTTCTACTGGCAAACTGAGGGGGTGTGCTAGCTGATAGATGGGCCGGATACCTCGAGTATTGTTGTTTCTTACCACCTTGAAACTCACCAGAAGGACTCGAAGATCTCGCTCTCTTACTATGGCCCCTATCATGCTCACGATCGGCCCTTTTCTTCTACTTACGCTCCTCTACACCCTAAGCGTATGCCTGAATACGAGAAATATCCATTCCTGGCTGAAGTGAGACCGACATATAGTCGTTAAGCAGTTGTGTCTCCAACCTCATCACTAACCGGTAAACCCGATCCTCCATCTTAGATACAATAGTGGGATCATACCTAGCCAACGAATCAAACTGGAGATTGTACTCCCAAACACTCATGTTACCCTGTCGAAGGGTCAAGAACCTATCAACTCTGGCCCGTCTAAGCTCTGGTGGCAGATAATGACGAAGAAAAGCCTCTGTAAACTCCCGCCATACCGTTGGAGGGGCATCCTCACCTGTGGATAACTCCCAAGACTCGTACCAATTAACTGCAACATCCTAAAGTCTATAGGAAGCTAGCTCAACTGACTCAGTCGCAGTGGCCTTCATTACCCTCAAAGTCCTCTGTATCCTATCGATAAATACATGAGGATCCTCGTTTGGATCTGCTCTAGCGAAAAGCGGAGGGTCCATATTAATGAAATCAAGAACCCTCGCACTGATGGCCCTATCTGCATGACCAATACCTACTTCCTGACATCGAGATTGTGAGGCTACTAATTGAGTCAATAGCTGAATAACATCTCTCATCTCCTGCTCCGGTGCATCTGGTTGAGGAGTTGGTTGTACAGGGGCAGATACTGGAGCTGGTGCCCCTCGGAGCTCCTCTGGAGAGGGCGGGGTATGTGAAGTCTGAGATGGAATCTCACTATGAGACTCTACCCAAGCCTTGGTAACTCGTGGCGCTCGACTAGTAGTCTCATCAGCGACGGACTTGCCCTTCTGGGCGGCTGTAGCCTTCTTAGACATTGCTAAAAACATAATATATCGTTAGGGAAATGAATCTTATATCGCACGATCTAAGATAAGAAAGGAGGATAACATCCTATATTTCCTGTAGCCTTCTGTTTATAAATGTGGTGTACAGCACACTCATAAACAAGACTCTACTAGACACGGTCTGTAGACAACCCTAGGACAGAACTACTCTGATACCACTTTAGTCACGACCCAAACCGATGGGCCATGACGAGTGCCCGAGTCCTACCTGTCGAACACCCCTAAGCATTCATCTATGATATAAACATGAATTAAGGGTAGGTCATGAATAACATCAGTCATTAAACTGTTGAATCGCATGAATAACATACGTGAGAAAAACATGTCCAAAACATGGAATAAAAAATTCCACCTGTGAGTCTAAATAAATTTGTGAATCCTGAAATATTTATAATTTCATGCACGTGCGTATAACAGTTGTATTATGCATAGGTATAGGTGTACATAACATCATCAAGCCTTTGAGGGCATCCCATCATATCATCTTGGCCACTGTAGGCAAAATCATTAACATATACCAGCTGATTAGGTGGTGGTGCGTATATAACGGTGTAACCTTTTCCCATATCTCATATATATATATAATATACGCATATATAACGTCATCTGGTCATGGGTCAATGTACATGTATAAATGAATGAAATGCATAAGAAGTACGTTAATAAGATTTTTCGGAATGTCATAAGATCAATATGTCTTGGGATAAACTTTATCAACTATGTATCTTTCTAAGACCCATAAACAGAAGATATAATAATAAGACACATAAGAATTCAAGAACATAGGCATCTATAGTGCTTCTATGAATAGAGGTATTTATGAAAGCTGCGCGCTTGCTCGTTTCGTTTGTATCGTATGAATCATGCCAAAAAGAAAGAAGTGATAGCCTTAACATACCTGAGCCGATTCTCTTGACAATCCCTCTAACACATGTTAATTGCGACAAAACACGTAACGACAGATCGAAGTAGGGAAAAATCCGTATGATATTCTTGAGAAAGATTGTATCGTATTCTCTTAGAATTACATCTCACACTGCTATTACATAATCTTGTATGACTTTTGTTGAAGCAATCACGTTTCCATTCCATATGATATCTCTCTTTGTGAATTTGATCATAATCTTGTATGACTTTTGTTGAAGCAATCACGTTGCCATTCCATATGATATCTCTTTTCGTGAATTTGAGAAGTCTTTTACCTTAGTGGGTGTGGGGGCCACTTAGGTGATGACTTAGCCAAGAGTTCCTCTAAATGTGCCACCTTGCTTTGTGAGTAAAACGTCACTTAATTGGGCATAGCTTGCTGCCACATTGGGGGGAAATTTCCCACCTAATAATTATCCACCAATTCCTTAATTAACTTGTTAATTCTCCACTAATCTAATAATTAATCAATTACCCATATAATTAAGAATTATCGCAAATTACTTAAAATACTACTCATTTTTAACATACCTTATATATCTTACTATCATGGTCATGTGGTATCTTGTATGGCACTAGTCCATAAATACCGGATATTATAGCTCGCACCGTATTTTATCCCAAATTGACAACCTTAAACGAAACGCATTTTTTTTATTTGTTTACCCTCTAACCTTCACGACTCTTACTTATCGCCTGTTATAAATAGAATAAATTCTTGTAACCTCAAAAATAATCTCATTCCCGAGCTTACGTTGATTAATTTACGGTAAAACTTTAACGGACGAATTGCGGGATGTAACACTTAAAGTCTGCTGAATTTGAAGCTAGTGCAATGTGAGTTCCATCTATGAACCCTATTTTGTTCTTTGCAGAAAGGGCAATCAAGATGGACCTCATCTGTCCTCCATACCCTTTTCCATTGAAGGTTGAGCTTACCAGGTTCATCCTTAGTGAATCTGATGCATGAAGAAAGAAAGAGTGAGAGTAGTCTAGTGCAGCATTAACAATGTTTTCAGTGCTTGCACAGGTTACATCAGATGTTGAACATATTTCCAAATTTATGAAGATGATGAAGAAAGGAAATAAAGAAACAAAGAAGAAGGCAACCAAGAGATTAGGATCTTAGAGTTGCTCTGATACCATGTAGGAATTTAGAGAGTGAATTTAAGAAAATATTCCTTGTGTTTTCATTGCTGTAGTGTAATGTATTTATACAAGTATTTTTCTAAAAACAGAAAAGAAAAAACTGCTATATTTGTACATTATCTATTGGTTATACACTATAATTCAAATCCAGTTATTATACTTATTTAGTATACAACTATTGTACCTATACAACTAATGTACTGGTTGTACAATTCCCATATATATTCATTGTTTGTGTAATGAATCAACCTGATCTAACGACTCTGATGAAGCAGCAATATTTGATCTAAAAGCACACATTCCTCCACTTGGCTTGTTTGCATTTTTGCAAGCTCTATTCAAAACAATCTGATGGCTCTGGTTGAGTCTTTTAGTGTTTGATCTTGTGGGTTGAACACATTTCCAAATTTATGAAGATGATGAAGAAAGGAAATAAAGAAACAAAGAAGAAGGCAACCAAGAGATTAGGATCTTAGAGTTGCTCTGATACCATGTAGGAATTTAGAGAGTGAATTTAAGAAAATATTCCTTGTGTTTTCATTGCTGTAGTGTAATGTATTTATACAAGTGTTTTTCTAAAAACAGAAAAGAAAAAACTGCTATATTTGTACACTATCTATTGGCTATACACTATAATTCAAATTCAATTATTGTACTTATTTAGTATACAACTATTATACCTATACAACTAATGTACTGGTTGTACAATTCCATATATATATTCGTTGTTTGTGTAATGAATCAACCTGATCTAACGACTGCGATGAATCAACAATATCTGATCTAAAAGCACACATTCCTCCACTTGGATTGTTTGCATTTTTGCAAGCTCTATTCAAAATAATCGGACAGCTCTGGTTGAGTCTTTTAGTGTTTGATCTTGTGGGTTAGACAGCTCCACGTATCCCATTAAATTTATCAGATAATTTAGAGACAAAGTCTTTAGTCTCTTATACTCGTTTGTATTCCTGAACCTTCTTCTTGCTTTCATCAAAACTTTCACATCCAAACTCTTCCATTGTTCTGCTTTTCTTTTGTGAATCCTTGAGATGAAAATTGGAATTGAAGGTTTCAATTTTAACATAGGTTACAAAGACAATCTTAGAAATTAGAAGAGTAAGATTTTTCAAGCTATAAATAACCTCATATAACATTTTGTACATCATCTGCAATTAAAAAATTTCTAATTATATTGAGGTTTCTCAGCTAAGTTATGATGGTCGATCTAGGTGTGGCAAACGAGCGGGTCGGTTTGAATGTGGGCGGGTCAAAAACGGGTAATGCAAAAAAAATCTATAAAATATCCGATCTGATTCATATTTGATACAGATAGAAAATGGATTAACTGGCGTATAAATATGGATATTCATATTATTTAGCTTCTTGAATACGATCACTTTTGACAGAATTACTAGTCTCTCAAATTCGAGGAGCTCTCAATTTGAGTCTTTGCAAATGTAAAAGTTAATCCCATTCGTTATCCATTTTTTAAGTGGATAATATGGATTTTATCCATATTTAACTTATTTTTAAGAAGTTCATTATTCATCCCATTTTTTAATAAATAATATGGATAAATAAATTTTTATCCATTTTGCCACCACTAGTCAATCACAAGAGATTATACGAGACAAATGGGAGGCATGGATATTCAATTTTTGTAGCTTATTGTAATTTGTTCTTGCTAATTGGTAACAGGCATGTATTGTTCCTCATATTCCATTGCTAATGATATTGAATTTAACTGGTTATAATAATACTAGGCATTTTTTTTATTGGTATTCTACGTGTTCGCTTAATTTATGCAACATAATTATTATTTGAAGAACCAAATTATTTTTTCTTTTATTATGATTTTCGCAATTTTCGGTTCAACTAAATATAATAATTAGCCTATGAGATTTTGATTTTTTCATATACTTTTTGAACTAGCAGAATTTCTATAAAAGATAAGAAACAAAACTCAACGTATTATTACTACATGGTTAGACAGACTGTTGTAATGTGAATGATTTTAAGATGCAAGAAGTAAAATTAACAAAACAAAAAGAGAAAAAAGAAATTTGCTACAGTTTAAAAAGAGTTTTTTATTTAAGAAAAAAAAAAACTAGAACCGGCCGAGCTCTCATTCTGAACCGGGCACACTATCAGCAATATAAAAATGGAAAACTACCGGTTATGTCCATTTATAAGTAGCTCATTACAAAATTGGTCAATTCATAAAATATTACTAATATTAGAAAATTAGCTATTTGTAGCAAAAAATGTCAAATGTTTGCTTTCTTTTGAGTGTGTGTTATTAGAATAGATTAGGTATATCTTAAATAGCTTGAATCTCATATTTGAGATGATTTTGTGAAGTTTTGAGGTAGTTTTAATTGAAAATTCGAATTAAAAACTGAACATGAAAAAAATGATATGTGTATCATTTATGTATCACATATGTATCATATTTGTATCAATTGTGTATCACATGTATATCTATGTATACTTGTGTGTGAGATACATGCGTGATACATGCGACGCATAAGAATATTTTGAACTCGATTTAATTACGAATTTTGATATAAAATCAGTCCAAATCACCTCCAATCTTCCTCAAATTTTGTATATTGACTTATCTATATGTTTTCAATGAATTTCAATTATACCCATTGAAAAAGTTCCTTTTTTACTTAGATTTTTGGAATATTGTATATTTATTTTTTGTATTTCATCACCTTATTTGCTACCTCATTCATGAAATTTCATTTCCGTCTAGCACCTAATGTTGCTAATCACGCTTAAAAATATGGAAGGTGATTTTTGCATGTGGTTCTTTGACAGAAAGAACCTTATTTATTTGGTTTTCTAATTTTTATATGTGTTTGGCTAGTTTTGGTAAGTCTATGACTAATGGCTAGAGGTTGGTAAGTTGAGACTTATTTGAGACATTTGTGTAAGGGTATCTCCAACCTTTACTCCCATTTTGGGGACAACTTACTCCAACCATTCTCCCATTTTTTCCTCCCAAAAGAGAATATTTTTTTTTATATTCTTCTATTTCTTCTATATTATATTATTATCTTTCATTTCAATTTTATTTTTTAATTTCCATTAAATAAATTCCATCTTTTATTTTCATTAATTTGTAATTTCCATTAAAATAATTTCATAAAATTTTAAATAATATAATTTGTAGGCAATTATTATAGATTAACTAATAATTCAAATAAAAGTGAAATCATTGCGATACAAGATTAATTAAATACATATTACATAACGATAAAATTCATTCGAAATACTACATAAATATTCAACTTCAACCTCTAGTATTCTCCCATAAATGATCTATTAATGCATTACGAATTGCAAAATGAATATCTTTGTCCTTAATTCTTCTATGTCGAGCTAAAAATTCTTGATATCATTGATTTTCATCTACTGTCATTTCTATTGTTGGAGGTGGACCTTCCAAATCATTTTGAATTGGTGCATTAAGATCACGCTCATTCTCGATTATCATGTTGTGCAGTATAATACATGTAGTCATTATATCATGTAGCAATTCTTTTTGCCAAAAACGTGACGGTCCTGCAACAATTGCAAAACGTTGTGGCAAAACTCCGAATGCACGTTCAACATCTTTTCGATATGATTCTTGTTTCATCGCAAAATATTTCTTTTTTGCCGAACGTGGATCACGAGTAGTTTGCACAAGGGTTGACCTTTTTGGATATATACCGTCAGCTAAATAATAACCCATATTATATTCTTGTCCTTGAATAACATAATGGGCGGGAGGAGCAGTACCTGCAGCAAAATCAAAAAATAAATGTGATGACTCTAAAATATTAATGTCATTATTGGTGTCGGGCATACCAAAATATGCATGCCATATCCAAAGGTCATAATCAGCCACAACTTCAAGAATAATTATTGGGGATCCACTACGACCTGTATATTGTTCAGCCCATGCTGTTGGATAATTTTTCCATTTCCAATGCATGCAATCTAGACTGCCTAGCATTCCTGGAAAGCCACGTTGTTCACCGATGTGCAGAAGCCTTGCAACATCGTTAGGTGTTGGTGATCTCAAATAATGCTCGCCAAAAACCTCTACGACAGCTCGGCAAAATCTCTTCAGGCTCTAAATTGCAGTCGACTCTCCAATTTTCATATATTCATCAGTGGCATCCGCTGGCAAACTGTATGCCAGCATTCTAAACACGGCTGTAATTTTTTGCAGAGTAGATAATCCAAATCTACACATAGCATCGGCACGTTGTACAAAGTACATATCATGAGTTTTAACTTCATCAACTATTTGGAGGAATAAATTACGGGACATCCGATATCTACGACGAAACTGGAGATCATTATAGCGTGGATTTTCTTAAAAATAATCCATAAATAAATTATTATCAGAACCTTCACGATCTCGATTGATTACCACATGACCAGGAACAGAGCCAACTCTGATAGCATCATTATTTTGATCGTGCAAATACTGCAACACATATAATTCACTTTTCCTCTAATCACTTAGGAAAAAAATCCATTCGATCTGTAGGATAGTCTGTAGATGAAGATCTTCTATTATGCCAAATGTATTTAGATATTTCTCAAGATCCAATAACGGGCGTCTATCAATCTAGAGATTAATTTTGGTCTCGAGTTGTAGATGCATACAATAATGCAAAGGTATCTAATTGGGATGCATACAACTATTCGGATGTGGATTCTGTTTTGAATCCAGATCGTCTTGAATATTTGCTGCAAGAACCACAACAAATAATGTATAAAAGAAGTCAACAACCATAACAGTCACAACCACAACAATCATCTGTCCCATTCACTTAGTACTATAATAATTTTGGTGTACCTAAAAACGAAATGTCTCGCTACTAAATTATTATGTTATTTAACGTAGTTTCAATTTTAATGTATTTTAATTTAATGTATTTTCAATTTTAATATATTTTCAATTTTAATGTATTTTAATTTAATGTATTTTCAATTTTAATGTATTTTTAATTTTAATATATTTTCAATTTTAATGTATTTTAATTTAATGTATTTCCAATTTTAATGTATTTTCAATTTTAATGTATTTTAATTTTAGCAACATCAAATATTTTATATTTGCACCTTTCATTTTTTGTGATGGTTATATCTTTTTCATACAATTATAACTCATAATAAAATTAACTACCAATTTTACATAAAAAAAAATAGATGCACGATAATTAATTTTTCAAAATTATACGTCAAAGTTAAGATGAAAAATTAATTAGGTAAATATATTATATAAACATAATTAAGTATATATAAAAAGATAAATTAAAAGATTAAATAATAAAAATAATAATATTTTAATGAAAAATAGTAAATGGGGAGATGAATAGTGTGTTCCAAATTTGGGGACACCCTATTTACTCCCCAAAATGGGGAGGGTTGGAGTGAAGTTGTATACGGACCGTTTGACCATGAGTTTTCCCAAAATAAATTTGGAATTTATTTGGCAAACACATGTTTGGCCATAGATTTTGCCCACATTTTGACAAGATCCCAAATCTCAAATCCCAAAATCACTTCAATTGCTGATTTTGGGCTAAAACATGGCCATTACATTTTTTAAAATTTTTAAATATTACCCCAAACTTTTATAGTTTATAAAAGATCCCACATTTAAATAATTACCTCAATTTCTGCTCTTGTTCCTGCTTCTTTCTTTGTATCTGCTCTCGAAAGAAACTGAGATTGATATCTACTCTGAAGAAGCTGTGACTACCCACTTGCAATTTGTCTTGCAAAAACATGGTTTAGCTGACGAAAAATTTTCACCAGCAGTGCCTTTCTTGCTTAACCCCAGCTTTCGCAAGATATTCGTTCATATGACCGAAAAAAATCAAGTCGAATGGTTTGACGACTTAAAGAAAAATTGAGCTAACTGTTATTTTCATTTTGTTATATTGTACTCTAATGCATGAAACACTGATGCTAATTATTTTAGTTGTACGTTGTGGTGTAGGCATGATTGTAATCTGAGTAATGACTTCCTATGTGTAATATGAGTAATGACTTCCTATGTGTAATCTGAGTAATGAAGGTTATGTATATACAAGATAGCAAGTTTGTTTGTTTGGTACTATTGGGTATTTGTGATAGTTTTTGGAACTTGTGGGTATAAGTCATGTTTCATGTTTTTTCAAATAAAAAGTGAAATATGTTTTGAAAAATCATGTCCAAACACATTTTCATCTCCAAATCAAACTTCACCCAAATCAGAATTTTCAAACCAAATTTGGGAATCTATGGTCAAACGCTAGCGTAGTTGCTCTAAGAACCCTAGCATTCAATCCGAAGCTCCAAAGATGACAAAAAAGCCATATCTTTTCATTGAAAGCAGCAATAGAGAAGCTCCAATTGATCAGGTGAGTTCAGCGTGTATCTAATTGAGTTTATTTATCGGGATTTATTATTGGTTGAACTTAAATTTTATTTGTGTTTATTTCTATGGCTAAAAAGTATATTTCCCATGTTTAATTTACTTAAATTATATTGTTAGATGAACATGGGTTGAAATCAGACGCGGCTATGGATTCGGGATTATAATCCTTTTAAGTTATTGGGTTCTAAATTAATAATTTGTACATATTTATTGAATTTCTTAATACAAATATAGAGTTTGAACAAAAGCTAATGGGTTCAGCCTAACCCGCGACCAACACTAGCTCCGCCCCTAGTTGAAATTATCTAATACGTAGCACTTTTTATCATATCTAAGCCATGGGAATTCACTTTCAGGAGGAAATAATTATGTACATCCTCAGCAGGTTACCGCGCGGTCTCTTCTTCGATTCAATTGTGTTTCCAAATCTTGGAAAACATTGATCTCCGAGCCTTACTTTGCGAGGAAGCATCTCAATCATGCCAAGAATGACCAAAATTCCCAAAGAATGTTCATCTGCGAATTGGGCCCTGAGGATGGTATATTTTCCATGTATTGTTGTCCTTTATCGTCGAATCAACTGGTTGAAGATGTACGAAAACTTAATTTCCCTTCAGTTTGTGAACCGTTGTATTGCTCAAGCTATTGTGGTTGTGATGGCTTGATTATTATCGAGGTTTCTGATAATATTGCTGATGAATGCTCCATACTTTTGCTATGGAATCCCTCCACACGACAATCAGTAGTACTTCCTTATCCAAAACCCGGCGGAATTTTTTGTTTGGGAATGGGTTATGACTCAAGAAGTGACTATAAGATCCTTAAGATTATGGAGGTAGAAGATTTTGGTTGTGAAATACCTTGTGAAATTCTCGCGCTGAAAAGTGGTTCGTGGAAAAAAATTGATAAACATCCTCATGGCATTCGCAGTATGTTGTCTGCTATGCATTCTTTGGCATTTGTACATGTGGCATTTCATTGGATAGGCATTTCAAGAAATTATTATGTGGTTTCATTTAATATTTCAAATGAAGTGTACGGAGAGATGCCATTGCCGGAGCAAATATGTTTGATGAGCAACATCGGTATTGGCATTTCAGTATTGGAAGGAATGCTATGTGTTTATTCTACTTCTAATTTTGTGGGAGGGGATACTTTTTAAGTTGTGGATAATGAAAGATTATGGTGTCAAAAAATCCTGGAGTGCATTGTTTACCGTAGGAGATCCCGAGATTTTTTCACCCCTACCGAAATATAGGTTTCCCAAAGATGAAGTGTTATTCTGGTGCTTAGATCTTCAATGTAGTGGATTGTGGCCTCAAGCTGATACCTTTCAGAATGGATTCGCTTTTACAGAAAGATTTATCTCTCCAAAACTACTTACTTAGCATTTGCTTATGTATGATCGAGGCACTTTTTCTTTTTTCTATTATCATGTTACAACCTCTTATTCTTATTAGTTTATCTATTGCTCGCCAGTTTTTTTGTTTCAAGATGTTTTTACCAAAGCTGTCAGCTTCCTTATTTCATGTTTTCAGAGAAACAACAGGAGACATTTCTTTGTTTAGAAAGAAGTGGTTAAATCCCCCTCTCTTTTACTTATTATTGCTAGTATAGTCTACGAGTAATGCACTGTTTATTCTTCAGCTTTTAGTTCAGTGGAAGGATGCCTAGCTGAATTGATAGTTATTACTCTGAAGTCTTAATCAATTGATTCAAAATCTGATGATTAGAGCTTTTTACAGTTTGCAATATCATAAAGGACTGGACTTTTGCGTCGTGAGTTGGGATTTAGTGCGATGGTATATTTAAGGGTTTGTGGTTGGATATGTTAGAACTCTTCGATAGATGAGACACAGTAGAGAGAAAATTACATGTCGTAAGAAGATTATAGATTAGGTTTCTTGTGGATGAGAAAATGGGGTCAAACTGCAGGTGGTAAAATAGTTAAAGTTTACTTGAAACTGGGATGTCCCAGTTGTTTGAGTTTTGGGTTTATCCATAAATAGCAAACTCGTTTTTGTTTAATAATTATGGTTTCTAGCCCAGTTTAGGCACACCTCGACTAATTTCATGGGATACTCACTACCTCCGGCCAGCATTGGTGCCAGATAATAGAAAACTTTGTTATGTTGTAAGGTTAGGTAGTATTATGGTCTGGTGCGAGGGGTATATATACCAAGTCTCAAGTGGTGTCCCGTGATACTGCTTCTTCGAATTTTTTTACTAGTTATGATATTGAGTATAAATATTAAATATAACACCGCTGGTCGTTAAAGTGATTTAGTTATTTGTTCACATCTTGATATCGCTTACTAAAGTTCGTGCTTATGCCCCTGCTTGGTGCATAACATGTTTCTGAGAATAGGTGCACTTGATTATTTCTCAATGAAAATTTTATGAATGTGGGAAAGTGAAAAGTGCATTGCTTCTCATATCATCGGGGATCGAACTTGTTCGTCCAATGTTCCCTAGCATAATAATTGAAATTTGCAAAAAAGATAGTTCAAATGCATTGTGTTGATTAAGTTACTTTATTTCTAGTCTCGTTGTTTTCTTAAGATATTTGCCATATGACATTTTCTTAAGATATTTGCCCATGTTTCTTAAAATAATTCCAACATTTCCTGCATATGATATTTTCTTAATTGCTCAAGCAAACTGTATGTAGAATATTATTCTGTTTGGTCATCTGAAAATTATGGTGAATGGTCTTTGATGTTTCTGGTTTTGATAAGTCGCATTTGTTTAATAAAGCAACATGTGCTGCTATAACTTATAGGAGTAAAATTTATTGTTTCTATTTAATACTACGTGTTCTTTTCTCCTTTCTTTTTTTCCTATCACAAAGTCAAAAGTAAAAACAAACGAATTTGTAGCTGCTTATTCATGTTTGTTATATTGAAAAATGACAAAATACATCGACAACCCCTTAAAATTGTTCACACTTTTCACTTAAACACTCTATTTTAAGTTTCTTTCATTTGAACACTTTAAAGTGCTGACATGGCAACCTAAATATTTCTCACATTTTTCAAGCGCGTGAACTCATCCAATAAAGCAAACTCCACATACTTCTAGCCGGAAACTTAATACCTTCTGTCGGAAATTTTTTCGGTCAACTATTCTTTTAATTTTTTAATTTGTTCACACGATTCACCTTCAGATCTGGGCACACCACCATTCTGGCAACCTGTAACACTCGGAAAAAAATTTCGAAGTATTTTAGGACCATTAAGAAGATTGGCAGGTACTAATTATATTAATTCGGGTATGAGCAAGACTAATACTATAAATGATATTAATTTATCATAATAATATATGTATGAGGTGTATTAAGAATGGTTTATGGTCTAAGAAGAGCCCCAAGGCTAAGTCAAGTTGGAAATTATACGATAGAGTAAAGTTTCAAGTGAGTTCGCATAAGACCTAAATTCAAACGAGCATAACTCTCAATATATGAAGAGTTATATGGTATATAACCTATCAAAAGAAAGGTCTATGTGTCTAATTTCTAATGCTTCAAACCGTTTGTCATTTGGAGATTCCTACGAAATGTTATTACCTTTTTACTAAAGGGTGGCAGAACAGCTACCCGAGCCTTGTGTAGCCTACGCAACATAGTAGCGTAGCCTACACACCATTGCGTAGGCAAATCGAGCAGCTTCCAACTGAAGGGGGATAGAAGTCTATCCAGCATAGCCTTTGTGCGTAGCCTACGCAGCTTCAAGGGGCATTTTAAAGGGGCTGAAACAAGGGGTTTAGAAAGAGAAAATATTAGTTCTTCAACTTGGAATTGATTTTCAGAGAGAAGGATGAGCTCTTCCACCAAGGATACACTTCAAGGTAAGTTGTTTTGGCACAAGGATGATTATATAACATCATTTAGTGATAACATTAACATTATTATGGATCAAATTCATAGGAAATGGATTGAATCTTCAAGAATACCAAAAAGAGGAAAAGTGAGATTCTTCCACCAAGAGGTAATCTCTTCACTTGAGATTCATATTTATGTCATATTGGAGTATGGGTAGCATGTTTATGAGTTTTATTTGAAGTCATAATGGGATATTGAATGCCATTTTTGGGTAAGGATGGGTGATTGGGAGTATGATTATAGGGTATAAGAGTATTATTTATACATATACGTACCAATAAGGTTTGTGGAAAGATTATTGAGTTCAAATGAGTAAAGATTAGGTTGAAAATGGTAGAAATCTTCAAAGACTTTAATTGAAGATTTGAGGGTCGAGTTGATATCGGAATTTAGTAATTTTGGTATGGTTAGACTCGTGGTTGAATGGGCGTTCATATTTCGTAACTTTCGTCGGATTCCGAGACGTGGGCCCCATGGACGATTTTTGAGTTAATTTCGGATTTTATTAAAAAATTTAATATTTTCATATGGGATTGATTCCTATAATTTGTGTTGACTGTATTGAATTATTTTTGGCTAGATTCGAACCATTCGTAGTTGGATAATCGAGGGAAAGGTCTACTATTGGATTGAGATAGCATGATTTGAGGTAAGTATCTTGCCTAATCTTGAGTGGGGGAATTACCCCTTAGGCATCGAGTCTTATGTGCAATTTGTGAAATCTGAAAAGCTGTGTACGCGAGGTGACGAGTACGTACTCGGACTTATATGTGCAAAATTGATTGGGTTAAAGTCTTAGGCATATTGTGCAGTAAATTGGATAATTATTGGCATTTATTAAATTATCTATTTTTCATGCCTCAATTCGCGTTTGTTGAATTTATTTTTATATGATAATTTGATGTAGTTATTGCTTGTATATTTATGTGAATTCCGTGAGTTTGATGATTTGATATTTCCTGGAAATAATTATATTATGGATTTTCCATCTGCAAATAATTAATAAAATAAGTTTAAACCGAGGCGTTATATAATTATCAAGAATTTGGATTAATGAAGGCGTTGTCCTATACTGAGTATTTTCCACCTCTGTTGTTGTTTTGAGGTTTTATACACATTGTGTGGAGCCTTGGGTTATTTGTTGTAAAATTAATTGATTTTGTTATATCTTTGGAATTGGTTGTGGCCATTGGGCAAATTGTGATATGAATTGATTTTGTTATGTTGCCGTGATAATATTCTGTGTAAATTATTATGTTATTTGAGTTATTATTTTGAGGATATAAGGTTGGCATTTAACTGTTGATATTATGTAGGTATAAGGGTGGCATTTTACTATTGTTATGTGTGTTGGAATATTGTCTGGGCGGAGCGATAAGGGGGGCTATAAGAACGATAAGAGTGGCTATTGATATTGTTAGGGCGGAGGGATAAGAGAGGCTATTATAACAGTGATAAGGGTGGCTATTGTCAGGGATAATATGTGATGATGTGAGGCTATTGTGTTGGTAATTTTCATGTGATGTTGTGATTTTCCTTGTGTTTATTTTTATACCTTGTATAATTTGTCTTGTTGTTGGTAAATTGATAATAATCTGATCTATGTTGAAATTAGGAGCATGTGGTTATTGCCAGGCGGATTATGAAATAAAATATGGGCACGAGGTGCCGTGAATAAATAATGATGATATTAGCACGTGAACTGTCCATGCAGTTATGATATGAAATGTGGGCACGAAGTGCCGTGAGTAAATAATGATGATATTGGCATGTGAATTGTCCATGCATTTGTGATATGAAATGTGGGCACGAGGTGTCGTGGTTAAATGATGATGATATTTGGCTCGTGAGTTGTCCGTGCGGTTATGATAAAGAAATTGGTACGAGGTTCCGTGAAAATATGAAAGTGGGCTGAGACCCGTATTTTATAATTTTGAAATGTTGTGTCATAGTGTGACTTTTATTCGAAAGAGATTTATTTGAAAGATATTTATTTGAATGAATTATATTAGAAAGAGATTTGAAAGAGATTTATTTGAAAGAAATTTATTTGAAAGTATTATATCGTGAAGATTTCTATTTGAAAACATATAGGCAAAAGATATATATTGGAAGGACTTAATTAATTGGTTGTACTTGTATTCATTATTTGTTGTGCTATATTTATGGTATTCTTGTCGCCTTGCTGTGTATATCACTGGTTGATTATTGTTGCCATGTTGTGTATATCACTGAAGATTTTCTATTATTTTTGTATACTATATTGCACAGGTTATTAGACTAGTGAGTGTCTCGACTAAGGCTGTCCAACGGGACGGGCCGTCCCGTCCCGTCCCATTTAATTCTAAACGGGATGGGCCCATGTTAAACGGGACACGGGATGGGACGGGATGGCCATTTCGTCCCGTTTGTCCCGTCCCGCCTGTCCCGTCCTATCTTGTCCCGTCCCGTTCCGTCCTGCCTGTCCCTCGTCCTATTTATTTTTGTGCATTATATACAAGAAACTTGTAATCCTGCTTTTCAAGGTTTTTCTAAGACCACAGTTAGAAATGATGTTTTTATATTTCAAACCAAATATTTTCAGTATATTCGTTGTGTATTGTTTCACTTAGATTGTAAAGTGTCTATCACATCTGATATAGGTCGTAGTCCTAATGGTTGTGATTATTTAACTGTTACATGTTATTGGGTTGATCATCACTGGAACATGCAAAAACGTATTATTGGTTATAAATTTGTTGATTCAAAACACAGTGGAGCATATATTGCAACTATTGTTCTACAAATTATTGATTTTTATGGACTCATTGATAAAGTTTTAACTATCACCTTAGATAATGCTTCTGCTAAGTGCTAACACAACTGCAGCAACTAGCTTAATGAAATGATTGCAAAATTAATCCAACTTATGCACCGGCCATTAATGAAATGATTGCAAAATTTAAAAAGTATTTTTTCCCTATTCCCCAAGTTTATTTAATTTCTACTATACTTAACCCATCTTTAAAATTAAGAGGTGCAAATGGACTTGTTCGTAAAATTTATGAGAATTTAGCAATTCAAGAAAATGAACAACCATCTCTCGAAGACTGCCAAGCTAACATATATTCTTATGTTAGATCAATGTTTGATAAATATAAATCTATGGAAACAACAAGTGGTGAAACTAGGGAAGAAGAAGAATACAATGAGATACTTAGCACCGGGAGCTATGACGGCATGGAACATCAATCAACATTGCCAATTTCAGAACAATGTCCGAGAGAAATTATAGATAAGTTACAACGAAGTTATATAGGAGCTTACAAATATTAGTATGATAATTTATAATTGGCTACTAAGAGGCCTAGTTTAAACAGAACCTTTCCTAGAAGGTGGCTGCGTAGATTAGGTATTGTTCAAAAGAATTATATTTGTATGTGAGATTTGAAAGTTCTATTAATAAAATAAAAGGCTTTAAGCGTTGAATTATTTTTATGAATTGTCTTACACTCTTACCTAATTATTTAATGGCTTGAAATTATATTAAATAAATTATAACTCTATTATAAATTTATAATTACTAGAATATTTCATTACAAGTCTTTTGTTTTAATATTTTATAATTCTTTACTTAGTTTCCTAATTTCCGTTTAATTTTTAAGTTTATTAAATAACTCAAAAAACTAGCTGTTGCAAACTTTAAAAACTTAGTCATTGTCAAAAGAATAGCGATTTCCAAACTCAATGCTTAAATAATATTTTTTTAAAATGGCACTTAAGGCCCGCGAACCAGTCTCGTCCCGTCCCGTTTGTTAGCGGGACGGGATGGGCCTATCGTCCGTCCCGTTTGTTAGCGAGACGGGATGGGCCTACCGTTTCATCCCGTTTGTCCCGTCCCGTTTCGTCCCGTCCCGCCACCGTCCCGGCTAAATGTCGTCACGTCTCGTTAATTCTGTCCCGTCCCATCCCGTCCCGTTGGACAGCCATATTCTCGATTGTACCTCGTCACTACTCCACTGAGGTTAGTCTTGATACTTACTGGGTATCGACCGTGGTGTACTCATACTATATTTCTGTACATTTTTGTGCAGAGCCGGGTATTGGAGCTATCGGACTCGGACAGAGTTAAAGTGTGATCGCAAGGATTCAAGGTAGAGCTGTTTGGTCATCGCAGTCCCTTGAAGTCTTTCCATTTTATTGTACTTAATTATTAATCAAACAGTATTGAGTATTCGGTCCTTGAGATCATTTCATGTATTCAGTTAGAGTTCGTGACTCAATATTACCAGTCTTGGGAGGTTGTTATATTTGTAATTATTTTCGTTGTTAGTTTATATATATAAAAAAAATGGTTTGAATTGTTATTATAATCGGTTTACCTAATCTTACAGACTAAGTGCCATCACGATGCCTGTGACAGAATTTTGGGTCGTGACACAACCACCATAAACTACTCATTTTTTTCTCGTTTTTAAGATCCAATTGGCCGTTGCAATTGTGGCCGGAAAAGTAGCATTCCTATCAGATTTTTGTTTCTTCTTCCTCGAATTTTCAGATCTGAAAGCTTTTGATTCCTTCTTTTATATTCATTTTTTTTCAATCTAATGATATGAGTTGGTCCAGTTAAATTTCCAGATTAGTTATTATAGTTGCTAATACGTATTTTAGTTGAAGCCAATTTGTATTTTAGTTGAAGATTTAATCATTGTAATAGCTAGTTAACGATGGGTGTTGATACCCAATTTTTCCCTCATATTTCTCAAATATATATATATATATATATATATATATATATATATATATATATATATATATACTTTTAAAATAGTTTTCATAATTTTTAAAGGCTTTAAATCAATTTATTTCTGTATTTTATTATATAAATATCTAATAATTACCATATAAATTATTTTATAATGATTTAATCAGCTAAACTTATCATTTACACCCATATTAGGTTTTAGATATTTTTAGTACATTCGTTATAATTACATTTGTATTTTTTAAGGCTAAATTGCATATTTTGCAATAATAGCCTATATGTACTTATAAGTATATTATTTATGCAAAAAACAGTCTTTTATATTTTTATAGTGTTAAATAATGGGTTTTAATCATTTTTATACACAAATAATATTTTTGTTATTTATTTATTATTTTTTATAAATTATTTGTTTATTAAATTGAGTATTTAAAATCTGGCCCTAATTCTACAATTAATTTCGGACCTAAAACTACCCAAACCAGCCCAATTGCCTAAGCCCAATACCCTAGCCCAGTATCCTTACCCACTCAATTAAACCCGACCCAACCCTGCCTAAATCCTAGCCATTGATCACAAATGATCAACGGCTCATAAACGACCCCTCACTTTCTATATATCCCCTCCTCTCTACCCTAACCCTCATTTTGCAAAACTCGCCGCCTCAATTCCCCCTCCTCTGATGAACCCTAAGCCCACCGCCTCTCCAAAACTCCCCCCAATCCCGTCTATAATGGGATTTTCTTTCCATTTACCTACCATATCGAAATATTTCTTTTATTTGGTGATATTTTATGGAATAACTTAGTACTTGCCTAAACATGAAAAGTACCCCACTGTAATTCTGTCCTAATCGATTTTCACCTCTTGAATCTGGACGATATTAGGTCCATATACGTTTATTTGTACCATGTGAGCCCGATTTGTTCGTATCTCGCAGATTCGTACTTAACCCTAAGGTTAGGGTTTTCAGATTTTCTTTTGATTCGAACCAAAACTTGTTCAAGCTTTGATTTTTAGCATTATTTCATCATTATTCACCCTATTATGGGTGAATCTGTCTATTTTTATCGATTTCTTTTACTTACCCTAAATTAGGGTTTCAGATCTTTAATTGAACCAAATCTGGTTCGATACTGTGCTTCTTTTGAACAATTTCCTGTCTATGTTCATTGTATGCATTATGTGATGCTTTACCTTATTTTTCTGCTGATTTTGTGTATTATTACCTAAAATTTTGGCTTTCAACTTTACTGATTTAAATACTTGCCCTTTTTGGTATTTAAATTAACTATTTCCATGTTTATGTTCTAATATCTGCACTATTTAAACCCCTCCCCACTCCCCTTTGAAAAAGGTTTTTAAGGAAAAGAGCTCGAAAAATCTTTAACCACTAAGAACTAAAGCTGTGTGCTTCCACTATTGAGTAATCATGTTCTGTATTCTGATTCCTGGTCGGCTGAAAGCCAAGGCCAGAAATTTCTGAGTTCTTGCTTTTGTTTGGTACACTATTGGATCCCTTTCTCCCCTATTTCATTTCAACTGGTAAGTTATTAGACCCTTTGCCGTTTCATACTGATTTCTGTTAATGTGTTACTTCAATTAACCTATGCTATCCTAGATGTTATTACATTGTGGTTTGAGACATGCTTAAACTTATTTTGAGTTGATTAGATAGATTCTATTTAAACTCTATGTCATTGATGACTATCTTTTGAAGTTAAGTTTGTTATGAACCTGTTTGTACACATGCTCTCATACTTTTTTCCTGTGGACTAGTTAACCATGTATAGATGTATGCATTAACATAATCATAAGTCTGTTTGTTGAACCTGCTATAATGTGACCTGTTTGATTTTGTTTTCATCATATTTTGACACCTCTAATAACTGCCTTAATTAGCTTTTAACATGTCCTGATCTAGTGCTAATTAATGTGATTCCTTCTTATGACACTAGTGTTTGCACTTAGCCTAATCTGGATCCTCTGTTATCACTATGAATATGTTGTATAACTTGTCTTGTTAGCATGTGACTGAACTTATTTTCCTAAAACTTGATTAAGTTTGCTTAGGATTAAGCATGTCTACTATTTGATTGTATATGTTCAATATATGACTCTGTCCTTAAATGGATTCCCTAATTCATTCTACTCCTTCATATTCCTTTACTATCTGGTCCTTTAGAATTCTTATTCTGAGCCGGCTGAAAGCCAAGGCTATTTAAGTTCTGTCTTTTGACCTCCCTAGTATGAGCACTGCTCAGGGTCCATGTGAGACCCTTGTGAACTCTAACACACTAGGACCTGGTCCCTAATCTTTCCTTGAACTATTTCTGATCAATCTCTCTAGTGTGAGCACTGCCCTCGGCTCTTGAAGCCTTTGGGAACTCTAACACACTAGGGATTTGGGTTCTGTATGCTCAGCCTTAATATATGGGTGAATCACTCAATAACTGGTTATTTTGTATCTATGAACATAGACTTTGGAGATATTGTGAGTGGAAGGCCTGGCTTTTCCAGGTGTATTTGGGCCTGTTGTAGGCTCCCTATAGTTATACTTATTCTGTAATTCATTACATTAAATTTTGGTTTGTAATAATTATTTGTAATAATAATTCTGGGGTGTTAGTGAAATGGGAAGGGGTTTTTATTTTACATTTGCAACAAGATTGGGTAGAAATCCTGCCTATAGGTTCAGTACTGTGTTGTTAAATGTTGTATGTTAGAAATCATGCTTATAGGTGCCTTATTATGTTCAGTCATTATGTGCTAGCAACCATGCCCATAGGTTAAATGCTTGGTTCAATCATGTTCTGTTAGAGATCATGCTTATAGGAAATGGTGTGATCCAATATGTGTAAAAATTCTTGTTTACATACTGTTCTGTTCAAATTGTAGAAATCATGCCTATAGGATCTAAAACTGGATCAAAATGTAGAAAGCATGCCTATAGGTTCGAACCAAGTTAATTTCTGCCCGTTTATTCATGAGTTTCCAAATACTGTGTTGTTGCCCTCACTAGAAAACATGCCTATATGATTAAAACAAGTAATTTTGGATACGTTTCTGTGACTTGCCACTATTTATTATCGCGTGAAACACCTAGACACCATGCTAGTAGGTTTAATCTCATTATGCTAAAAATCAGTAGGCAAATTTATGTAGGTCTTGGTAATCGTATTAAGAAACTAGATTTTGCGTATAACTGTATACTCATTCGTTCAGTATCACATAGAGATCCTGCCTATAGAATTCTGCGATTTTGCAATTAATAAAATATGTTAGAGCTAATCAGTTTGGCGTGCATTTGATGTCTAAATGCGGAGGGTAACTTGAGCCCATACTTGTTTCTATTTGAAAGTCCTAACTGTTTTTGTATGTCGCCTAGTTTTCTCCTTTTGAGCAACCTAAATTAAGGTTTAGAACTACCCTGAAATAGAGGTCCAAATACCTCCTGGACCATAGGCATAGGACGGGTAGCGCACGCATAGGACACAATCTAGAATCAAATAGAGCGATTTAAGTAAACAACTTAAAGATAGTAATCGGGTAGCAGGAGATGATAGTTTGTGCCCGCTGAATAATATGAGTAACACCCCGTCTTGAGGGATTTACGAAGTATTATTTATGTTGTATGGGGTGATCCTTTAGGCTAAAAAACTTAGGACTCCCCATTCCTGTTAAAATAATTATTTCTTTATCCACTATTTTTTTTTCTTCTCTCTTAGACTAATTCACATGATTTGAGTTCGGCCGGGACCCACCGTTGTGGACCTCGAGGAGTGCCTAACACCTTCTCCTCGAGGTAATTTGAGCCCTTACCTGATCTTTGGTGACACAAACTAGTAAACCCGAGTCATTTGCAATAGGTGCCCTAATACACCTTAATCTGTTAAGTGGCGACTCTCTCTTTTAATAACCCTTCCTCCTTCTAAAAGAGTTGTCAACTTCGAAACCCGATTTCGCGAGAAAAAGGGACGCGACAACGTGCAACATGTGACTTCTGGTACAATTGTGAAGGAGTTAGTTATAACTAACTTCCGGATTCCCTTTCTCTTCCCAACTACTCGCGTATACGTAAGCAATGGATTTAGTTGTACATTTTATTAAAACATTTTAGCCAATAAGAATCTCTCTTATCTCTCTCAGTTCTTCTTCCATTCTTCCTCTTCTTCTTCTCCATTAAGCTCAAACTGTTCAGAAGCAATTTTGCACATTTACTTCTTATGTTTTGCTTATTCTCTTTCTAATTCTGTATAGTACGTATCATTAGTATCAGAGTAGTGTTCCTCCAACCTA
Source organism: Nicotiana tabacum (assembly GCF_000715075.1). Classification (NCBI taxonomy): domain Eukaryota; kingdom Viridiplantae; phylum Streptophyta; class Magnoliopsida; order Solanales; family Solanaceae; genus Nicotiana; species Nicotiana tabacum. The sequence goes on from NC_134092.1 coordinate 123,335,028, forward strand.
CTACCATGGATGATCACAACACTCATATGCAAGAGTTACGAAGAGAGGTTGATTCTTTGAAGGGATCGATAGAAGGTGTGGTTGGTTCTATCACAGATCTGCAGCAAACAGTAGATGCAAAGTTGCACAGGCGATAGAGGAAATCAAGAGATTAATGACAGGGATTTGAACCCTCCAATAGTTCAAAACCTTCCTGTTAATTGATAAAACTATGTGGATAATAATGATGTTCCTGGAGAATGGGTATAGGGTTAATAACCTAGCCGGCCACTGTCAAATAACAGCTCGAAACTACCAAGTTGATTTCCCAAAATTTGATGGCTATGGGTTGAAGGATTGGCTCTACCGCTGTGAGCAGTTATTTGATATGGATAAAACACCTGAGGATGCTAAGGTGAAATTGGCTTCCTGCAAACTAGAAGGGAAGGCCTTACAGTGGCATCAGTCCTACATGTAGCACATGGTCACAAAGGAATGGCCAAGATTGGGTGAATATGTCAAAAAATTGTATGCGAGATTTGGGTCAGAACTCTTCGATGACCCAATGGGTAACTTCAAGGAACTTCATCAGGTAACTATTGTCCAAGATTATGTAGATGATTTTGATGATTACTTACAAGAGTAGAACTTTCTGAAGATTATGTTGTGAGTTATTTTGTAAGGGGGCTTAAACCAGAGATTGGGTTAGCTGTCAAAATGCTAGGCCCTAGATCTTTAGCTAAAGTTGTAAGCTTAACTAGAATTCAAGAACAAACTCTAATGGTTCAGAAATAAATTTTTTCTAACCCTTCCCCTCAGAATCCCAGAACTAATAACAAATTTGGTCCTCATGTTCTTACCTTTTCTTTTAGATCCTCCCAGTCTGCTAAACAATCCCAAAACTTTCCTAGATCCCAAAGAACCACTCATAGCAATCCCCTGTCCAAACCAAATAGCAACCCAAATGTTAAACCAAACTTTAAATATGCTAAACTATTAACACCTACTGAAATTGATGAAAGGAGAAGTAAGGAATTATGTTTCAACTGTGATGAGAAATACACCTATGGTCATGTTTGTAAGAATAGAAGGCAGTTGTTTTCTAAGAAAATAGAGGAAAGTTGTGAAGAAATAAGAGAGTTAGAGGATGAGGATGTAATACTAGAACCTGATGAGTTCTTAACAATGGTTGGCCACGGATTTGAGACTGATTTAAGGCTCAATTCTTCCTCATGTATCAGTTCATGCTATGAATGCCTTGGATGACTTTAGATGCATGAGAGTCATAGTATCTGTCAAATGCAAGGTTATTCATGTGTTGATTGATACTGACAGCACCCATAACTTTTTGGATCTCAATACTACTAAGAAATTAGGGTGTGTCTTGATTGCCATAGCACCCTTTAATGTATCTGTAGTTGGTGGAAAAAAGATGCAAAGCCATTATGTGTGTAAGAAGTTGAACTAGAAAATGCAAGGGGTTACATTTGATTCTGATATGCTCAGCCTGCCTATTGGAGGGTGCAACATGGTTCTAGGGATACAATGGTTGATCACCTTGGGTGATATTATGTGGAATTTCAAGAAACCTAAAATGGAGTTTAGTGTTTTAGGACATAAGGTATCATTGAGGGGAATGCAACCAGCTGCTGTTAAAATGATTCAGCAACATAACATGGAGAAATTACTAGCTAAACCAGCTGAACTTTGCATGATATTTGTAGGAATTTTTAAGGGTGAACAGCAAGATGAAGTTGAAGTTGGTGCCAGTTTGTTTTCAATGAATGGATACACTGGCCAGCCAGAGGATATGCAGGAGTTGCAAACTATTCTACAACAATATGAAGATTTATTTGAAGTACCTAAGGAGTTACCTCCACTCCAGGACTATGACCACAAAATTACACTAAAGGATGGCACTTCACCTGTCAATATCAGACCCTACAGATACCATGCAGTACAAAAGGATGAGATTGAGAAGATGATAGATGAGATGCTGGAAACAGGGGTGATAAGACCAAGTACCAGCCCTTACTCTTCAACCATTGTAATGGTGAAAAGGAAGGATGACTCTTGGAAGATGTGTGTGGACTATAGAGAACTGAACAACCACACTGTGAAGGATAAGTTTTCTATCCCTGTGATTAAAGAGTTGCTAGATGAGCTCCATAGTGCTAAGTATTTTTTCAAGCTAGACCTCAGGTCTGGCTACCATCAAATTAGAATGTTTGAGCCTGATATTCCCAAGACAACATTCAGAACACATCATGGTCATTATGAGTTCACTATTATGCCATTTGGCTTAACTAATGCTCCTTCAACTTTTTAAAGTTTGATGAATAAGATCTTTCATTCTCACTTGAGTAAGTTCATCTTAGTCTTCTTTTGTACCCCAACTGGCACGACCATATGATTCACTTAAAAGAGGCTTTCAACATCTTGAGAACCAATGTCTTGTTTGTAAAGAAGAGTAAGTGTACCTTTGCGGTCACATAAATTGATTATTTAGGCCATGTCATCTCTGAAGAAGGTGTCTCCATGGACAGACAAAAGGTGGAGTCTGTAGTCAGTTGGCCTCAACCAACCACTCTCAAAATTTTCAGGGGATTCCTCGGATTAGTTGGATACCACAGAAGATTTATCCAAGGTTCTGGCATCATTGCAAGACCACTCAATGATCTGCTGATAGGGATGGCAAATGGTGCAGTGCGGTGCGGTTATGGGACAACCCCGCAAGGATTTCAACCCGTCCCGCAAAGCATTTCTACCCACGTTCACCCGCCCCACACCAACACCCACATCCACCAGCCCCGTCCTGCCCCGCCCCGTATAAGTTTTTTTTCTTTATTTTGTTAGTTTTTTTTTTAGATTTTGGATGAAATTTTCAGTTTAATAAAAATAAATACAAGATCTTTTATTGATCATATACTGAATTCGTCAATTAGGAAAAAAATAAGTTTTTGTTGCTCATTGTAAAAATCGCAAATCACCCCTTAGTATTTTACATTATTACTGTTTCTATTGATATTAACTCTCTCTATATTATCATCCCCTTTTCTCCACCTCTTTATCTTATCATTCACAATATATTAATTCCAATGAAATATAGTGCTGGAATCTTGAATTTGGTTTATCAACATTCTATGATGTTCACATCCATTTGTTCAATTTTCTTGTCATTAATTTTAGAAACGTGAGTTTTTGGCATCAAATATTGTGAAGTGCATATACTTATCTGTAATTATATGTTTAGGCATGGTTGAGAAGATGAAGCGCTAAGATGACTATAGAAGCATAAATGTATATAAAAATTGCTTAAACCCGCGTAAATCCGCAACCCGCCCCGCAATCGCGCCCGCCCAAGCTAAAACCTGCACTGCCCCGTTTGCCATCCCTATCTGCTGAAGAGGGACATTTTCAAGTGGAATAATGCAGCTGCACATGCCTTTAAGGAGCTCAAAAGAGCAATTAATTCAGCTCATGTCTTAGCTCTTCCGGACTTTTTCAAAGAGTTTGTGGTGGAAATAGATGCTTCACGTAGTGGAATTGGTGTTGTGTTGACTCACCACAACAAACCTATAGCATTCTTTAGCCAAGGTCTATATGACAGGAACAAGGCCCTTTCAGTCTATGAAAGGGAAATGTTAGCACTTGTTACTGTTGTGCAAAAGTGGAGGCCATATCTATTGGGAAGGAAATTTACTATCAAAACTGATTACCACAGCTTGAAGTATTTGCTGGAACAAAAGATCACTATTCTTAGTCAACAAAAATGGCTAGTGAAATTACTTGGCTATGACTACACTATTTCTTATAAGAAGGGAAAATATAATATAGTTATAGATGCTTTGTCTAGAAAGCAGGAGCCTATTCAACTATTCAGCATTTCTAGTGTGCAATCTCAGCTATTGGAAGTTGTCAAAGACTCATGGAACCAAGATGTTAAGTTGCAATAGCTAGTTCAATCCATCCAAGCAAGCAAAAACTCCTAACCATATTATAAGTATCAAAGGTGGTATCCTAAGCAGAAAGGGCAAGATGATGGTGGGCAATGTGTCGGAACTTAGGAAGGATTTGATATCTTTCTATCATGACAGTCCAAATGGTGGTCACTCTGGTATTACATCAACTTTCCAGAGGCTCGAACAAGAATTTTACTGGAAAAAGATAAAACAAGATGTGTATTCCTATATTAGATGTTGTGATGTCTGTCAGAAGTATAAAGGTGAAAATGTTGCCTACCCTGGCTTGCTAAAACCTTTGCCATCCCTAACAGGATTTAGAAAGATATTTCTATGCACTTCATTGAAGGTCTTCCCAAGGCAGCCAGCAAGGAAGCAATCTTTGTTGTGGTGGATAGGCTAAACAAGTCATCTCACTTTATGGCTCTCAAGCATCCTTACTCAGCATTGGATGTTGCACAGCTACTCATGGATATTGTATTCAAGCTGTATGGAATGCCTAAAATTGTTGTCTCTTATATAGATGCTATTTTTAGTAGTAAATTCTGGAAGGAATTATTTAAACTACAGAAGATGTCTCTCTTGACTTCCACCTCCTACCACCCACAAACCGATGGACAGATAGAGATGGTCAACAAATGTTTGGGGTGTTACTTGAGGTGTATGACCTTTGAGAAGCCAAAAGATTGGCCCTAGTTGTTATCACTAGCTGACTAGTGGTACACCACCACCTTTCACTTTGCTATTAGCATGACTCCATATGAGGTTGTTTATGTCTAGACCCCATCTGTGAGAAATTATTAGGCTTGTTGTTGTTGTATGGCCAGAAACCACCCCCTCTACTGCCTTACATGACCTTTGACTCACAACTTGATCTTGTGGATAGAAGCCTACAAACTAGAGAATCAACACTAAGGTGTCTTAAATTCCACCTACAGAGAGCTTAAAACATAATGAAAACTTAGGCTAACAAGGAAGAACTACAGGCAACTGTCTCTAAAGTCCCACAATTTCCAAAAATTATTTGTTAAGTTCTTTGGTCCATTTCAAATCCTGGCAAGGGTAGGAGCCGTGGCTTACACTCTGAACTTACCCAAGGATTCTAAGATTCATCCCACTTTTCATGTGTCTCAACTCAAGAAGAAATTGGGATCACATACAGTTGTTGTCACACTACCTGTAGTTCACTCAGAGGCAGGTCATGTTCTGATGGTCCCTGAAGCAATAATTGATAGGAGGTTGATAAAAAAGAATGTCAAACTTGAATCTCAACTATTGGTTAAATGGCTCCGTGCTGCTGAAGAGGACTGCACATAGGAAGATTATGAGTCCTTTTGCTAACAATTTCCTGATTTCAATCCTTGAGGACAAGGATTGTCTCAAGGGGGGAGTATTGATATGAGTGATCCCGTTAGATTTTCAGATTAGCTATTTTAGTTGCTAATTCGTATTTTAGCTGAAGCCAATTAGTATTTTAGTTGAAGATTTAATCATTGTAACAGCTGGTTAGTTAAGGTCACGTGTTGCATGTGACTTCTGGTACAACTATAAAGGAGTTAGTTATAAATAACTTCCGGATTCCTTTTCTCTTCCCAACTGCTCGCTTATGTATAAGCAATGGATTTAGTTGTACATTTCATTCGAATATTTTAACCAATAAGAATCTCTCTTATCTCTCTCAGTTCTTCTTCCATTCTTCTTCTTCTTCTTTTCCATTAAGCTCAAACTGTTCAGAAGCAATTTTGTATATTTGCTTCTTAGGTTTTGTTTATTCTCTTTCTAATTCTGTATAGTGCGTATCATCTAATCGACACTTATGAATATCGACGATCAACTTGACCAACTCCCGTGCTCAGTTGCTTCAATCAATTATGGTGATTTGGCCAATGGCCGACAATTATAAATACATGAAGTAATTCCTCATGTCATGGATTATATAATTGGATTTCTTCCTGACATCCCCATGCTCTAAGTTTAGTAAGAGTAGAATATATTTAACAAATCCTACGGTTTCCAAGCAATTGAAAGTTCCTGCAGGTGGCGGCCGACGGTCAACACAGGTCCTCCATTTTTCTATACTTTTTCCTCTTTTTAGATTTTTTTTATTTGTTTAAGTTAAGTCCACGTGTCCCCATTGTATTTGTCACCATGGTGTGTGAATTACACGCATATTTTGTATTTGGTTGGCTATCAATTTTGTATTTATATGACACACTAAAAACCTAGCTAAATTGTTTAAATAAAACAAACTTAAGATGAAGTATCTAAGTAAAAATTGTGAGCAACTTTAAGGAGTTGTCGATGCATTCTGCCTTGAAAAATTATTATCTTTGAGTTATGTTATGTGAATTCTCTAAAATAACGTTGTATCCGTGTCGGATCCTCCGGAAATACACTATTTTCGAGGATCCGACACGCACCCTGCAACATTTTCGGAGAGTTCGGGCAACATAGGTGTCAAGAGCATAATCCAAGCAGCTTCATTGCTTTTGATTAGTTCTGCTGAGTTCAAAATATAAATGTTGAGGTGCTTTTACATGCTTTTGACAATGCTTTTATCGACTTACTATTGACATTCAATATTTTTACCTTTTGTCAAATTAAATTATTTTTTTGTTTAGTTTCACATTCTCTTATTTAAAAGTGAAATTATGCTTTCTTGCGTTTACATATTTTAATGACAAAAATCACAAAAGGAATTGCTTTTTGAAGATTTTTTTTTTTAAAAGACAGAGAACATTTTTTTATATGTTTTGAACACATTTCTATTGAATTTTATTTCAAAGGAAACAAAAAATGAAATGCATTATGGTTTTGATTCTTTACGTATTTGAACAAAGAATTTTTTATTTCTTTTTAAAAGTTAAGAAACTGAAATCAACACTAATATTAGATAACTGTTGTTATGCCAATGATTTTAGAATTCGAATAAAAATTACCATTGGCTAAAAGGGAAAAAAGAAAATTCCCAATCATATCTAAAAAAGAAAAAATAGTTAAAAGGAAAAAACAACTTGAACCGGCCTAACCGCGCACTACTTCGGCAATATAAAAATAACACAGCGTTCAAATAAAGCTCCAAAAAAAGACGAAACTTTTCAATCAAAGCTAAATTAGGAGAAGAAGAAGATAAACCCTACCATTCAAATTCTCCAAAAAGGACACAAAGGGCAAATCGCCAACAGAAGAAGAAATCAGTACCTCTCAATCATATTCGCAAAGGTATTTATTTCCTTCTGCTCTGTTTTTTTTGTATAACAACAGTCAACTAGACGGATTTTGAATTTGAAGTTTATGGTTCCTATACTCGATTCACATTCAAATATTTATCAATATTCAGTTGATTTCATAATACATATACAAAGTCTGGGCAAAAACTATTAGATTCATGTGATTATTCGTCCATGTTTTTACGCCTTAACTTTGCCCACCAAACTTTAGGCATATAAGAAGATTTATTTCTCTTTTTTGCCTCCATTAACACAGGGGCCAATGCAACTTGAAAGCACTAGGTTCATCTGAACATAGTACTTTCGGCGCGCGGTATATATTTAAGCGTAAAAAATTACTAAAATTGCAAAAAAATAGTAGATATAAACCCCTTAACTTTAAAAATATAATGAATTTGAAATATCGTTGATCAGGTGAGTTGAGGGTGTACCAATTGAGTTTATCCATCGGGGTTTGTTGGTTGGACTTAGATTCTATGTGTGTTGATTGCTATGGCTAAAAGGTGTATTTTCCATGTTTAATTTAGAATTAAATTGGTAAAATATGTTAGACCTAGTGAGAAAATTTAGCTGAACATGGTTGCAGTGTTTCTAAACTCTTGGTAAATACTGAATTTGTCTATTATTTGAATACTTTAAAAATAAATTGACTGATAGCACTTTCTTGTTCTATCCAGGCAATGGAAGTTCACTTTCAAGAGGAAATACTTATGGACATCCTCAACAGGTTACCTGTGCAGTCTCTTCTTCGATTCAAATGTGTTTCGAATTTTTGGAAAACATTGATCTCCGGGCCTTACTTTAAGATGAAGCATCTCAAACATGCCAAGAATGATGAAAATTCCCAAAAATTTCTCATTTGCCAGTTGTGCCCTGAGGATGGTATATATTCCGTATATTGTTGTCCCTTAACGTTGGTTCAACGGGTTGAGGATGTACGAAACTTGATTGTCCTTCAGACTCTAAACTGTGGTATTGCTCAATCTCTTGTTGTTATGATGGCTTGGCTATTATTGAGGTTTGTGATAGTACTGTTGATTAGCACCACATACTTGTGCTATGGAACCCCTCCACAGGAGAATCAATAGTACTTCCTGATCCAGAATTTCCACCGAAGGGAGTTTCTTGTTTGGGATTGGGTTACGACTCAACTAGTCGTGACTATAAGATTCTTAAGGTTGACGAGAAGAAAGAGAATGGTCGCAAAGTACCTAGTGAAATTCTTGCGCTGAAAAGTGGTTCGTGGAGAAAAATTGATAAACATCCTCATGACATTCGCAATGAGTTGTTTGGTATGCATTCTTTGGCATTTGTACATGGGGCATTTCATTGGGTCGGTATTGAAGAAATTATTTTATGGTTTCATTTAATATTTCAAATGAAGTATACAGAGAGATACCATTGCCAGAGCAAATATTTTTGCTTAATATTGGCGTTTCAGTATTGGAAGAAATGCTTTGTGTTTATTCTACTTATGATTTTTTGTGGGAGAATACTTTTAAGTTATGGGTATTGAAAGACTATGGTGGCAATAAATCTTGGGATGCATTGTTTACTGTAGGAGATCCCCGGATTTATAAAGTCGTACCAAAATATAGGTTTGCGGATGGTGAAGTCCTATTCTGGTCCATGGGTTTTGACGGGCAGTCATTTAGGACGTCCAGAGGACCATTTGGATTGTGGCCTCGAGCTGATAGCTTTCAAAAAGGATTCGCTTTTACAGAATGCTTGATCTCTCCAAAACTACTTACTTAGTATTTGCGGATATATGATCGAAGGCACTTTTCCTTTTTTCCGTTATCATGTTACAACCTCTTATTCTTCTTAGTTTATCTATTGCTTGCCAGTTGTTTGGTTTCAAAATGTATTTACCAAAGCTTTGAGCTTACTTGTTTCATTCCCCCCTTCCTCCTCCTCTCTCTTCTACTTATTGATAGTCTAGTCTTATATATTAATTGCTTCGAGTAATGCACTGTTTATTCTTCAGCTATAGTTCACTGCAACGGTTCCTAGTTGGATTGATAATTAGAACTATGAATTAATTAATTCATAATTGGATGATTAGACAATATCATAAAGGACTGATCTTTTGAGTATGTGAGTTGGGCTTAAGTACAATGGTATGAAGGGTGCTAAAACTTTCTGATAGATGAGACACAGTAGAGAATATCACATGTCATAAGGAGATTTATATGTTAGGTTTGAGCTTGTGGCTTGGGAAGAAGGGGAGCCTTGGCGTAACCGGTAAAGTTGTTGTCATGTGACCAGAAGTTCACGGGTTCAAGCCGTGGAAATAGCCTCTTGCATAAATGTATGGTAAGGCTGTGTACGATAGACCCTTGTGATCCGGCCATTCCCGGAGCCCGTGCATAGCGAGAGCTTAGTGCATCGGGGTGCCTTTTCTTGTGGCTGGGAAATGGGGCCAAATTGCAGGTAGTAAAATAGTTAATGTCATCTGAAAATTATGGTGAATGGTGTTTGATGTCTTTGGTGTTGATAAGGTGCAGTTTGGTTCTTTTTGTTTTTCTTATTTTATAAAGTAACATGTGCTGCTATAACTTATAAATTTTGTTGTTTCTATTTACTTCTATAGGTACTTTTCTCCTCTTCTTTTCTCCTCACAAAGTTAAAAGAAATACTCATACGAGTAAACGAATTTTGCAGCTGTTTATCCTTATTGAAAAATTGCTATATTTTGTGTAATGAAGATTGTGATTTGTGAGTGTCGAGTTGTCTTAAATTGAATTTGTTCGAGTCTTTAACTTGACTGTCATGCACTTCTTGAAATCTGATGCGGTAATTTTCAAGACACAAACTGATATTCATCTTTTGTATAATTATTTACTATACTATGTTCATTCATAATGTTTTCATCAACAATTATTATACCCAATTGTAATTATAATTAGATTGCAACTCAAGCAAAATGGATTGTCTTGCAATGGATTCTATTTTGTTTTTAACTTTTTGGTCATTAAAGTATGTTTTAGTCATATAATAAGTTTTTACTTTGGTTCTATGCTTTTATATGAATCTTTTAGCCTTATCATAAATTTATAGGCCAATTAACATATGGAGAACTTCTAATATATTTTTACTATTATACACAGACACATTTACATATTGCTTAAATTATGTTTTTACTTTTATTTTATTACATATAGTGAAGGATTGAGATAGATTTAACGGATAAGGGTCTGATTTGCCCATTACTATCATAAATAGGCCTTATTTACCCTTCGTTTAATTTTTATATCAAAAATATCTTTACCGTTATACATTAGGTTCATATTTACCCCTTAAACGTTTAAAAGAGTTACATTTGTCATTCGTTATACTTTAGGATCACATTTACCCCTCTACTCTTCGAAAAGGGTTACATTTGCCCTTCGTTATACTTTCTTGACATATTTATCCTTACAATTATACCATACATTTACCCTCATCCGGTAGATCGCCATGTCCCACCTTTGTTTTCCTCCATGGGGCCTATGTGGATTTCTTATTCTTCCAATTTAAATATGGTCACCTATTTAAGATAATTTAACCCGCCCACCCAATTTAAATAAGACTTCATTAACTCTATTGTTGTGCAACTTCTTGTAATTTACTTTGGTTACTACAATAATTGTGAGTTGTATTAGATTAGTGATTTTGAGTTTAAAGTTATTATTTGTCAATATGTTGCCGCTTCTATAACTATTGTATTTCGCACAATCTTCATAAATATCGTATCAGGAAATTGCTTTTCGTGAATCAAGCATGGTCAATTGACCCAGTTTAGACTTTACAGAGTTGCATCTCTACAAACACTTCAAAATATCATTGAGTGATTCATGTCTCCTAACTCTGAAGTATTAAAGGGAAACAAAATAACATAGACAAAGGCGAAATAATTAAATAAATCAATTAGAGATAACACTATAGTTTCATTCACTCACTGTCCAAAATTTTTTCGCTCTCCGAAAAATATGGAGTTGACACGGATAAGAGAGATGGATGAGTGTGGGGGTGGGGGTGGGGGTGGGGTGGGTGGGGTGGGGGGGGGGGGGGGTGACGAGCTGACACAGATAATTATAAGGATAAATATGTCAATAAAGTATAACGAAGGGCAAATGTAACCCTTTTCGAATAGTAGAGGAGTAAATATAATCCTAAAGTATAATGAAGGGCAAATGTAATTCTTTTAAACGTTTAAGGGGTAAATATGAACCTAATGTATAACTGTAAGGATATTTTTGATAGAAAAATTAAACGGAGGGTAAATAAGGCATATTTATGATAGTAGAGAGGCAAATCAAACCCTTATCCGTAGATTTAAATAGGGCTGTGCATAATTTGGTAAATATCAAATTACCGTACAAAAAGCGAAAATTTTATTATTTGGTATTTAGTATAAGTTTTTAAAAAAATTGGTATTAAGTATGGTATTTGATATTTTAAAATGAAATACTAAAATACTGATATCGTACCAAATATATATTATATTACACAATACATATATTATTAATTATAATATAAATATAAAAAATCTATAATTTTTCTTTTCTTTATTCTTTAAGTTCATTAATTAACTCTATGCAAGTAACAAGACATTTCTAATGGCCAAATTTATTTCTTTATGTACATTTTTCTCTCTATTGGTTGATATTTTGCTCGTTTTGGACAAAACTTTTAACGTTTTCAGTTTTGTTCGTTTGAGTACTTTAATTAAGAATATTACAGTCTACGGCTCTATGTACTAGTCAGTATTCAAACCAAATAAATCGAAGTCACCGAACCGACTAAACCAAAATCGAAAGGAGAAAAATCGAATCATACGAATTTAATTAGGTACGATATTAGTATAACATTTAAGAAATTAAATACCGAAAATACCGAATCGAAATATCTAAATATCATACCGTACCGACTAACGAACACCCCTAAATTTAAATGGAGAAACATATTTAATAATAATTTATATAGACGATCATAACTTCTTTTTGGGATTGTTGCTCATACCAACGGATACAGCTTGTGGATTGACAATGAGTTCAAATTGCAGTTGTTGATAATATAGGATTGTTATTAGGTGAATTCGGCAGATTGGACTAATCAATTTTGTAAATAGTCAGCATATATGATTATAAGTTGAATGGAATGGATAAACATAAAGCTTATACTGTCTATGTTTGATCATGTGTTTTATTATTCTATCCCTTATAATTTTTATAATTCCAAAATAATCTTTAAAACAAAAGCCTTAATTCACACATTTCTTTTCCCTTTTTTTTCCTCCACTTTTTCTTCTTCGGCAATATTGAGGTTTGGTATGTAGGAAAATACTATTTTTTTTTAATGTTGATTTTTACTGGATTTTTTTTGATTTTTATCGTGTTCCTTATTATTCCAAAGAAAAAAGCAAATAAAAGAAAATAAAAACTATTTGAGAGATTGTATTGGTTGATAACCAGTATGTACCTTAACTCGAACATGATAAATCTATTAATTTAACTATTTGAGAGTTTGTATTGGTTAATAACCATTATGTAATGCTGATACCTTAACTCGAACAAGAAAAACATGATAAATCTATTAATTAATTAGACATAATTAAACGTAAAAAAAATGCAAAGAGATAAAATGACAAATATATACTTGAAATTATAGAAATTACACTGCTGTACAAACCATAAAAGATTTGTATTTGAACAATTTAGAATAAAAATTATATAGTATCAGCTCCTGGTAGTGGTAACAACTTTAAAAATAATTTAGTTATTTTTACAGAAAAATACTTATTTTTACCAGATACAACAATAACTTATTTTCCGAATATGTAGCTGCTAAAATCATTTCCGACAGTTAAAAAGTGTTTTTCACATTTTGGTACTTAAAAGCTACCAAACGGGCTCCATTCGCTCCTCTGCTAACGGATTGCCGAAAGGGTTTTGCTAATTTTCTTATTTTTTTCTGTTGTTCTTTCTCTGGTTACCTGTATGTAGCTTTATTTTTCTTTTCCAAATAGTAGTAATTGTCAATTTATCAGATTAAATTCGTTTATGTGTTATATCTTATATCATGGGTAATTTTGTGTTTTTTTTTTTGTGAAGGTAGGGGGAATTCATTAGGGTAAGTTGAATGATCAAAATAGTGGTGAAATGTTAGCTTCTAAAATCATCAAGAAAACATTAAGATGGAACTATATTTTGTTAGCAAGTCGATCCTTTTCTGTTGCGACGAGTGAAGCAGACAGCATTTTGTCTCTAATCAATATGAGGTAACATTCATTAATTAAAGCTTTTGAGAAAAATTTCTGATGTTAAACTTTCCTCTCTGTGTTTCAGTAATTTTGTTGCCGTGGTGTTTGATGAATTACTCATAGCCTAAGTTATTGAAGATTTATTTTGTTCCTGCTAATAGCGGAGCCAGGATTTTCATTAAGGGGTATCAAAATTTAAAGAAATAAATACACGTATAAGTTAAGGGGATTCAATACATAGTATATATATATTTTCTGGATTGACACCCCTTGGAGCTATGTGGCTCCGCCACTGGTTCCTGCACCATTTAATTTGTTTCCTCACCATAATTCTAGATAGTCGTGGATTTGGATTTTATCGTGACAACCAAGAGAATAAATCGATGGAACATTTAAGTGTAATGCATATACTTGGAGTTTTTCTGTGTTGGAATCATAATGACTGCGAAAAAGAAAAAATCAAAGATGAAATCATGCTAAATCATGGCAACTAACTGTGAACACCGTGGGAGAGAACATTGTTGATGTTTCTTGATAAATTAGAAAAGAGCTGATCTATCAGTGAAGCAAATGAATTAATAATGAGGTTCTTAATTTAGCAGTTATTAGCTCGCCCTCCTATTACTAAACTTTTTTGATGGCTAGATCATACCAGATAATGATGACAAGATAGAGGTCTGATATATCTATTTTGTGGCCTGAAGTCATTTTCCAAAATAAATCTAAGTAATATGTCCAGAAAAAAGTAGCTGTTTAGTGTGTCATTGCAGTTTGATCAGAAGATTGGAACCCCAGAAGCATTTTTTACAAATATTGGAAAATTTCATGCTATTCTTTCAAATTGAGTCACTACGGTGCGATGGTTTTCTGCGGTTACTTTAAGTCAAGTGTTTTGGAAAAAATCTGTGTTGTTTGAAGCTATTGTGCAAGGTTTTCGCTTTTATCTTTTTTTCCGATTAGTTTTACTGGCATCCAGTGAGTTTTGACAAGCAACTCTTCTTTTTCACCTTTTCTTGATAGTAAAGTAACTATTGCCTTGCAGCAACGACATTGGAGGAGGAGCATTCCAATTGCAAAGACAAATGAGAAGGGATTCATTATGTAGTCCTTTATTTAATCAAGATCATAGGGTGGTTAGATCAAGTATAGGATCTTTTTCTTTGTCAAATTGTTATTACAGCAGCCATGGATATTTAAGAGACGTCAAAGACAAGGTATTCTGTTTTTTGTCCGTGTTTGTGGATCTTGATGTCATTTCATGTAGTGTGCTTTCCTTTTTTGATTGTTGATAAAGATATGGACATTGGACCTAACTCAACCCCAAAAGCTAGCTCATGAGGTGAGGATTGCCCGAGCCATATAAGGAGACCAAGTCCCCATCCCTTAGCCTATGTGGGAGACTCAACACCCCCCTCACGCCCCAGCCTGCCAATTGGAGCGTGGACAATATAATATGGGGCCCAACATCGGTGAAGCAACAAATGGGATGGGTCCGGTTCTGATACCATGTGATAAATGGACATGGTAGAAATATGAACATTGGGCCTAACTCAACCCCAAAAGCTAGCTCATAAAGTGAGGATTTCCCAAACCATATAAGGAGACCAAGTCCCCCATCTCGTAGCCAATGTGGGAGACTCAACAATTGTTAACATTGGTGACCTAACTTGTGTAAGGGTTAGACATATGCTAACTTCCCCGAGTCGTCAGCTCTATGTTCCTTGATTTTTCTCTTTATAATTGTGGCACCATCTAATATATTGTGTAGTCCTTAGGATCTCTTCCTGAAGTTGTCAAGATAGTAGAAGTTGGCCCAAGAGATGGACTGCAAAATGAGAAGACAATAGTACCTACAGAAGTGAAGGTGGAGCTTATTAACTTACTTGTTTCTAGTGGACTGCCAGTTGTTGAGGCTACTAGTTTTGTGTCTCCAAAGTGGGTACCACAGGTATATAAATTTTGCTTGTCCTAGTGGATCTTATCTTTATGTATCTTGCATTGGTCATCCTTGTATAATTGACATACATTTTGTTGCTAATTTGTCCTTATCAACTGTGTGAAACGAGAAGAACTTTCCTTTCAGTTCAATCTTTTGATGGTTAGTTTTTTATCTTTAAGCATGAGTATGGGATTCTTCTTATGGTCATTAGCTATTCACTGGTTAGGACCATTACTAAGGCCCTTAAGGGTTGTTACTTTTGTATTTTGTCTATTTTGCAAAGATCAATGACCATGAAAAGCATTGTTTAATGCTCTTTGAGTGCTTTTGTAATTCATTTTAGATTTTTGAGGAGAAAACATGTGGTTCCTCAAAGATCTGGTTCCCTAAGGTAGAGATATTAGGAAAGGTTTCCCGTTTCAAGGTTCAAGTTCTTGATTAACTTTTTGCTTTACAATAACGACGTTACAAAATGTCAAATGAGTAGTATATGTGTGGAAATTGTATGGAACAAGTTTGAAGACTTATGCTGATAAATTGTTTATACATTGCAGTTTTATCAAATTCATACTTCTATATCATGAAAAGGATGTTCATTCTGCCAGACATGTGCAAGTCATGTCAATTTCACTAAAAGTTCAAACTCAAAACTGTACTCTGTGT
Organism: Nicotiana tabacum; assembly: GCF_000715075.1. Taxonomy (NCBI): domain Eukaryota; kingdom Viridiplantae; phylum Streptophyta; class Magnoliopsida; order Solanales; family Solanaceae; genus Nicotiana; species Nicotiana tabacum. The sequence goes on from NC_134092.1 coordinate 123,351,045, forward strand.
CTACTCACTTCTTCTCCCGGATATGATGTCCCCCCTTCTCTTGCATAATGTGTTCTTTTCTATAATGTAAATTCTCTGATATTCTTCAACCAAATTTCTAATTTGACATGCACTTTACATTGTTTTAGTCGTAATTATGTTTTAGTCGTGGTAGTAGGTTTGTTAGGTCCAATGTTCGTTAGGAGTCTTTTTGTCTTGTCAGAACCTTATGTGGCAGTAGAAAAAGACTTCTAGTAGAAAATGTAGAGAACTTGGTGCTAGAAAAAAATTATTTTTTATAATATGAGATTGAGACTGGTTTAAATGGGGTGACATGGATAGTGAGGATTCATATAGCGATCCAAACCTGCTTGGGATTGAGGCACAGTTTCGAAAAATGTAATGAAAATTAGCACCCAGAGAGTGCAACGGATAAATAGTATGACCTAACAATATGCATCTCAGTACACTAGCAACATGTGAAAAGAACTAAGAAATTAACCATCCTATCTACTACTTAGTACATTTTCAGTTTTACACAAATAGGCCAAGAGAGCTAAACATCCACGCTTTAAGGTACACATTTTTTCCTTTTTTCCTACAAAGTATCTTTTGTTTCTCTCCTTCCACATAGTCCACCAAATACACATTGGTATAGTGTTCCACAACTTTTTTTCGCCTTTTTGTAGTCCTCCTCTATTCCAACAAAGTAGAACATCTTTATGATATTCTGGCATGTTCTGTTTAACTTCAAGCAAATTCAAAAATTTGTACTTGATCGGATTTTGTGATTCTACAGTGGATGAATAAATGCTTTGCATCTTCATAATCTTCTTCATCATTTACGAGCCTATAGTCTTCAACTTCCATCTCATGCTAGCTATAAGAGTTAAAACCCATTGTGTTAATTTGTTGAGATTTATGGAAATACTTCCTGGTGACTTAATCCTGTGATAGGCTTGTTAATGATTCTTCTAATTTATGTGCATGAATGTGCTTTGTTTAGCCTTTCATGAACTATATTGTTGCAGTTTATCCCTCAATCAGTATCTATAGAATCAAGGTTTAAGCTAGCAAAATGCCGTAGTTATTATTTAGAGTGTTGATGATATTGTTTCTCTGAAATATTTACCAAAACCAAATTGCAGCTAGCTGATGCTAAGGATGTAATTGAAGCAGTTAGGAGCCTTACAGGAGTCCGCTTACCTGTTTTGACACCAAATCTTAAAGTAAGCTGATAGAAATGCAAAGAGTGAGACTCTCCTTTATATTTCTTGTTGAATATGTACACATTTTCATGCTCGCACTGGAACCTGGATAATGGGGATAGCTCATAATTGTCATCGGCCCTATTCCAGGGTTTTGAAGCAGCTGTTGCAGCTGGAGCCAAGGAAGTAGCAATCTTTGCTGCAGCATCTGAGTCCTTTTCTCGGTCTAACATTAATTGTAGCATTGCAGACAGTCTTGCTCGTTATCGTGATGTTGCTCTTGCAGCCAAAAACCATTCCATCCCCATTCGTGGGTATGAGTTCTAGCAGATCAACATTTTCTAGGAATTAGGTCTAACATTTCCAATTACCGAATTAACATTTGTGACAAATTTGTGATTTTTTCTTTTCCTGATTATTTTAACTCTACTTACGTCTATGAGCTCAAATTATTCCTTTGTCAGTGGTTAGACTTCAACATGCAAAAACAATTTGTTTCTGGTATTAGATATATCTTCAAATCAATGTAGCTCTTGTATTTCAAGCTCCAAATGAGCACCAATAGTAAATTTGCTAGAATAATTGGTAGTAATGTGTAGGAATATGTTCTTTGGTTGACTTGTATGGGAGTTTATCTGGGGAAGTAAGGTTGTATCTCTTGAACTGAAAAAGTGGCTATCACTATTTTCTATCAGGTATATATCATGTGTTGTTGGCTGTCCCGTAGAAGGAGCAGTGTCTCCATCAAAAGTTGCATATGTGGCTAAAGAACTAGTAGATATGGGCTGCTTTGAAATTTCTCTTGGTGATACAATTGGAGTTGGTACTCCAGGTAATTCTAAACCTCATCTGCTTTCACCATTTTGCCATTTTGTACCTTTGGTCTGCCAGAAGAATCTGTATCTTGTGTGTTTGGTAAAATTCTAGCATGTGCCAGCATTACATTGCTTGTCAGTGGTTCTGATTCTTAATTGAAGAAGAATTTAATTTGCAGTTCCCTCCTTTGTGAGAGAAGATAATGATGGATCTTTCAGCTACGCGCTGCTGAGATAACATAGACAGCTAACGATATATTTGCTTTATTTAGAGAAGTGCAGTGTTACTATGTTATTTAGTTAATTAGTAATACATTTTAGTTGAATTAGCTTGCTTTGCAGAGTTGCTGGATTTTAGATTCAATTTCCAGTGACAGATACTGATGACTGCTTATTTTTTATGCTGAATGTATTAAGTTAGGTTTCAATGTGGTCTTCTTCTGGCTTTAGAGAATAAAAATATAAAAAGGACTGTCAGGATGGTGCCAAGTAGTTTTTAATGTGGCGTTACCCTGCCATAGACAAAAGCCTGGCATTTAAGTGGAGAGGGTGGAGGAGCAGGCCCATTATCCACTGAGTTCCGAACCGTGCGCCACGGGCCTTTAGGGATTTCTCGGTTATGGAAAAGGTTTTTACCGCGATGCTTTTTAAGGAGAGAGAAAGAAGTTAGTGTATATAATCCTTAAAATAACTGATATGATATCTGTCAAATGTTAACTGCTGAATGCTTGTACTGGCCATGATAACCTTGATAAAGGCACGATAGGAAAGGCAATGGTGTTCACCTTTTCCTTTTTCATTGTTAAAGGAACTACCTCAATGATTTTAACTGTAGACATATTTGCCATACTGATAAACTTCGTGTTCTACACTCCCTTAACTATGTTCGTTTGAACTCGATTACTTAATAAGGAGATGACGTTATTTGAAGCCAGCACAGAGTGCGTTCTACAATCTACACTCCCTTAACTATGTTCGTTTGAACTCGATTGCTTAATAAGGAGATGGCGTTATTTGAAGCCAGCACAGAGTGCTGTGAAGTCTACACAGAATCCTTCACTGAAAGTATTTCAACTTCATTGTCTATGTCGAAATTATTAAAATAAGTGCAATGAATGTTCACCAAATGTTTTTCCTTAAAATTAAAAGATGTTTACTATTTGTCAATCTGTTATTGAGTTTTATCTGAAATTGATTTGATTGTCAAAAATGTCATTCCTTGCTTCAGTAAACCATCTTTTATTTGTTACATTTTCTCATATTTCCTGTCCCCAACTATCCATTTGCTAGGTACTGTTATTCCGATGCTTGACGCTGTAACCCAAGTTGTCCCTGTAGAGAGGCTTGCTGTTCATTTTCATGACACTTATGGACAAGCTCTTTCCAACATTCTTGTGTCGTTGCAAGTAAGATCTCCTTTCTATACTTTTTGTAGTGAGATTTGTTTTCTAGATGTTTATTCTGGCCGTTTCGATCACATTATGAGAACATTTGTTTGGTGTATAGTTGGTGCTGTATCCATCCAAGTCTTTTAAAAGGTCTAGCATGTCTTTTTTTATTTTATTTATGCAAGCTGGCACTGTGAAAATAAAATGCAAAAAGCGGAATGTAAAATGAAAAATAGTGAAGGTATCAAGTAATCACAGGAACAATTCACTGAGCTAATTTCTTGCAAGAATGGCCCAAAGAACTTTCTTCACTTTTGTTGATTTCCCTTCTTTTGGAAGGAAAGCTCTGGGGAATTAATTAATTAATTAATTACAGAATCTTTAAGCATTTTCTTTCATCCGGGAAATAATTTTCTGTACCCCTTAAAACATGAGTTAACTTTGTATTTTCTTCTGTCATCCTTTTTGGTAGGTAGCTTTTGTTAGGTAATAAGAATAAAAATCCTGATAGTAGAGTAATGCATGAAAAGGATGTTAATGACTGCGCGGTCATTTAGTGTGTGGTTCTGAGAGGATAAGGGCAGATAAAAAAGATTATTATGTTGAGTTTGGTAGAAGATTATTTAGGATGTGTTAGCTACAGCCTACAGAACATCCTCTTAATATTTCTTCCTCGGAGGATTGGGGATTACAATAATGTCTTTTTATTTTAAAAATCTTAGATCAAAATCATGCTAACTCGATTGAACATCTTTGAACTTTCCTAATAATTTTTTGAAAAGATTAATTAATTAGGCTACTATTGTTGTTATTAATATTATAATAATGGCAATAATCTTTACTCATAATAATTTACTTCTAATATTTTTCAATTGAGATTATATTTTTATTATTGTGAATCATCACTACTTACTAAATTCTACAACAACAACATACTCAGTATAATGCCACGTAGTGAGGTCTGGGGAGGGTAGTGTGTACGCAGACTTTACCCTTACCTTGTGAAGATAGAGAGACTGTTTTTAATAGACTCTCGGCTCAGGAAAGCTTACTGACTAAACTAACGGCATAAATTATTTATCAAATTGACAAAATTAGTCTATCTAATAAATTTTAACAAGCTAAAAATAATTTTGAAAAATTAACTAAATGCTTTACAATTTAAGCTCTAATTAGTTAGATCATAAATGCCGACAAAATCAATATAAGTTGGATAAATATTTTTTGGTGAAAGTAAAGGATGAAATTGCGGAATTTTAGGAGATAAGAAGTTGATTTGATTAGGGTCTTGCATGTGCATCTTGTTACTTAAGTGATGGAAGTGGCATAAAACGTATTATGTATTCTTTGACACTTTGAACCTTACAACAACAACAACAAACCCAATGTAATCTCACAAGTGAGGTATGGGGAGGGTAGTGTGTATGCAGACCTTACCCCTACCTTCAAGAAGGAAGAGAGGTTGTTTCCAGAAGACCCTCGGCTTAGACACTTTGAATCTTAATGCATAAATATTGCTTTATTTACCGAAGTGTTTTATCTTGATAGATGGGGATCAGCACAGTGGATTCATCTGTATCAGGCCTTGGGGGTTGTCCATATGCTAAAGGTGCCTCGGGTAATGTGGCTACAGAGGATGTCGTTTACATGCTTAATGGACTAGGAGTGAAGACAAATGTGGATCTGAGAAAGCTTCTATTGGCTGGAGATTTCATCTGCAAACATTTGGGTCGCCCTTCTGGTTCTAAGGCTGCCATTGCCTTGAGTAGAACATCTACTGCCTCAAAGCTTTAAGGGGGACATCTGATGTCTTTGAATTTGTACACCGCTCCCGCTCTGAGGTGAAAATCACTTCACACCAACTCATACTGTACCATAATTTTCTTAAACATATCCATGTCTATGTGTTGTTGCCCTTCCTTTTTACTTTTCCTAAGCCGAGGGTCTACCGGAAACAGCCTCTCTATCTTCTTGAACGTAGGGGTAGGGGTAAGGTATGCGTACACACTACTACCCTCTTCAGACCCCACTTGTGAGATTACACTGGGTTTGTTGTTGTTGTATCCATGTCGATGTGACTGACTGGATTGGTCTTTTGAAGGGTGAGAGTGGGAAGGAAGAGGAAGTTCTCAATTGAGAACCAGTAGACCTGTATAATGCAAACTCATTACTATTAACAAGTTCATTTACACTGATACAGAGTCTAATAATACTTGTATTCATCGAATAGTCAATTTCTTACTGAATCTCCGTATGACGAGCATTGTATACTATATAGGGTTAGAGACATTCCAAACTACGTAAATAAATAACCTTATAGTATCTAATTCACAACCTTCGACAGGTAACAACAATCCAAACAAGCTGAAAAAAAACTTATTTAAGCATGTTGAGATCACAATCTCCAAAATATTTTTTAAAATATTTTTCAATTTTAAGATTTTCTTTTGTAATATAACGTAGGTGGTTATATCTATTCTTAAGCGGGTTTGTGAAACACAATTTAACCGAATCAACTTCAACTTTATTATTTGTAACACCAAATATTAGTAACGGGTAAGCGATTTCACATATACAAGTAGGCGATTTTAAATATGAATGAAGTAATTAAAGTCTTTCTTAAAGATGATCTTATTATTTCATCTTTTTGAAATATTTATTTATTTTTCTATACATAATTTATTCCGGAAACACATATTAATACATGAAATGGATGAACATTATATACAATATGGTTACAGACATTTCAAAACTACTTCATGACTTTCAAACTATTTGACAAACTTATTGTTTCTTAAAAAGGTTTGTTTAAGCATGTTCATATCGCAATTTCAAAAATATTTTACCAAAATATATCACGCTTTTAAGATTGTCTTTCGTTTAACATATGCAATTATATTCATTATTAAGCGGTTTTGTGAAATACACTTAGGCGATTCAACTTCATATTATGGAAATAAACAAGCTCTATTGTATATTCCATCTATTTTCTATTTGTTTTCTTCCTCAGAAGTCCTTAACATGGGAAGAGAAATACCTGAAAAATATAAAATCTCCTCAATAAAAGAAAAGAATAACACATTTCGTAAAAATTGATGCTCAAAGCTTGATGGCTTAATTGAATTGCTTTGATTGACCTATGCTTTTTCATTTTTATCATCAACTTTTTACTGTGGATGAAAAAAATCTAAAAATTATTATAAGAACAGGAAAAGGGTTAAAATTATTTTAAAATTGTAAAATTCCTCTTTAACTAATTTCGTATAAAGTGCACATTTTGGGAATTATTTTTCTAAAATAAAACTCTTATCTTCTCCCCCCTCATTCCCTCATCATCTTCAAAAACCTCCGCAAAACCTTATCAAATAAAGCCCCCGGCGATGGCGACGATTGCAGCCGCCGTAGCGGCGGCTTCCTCCGCCTTCACCTCCCTCCACCTCACTCGCGCAACTCCCTACACGCGCCGCCACATTCATACTCTCATCACATCCTCACTCTCCTCTTCCTCCTCAACTGAATTCAACATCACCTTCGCTCCTCCAAAACCAAAACTCAATAAACCAGAACCCTCACTTCCCAGAAACCCTAATTCCAACTCGGACATTGCCGAACTCGGTGATCAACTCTATATCCCCTGGATTGTTCGTGATGAAAAAGGTAACCTCACTCTCCAATCGACTCCTCCGGCGCGTCTACTCCACGACATGGCTAATGCTAGCACAAGTAAGAAGAATAATAAGAAGAGCAAACAGATTGCTTCTAAAGCCGCGACGGTGGGTCCTACAGCTGAACCTAAGTATTCAAAAGCGGCTCGCCGGTTTTATAATGAGAATTTTAGAGACCCTCCTCAACGCCTCAGTAAAGTCCTTGCTGCTTCCGGAGGTAATTTTAGCATCTCTAATTGTACCGTTTTCACCATTGTGCAAAATTAGAGACAGTTGTTGTAAAGTAAGGGAAAAATGTTGATATTTAGTTATGAGCAGATTGTGTTATGCGGTATCTAAGTGACATTATCAATTCCTTAAGTTGTAAGTGATAGATAGTTGCTGATGCCATAGACTGTGTTGAGGGGCGGGCCCATTATCCTAAAAGTTGTGTACTGTGATCACTGACCCTCGGTGGTTTCTCTGTTATCAAGAAAAAAAGTATTTGTTGTGGTGGCAATAATATTTAGAACTCAGCTAGACGTTAGTGGTGCTAGAAAACAGAAAATATATTTTGTTTATGTATGAACTAATAATGAGATGTACAATGGAGAACATCGGTGTATCAAGAACAATGGCAGCGCTGATAGATTATCTGAAATTGAGGTTTTGTTTATAGTGGCATCCAGACGGAGCAGTGAAGAGCTGATTTTTCAAGGTCGGGTTACTGTGAATGGTTCTGTTTGCAAAACTCCACAGGTCAAGTTTAGAAATGCTCCCATGTTGCAAAATTTGTTAGGGTTTGACTCCGGTGCATGTTTTTTTTGTTTGGTTATATTTTTGACATCTATTCTGCTTGTTGGCAGACTAAAGTAGATCCAGCTAGGGATGTAATTTATGTCAATGGAAATCGTCTTCCTAAGAAATTGCCTTCAAAGGTCTATCTTGCACTAAACAAGCCTAAAGGGTGTGTCTATCCTTCTTTTTTAATCAACAACCCTGGAGGAGTTCGGACTTTTGTTTGTTATGTCTGTGAATTGATTTGATTCAAGTTTAACAAAATTACAGGTACATATGCTCATCCGGGGAGAAAGAAACTAAGTCAGTCATGTCTCTTTTTGATAATTTTGTAAAGAGTTGGGTATGTTTTCTTCTGCTTGTATGGATTGTTTGTAAATATTTGTTCTTTCTGAGAAACCTGTGGCCTGGGAAGAATGGGCTATTTCGTAGTGCTAATTTATGGGATTTATGTTATATACACTGTCAGTTCTAAAAGTTGTTCCCAAAAAGAAAAGCTGTTACTTTCAGAAGCATTGCCATTACTATACTCTTGACTTTTTATTTCTGCTGTGTCTTTTTTTTAAAGGATAAAAGGCATCCTGGACAACCAAAACCTCGGCTCTTTACAGTTGGCCGGCTTGATGTTGCCACGACTGGCTTGATTATTGTGACTAATGATGGTATAGATGACATTTTCTTTTATAATTCCTCAGCACATACCATTTGTGACCTCACCAAGGTCTTTTTAAAAAGATAACCTCCATAAGGTTCGTTCAAAAACTGCCTGCATGGTAATCTGGTTTATGTTGCTCTTGCAGGGGAGTTTGCGCACCAGATTTCACATCCTTCGTCTAATTTGTCAAAGGAGTATGGTTTTTGATGTTTTCCCTCTTTATATGCCTTGCTTTTTTTTTTTGGGGGGGGGGGGGGGAACAAATACACAATTATCTAGGTAAATGACAAATTTTTGTTTTTGTGACGTTTACTGAACTTGTCTTTTGCTATTAGGTGATCTTTTTTCATCTGCTTTAAAACATGTATAAGCAAACCAGTTTATCCTTCTGTTATGATCATCACTCACCAGATGATCTTGTTCTAGATACATTGCAACTATTGATGGTGAAATACATAAGCGACACTTGATAGCCATTAGTGAGGGAACAGTCATCGATGGTGTCCATTGCACCCCAGATGCTGTGGAACTACTACCAAGGCAACCTGATGTACCAAGACCTCGTCTGCGGATTGTGGTACTGTTCACTGCTCAGTCACTTATACAGCTAGCTCCATATTGTTTTCTTAAAATCCTGAATTAGTTGGTATAGGCTATTCTATCAGGAAAAATTGTGTACCTTTTTTGCTACCCATTTTTATTAGGTAGGATCCTAGAGCAAATGAGCAGAAGATAAGAATTGGTTTTGTGAGCTCTGATTTTGTGGAAGGATACAAAAGGAAGGGCACATTCAATTTCTTCTCGTTGTAGTCTATGAATTGATTCTGTGAGCTCCGATTTTAGTTGCTCTTAAGTGGGTTCTGTTGAACTGTTAGATTAACTGACATTCACTTTCCTTTGTAATAAACAATGTTTTTTTTTTTTTTGATGAAGTAAGAGAAGTTCATTAAAGGCATCAAGAAGATGCATAGAAAAAGAGAGTACAAGTAAATAGAGTGTGTCTGCTCATAAACACAACAAAAAGAAACCTATGTTAAAACTAAGGAGCAGACGCAGTCCAAAAAATGATCACAACTAGATACAGGTGCCTGATTAAGCCAAGTAAAAGGTTAAATAAACATTTAGCTTTAAGAGCATGATTTGGAGTTGATATCCCATCAAAACATCTGATATTCCTTTCAGTCCATATACACCAGAAAATAGAAGCGGGGACCAAAAGACAAGTTCTTTTGATGGATCTGCCAACTCTCCAAGAGCACCAGCTTTCGTAGGCCTCTTTAATACTATTAGGCATGACCCAGGCTAGTCCAAAAATTGAGAAGAACATACTCCACAAATCTGCTGCAACTGCACAATGGAGAAAAAGATGCCTCACACTCTCTGCCTTCATCTGACACATGTAGCACCTATTCACAATGTAGATGTTCCTCCGACTTGGATTATCTTGAGTGAGACATGCTTCATATAAGGTTATCCAAGTGAAGCCAATTACTTTAGGTGGAAGTTTAGTTCTCCAGATGAGTTTCCATGGCCAGTTGTCAATCAACTCCTTGTTTGAGCACAAATGTACATAACCTTTCTTGACAGTGAATATCCCATCATGTTGGCCAATCCATAATAGTCTGTCTCTCTCCTGAGGTTTGATAGTGACCCCTGCTAGCTTAGATTGAAGCTCTAGATAGTCATTTAGCTCCCAATTCTGTAAGCTTCTCCTTGTCTGTAGGTCCCATGAGTTGATGTGCCATATTTGACCCACTGTGGAGTTTTGATTGCTAGCTATGAGATATATATTTGGGTAGTCTTCTTTCAGAGTCTGGTTCCCTAACCACTTATCCTTCCAGAATGATACATGTGCTTCATTCCCTAACTTTATTGAACAGTTGAGCTGGAATTCACCCTATAGGCTTGAGATATGCTTCCAGGGACCAGTGCCATGTGGTAACCTGCTCTGTTTGGTGCACCACTGACTCAGCACCCCATACTTTGCCATGATCACATCTTTCCACTTCCCAGTGTTCTCCATGTTGTACCTCCAATGCCACTTCATTAGCATGCTCTTGTTGTGCAATGCTAAGTCTTTTATGCCCAACCCTCCATGCTCCTTTGGCAAAATCACTCTTGGCCATTTCACCAGATGAAATTTGTTGTTTTGACTATTTCCTTCCCACAGAAAGTTTCTTCTAATTTTGTCTAGCTTTTTCTGCACCCTGGCTGGTATAGGAAATAGGGACATGAAGTAACTGTGTAATAAACAATGTTCTACATGAGAAATAGTACTCACAGGATTGAAGTAACTGTGCCTGAGAAATCTTATGTACACTGAATACTATTTTCGTAATAAACAATGTTCTACACGAGAAATAGTACTCAGTGGACCTAAATTTCTTCTTTTCCTCATGATATAGGTTCATGAAGGACGGAATCATGAAGTTCGTGAACTTGTGAAAAATGCTGGACTTCAGGTATTTTTGTCTGACGAGTTTATTCTGTCCAACTTACCATATAATGGACTATATCTTAGTGAGAGCTAAAGAAAGTGATGGGTTTATGCAAAATAACATACTTGTATTGACCTCAACTCTGTTGTTTTTTTCCCTGTATTTCAGCTGCGTGCGCTGAAGCGTATACGTATAGGTGGTTTCAGGCTTCCATCAGATCTTGCGTAAGTTTGCAGTATTTCTTTCTGAACTTTTTTCAGTGAAGCAGTACTATGATTAGGAAGGTCATGTTATAATGTATACTACATCTTCAACCTTTATGAAAGTTGACTTGTGCAGTCTAGTGAGATTACACACGTTTAAAGCTCTCAAATTGTCAAATATTCCACGCCTAAAACACGGAGACGGGGCGTAGTGTGCTCCCCGAAGACTCACCTGTCCCTTAAGTTATTAACTTATTCAATATCTTTCATTAGTAAGTATGGGGAAGTCCTCTCTACCTCCACAAGGTAGGGATAAGGTCTGTATACACATTACCCTCCCCATACTCCCCACACTGTGGAAATACACTGGGTATGCTGTTTTTGTTGTAGCAAGTACGGGGAAGTCTGGCATTGGTAAAAAGTGAATTTAGATCTCAATATGTGACTGGGTTTCGACTGAATATTTTGTGTATTTGGGCTCATCCGGAGCTGAGCTTGCTTGCTACTGTTGGAGCCTGAAATTGCCATTTCCTATATGCTTTTCCTTTAGCTGTTGTTTTCTCTTTCTCTATATCTTATATTCATGCAGGAAATGTCTCAGATGCTTGCTGCAAAGCGGTAAGCGAACAAGCGAGGAAAGGGGGTTGTGGGGGTGTACTCTCTAAAAGCTGATTGTCTTTTCGTTCTCTGCTGCAAAGAACACTTTTGCTTCTTGAAATCAGAGTCAACAGAAAACCATTTCATTTCCTCTTTTATGTAGATAGTGCTGTTAAACTATTTAGACAGTTCTTTGCACTATTAGGCACATTCAATTGGAAAAAAAAATTTGCATTTGCACTTCATTTCTTAACAATTAAATATTAGACGCATAAATATGATGAGGCTTTCAAATGTTCAGAGGCTTTTGCGCTTTATTCAATTCACTTGTAGGGAAGTACTTCAGATGTGTTTTCTAGTCTTGATATGTGATGTTGCATTTTTTGAATCTAATATTTGTGATTTTAGAAGCTTGTGAGATTGGAGTACGTTTTGAATTAAGTATTCAAATTCGTTTGCCATTGATCCATGAGGCCTCCAATATTTTGAGCATGTGCCTTCCTGTCTCCTATATGCTATTAAGACTAAAAAGCTACCAATTTCTGCATTTTTGGCATGGACCTGGTTGTTACAATGGCTACATGTACTATATATATAGGTTTAGTGATTGGAAATTTGTGCCACGCTCTTGTTTATAATGGTTTTCTGCCCCTTGGGTGGCATTTTTGCTGTCTGTTTCTTGAAATTACAACTAAATTGCTAATTCTCAAAATTGCAGGCTTGGCAAGCATGTTGAATTAAATCAAGCTAATCTGAGGGCATTGGGTTGGAAGAGTCAAAAGTTGGATGAGGTCAAAACCTAGTCTCCTAACTACATGCAACAAATGGGCATATATCAAGGATTACGGAGAAGAATAGTCGAAGGGTGCACAAGCTGACCTGGATAAAAGAAAAAGAATTTGGTTGTGACTGGTTGGTAGCATTCACTTCTGCATGTTCCAAACCTTCCAAATCTTGAGGATCTAATGGTGTTTTAGTCATTGCAAGACGAGGTCACCATATGTCAGCTATCATCAGTAAGTATTCTTGAAATTGGAAGCTTAGTACCTCCATTAGATATATCTCTGCCAATTAACAAGCAACAGGCCTGTGAAATTGTACATAGCACAATTATGTGGTTGATGAATGTACAACGTTTTCGATAGATACTTGTACTAAATTTTATTTTATGTAATATTGGACTGAGTTGAGTATTTAAGCATAAATGGCGCGACATGGGCAGTGGAAATTCATAGCTAATCCCAACTTGCTCGGGTTTGAGGCCTACTTGTTATTTAATGTACATTGATGGAAGGAAGTGATCCAGGTGATAGTTGCCAGTAATTTATGCTTGTTCTGTAGTTCAATTCTGATTTGGTTTATTTGCTACACAAATAATTCCAGTTAGATTGCTCATGTTGCAAACAAATTACTGTTTGACTAGAACATGGAAAGATGGAATTTCGAAACTAAGAAACCACGTGATCTTCTGATGGGCATTCTTTAATATTGCCGACACATGTAGAACATAAAGACCCTGTACTTTATAAAATTAAATTTAAAAACAATAAAGCATAAATAGAACCATCTTGGATCTGACTCAATATTCTGTTGTCTTTCTCGTGTCCCGGTTTGGTTTCGATTTTTCCAGATGCATCAGAAAGACAGAAACCCTCTACCTTGCCCCCACCCCCTTTTACGTATAATATACTAAGTGGTTGACAAACAAAACAAAACAAATTGTAATGAATCACCCTGCAGTAACAAGTGTGCACAATTTAAAGAAAAAAATAATATTCACACTCGGTGTATATAGTAAACTCATTACTTTATCATCATCGAATGATTATCAAGATAATAATAAATATTAAATGAATCAAACTGGATTAATTACCACGCAATCCCATCAAAGTTTGTTTTTATTACAATTATTGGTGTTCATAAAAACCTGAAAAACCGAACGAAACCGAAAATCGAACCAAACCGACTAAAAAAAATGATACTTTTTAGGTTTGGTTTTGGTTTATTTAAATTTATTATTACACCTATATATATGTATATTTTTATATAAAGTTTCTAAAATGTTATGGTACATATTAGTCATTTATATTTTAAGTCTAGTTCTTTGCAATTACAATAATCTAATTTTTTGCCTTTACATTCTAGTTTGATTGGTAGTTTGCTTTTGCTAAGTACAAGAATTATTTAATGTTAAAAATAATCGATTTTTAATTGAGTACTTAAATTATTCATCACTATTTGATTCAATTATCATAAATATATCATGGTAAATGATAGATTTCTCAAATAGTAATTGGTTTGATAGTGTTACGTCGAAAATGTAGTAGCCGTAATATATGTTTGGTAGTGTATGTCTCATATTTAAGAAAAAACCCGATAAATAATCGAAAAACCGAAAAAAATGATAGAAGCCGAATCGCTAAAAACCCTACTTAATTAGTTTGGTATGGTTCCAACATTTTAAAAATCGACTTACTTGATTTGATTTCTTTTTAGGTAAAAACTGATCCAAACAGAACCATAAACATCCCTAATTAATTACAATGATATTTTTCTTTATTAAGTCCATCCCACCCACAAAACTTCTCCCAATGTAAATGGCAACAATAATTTATTTATTGTTTGTTTGGAATTGACAGACTTGAATATGACAAAAAGAGAAGAAAGAAAAGGAGGAGAATAATGAGAATGATGAATATTTCAGGAATTATAAGGGACGTGGTCAATGTCATAAAATAGCAGAGGAGTTACGATGGTGACACACACTTTTATATATATATATATATATATATATATATATATATATATATATATATATATATATATATATATATATATATATATATATATATATATATATATATATTTGTAGAAAGTAGGACAAGCTGTCTTAGGCCGGCAACCCATGTTAAAGTTCACATGTTCTCCCCCATAAATTATTATAGGTGTTTCTAAAAGTCCAAAATATTGGTGAATTATGTAGCTCTTTTAATTTGTTTGAAAGATTACTTCTACTTTTAGAATAAATTTCTATTTTCATGCTTAAATCTAAAGTAATTCCCTTCTTTGCTATCCAACCTTTTTCTGATAATCAATGCATGGTAGTTGAAAAAGTGGCCATGCAAAGTTGGTAATAATTGTTTTACTTTTAGAAGGCTATTTAAGTTCACATCAATCCATAGTCAATCTTTAGAAAAAGATAGTAGTGATTTCACCATTAAAGGTATTCTTTTTCCTTTTCCACCATTGAGATAAAAAGGTACTTTCATTTCCACACGCTTCTTGTTTTCACACATATTAAAAAATTTATTTTTTAATATTAATTAATAATAAAATTGATCATATTAAATTTTATTTGTTCATTAAAAATATAACAAATACTTCTAGGTTCTTTACTCCAAGGGTAACTTTAGAAAAAAAAATTAATTCCTTCTTGATATCTGGAAAAATCAAATATTATGGATTACAAAAAAAGTAAAAAAATCAATTAAAATGGACCGGGGAGAGTATTAGCCAGCTGAACCACAAAAATTATCATTCATAAGTACTTAAATAATTTCCTTGATTATTGGCATTAATGATTTTTTTGGGATTCTATTTGCACTTATTTGTTATCCTTGAGGGTCAAATTGAGCATTAAGGGAAGGTCATGTATTTATAGTTTTATACCCCGTTTACCTTTGAGGCATTAAAGAAACTCGACTCACTTGAAATCTCGATAACATTATTAAACAAAAGAATTTAAGGTACAAAGTACACTAGTCACTTTGTAACTTTTTCCTTCTCGCAGATTCATCTAACATAATTTTCACTTTATTAGATTCGAAACTCGGTAAAGTATGTTATGGTGTTATAAATGTCTACAAGTAATATATATTATGTTTGATATGCCTACACTATATAATGTTATTTTTGATTATCGTGTTATATTTTTTTGATTCGAACGTTATGAGTTAGAGTTCAAAATTCTACTACAACTTACTTAATTTATTGGGTTCGAAGTATATTATTTGTATATTTTTGGTGAATTTTTTTAATATATATTTAATATATATTTGAACCAAAATTATTAGATTCATATAAACTCATAAATCTTCTTGTGATCTTAATCACTTCTATCCCATCTTCGCCTAAGTGTCTATTTAAATATAATTTAAATTGTCATTTAGCGTTCAATGAATCAAAATCATGAAAGATAAAAATCATAAAAGATAACGTTCAATTCACGGTAAAAGACAAAATATTATGATTTCCTCCTTCTACTAGTCAAAGGAAGTAAAATACTTTTATTTTTAAAAAAAATTTAAAATAAAGTTAACAACTCTTCAAAGATTTTCACCTAAACACTTAAATCATCTAGAAATACAGATTATACATAGACCAAAATAGAAAAGAATCTTTTGGCAAGATTAATTCCACTTAATTAAGGCCCCATATGAAAAAGGCAAAGAAACACAGAGTAAAACAACGCGGGAATTCAAGAAAAGGAAAAAGCAAAAACAAAAGACTCTTAAATTTTTATCTAAAGCTTTTCAAATCCGACTTTTCAATCAAAATTGTACGTGCCGTCCTCTTCTAATAAAATTCTCTATAATTCTCCCTTCTCTCAAAAAGAACGTGAATCCCTTTCTCTATATTCTCTTCGTTTTCTTCTTCTTATGCAATATTTCTCCCTACTCTAAATTCATTTTCTCCATTTTTTGGTTTCTGGGTTTTGCTTTTTTCTTTGAAAAAATGGCGAGTAATGGTACAGGGAGACCATCATCTTCACACAAGTCTGAAAGATTACCTCCTCATAATGCTTCTGGAAGAAATAATGGCGCTGTTAATGCTAATGCTAATAATGCCAGTGGACAGCAACAACAGCAGCAGCAACAGCGTTCGAAAATAAATTCAAGACGTTCTGTTACACCCACTTCACGAATTCGAACTCCTCCTCAAGACAATGATCCAGGTACTTTTTTTTATTGGAAAAAAGATTAATGGTTACCTTGTGTTAGTGATTTTTGAATTTTCTTGTTATAATTGGTTTTTGTTGAAGTTAAACTTGGTGTAATTGTTAAAGTTTCAGTCGTGTAAACAAGCTCTTGCATAAATGCATTTAAGTTGCGCACAATAAACCTTTGTGGTCCGGCCATTCTGCGTACCCCACACATAGCGGGAGCTCAGTGCACCGACCTTTTTTTTATATAATTGGTTTTTGTTGTTTCTTATGGGAAAAATGAGCATTCTTGTATTTGGGTACTTTGTGGTTTTTGTTTTGTTTTTTAGCTATTGAGGATTGAGTTGTACTCCCTCCGTTCCATTCTATGCGATATGTTTGACCGGAGTTTAAGAAAGAAAAAAAGAGTTTTGAAAGTTGTCTAAGTCATAAACATTTGTATAACTATAAATATTTCCCTTAATGATAAAATAATAAGTTTAAAGTATTGTTTCTTATTATAGAAATGTGTACTTTTCTGGGACAGACTAAACTAAAAAGAAAAGTGTGACACATAGAGTACAAAGGAAGTAATAGTCTTGAAAAATGTTCAGACTTGAAGTTGGTGCTGCGGCACTTGTCTCACATTTGAGTTGTAAAAAAGGGGTCTTTTACACGCGTGAAAAAGAAAACTAGAAAAGGAAGAGCTAAGTTGAATTTTGGGATGGATAGCTGTATTTTTTTGGTTTTATCTGGAAGTAAGATTTGGAGTGTTTGAGCTAAGAGTAGGGTGAATGATGTGTAACTTTGGTTAACAAATGTTGGAAAATTTTGTGATGTGGAGACCCTTTAAATTAGCCGTGATGCGCTAGTCATTTTACCCCTCATAATTTGGCTCATGGTATTGGTGCAAGTAAAGGTGCTGACAAAGTTAGCGATCAATCCATCAACTGCACCTCAATCTCAAACTATTGAGATCAAATATACAAATACTCTGTATTTATTCCTTTATATCGAGGTCCATTGATGCTATTGCCCATTTAACATTAGAACCGGGTGCTAAAGAAAATTGCAATTCCAGTTTTTTTTTTCAACCCCGATTAGGATATGGCTTCATCTCCCAGATGCACATGAGGGTTGAGTGACGGTTGACCAACAGAGCCCTTCATGTTTGAGCCATAAAGAAAAAAGAATAATGTGTAAGACTATTTAATGTGGAATTTTGCAAGTGGAAAGTGGATAGGAGAAAGTCAGTTTTTTGGTAAAGTTCTAGGCTTCTATGAGATTATCAAAAGAAGAATCATTTTTGTTGAATACAAATCCTAATAATAGGGCCACACTTTGCTCGGGAATGTTCTTGTGTAGCTGCAAGACTTTTCCTTTTCCTGCAGACAATCTAGACTTGCTTATCTTCTGCTTCTAAGCTTCCCCCCATGCCCCAAGTGACATGACATCACTAAAGAAATTTTCATGAATTGATTGGTGGGAGAACAAATGGAATGGTCTACAGGCTCAAGTAATGTGCATCAGAAAAATCACCTTTTGCACAAAACAACCAATGAGCAGTGAACACCCACATTACCTAGGATTATCTATTACACAACCCGCTTTTATACCATACGTCATTTCTATTTTAGAGTTGTTATATGCAATGATAATCACATCTTAAGTCTTTGTTAGGGATTGTTGCAAGTATGCAATTGTCAGATACTATGTGCTGTGGACTTGTTTGTACATGTTCTATATTACCTTATGTCATCGTTAAATTTGGTCATTTGTCAAAATCATGCAACATACTAAGCAAATACAACGAAATTTCCTAGAACCTGGAAGAGTTAGAGTAGCCGTCAGAGTTCGACCAAGAAATGCCGAGGATCTTCTTTCAGATGCTGATTTTGCGGATTGCGTTGAAGTGCAGCCTGAGGTGATTAATCTTTACTGCGAATTTGCATGTCTATTTGTCTTTTTTCCTGTCTTTGAATTCGTTATAACTTACTAAATTGATCAAACTACTTCCTTAATCATGCAGCTCAAGAAGTTAAAGCTGAGAAAGAACAATTGGAATTCCGAGTTTCACAAGTTTGATGAAGTTTTTGCTGAAAGTGCATCACAAAAGCGCGTTTATGAGACAGTTGCAAAGCCTGTAGTTGAGGTAAGTGATACGGTGGCAGCTACGATGGGTTGAACAATATATAAAAGTGTAGTCTGTATGTGCTATCATAGAGATTAGCAAGTTTTCATGTATTTGTTTGCATTAAATGTCCATGAACTTCTTGGTAGTAATTCAGTTATGAAAAGCTAGTAGCTTTTGGTTATGTTTATGATAGGTTTTTATTGGAATATTTATTTTATTTGGTTTGTTGATGATTACTAGTAAGCAGTGATAGTTATCAAATGTAGTTATGTATATAATTCACTTGACTCGGGAAGACATAGTTAGCTCTTGTATTCAATGAACAGGGCATTGAGTTTCACCATGATTGGATATTATCTGTTGTAATAAATTCCAACTTCTAATCGGAGCTGTGAATTTCCGCTACCAACTACCCCATTAGCTAAATAGGTGTAGGAGAACTTGAGTTATTGCTGAAACCAGCCAAGTCGCAATCCTTTCAGGACCTTTTGAGATTCCTTCTCCATTCGAACTATGAAAAAGATCGAGAGGGGTTCAAAAGCCCCCAAAGAACAGAAAAGAATTTCCAGGAAGCGGTTAGCTTAAGAAAAAACACTTGCTTTCTCTGTCAATCCTGAATCTTTTTGGTGTTCAATGGGTGATGCCAAGCACTGTAAAGGAAATGTTATATAGCTGGGGCGGTTTTCGTAGAAGAAGAAAGCAAAAGGCGTGGAAATTCGCCCCGTTAGCTCTCATGTGGGTAGTATGGGGGGAGAGAAATAGGAGAACTTTTGAGGAGATTGAGTCTCCTTTTTCACATCTTAAGAATAGTCTTTTATCTATGATTGCTTTTTGGTGCACTCATTTAGCCCCTACTTGTATAGAAGATTGGGCGTCTTTTGTAGAGAATCATGTTCTGATGTAAATTCTCTACGTCTTGGGTATACTTCGTGTACACGGGAGTTCTCTCCCTTTTGATTAATACAATTTACCTTATCAAAAAAAAAATTATGTCCCTGATCTTTTTAATCTTTCTTTTCCCAGTTAGACCCAACTCCATGAACACCATGTTTCTGATTGGACTGTATTTCAAGTTACTTGAGAATTACATTTGTGCATTCTTGTTGGCTGTTAAAGTTGTTGGATTTTGTGTGTAACTATTTTTATTTCTTGTTTAATCTCCGTTAACGTAATTTGATTGATTTTTGCAGAGCGTGTTAAATGGGTATAATGGGACGGTTATGGCTTATGGTCAAACAGGTACTGGCAAGACTTATACACTTGGTAGATTGGGTAAGGATGATGTCTCGGAGCGTGGCATCATGGTTAGAGCTTTGGAGGATATTATTGTCAATACAACCCCCGCATCTGACAGTGTGGAGATGTCCTATGTGCAGGTATTCATATTGGTTAACATGATGAAATCTGTTTGTATAGGTATCGTAGTTTGTATCTTATGTAGTAGAGCACTGCATTTAAACTTATGAAGCTACAGACATGCAAATTACTGAATCCATGCACACTGATAGCAAAGACTAAGCAAAATCCAAGAATTTGGCTTTTAATGCTGTTTGCAGGTTTGTCGCGCATTTTGCATTTGCATTTAGAAAATTTAAAACTCGGACAGGAAAATGGTTTTTCATTTGGTATAAAGTTTGTTGAATAGCTTGAAGTTTTAACTGTTAATCTCATACATTCAACACTGTTGATATTAATGATAGCCAGCATCAGAAGTTTCTATTGGCTTCTTGTTATCCTCGATTTCCTTGTTAGTGATAAGATTTTTCTTACTACTTCCCAACTCTAGAGAAAGGTGGTTACAATGTCATTAATGTAGTCATTGCATCTGATCTTAGAAAACGGAAATATGTAAGAGAAGTGGACAATATGCTTTGAAGAAAAGTTCAGCAACATCCAGAAGATAAAGCTGAAGTGTTTAGCTCTTTTGTATTTTTGGTGTAAAGGAAAACTTTTGGAGGATCATGAATCCATTTTAGACGCCCTAGATTCATTGTAAGAAGAACGGGGGTGAATAGTGTCCTTTTTGTTTAGTTTTGTATGGGCACTCACATTGTAATTATGGGTGACTTCACAATTTCAGTGAAGTCTTTATATTAATATACAAAATTGTTACCTTCTCAAAAAAAAAAAAAAAAAGAGAAGTGGACAATAGGTGAATGCCCTTAACAACTTAATGCTTGTAGAAAGTGTTCTTATTCTCTCGAATCGGTAGATTGTGATAATAGCATTATCTTGAAAATATTCTTCAACGAGAAAATACTTTTTGAGATTATTAATGAGACATGTTCAATGCTAAGCTCTTTTGGGAATTAAAGAGTATAAGACTTCATTCTGGTTGTTGGACATGTCGATGCTTCTCAACTGGGTAGCTCGATGAGTGATGACAAATGCTAGCTTTTGAGGTTCAATATTTGATTGAATGGTCACTATAACTTCTATGTTCTTGTGGAGATTAAGAACTTTTGAGACGGTAATTACTGTCACATGGTCTGACTTTTCAATTAGAAAAAGAAGCACATCAAAGCAACTTTTTAGTATTGCTGTACCTTATTGCTGTCTAGTATATTTCCATCTACTTATTCTTTTAATTCCTTAACACATCATTGAATTTATCAGGAAAAAGATTATACCGGTAGTGGTGTAAATTTGTCCATATATTTTTCTTCCGAATGGTCTAACATTTATTTGTTAGTTGTTATGGAGTCCATTATATCTATGAGTTTCACGGCTAGTAACTGACATTGTAATTAATGCTTCAGTTGTACATGGAGTCTATCCAAGATTTGCTTGCTCCTGAAAAGATAAACATCCCAATTGTCGAAGATGCTAAGACTGGAGAAGTATCTGTCCCTGGTGCTACAGTGGTCAAGATTCAGGATCTTGACCACTTCTTGCAACTACTGCAAATTGGAGAAGCCAACCGTCTTGCAGCAAATACTAAGTTAAATACCGAATCATCACGTAGCCATGCAATTCTTATGGTATGTATTAACTCTCCTCGGCTATTCTCTCATTGCAAAAAGTTGAGGAATGAAGATACATAACTTTATTTTGACCATTTCTCCTGTTCCGGCTCATGCATTTAAGATCTGAAAAATTAAGCATACTTCATATAGAAGGTTTGCCGGAAAGAATATGGAGGATAATTTCAGTACATCTTTCACCAAGGAGACGCCACCAAATTCCGATGGGGGCATTAGCTCTAGATAGGAAAAATTGCTCCATCAATTTCTAAAGCATGTCTATCCCGGCTTCTTATCAGATATCTTAATTCTAATGTTGTCCACGAATTATTTTCACCTTAGTTTCATGACTTATTCCTATCATACCATTATTGATCGATTTACTTTCCTTTGCAACTATTGCCACTAGGTCTCATGGTGCTATATTTTTCTCTACAATGTGTGTTGGAGTGTCCCAAATTAATGAGGGAATAGACTGTTGTCTTCTTATATGGTCTTGGGCAATTCTCACCTCATGAGCTAGCTCAATGTCCATTTTCTTTACATGGAATCAGAACGAGATCCATTCATATACTTGGTTTATGCAATGTTCGACTCCCATGTTATTTTATTCACACTCCTGACGTATAGTCCTAGGTCTGTCGGAGGGTGTGAGAGTGTTCTACGTTGGTGAATGAAAGCAATGTTGTCTCCTTATATGTTTTCGGGCAATTTTCACCTCATGAGCTAGCTTTTAGAAAGTATCCCCACTTGTGGGAATACACTGGGTATGTTGTTGTTTGTTGTTGAGCTAGCTTTTGGTTTGAGTTAGGGTCATAGTCATTTTCTTTACACAGTATTAGACTCAGACCCATTGTTATTCTTGATTGCATAATGTTGAACTCCCATATTATTTGTCCAGTCCTGGGCTGTGCCGAAAGGTGTTAGATTGTCCCACATTGGTGAGGGAATGAACTATTGTTTTCTTATATATTGTGCGCAATCCTCTCCTTATGAGCTAGATTTTGAGGTTGAGTTATGTCAAGGTCCATTTTCTCTACAGTGTTTGACATAGGTTTCTGAATCGTAACGTGCTTTTTGGAAAAATAAATCTTATTACAAGACAGGTAACTTTTCTATTAATTTGTTCTGACTTATCCTTCTTTTACAGGTTAACATCCGTAAATCTGTAAAAAATGATGAAGAAACCGACTCTTCTTTTGGAGAGAAAGACAGCAAAACTGATAGACATGGCAATCAGATACCTATTGTTCGTAAAAGCAAGCTGCTAATAGTTGATCTTGCAGGATCAGAGCGAATAGACAAATCTGGTTTGTTATTCTTATATTCAAACTTACAAGTTCATTTTGATTTCTTTTTTGAAATCTTCACGCATAGGCTGTTTCTGGGACGTAGGGACATTGTGGTAATGTGGTGATCGAAACTTGAAGAAGTGGAAGCCTGCAATACATGTTCATATATCTCTTACTTTTATTTTTGTTCATTCTCCAGATTAATAAACATAGTCTTGGATTCTTTCACTGTGCTGCAGGGAGTGAAGGTCGCTTGTTGGAAGAGGCTAAATTTATTAATCTCTCCCTTACTTCTTTGGGAAAATGTATAAACGCCTTGGCTGAGAACAGTCCTCATATACCTACAAGAGATTCTAAACTAACACGGCTTCTTCGTGATTCATTTGGAGGTTATTTAAAGTTTTCTTTCACTTACTTTAGCTCTTTTAGATCTCAAAATATTGCCCATCGTCATGTAGAGGTTGCTTGCAAGTAAGTGTAATCTTGTGCCCTGTTCTTTCAATGTATGTTTGATTGTTTGTTTGTAAGTGTCTCTTATGCCCTGTTCTTTCACTGTAATGTTTGAATCTTCTTCACTTGAACTACTTGTCCTCTCAGTCCGTGGAGTTAGTTATTCTAGCTCTTCACTAATATAAATATATTTTAAAATTTTACTATGTATTTTGCTACATGTGGATACATATTAGTAAGTAGTATCCTGTCCCAAGGATTTTGGTCTGAACACTCTATTCAAAAATCTATTATTTTGGCCTCCCGAATAAATTCCTGCTTTATATGACCTCAAATAATTTTATCCTCACAACAACGAATTTTCCTTCTAAAGAAATGTATGTTCCTTGTGAAGTGATAAAGAAGATAACAGTTGAATTGATTCAAGCTAATGCTCAGTATAATGAATATCTATGTGGCTTTCATATGCGTAAGAATGAATTTTATCACGTCTAAGTTTATTCCAGATATTAGATTGCATGTTGTATGGGAAAAGATTTTGGTAGCTATTGCAGATAATTGTGACTAACTTCTGTTCTTCCTTTACTGAAAGCTAAAATATCACTCGATCCATCTATTTCTCTAGACACATGTCTAATTATGACTTGATTATTGAATTTTTCATTACTGGATGGAGTATGGACTGTACACTTCTGTATGCATTACACATTGTGCATCATGCCAGATTGTGACGGTTTCTATGGTTTGTATCTAATTTGTGTTTGACAGCCTAGGCTCTAAGTTTGTATTACGTGAATGCAATTCTTGGCTTTATTGGTATTTACTTATTTGAAAATAATATAAGCTAATGAAACAGGTTCTGCACGAACTTCACTTATTGTAACTATTGGACCATCTTCCCGACATTATGCAGAGACCACAAGCACAATAATGTTTGGACAACGGGTGAGATTGGTGCTCTTTTATTACGTTTGACAATTTGTTTATAGTCCTTTAGCCTCTCAACTGTCTTCAGGTTTCCTACTGAATTATACTTGCACAATCTGTCATCTTATCTTTAATCTGGTTCCGCAGAGACTCATAGTTTTACTACAAGTACCTCTCATATTGAAGGAGTGTTAACCATTTGGTCTTTCAACCAACTTGATTCTTGTCTCTGTTTTGAATGCCCAAGCTCTCTTTTATTTATAACATTCGGCATATGTCAGAGAAAGAAGTAGTTTGCCTGTGCTTTCAGCCAATGCAGTATGCAGCATATCCTTATTCTGCTTATCATTGAACTGATCTACAGAAAGTCTTCTTATAAGAAGTTACACACTTGAAAGCAATATATGAATCGATCTACAGAGAGCCTTTTTATTAGCTTTTCCTGCCAAAAAATATCATAGGCTGCTTTTTATATTCCTTGCTAATCATGACATGAAAGACTGCATTTCTGCCAATTTATGACCCAGAAAGTTTGCGCTTCTGCTGATATATTATACCTGATATGCTGTTTTGAAGTTGACTCTTAAAATTTTTCTTGCCATATGAGCTAACATTCACCGCTTTATACAGGCTATGAAAATAGTTAACTCAGTAAAGTTGAGAGAAGAATTTGATTACGAGAACTTATGCCGTAAGCTAGAGACTCAAGTGGAGCAACTCACTGTGGAGGTTGATAGGCAGCAAAAGTTTAGGGCAAATGACCAAATGGCGATGGAGAAAAAACTCAGAGAGTGTCAGAAGTCATTTACTGAAGCAGAGAGAAGTATAGTTTCCAGGTCCGAGGTAATTCTTTTGACCTCTTTTATTTTGTTTTTTAGATAGGATTTCTATACATCTGCTTTCTCTGAGGTTGAGCTTGTTAAACAAGGAATCCTTATGCCATCTTCTGCTTCTCCCTTTCATATTTCTTCTCATTCTGAAGGTTAGTGAACTAATTACTTACGTCCATGCTTTCTATTTCCCTGCATGCATTGTATCCTCTGCAGTTTCTAGAGAAAGAAAACAGTCGCTTGGTGTCTGATGTTGAAAATCTGTTGGAGGAGTTAAATCGCCAGAAGAAACAGAGCAATTCAATGAAAAATGAGATTGTGAATCTAGAATCAGATTTAAATAATAGCAAGGTATGTTTGGCAGAATGACTTCTTTTTTCAAATGTTTTTCTAACAATGAGCATTTAGTCCCAACCCCTGCAAACTTTGAACTTTCTCAAACCAGTAGACTAAAGCTCCTACGCTAGTCTTATCTAATTTCAGCTTCTGGAGAAGGAGAATGGCTGTTTAAAAGTGGAGTTGGAAAACGTACTGAAAGACTTCAACAGAGAGAAAAATCATAATAATTTGTTGCAGGATGAGGTTGCGCGCCTAGAAATGAGTTTAAAGCAAAGCGAGGTATGTGGGGTTGACCAATTATGTTCTTTTAACATATTTCCATTGAAAGTTATACATAGCTATCTTTTATCCTTTTATATATTCTCTTTTACCTATTTCCTCTGTTAGACTTAGATAGTTAGACTTGGTAATTAAGTTACATATGTACCGACATAGTAGTGTATGTATTAGTGTTCTACATTGGATAAATGTATTTTTTACATTCCCTATCAAAAGAAACAATGTATTGCTTACATTGTAGAAAGTAATTATAAAATAAGTCAGCTGTAAGGAACTTGTTTTTTCATAAAAAAGAAATTAGTTTCTTTCGTTTTCCAAGTCTCACTTTCTCTTTCATTTTTCCTCACATCTTCTTTATATTTTTATTCATTAATTTATTTTACAACGAATATTAAGCCCTTCAAACTTCTCTAGTATTCTCTCTGAACTCTTATTGAATAAACAAGTGGAAATTAAAAATCTGTCATGTAATAGATTATATTATTAAGGTCGACTTCAAACTATTTCACGTACTTGCTGAACTCCTATTGAAATGTGCTTCTGGAAATTGAAATTATTACTTGATATGATGTTCTGTAAGTAGTTGGCAATTTTGAGATTTGAAGCTTTAAATTTTGCTTCGCGGTTCTGATTTTGTGCTTATTTAGTAGTTTTGTGTCCAGTTTTGTGTCATAAACTGGACATCTTCTCGTTTGGTCGCTTGAGGCACTAATCTTGTTGTTTTACTGTTAGTAGCAACAACAGCTAGAAAATTCATCATATCAAAAACTACTTGCTGAGAATACTCAATCATATGAGGAGAAGATAGCTGATCTGTTGAAGCAATTACAAGATGAGCATGATCGCTCTGAAAGTGCTCAACAACACTTAGAACTGATGAAGGAGCAATTAACAGGCGTTGAGGAATTAATGCAGGTTGAACATTTAAAGTGGAATGCTCTTTTTGCTTTATAAAACATCAACTTGCAATTTTATTTCTGAATCCATAGCTCTTACTTTGTTTGATTTAACAGGTTTTTCTGAGCCAAAAATCAACTTACATCTAATGAAGTTGTAATAGCCTATAATTAGTCTGTGCAATGAAGTTAATCTAATTTTCTTTTTTCATCATGCTGAAACTAATTGAGAGTCTGTTTTAGTTTCTATATGTCCTAGGTTGCGATGGAAAAAAAACTAATTCTGTTTTTTTTTCTTCTGTCCTTAAAAAGCATCATCAAAAGCAAACATCTATATATCAGAAGGAACTTGCAGACACTACTCTGATGTATGAGGAGAAAATAGCACAATTGGAACAACAGTTAAAAGATGAGCATTCTCATGTTGAGAATGTGAAGGAACAACTACATGCAATTGAAGAACAATTTACTGATCATGAGACCTCAGCGAAGGTGAAGCTCAATAACTGTTTATAGAGAAATTCTAGTACTTTTCATTTTTATTTCAATTTTATATAACATTTGCTTGAGATTAATTAAAATCGGGAACATGGTCAGTGAGGATTCATATTGCTTTTCTGATTGTAGATTCAGAGGGAAAAAGAGATCGATGCACTTAGATCCAGATTAGAAGACATGAATCAGCTGTATGAACCAAGTGTGGAGGAACTTCAGACATTAAAAACAGAATATCAGGTTCTACTATCAGAAAAGGTATGTTAAGCACTCTAACATTGTCCCCTCAAGGTTCTGATTAATGTTTAATTCACTTAAATTATATTACAATGCCCACCTTCCCTCTCAACCCCCCACCCCGCAAAAGAAAAAAAACTGAAAAAGAAAACAGCAAGAACAGGAAAAAAATTGCATTCTATTGCATAAACAAAAAACGTAAATTCTGTAAGTGGAAAATGTACTTATAATAATCTTTGCTTCATTAACTTGATCCATTAGAAAGCATTGCATGACGAACTTCACGAAGTGAGACAAACACTTCTAATCGAGGAAAAGCAAAGGAAAGCTGCTGAAAATGAGCTGTTTAATATGAAGAAGCTTGTGCCTGAGAGTGAAGATGGCTTTGAGGTAAGTGTTACCATGGGAGTTCCTTGTCAATTATAAACCTTGGTTAGAGTTAACATCTGATATTTACAGGAGAAGAAGTCGTATATGAAACAATATACAACCAGTGGATCATTCAATATGCACAGATCAACTGAATCAAGGGAGAGAATTTTTGCCCATCAGAACACCATGACAAAGATAATTGAAGAAGGTAAAAATTTTAAATTTTAAAGTCAGATCTCAGTCTTGTTTTATAATAGCATAATCATGTCACTTTCAATTTATCTTTTGAAGTCTTTATTTTAACTAGGTTTAATGACTTTGCTATTCAGTTGGTGTCCAGAAGATTATCTCTTTGTTTTCATCAGCCGATTTGGATGTCCAAATTCATGCTGTGAAAGTGGTAGCCAATCTTGCAGCTGAAGGTCCGTATAACTAACTGTTGAGTTGTATTCAAGTGTCAAAACTATGGTGCGTTGTCGATAGCATCAAACAGAGTAGCTTGATATAAATCTTTATTGGAATGGTAACTGAAAAGGATGGTTCTTTGGCTGGGCAGATACTCTGAATTACCTCTTGCGACTTCAACAAAAGCCATGAAATTAGAGTTAGGGCATAAATTGCAAACTTGCAAAATATCTTTCCTAAACCTTTAAACATTTCAATAAATATGTGCATTTTAGGTGAATGGCATTAGGTTTTTATTTTGGTTATTACGTAGATTTTGGTGCTTAATGTTATATAACAAATGTAAATTGGCTAATCAATCAGAATTGAGAGGAAGAGAGGTGAAGAAGAGATTTTTAAGCCCACCATTGTATCACTACGTGCTCTACCATTCCTACTAGGTCCATAATCTGATTGAACTCCACAAGACTGGCATGAACAAGTTATTGTCATTTCGGTTTATGAAAAAGAAATCAACATATAATGCGCAGAGGCGAAACCTAAGTCCTTTTCTCTTATTTCAGACGGCAATCAGGAAAAGATTGTGCAGGAAGGTGGTTTAGATGCACTTCTCATGCTGCTGCAATCATCCCAAAATACAACTATACTCAGAGTGGCTTCTGGAGCTATTGCCAATTTGGCAATGAATGGTACTTTTGAATCTTTTCTTCATTATATTCTCATCTGTTTTAAGAATTTCCTTGGTGTGGATTCTTCATTCACTAGAACCTTCTTAACCATGTTTCCGTCTCCCTTTAAAATGTCGATGAGGTAAGTTAGGATATTCTTTTTTGTGCTGGCCATAGGAAGAAGGATTTTAGACGCAATCCAGTAGAACCAGTTAATTGGGCCCAGGAGCTTTGAGTGAGCTATTTATAGGACAAGGACAGTTG
Organism: Nicotiana tabacum; assembly: GCF_000715075.1. Lineage (NCBI taxonomy): Eukaryota > Viridiplantae > Streptophyta > Magnoliopsida > Solanales > Solanaceae > Nicotiana > Nicotiana tabacum. The sequence continues at coordinate 123,380,242 of NC_134092.1, forward strand.
AAAAGGTGGAATAAGAAAAACAGAAAGCTAACAATAAAAACAAATAAAGGAGGAGGCTGCCAGGTGCAGAACTATTCAGGATATAAACACTCCTTTGTTTACTTCCCCTGCTTCGACTTTCAAAAACCATAGGCATTTCCTTTAAACCATCTATTATAGAACGTTCAAGTGACAGTAATCTTGTGCATCAATCTGTCTATTATTTTCCAGATTAAAGGTGTAAACATCAGAATATAATTGCATGTTTGATCTAAGCTCACTAATGTTCTGGAGAAAAACACAGTTTGACTATTATCCAGTCAGTTTGATGTTTTAACCCTCTGAAATCTCTTTCTCGTTTCACATGAATCTGTTGTAAAGGGCTGATGGTTCCTATTTTACTTGCTTTGTGCTGAAAACTTTCAAATTTTAACCTGTTCAGAAACGAATCAAGGATTAATATCAAGTAAAGGAGGTGCTCGACTTTTATCCAATACAGCTGTCAGAACTGATGACCCCCAAACTCTTCGAATGGTCGCAGGAGCAATTGCAAATTTGTGTGGAAACGGTAAGTTATACTGTAGTATGTGTAGTCACTCCTGCACAAAAAATGGCGAATTGATTTGCATTATGTTCGCTGAGCTTTCTACTTTCATGTGCACCGGTGGAATTACTAGTGCAAGTTGTTCGCAATGCATTATCTTCCTCAACTTCTTTTGGACCTTGTTTTTTGTATTTAAAAGCAACATTCTGTTTCCTTGATCCTCTCTGAGGCTGGATGATTTGTTCATTTATGTTATACCTCTGAACATTGATAAGGATCTATTTCATGACAGAAAAGTTACATGTTACATTGAGAGAAGATGGAGCTGTCAAAGCATTGTTAGAAATGGCTAGATCTGGAAACATTGACGTCATTGCTCAGGTTGCCAGAGGATTGGCTAACTTTGCAAAGTGTGAATCGCGAGGAACAATTCAAGGTTTGCAAGCTTCAGACATGGATGTAATTACTGTTTTTCCTGTTAGTATGCTCTTGACTTGTATTACTTTTCCAGGACATAGGAAAGGCCGTTCTACTCTTATGGATGATGGTGTTCTAAGATGGTTGATAACCAACTCTAACAGTGCTTCTTCTTCGACTAAGCGCCACATTGAACTTGCTCTTTGCCATTTGGCACAAAATGGTTAGCTAATTGTCCAAACTTATTTCTTGTTATAGATGATGATTCAGGAAACCTATTAGAGTAATATGCAGATGTATATTTAGTTTTTAAGATAGCTGAAAACAGCTAAACCTTCTGGCCTAGTGGTATGCCTTTGTTCCTTGGCAAGTGCTTGTCTAGGATCTAATGCTCTCTGCCTCAAAAAAGCCATATATGAAGTTATTTGTAGTACTTAAAAAGTAAAGATTACGTTTTGCAAGTTTCTAAATACATTCAAATTGAAATGAGAAGAAAACATAAAGGTAAAACAGAGTGTTGTTGTAACTCTTTTGAACATATAACAAATTATTAAGGATTCTGTAGTTATTAATCAATTTCCCGCATGCATATCCTTTGAAAATTATTTTTGTCATCTGTATGAGTTGAGCTTAAAGAAAAAAGTGAGAATTCATATCCCGACCCCGACTTGTTTGGGATTGAGGCGTGGTTGTTGTTGTTGATAGTTAATCTTAACCTGAATATGGCTAATGGCAACTTTAAGTGTTGGGTAACATATGTTTATGCTTCCTGTATTGCTCCTGAGCACAACATATGCATTTGTCTAGGTCTGAATCCTCTCAAACAAGAAAAAACGGCATCAGTTTCTTGATGTTCCATTTTTTCTTTCTTGGTCACACAGCTGCAGCCATATGCAGTTGATGGATTAAACTTGGTCATCACGCATGTCTGGTAGTAATTCAATAATCTAAAAACTGGTGAGAAAATTCAGGTTCTGACAATGCAGTATTGTTGGACTAATTTTCTGCCATGGAAACAGCCTCTTGCAGAAATGTATAGTAAGGCTGCGAACAATAGACCCTTGTATTCCTGCCCTTCCCGGGACCCCGCGCATAGCGCGAGCTTAGTGCACCGGGCTGCCCTTTTTACTCCTTTTTCTTTCCAACCTTATGGGACCTTATTTTTTTAATCTTTTAGAGTCAGGGATCCTCTTCACAGCATTCACTGTTGAGGATTTGGTGTTCCCCAGTTTCTTTTATCATAGGAAATCTTATTTATGAAAGAAAAGTTACATCACTATGTGGACAAATCCTAAAGTAAAGCATTTCTTTTATGATTATTAGCCTTCATTGAGAGCTATTGGCTTCTTCTTCCTCTTTATTTCCTCCTTTTATTCCTTTTGTGGAATTAGCATCAAATTATCTAGTAGCAAAAACTTCTTTCTTACTTGCAGTTTATCCACCTAATACAAGAGTTCAGCGGCATAATATACTTTAAAGTTTTAATGTGTACTGATTCTCATACTTCTTTCTTCTCTGAAAGCTGTATTAGAAACTACCTATGGTCAAGTAATAGTTCTGTTTTGTATATTTGAATTTCGGCAAACACTTCTACTGTTAACCATTTCACATATGCTACTCATTCACTAGTTGATAATTTCTTTATTTCCCTAACAGTCATTTTTAGTAACCTACAGGTTCTTCCCTATTGCTCTAAACTCAAATAATGACTTTTTCCTCATGGCTGTGGCAGAGGGTAATGCTAGAGATTTCGTGTTGAGTGGAGCATTGGATGAACTTGTACGAATATCTACTGAATCTTCACGAGAAGATATTCGCAATTTGGCTAAGAAGATACTGAAGTTGAGTCCTACATTTCAGCTCAGATAAGTGCATAGTGAAAGCAACACTTTACCAATATAAGGAAATTCCAGTTTTTTGAGTCTACAGAAGTAGAACATTATGAAGTAGCCTCTTTTACTAACATGTATTTACAACAGTCTTGTAAGTAGCCCAACAAAATGTAACTAAGATGCTTTATGATATGTTTTTGTAAATGATATACCATTCTTATACATATGCATTATCATTTATCAACATTCTAATTCAACTAGTGTATTAATGCAAAAACAAAATGAAAGGAAAAAAGAAATTTTCGCTTTATTAGTTCATACAAAGGCAGATCTAGGATTTGAATATTATGGTTCAAGTTTCTGATTCTACCACATTCCATTTGATTTACTGGGTTCGACATCTATTATAGTGAATTTTTTTAACACATATACATGGTCCGAGCCAAAGCTATAGGTTCGGATGAACCCATAAGTTATGATGTACATCTGCCCCTGAGTCCATACTACACTGTAATTATTATGCTTTGTTGACTAGATTTTCATTGAATAGGATGGTAGTTTTTGTGTATAGGTCCGGGGAAGGGTCGAACCACAAAGGGTCTATTGTATGCAGTCTTACCTTGCATTTATGCAAGAGGTTATTTTCACGGGTCGAACCCGTGACCTCCTGGTCACATGGCAGCTGGAATTTCCCTACCGGGGACCTGGACCTTTAGAAGATCAGAGTACCTGAAGAGAAGATATTGAATGTTATTCTTATCACCAATTGTCACATCTATTAACATCAATATACTTACTCTGCAAATGTAAACAGGTTCTCATGCTCTGCGATAAATGCAAGTAGGGCCTGAGAAAAGGAATTCAATGGTTACACACATGATACAACTAAATATCAGAAGCATGACATCAGAAAGTTAAACGACGTGAACATCCAGCCTTAGTTACCTCAAATGGCATGTTCGACAAACAGCTCATAGTACGTTCTAACACGATCTATTCTCAACAAATGGTTTATTGAGATGTTAATTGAGAGATCAAATTAATTGAATTGCATTTAGCTCAACAAATGGAAGCACTATAATTGGACAAACAATTTCAATCGGTTGATAACAAACCAAAAAGATGCAATTGGAAGAAAGAAAACCAATGAATTAGCCCTGAACGAGTAATATGCGAAAGCAAAAATATAAGCATTTGTCATCTAGCTTCAATGGTTTCTCAAATCTTCTGCACAACAAACGGATACAGTTTGGTCATGCCATTACTTACTTGTTTTAAAGACCACATGAGGCCATTGCAGAAGGAAAGTTATAAGTCAGTTGGCCAAATGGCAGTAACATTTGGAAAGTTACAAGTCAGTTGGCCAAATGGCAGTAACATTTTTATATACTCAAGTTCTAACTTCACAACAAATAAGCCTGGTCCCCGAAGTCTAAGTGTTTAGAATGTTTCACACTGTTATGAAAATAATTATATTGTGGATATTCATTTATTACTCCGCTATAGATAATCTTCCTGAAGAAGATTATCCATTTAGTACTATGTTGACGTTTATCTACAAGCAGCTGATGCAGGCAGGTTGCAAGCAACTCAATGAAATGATTTGCAGCAGCTTCTTATTAAACAGGCAGGTTGCAAGAAGCTCATGCAGACAACTTACAAGCAGCTAAAGAAAAGTCTTGCAGCTGCTTCCTGAAAAGCCTCGCAGCTGCTTCCTTTCTTCTATAAATAGAGGAGTTTTCAGTTCATTATGTACATGAATTTGAAGTTGAATAATATATCAGTTTCTCTCTATACTTGTCTTTACTTTTACAGTCTTTATTTTATAACACGTTATCAGCACGAGACTCTGCCATCTCGAGAAAATACTTTGAAAGTATCAGAGGTACGAACTTTCTTTTTCTAAATAATGTCAAATCTTTCTAAACTTGAGTTTGTAGCCCTGGATATATCGGGCAAAAGCTACATGTCTTGGGTGCTTGATGCCGAAATTCATCTTGATGCGATGGGTCTGGCAGACACCATCAAAGATAAAAATCAGGCATCAAACCAAGACCGTGCCAAAGCAATGATATTCCTACGCCATCACCTTGATGAGGGCCTGAAAATGGAATATCTTACTGTTAAAGATCCAGTCATACTGTGGAGTAATTTGAAAGATAGATATGACCACCTGAAGATGGTCATTCTTCCACAGGCACGTTATGATTGGACTCATCTAAGGCTACAAGATTTTAAATCTATCAGTGAGTATAATTCTGCTATGTTCAGAATTATTTCCCAATTGAAACTATGTGGTGATAATATTACTGATCATGATATGTTGAAGAAAACTTTCACCACTTTTTATGCCTCGAATATGCTCCTGCAGCAGCAATATCGAGAGATGGGATTCAAAAAGTATTCTGAACTTATCTCATATCTTCTTATAGCCGAGCAACATAATGGGCTATTAATGAAAAACCATGAAAGCCGACCTACTGGTTCTTGTCCATTCCCAGAAGTGAATGAGACGAACTTCCACCAAGCTAAACGTGGAAGAGGACGTGGCCCCAGTCGTGGTCATGGCCGTGGTCGGGGAGGAAACTCTAATCGTGGTAATAATAATGCACCAAAGAACCCTCCTCACCACCAGCAGTGGAAAAGGAAGGAACAAAAGCATGAAGCGGTGCAAGCAGCAAAGCCAGAAAATGCATGCTATAGATGTGGAGGAAAAGGGCACTGGTCACGTACATGACGTACGCCAAAACACCTGATTGAGCTATATCAAGCTTCCCTGAAGAAGACAGAGAAAAATGCTGAAGCAAATTTTATTTCTGAAGATAATTTAGACTTCATGCATTTGGATGTAGCTGATTACTTTGCACTCCCAGAAGAAGAAACAATTCATGTGATCGGTATTTAATCTGTAGAGATGTAAATATTTTAATTTCTGTTATTTGTAGTAGATAGTATAGTTATGTAATTGTTGTACATAAATAAAAGTTATAATGTTTACTATCATATTTATTTTGTTTATGTCATTTTGAAGAATATGGATAATCCTCAAATTATGTTTGGATCAAAGACCAATCATGAAGATATTTGTGTAGTTGATAGTGGAACAACTCATGCCATATTCAAAGATCAGAAATACTTTTCTTATTTGCATAAGGAAAAAGCAAATGTTTCTACAATTTCTGGTAATAAATTTGATTGAAGGCTCCGGAAGAGCTATTGTATTTATGTCTAAGGGAACAAAACTTATTATCGACAATGCATTGTACTCCTCCAAGTCCCGAAGAAACTTGTTGAGTTTTATAGATATCCGCCGAAATGGGTATCATGTTGAGACAATAGATGAAATGAATGTGGAATATCTTTGTATTACAAAGAATATTTCTGGCCAGAAATGCATTGTAGAAAAGTTATCAACTTTATCTTCTGGCTTATATTATTCAAAGATTAGTACAGTTGAATCACACTCTATCGTAAACCAGAAGTTTACTGATTCAAATACTTTTGTGCTTTGGCATGGCCGTTTGGGCCATCCTGGATCAATAATGATGAGACGAATTACTGAAAATTCGAGTGGGCATCCATTAAAGAACCTGAAGATTCTTACAAATAATGAATTTTCTTGTGATGCTTGTTATCAAGGCAAAATAATCACTAGACCATCACCAATGAAGGTTGGCATTGAGTCCCCTACCTTCTTAGAATGTATACATGGGGATATATGTGGACCTATTCACCCACCAAGTGGGTTGTTTAGATATTTTATGGTCCTAATAGATGCATCTTCAAGATGGTCTCATGTGTGCCTATTATCATCTCGCAACCTGGCGTTTGCAAAGTTATTAGCCCAAATAATTCGATTAAGGGCACAATTCCCAGATTATCCTATAAAGGCTATTCGCCTTGATAATGCTGTAGAATTCTCATCTCAAGCTTTTGATGATTACTGTCTATCAGTTGGGATAAAAGTTGAACATCCGATAGCTTATGTTCATACTCAAAATGGCCTTGCAGAGTCATTTATTAAACGACTGTAATTGATAGCAAGACCACTACTTATGAAAACAAAATTGCCCACTACTGTTTGGGGACATGCTATCTTGCACGCAACATCACTTATCCGTCTCAGACCAATACATTATAATAAATATTCTCCGTCACAATTAGTTTTTGGTCATGAATCAAATATTGCCCATCTACGAATTTTTGGATGTGCTGTATATGTGCCAGTAGCACCACCACAGCGCAGTAAGATGGGCCCCCAAAGAAGGTTAGGAATATATATTGGGTTTGAATCACCCTCTATTATTCGCTATCTTGAACCATTGACGGGAGATTTATTTACTGCTCGATTTGCAGATTGTCGATTTGATGAAACAAATTTCCCACAATTAGGGGGAGAGAAAAAGGAAATCAAAAGAGAAATTGTGTGGAAAGTTTCATCATTATCTCACTTTGATCCACGTACCTCTATATGTAATCAGGAGGTCCAGAAGATCATCCATTTACAGAATATAGCAAATCAAATGCCATACGCATTTACTGATTTGAAAAGGATAACTAAGTCACATATCCCTGCAGAGAATGTGCCTATCCGAATTGATGTCCCAGCAGGACCATCTATTAGCATGAGAGCTAGTGAACCTAAAGCACGCCTGAAGCGTGGTAGGCCTATGGGTTCTAAGGATCGAAATCCTAGAAAAAGAAAATCGACAAATGATCAAAATGATATTATGAAGGGATCTCCTGAAGAGACCCAAGATCTGATTAGTTATGAGATTCCTGAAGAAATCAATAAACCCGAGGCTCAAGTGAGCGAGGAACTTTTAATAAGTTCTACTGGTGATGGGATTAATTTAAATCGATCTGAAATAGTGGTGGATAATATTTTTGCATATAATGTTGCACTTAACATTATGCAAGATAGTGAGGATTTTGAACCCCGATCTGTCGAAGAATGTCAACAAAGATCTGATTGGCCAAAATGGCAAGGGGCAATTCAATCAGAATTGAACGCACTTGCTAAAAGAGAGGTCTTTGGACCAGTAGTCCAAACACCTGCTAGTATAAAATCAGTTGGTCATAAATGGGTTTTTGTGCAAAAAAGGAATGAGCAAAATGAAGTTGAAAGATACAAGGCTCGCCTTGTCGCACAAGGATTCTCACAACGACCTGGAGTCGATTATGAAGAAACATATTCACCCGTTATGGATGCCATAACATTTCGATATTTCATCAGTTTAGCCTTACGTGAAAGGCTTGAAATACATATGATGGATGTGGTTACAGCTTATCTGTACGGGTCACTTGATAATGAGATTTATATAAAAATCCCTGAAGGATTTAAAATGCCTGAAGCATATTCAAAATCTCGGAAAATGTACTCAATCAGATTACAAAGATCTTTGTACGGTTTAAAACAATCTGGGCGTATGTGGTATAATCGCCTCAGTGAATATTTGTTGAAAGAGGGTTACACAAATGATGTTATTTGTCCATGTATTTTTATAAAGAAAATGGCATTAGAATTTGTTATACTTGTTGTTTATGTTGATGACATAAATCTTGTTGGAACTCCAGAAGAGCTCCAAAAGGCAATTGAATATCTTAAGAAAGAATTTGAGATGAAAGATCTTGGAAAGACAAAACTTTATCTTGGACTGCAAATTGAATATTTAGCAAATGAGATCTTTATGCATCAATCTGCCTATACAGAAAGGGTCTTAAAACGCTTTTACATGGACAAAGCGCACCCATTGAGTACACCAATATTTGTTCGATCACTTGAAGTGAATAAGGACCTGTTCCGACCTCCAGAAGAGGATGAGGAACTCCTGGGTCCTGAAACACCCTATCTCAGTGCAATAATTTACTAGCAAGATATAGCTCTTCTCCTACACGGAGACATTGGAACGGGATTAAGCATATATTGCGATATTTAAAGGGAACTCTTGATATGGGTTTGTTTTATGCTAACAAAGATAGTGCAGATCTTGTTGGTTATGCAGATGCAGGTTATTTATCTGATCCCCATAAAGCTCGATCTCAAATCGGGTACGTGTTTACATGTGGAGGTATTGTCATATCATGGCGCTCCACAAAGCAGTCAATTGTTGCTACTTCTTCAAATCATGCTGAGATAATAGCTATTCATGAAGCAAGTAGGGAATGCATATGGTTGAGATCAATGATTCATTTTATTCAAGAAAAATATGGTTTGGAGTGTGATAAAAGATCCACAATTTTATACGAAGACAATGCTGCATGCATAGCCCAATTGAAGGGAGGATTTATAAAAGGAGATAGAACGAAGCACATTTCACCAAAATTATTCTACACACACGATCTTCAGAAAAATGGTGACATTGATGTGCAGCAAATCCGTTCAAGTGACAATCCGGCAGATTTATTCACTAAATCTTTGCCAACTTCAACTTTTGAGAAGATGGTATACAAGATTGGAATGCGGAGACTCAAATATTTGAAACAAGGTTTTCATCAGGGGGAATAAAATACGCGATGTACTCTTTTTTCCTTACTAAGGTTTTTTCCCACAGGATTTTCCTTATAAGGTTTTTAATGAGGCATCTAGAAATGCGTATTACTAAATATGTGTACTCTTTTTTCTTCACTAGGATTTTTCCCACTGGGTTTTTCCTAGTAAGGTTTTAACGAGGCACAATACCTTTTAATGAACATCCAAGGGGGAGTGTTATGAAAATAATTATATTGTGGATGTTCATTTATTACTCCGCTATAGATAATCTTCCTGAAGAAGATTATCCATTTAGTACTCTGTTGAAGTTTATCTACAAGCAGCTGATGCAGGCAGGTTGCAAGCAGCTCAATGAAATGATTTGCAGCAGCTTCTTATTAAACAGGCAGGTTGCAAGCAGCTCATGCAGACAGCTTACAAGCAGCTAAAGAAAAGCCTTGCAGCTGCTTCCTGAAAAGCCTCGCAGCTGCTTCCTTTCTTCTATAAATAGAGGAGTTTTCAGTTCATTATGTACATGAATTTGAAGTTGAATAATATATCAGTTTCTCTTTATAGTTGTCTTTACTTTACAGTCTTTATTTTATAACGCACACATTGTTATAAAACTTTATCTTCTATTCTTTAGAACTAGTATTTATGAACGTTGAGTTGCACGTTAATAATGACACATGATTATTTAAATATTTATTTATATAAAGGAACAATATAATTTAATTAATAAGAGAAATTTTATGTATAATAATACAACAATCATCTAAATGCCGAAAAATATTATTACATTAGTATAATACATGAATTTAAAATAAAAGGACATCATCAAAACTTACACAAATTATCAATTTTGTCGTGTTAGTTAGATAATTATGTATTATAATTTAAAAGTATTTAATGTGATAGTATCTTAAAGAACACTTCTTTGTGGACAATATTTTTTTGTGTATGTTTCCTCCTGAGCTTTGCCTTAACCAGAACTCTTGTTGTCGATCTTGATATCCCTCTTGAAAGTGCAATATACAGTTGTTCGTGCAAGAAAATATATTGCGTTAAATATAGTCCAATATTTAGTATGTTTGTCTTTGTACTTTATTTATTATATTTGCAAAACATAAGCATACGAAAAATTATTTTCACACAAATTTAAAAGGATATTCCTTAGTTTCGGAAGACGAAAGTTAAATTCAGGGATAAGAATATACTTAGAAGCACATTGACCAGTATCATAATTTTTGCATGTGTGATGTTATTGTCAAAACTTCTATATACCATTTGTGTGCTATTACATAGGCTATTCGGCGTATTTATGTATACTTTACTTCAAAATCAACCTATATACAATGGAAGATCAACTTAGTCTATTATATAGACGGTGACACTAACTTACGTAAGAAATAATAAACTTGACAACAAACATGTATGGTAGAAGGCCGTTTGGTATTAAAGTATTTAAGTATTCTTCTTGGTAATAATTATTAGTATTATTTTCTGCTGAGCCAAAAACAGAAAAATATTTTGTTTTTAATATAAAATTTTGCAATCAACCTTTTATTTAATTGATCAACATATTCATTTCTGCTACCTAAGATGTCTTTTTAATTCTATCATGTGATTTGCATAAATTGCGTTTTAATCTAATGATAGAAATATTTCTCTTATTAAATGCACTACTATTACCATTGGGATTGATAACCAAGTGTTCAAAAAAAACCAAATCATCTTTTATTGGATGCTCTTATTCGTTTCCGACACGAAACAAAAAGATACTGAATGTTGGATTTGTTCTTACTTTATATTTCTTGTCGGTTGAATCTTTTTCATTTGAGGCCAGAAGTATAACTTTGGCAAGTTAACTTTTACCGTCTCTGCTTTTGTCTATTTTGAAACTAGTGGTAATACTTTGACATAAATTACCTCTCAAACCATTAATTTTTCACCAAACGGTTTATTAATATCCAATATATCTATCTCTCGAACTCTGTTTGACACTTAGCAATAAGTGTTTCATCCCATATTATCAATTTTGCTTTCTTATAAATTTAGCACAATTGTTCTGCTTTGATATATTTGTGATAGTTATTAAAGGTGTTTGAAGAGGTATATCAAATCTAAAGTGGTTTGCCTCACAATAAAATCGTTGTTGGTACACCACTTGCTATTATTGCTAACACTATCATGCCTCTTGATATGATATTTGCAAGTAATGTGTGACATAGAAATATTATTTCGATTCTTCTAGAGGCATCTACAAAGAATAATCTCGTTATACTCTTTATAATATAGTCTTGAAAGTTTGTTCTTGTTTAGGATATAGCTTTGATTGTGCTTCTAAACACTTGTATAGCATTATAATTCTCAATAATATATTAACCTTTTTACTTTGTGTTATAACGCTCTTTTTATAGAATAAATATATGTATCCTAAGATTATTTTTTTTAACTTGAATAAGAATTTTACTCATATGATGAATTTAAAAAAATAATTGAATTGGATTGTCTTGCTAAATAATTTATTCTATGTTGATTTAGATCTTAATATTAGTTCATCTCTTGTTTTGAATATTTAATCTTAATTATAATTTTATCCACCATAAATTTTATTTTCAAAGAGTAAAAGATTTATATGACATTTTACTTTTAGATCTTTATGGCTGTAGAACCATTAGTGGTATTGACTCTTACCTACCAGTTTTTTTCTATTTCTCACACATTTTTATTCTTAAATATTTTTTTAGTTAATTTTTAATAATTGGATATTTTTTAATATTACACGAAAAATTAATTAAAAAAATATTATTTGAGTAGAAAAATAATTCAAATATAATATAAAAATATATTATTGTGGGGATATTTTTTCTTCTCTATTTTCAATTTCAAACAATTCATTTAATATTACTTGTTTTTGTATTGGACATTATGGAGTGGTAATGTATTGCCAATACGGAGGATTTTGATGAAATTGATTTTATTAAACCTTCCTACATATTTTTAATAAGAATCTAATAGACAAATTTTATTAATTTTAAAATCTTAAATATTAAAAATTAGCATAATAGGTATTGTAGTACGAAAAATAAGTTATTGCAGTTATGCCCTTTCCCTATGAGTTCTCCCGTTTAATATTTGTGGGCTATTCTGGTATATTAATATTGTATTTATATTTTTATAATAATATAGGCTCTCCTTTTTCTAAATGGGTTTGGACAATATAATACATTCTCAAATTAAATTAGTAATAGGACATTAAAATACGTTTTCAAATTAAATTAGTAATAGAAATTTTTAAGAAGTATATCGTAAAAGTAATAAGATTACATGACTAAAGATATTTGCTTGTTCAATTTTATATGAATTAAACAGACGGAAAGTAATTATACTAATAGGATTACTAAAGGTAATCATGTAAGATTTTTAACGTGTAGTATTACGTCCTAAAACTAATAGGATTACCAGGCTAATGTCTAAAATTCCGATTATGTCCTTTCTATGAGTTATTATGCTTAATAATAAAAGATTATTTTTATAATCCAACATTTTATTCATGCTTTTATAATAATAATATAGATTAATATCACGGATGGGGCACCGAGGAGGTTTGAAACCCTATAATGAAGTCCGAATACAAATACAAGAAACATGATATCATCATGCTACCTTTCCAAGAGAAGGTTAGCATACAAGTTTAGCTCATGAATTTTAACAGATCATAACAGCTTTTCATGTAGTAAAATTGTAGAACACTTGAATTTATAAAAACATCAGGACTTAAAAAACAGAGCAAACCTGCAATTGTGCTTGCATTCAACATACTGCATTCCAAATCGAAATCCCTTACTGTTATTGTGATGACCCGATAGGTCATCTTTAAATTTAATAAATTGTTTCTTTGTTCTGAGACCTCAAATAGCATTATTCATTATTTCTCGACTTGTTTACGCAACCTGTATAATTTTTCGAAAAGTTTTTATATGAAAAATTGATTAAAATATGAAATAGAGCTTTAAAACTCAATTGGGTTGACTTTGATCAATATTTTGAGCAAACAGACCCGGATCAGTGTTTTGACAGCTCCGACAGGTCCGTATCGTGATTTGGGACTTGGGCGTATGCCCGAAAGCGAATTCGGAGGTCCCTAGCTCGAGTTATCGCGTGTTGTCCAAATTTTGAAGTTTAAAGGTTTAATGACTTAAGAGATTTGACTAATGTTTGACTTTATTGATATCGGGTCCGTATTTTGGTGACGAAATCCGGTATAGCTCCATTAATATATTTATGACTTGTCTGTCAAATTTGGTGAGAAACGGAGCTGGTTTGACGTGATTTAGACGTCCAGTTGTTAAAATAGAAGTTTTAAAGTTTTATTGAAAATTTCATTTGATTTGGGGTCTGATTCGTAGTTCTAGGCGTTATTTTGGTATTTTGATCACGCGAGCAAGTTCGTATGATATTTTTGGACTTGTGTGCATGTTTGGTTTGGAGCCCCGAGGGGCTCGGGTGAGTTTCGGACCATTTCTAGGCCATGTTTAGCTGTTAATTTTTGGCTACAGCAGTGTGCTATGCGATAGCGGGTAATTGGCCGTGATAGCGATGAGTAAAATGGGAGAAACTGACCATTGCTTCGCGATCGCGGATGACCTTTCACAATCGCGTAGAGGAAACTTCTACTGCACTGACCCGACTTTGGAAGCTTATATCTCGCAATCTATAAGAAATTTGAAGATGATCCAAAATGAAAGTTGCAGCCCTTTGTGTCTAGTTTTCAAAAAGCAAACCATTTGGCATTTGAAGTTATGTACAAAACGTTATGGTTGGTACACTACAGGCTGTCCGGGAAGATGTTTGGAAATCGCGAAGAAGTAATTTGTGTTGCACAAGGTTAAATTTGGCAGCTTATATCTCGAAATCTATAAGGAATTGGTAGATAACTAAAACATGAAAGTTGTAGATCTTGGTGTCTAGTTTTCAGAAATATAAACCATTTGTTATTTGGAATTTTGTACAAAAGTTATGACCATGATACTAGAGACTTTCAGGAAGAGTTGGAGAAGGCTGTTGGAAAAATTATTCTTCGCGATCGCGAGATAATGGTCGTGATCGCATAGAGTAAAAAACGCAGGAAAAATCTTTGTGCTTCACGATCGTGGGAGTTTGGCCGCGATCGCATAGGATAAATGACTGGGCAGAACTTAAGTTCTGGGAATGTGATTTCGTCCCATTTTTCACTTCTCACAATTTTGAGCTCGGATAAGACGATTTTTGGGCGATTTTCATGGGAAAACATTGGGATTTGAGGCTTTCGGACACTAATTCGCGAGGCAAGGGTTTATTGAAATCTTGAATTTGGTTGTGAAGTGAGGTAACTATCGTGGTTAACTTTGACTTGAGGGAATAGAACCCTTGAATGATTTGTTATATGAAATTCATGTGAACGACGTATAGGCGAGGTGACGAGTATCTATACGTCGTCAAATTAATTGTTTGCATAATTATTTGAAATCATAAATTATTTTAAGACATGAATTAATTATTATATTAATTGTTTCTCTCATATTCCTTGCACAATATTATGCCTTGAATCCATGCTATAATTGTTACATGTTTATTTGACTTATGTGACTTAATTGTTACTTGACATTTAGTATATTAGAAATTAAATTGCCTATTTCCACAATTAATTGCTACTTGTCATTACTTATTCCTAAATAATTTATAAATATTGTGTGCATTGTTACCTAATAATTTCTTACCGAATGTGATATTTATTGGAGTATTTTTATTATATTTAAGATTTATTAAATTATATGGTTGAAGCGGGTTGTACGCCGCAACAGAAATAAAAAATAATATATTAGGGGATCGGGTTGCACGCCGCAACAGATTATATTTTAAGTTTATATTGTTGGAGCGGGTTGCACGCCACAACGAAAATTTATTGAAATAATAGTTGGTTATGACTGTCGAGTTGGCTTCAACTGTTGAAATAAGTTACTTGTTTTATTTATATTATTGTTGTTATTACTATTATTGCATACAAGTTAATGTAAGTGATATGCCTTAGCCTCGTCACTACTTCGTCGAGGGTAGGCTCAGCACTTACAGAGTACATGGGTCGGTTGTACTCATACTACACTATGCACTTCTTGTGCAGATTTTGGAGTTGGTCCCAGCGGTATACCATAGACTTACTCAGATTTCAGCTACCCAGAGGAGACTTGAGGTATAATTGCACAATGTCCGCAGTTCCGAAGTCCCCTTCTACTTTATTTTTTTGCTGTGTGCTTTTCTTTCAGACAACTTTATTTTATTCAGACCCTTATTTATATTATTCTAGAAGGTCGTGTACTCGTGACACCGGATTCGGGGATGTATTTGGATGGTTCGTTTGTTATGGCCTTCCGTACTTTATTTCAGTAATGAACTTCTGTTTAATTTAATTTGTTTAAAAATGGTTAAAGTTATTCTAATGTTGGCTTACCTAGCAAGTGAAATGTTAGGCGCCATCACGGTCCTGAAGGTGGGAATTTCAGGTCGTGATAATTATACACATCAGATATATTCCTTGGTTTTTGTTTTTCTTTTTCGTCTCCATATACATTCGAACACCCATATCATTCCGAATTTTCATTGGAGAACAACGTTCGTTCCCTGTGTATTTGATCTCGATGATTTTTAATCATTAGGTCCTCTGCAATTATGTTATTCAATTGACTATAATTTGAATCTTCATTGACTACAATTTCGTCAACATCAAAATCTATATATCTCCCGAATCTATCCCACCGACCATTGAGCTGAAGCATTATCGCCAATTTTGACATTACATCCCCAAATTTAATTCAATTGTAGAGAAAATAATTTCGCAAACCTATAAAAACTTTAGAAATCAGCTATATATCCAAAGCTGATTGTGAATACTTCACATTAATCTACAATTATTTTCTTCAGACTTTTTTTTTGAATTTCTTGCCTTGTTTATGAAAAATCAGAGGAAATCTTCGTTAGAGAAGGATTCTGCAAATATTGGGGCGATGATTGCGTATTATGTTCGTTGTAGATTTTACCGTCTAAATTTTGTAACTGAAATATATTCTCTCCTAGATATTGCGCGTCTAAAAATGAAAGTCCACGGAAATAAGGAGTCTATTTTAAACGATTGTATATTTTTAGGAAAAACGTGTTTATGGTGGGTAATTTCTAAAACTAGGACAATTTAGTTAAATATGTTTCATATAATGTATAGGAAAGAAAAAATTCCATATTATAGTAGTAAAAAACTGACCATTTTAATAGTCCAAAATACATTTAGAGCCTGCCTATCTAGTTACTCCAAGTCGGCCCAAACCCAGCCCGTTACGTAGATATAGCGGCAAGCCGACCGACTCTATTTAAAAATAAAAAAATTATTTGAATAGAAAACTGGGGCCGAGTCGTTTCTATACTTCCCACCGGCACTGTGGAATTTCGATCTCCAATCTCTGATCATCTACCGTCTGAAGATTCTCCGATTTAAATAGATTTCTTCACCACTATGGTGGGTTCTTGCTTCTTGCAATGCCTTTTCCTGTTCTTCCGAAATTTAATTATACCTTTGGCTGCCACACATTATAATTGAACTGAAATTAATTGTTGCTGGTTTATCCTGGGTGCTAAATCAATATTGCTGGAGCATATACTATAAATGAGCAGATGAAATTGAATTAAATCATAGTTTTAATTTACAACGCTTGAAGATTAACTATAATATTTCGGTAGATATGCAATTTGGTCATTTTTTGCCCTTACAAGGGAGGCTCTATAAAATTAGTGGCCTAAAGTCAAATTTTAATAAGTGGCCTTATACTTTTTTTTTATTAGTACGTATACACACATATATGCAAAAAAAATTAATCTTGCCATTTTTTTCATACTTGTTATTTATAGTATATATTCTTAAATGACATAAATTCTTTAACTTCACATGGTAATATTATTATCTATACTAGAAAAGGATAATTTAAATAAATGAGATGTTAGACATGTATTTGCAATATGTTACCTTTGATATTGTTGTAAAAAATGTATTTACTAATATAAAGATTTAAGTAGTTTAATTCAAAGTTTTAAAAAAAATTTACTGTTAAAGAGTAGACACCTTTCTTTGCTTTTTACAAGTTTTTTGTACTTTTTAAATTTTTTCTACAAACATTAATATTGTCTAATTTGAAATAAAATTATAAAATCCATTATTAAAAATTTTGGGGGACCTAAATCAAGGCTGTACTAGTCTCCTACTAGAGCCACTTGTCCGCCCTTCACATTCTCAATTAAATTTATAGAGTCTCACTTAAGATAAAGCAACAATGATAATAACATTAAAGATAGTGAGTATGTCATTCAGTTACCAAATGTGAATAAAACTAGTTGAACAATACGTTCATGGTGGGGCAGTAGTCTGTAAATAATTATTGATCGTCAATGAGGGGCGACTCAACAAAACTGGTGGCCTAAAACCAAAATATATTAAAAAGAACTTGAAACTTCTTTTATAAAATTCATATAACATTGAGACACAAAAAAAAAACTACGTGACTTTGGTGAGAGCGCAACTCATGATGTATGAGTTAAGCGCACATCATATGGTATTGAATTCTTTTCTTAAGTGAAAATGGTAAAGGGTAAGCCCATTATTCATCGTGTTTTGAACCTTGCGACATTTGTCTCAGGTATTTCTTAGTTAAAAAAGATGATACGCAAAATAACTTGCTTTTTGGTGTGTGGATCAATAAAATATGACAAAAAGAAATAGTTAATTTAGAGAATTTGAGTTGAAATTAGAAAGTAAAATCGCGAGAACCATAAAAAAAGACTATACATAAAAGAAAAAAAATAAAATTGATGAGAAGTAAATATATTATTTAATTTAGTGAGAAAAATTTATCCAATTAATTCACTCAATTTTACGTTTACCAAATGTTAAAAATGATTAAAATTTGAAATCTTTTATTACTAATTATATAAATATAAATTATGACATATTTTCCAATCTGTTTCAAATTAGATGAGATACTTTTCTTTTTAGTATCTTCCAAAATAAATGATATATTTTTAAAGTTAAAAATAATTTAACTTTAAACTTTTCATTTTACCCCTTAATAAAAAGTTTTTATAACCACACAAACTTTTTAAGAGTACAACTTTTAATAAGGGAGTATAATAATATAATAGTGTTTCGCCTTAAATATTTGGGGGGCCAAATCACTTGCCTAACCCTAGAACCGCCCTTGTGCCCTTATTTTGGATTAGGAGGAGATGAGTCAATTCTGTGATGTAAAGGTTCGATAATATTCATGCAAATTGGTGTATGTTCTTATTTTGAACATGTATGTATGTTTGGTTTTGAATTTGGATTTTCATTCTTTTGTAGGACGGACAAATTGGAGGCGGTAATGTACTGGTGCTTGCTGAGGATGTTATGGTACCAGTTAGTGTGGTATCCAGTGCAATCAGCATCGTAAGGAAAGAGGGGATTGACAAGTTGGACCCTAATATTATTACTCAAGCTTCATCCCAGAGTAAATTTTACCTCTCAAAAAAAAAAAAAAAAATTCTCCGAACTGATACTTCTCTGCTCTGCTTATGCTGTGACTACGAGTGACTCATTTTGATGACTAGTCTATGTGGTTTTTATTATGTTGTTGGATTCTTTTTTCTAAGTCCTTTGCTATGTTTATTTATTTATCACTATGTTCATACCTATCAAAAAAAAAGTTTGTTGCTATGTTTATCGGAGGTTTTATATGCAGAAAATTTTTATTTCAAATTTGTTTTTGGGATTTGATGATGAAAGAGAGAAGGTAGGAATTTTTTATAAAGTGGTCAGGTTTATATTAATAGGCGGTGAGAATCAGTGTGTTGGAATTGCAATATTATAATCTAAGAATTGTGTCTATTTTTGTGATGTAGCTCTTTCTTTGTGTGGATCAAATCTCCGGCTGTTTGTTTCAGAAGTAAATTAGTACGGATCAAATATCAGAATTGAGGGACCAATATCAGTTAATCTGAGTCCAAGTGGCAGCAATTTGAAGCCTCTGGGAAGATTCTGATTGGTAGTTATTGGAGATAAAGATGAGCTCAAGGAAGCCGTTTGGATAAATTGGAAGTGAAAATACTGATAAAAAAATAAATTGGAAGAGGAAATTGGTGGAAAAGAGGAAGCTGCTTGAATAAGAAAGAAGCTAAAGAAGTTCCAGCCAATTTAAACCAAAAAGATAAAGAGGGACTATATGGTTTTTCTTGTTCTGGGTTTTATTTACTTAATTGTATAGCATCCAGAGCCCTTGCTTATTTCATATATTAGATTATTAACTCTGAGACAAAGGGAAAAAGCTCTTCTTCACCGTAATGATGTGATGAAAACATGAAATTGGTATGTCAGAGAGAAACGAGACAGAGAGATCGCCCTGATCCAATACAGTTCCAATACTTTACTGATCAAAAGGAAAAGACAGAGGGGTGTAGGGGTGGGGAACCATCTGCAGATAATAAATTCCCAAGTGGGTTAGGATAGAAAGGGAGCTTGTCTTCTTCCTTTATTTTTATTTTTCCTTTTCCTTTTCTGTGCTCTCTGCTTAAGTGTCTAATACCACTCTTTTGTAAGTGCTTGCCCCGTGGCCCTAGATTCTTGTGATATTGAATCTTTTCCCTCTGGTTATTACAGGCCTGACATCAGTGAAGTCTGCTTCTATGGATATCGTTGCTCTCATCTGTAGGTCCCTCGAGTTTCCTAGTGATAAATTGTGTGGGGACATCTCAAGAGTGTTGAAGCCAGGTGGAACAGTCCTACTTAGTCTAAGTTCTCAGTTAATCTCGAAGGTTACTGAATCCTCCCTTTGTGCGTATTTTTTAGTGGAAAATTTGTACGCATGTGTGAATTGTCCTTTCCATCTGAATTGCAGGAAAATTCTACCCATGAGCGCACATTATTGTTGGCTGGATTCTCTGATGCACAGTCATCTGAAGCTGGCCACTCTTTCGTGGTTAGTATTATATCCATGTGCCTTTATTTAACTTCCTGTCTTCCTCCAACCCCCTTCAATACAATGATTCTTTTATCAGAGAACTATTAAGTTCCTTCTTCCATTTTAAATTCTCATAACACCTTTTATATGATGAAGTTAAATTGGCATAACACCTATTTCATGGCATGATGATGCTCATTGCTTCATTGTTATTTGTGCGACATCAAATTTGCAACTCTAGACATTTAGATAAAATTTGAAGTTTATTCAGTTTTCAACTTCAAATTTGCGCCTCTAGGCATTTAGACTAAGTAGGACTGTTCCACCTGATCAGATGAGCACTTCTTACAAATGTTTCAGTGTGTTTTCTAATGATGCACAATGCGTGATTGGGTTTGCCTTAAATACAAATAAAGATGTTCAAATTAACACAACAAATATAGATGATGGAGCAGGCTGTAAAGTTTTAGTTGCAGTGGCCAGGTTAATTGATTGGGGAATGCAGTGGGTTTGCTCGGTGACAGTGGGCAAATGTCCCGAGGGAAGGTCAGCAATTGAGTGGCCAGAGTTTAGGTTTTCTCATGCTTTTCTTATTTGTCTTAATGTTTCTGGCTTAGTCTCCTTTTGCGTTGCATTAACCGGTGAACATATAGCATGTATAGATCTGTTAAATGTGTGTGGAGTTTCTCCTTCCTTAGTATCTCAAGAACAAAAGAATTCATCTCTGAAGATGATAGAAAGTCATATTGAAGAGAAGAAATGTGGTCAGTTCATCAATCAGGAGGGAGATTATGTTGGTAGAAGAAGGTTCAAAAGGCTTCTTGTCATTTCCCATTCCTTGACTTTTTGTGTGATCGATGAATATGGTTTAACATATGTAATAAATGTGGATGACCATATCCCAAAGAAGTACTGTTCACTTGAGAAATTACACCCTCAGTATCAACAGTTGGGTAATGAAATGTTGGCTGCTTGGGAGGTAGGTTCCGCTGAAATTGGCTATCAAAAGGGCTTTTCTGATTTTTTCGGTGGGAAGGAACAAAGTAAATCATCCATTATTAGAGAGTCTTCTTTTACTGCTAGTACACATGGGGAAAGGAAGTATGACTCATATGGGAGTAGCCTATCTGATGCTACCGATGTAAATAAGAATGAGATTTTTGGTAGTAGATCGCATTCATGCCATAGCAGAAAAGGTTTCATTGGTATAGATGGATCCAAAGAAGATGCTGTTGTTTGTTTTTCTCCTTTTGGGCTCACTCGGCTAGTTAAGAGAAAATATTCTGAGGGAAATGTCAAGTGTCAACTTGTTCATTCCAGTTTACATGTAAACTTGACAGTAAATGATGAGAGCTGCTATAGCATTCACGGTTGGGATGCTGTAGTTGACGATGCTATAGGTTGTAGTTTTCATGGTTTTTGTATTTGGTCACAAAGGACGGTATTGCTGTAGTTCTGCCTCGTCTTTCACTTCCTTCGAATTTCTATCCTGTCGAAGCAATTGGATACCAACAATCTTGTTATAGTGCTGGCTCAAAGTATGGGGCGCATAAGTTTCATGAATTTGAATGCACAAAAAGACCTTTTTCTCCTTGGAAAGTAGAGGTCTTGGATAAAGCTCTCTTGTATGATGGGCCTGAAGTGGCAGATCAATTATGCTTGGAAAATGGTAATTTGTTGAAGCCGAAATACACCCTTTTACTAGCTTTCACATTTTTCTCCCCACGAAGTTAAATAATTCCAGATTAATTTATAAATATGTTCAGTTAGAGTTTGTTTGGCCTAATTGTCTGTGTCCTAATTTGTTACTTTGTGCTGCACTGCTGCTTGAGTTTTACAGTTTGTGCACATGCTTTCATTGTTAATATATGAAGCTTATCTTGCTCTTGTTAGCATTTTTCTTTCAGGCACTGGGTTTTTTGTGCTTTGTGACTTTTTGACAGAAGTTTCTTGTTTATAATTGCTCTAGGAAAAATAATTAAAATTATCTTACTCTTGTTAGATATTTCCTTTTAGTGATGGGCTTTGAAGTTGCTCTAGGAGAAATAATTAAAATTATTTTACTCTTGTTAGATTTTTCCTTTTAGTGATTGGGCTTTTTAAGGCTTGTTGACTTTTTGACAGAAGTTTCTTGTCTAAAATTGCTTCTTGTAGTGTAGCTTCTGTCAGTTGTACTCTTTCTGAAACAACCTTTGGGAGTTGGCAGTTGAGTTATTGCAGAATATGAGATTGTGTTAGTATGATGTAAGCAGTGTTGTTAAAGGCTCACTTGAGTCGTACTTAAACCCTGAAGTTTGGTGCTGCGCGGACTGGCATTTGTCTTTGCTTAAACGGCGGTAAAACACAGGCATCAAAGAACTAAGGCACATGTGCAGCATCTCTCTTGGGCTCCATCCTGAAAAGAGCAACACTAAACAACAAAGACATTTCATTTATATTACTTAGCTGTTAAGAAAACCGGGTGAATAAATATTTTAGTGACTAGGCATAGGAAATTAAAAATTTAGTGTTAGAGAAGTCATAACTAAATTCTAATTACTTTGGTTTAGATATCTTACTCATCAATATTATAACTACTGATGTTTCTTTTACTTTAGCTAGCTTTACTATTTTTGCTGTCATTACTTTTTTGTTCATAGGATTTTCATCATAGCTTTTTCACTCTTGTATTTTTCAAACGTGTTTTGAAAAACGCTTTTCTTGAGCCGAGGGCCTATCGGAAACAACCTCTCTACTCCACAAAGGTAGGGGTAAGGTCTGCGTACACCCGCCCCTCCCCATACCCCACTTGTGGGATCATACTGGGTATGTTGTTGTTGTATTCAGTTTTCAACTGATCGTCGCACCACTCTCATATGTTGATGTTATTTAAGGAAGCCTTGAAGTTAGTCATTATAGGAACACTTAGATTAAGTCCGGTGTTTTAGGAGTCCTTCAGTTTGGCTATATATGTATGATGGTGTTATAGAGATACATGTGAAATTTAGAGACTCTTAGTTGTAGAGAACCCATGTTTGTTTTAAAGATAAATAATTGCGATGGAATGATTTGGGCCCAAAGAGGATAGACAAACACCCGACTCTCCTACTTGCTTGAGATTGAGACATAGTTGTTGTAAAAAAACCCTGAAGTTATTGATCTTGACTCAAATAAATTGTGTGGTTAATTTAATCTCTGAACAGATAACAGCAAAGAAACCTTCATGGAAGGTTGGTTCATCCTTCTCTATCAAGAAAGTCACAAAAAGTTTGCCGAAAGTTCAGATTGATGATGATTCAGATCTCATTGATGAGGATAGCCTTCTCAGTGAAGAAGATCTGACGAAACCTCAATTGCCAAGTGGTAATAACGTGCACCGGGATTGCCTCACTCTGGCATTATCAGTTTCTCCATTAGTATTTTGAACTCAATTTGTTGTACACTTGGTGGTGCAGTTGGTGATTGTGAAGTTGGAAAGACAAGGAAAGCATGCAAAAATTGTACGTGCGGAAGGGCTGAAGCTGAAACAAAAGTGCAACTTGGACCAACGGCGGAACAGCTGAACAATCCACAGTCAGCCTGTGGCAGTGTATGTCTCCTTCTATATTGATTTCTGTTATACTAGTTGATTACTCTCGTCTTCCAAAACTTCTGGCGTATTTTTCAGCCTTTCAAATAACGCACCTCTTTGAATGAAAAAATTCTTTGTTCGAAGTATTCAGAATGGTGTTAACTTTTAGCCTTTTAAAATAATTGTTCGGTGGCTATACAAAAGTAAAGAATCTGCTCATTTTTGTGCGGTTTTCTACGAAATTTACTCTCTATATATTCTGATAGTTGCCTTTCACTATCTCAATTCAACTCTGAATTTCTAATAAATTTTTGAATAGGTGCATACGCTAATGTCTTTACTAGTCGTCAAGCTAGTACATCTAATTTGAGTGTATAGGAGGGAGTACTTTAGTTGAGTAGTTTCTGCAGAAAACTGAAAATCTATTTTCAAGTGCACTGTCATCTACTGATATACTTGTATATTTGGTTGTTGATTGGTGTTATAGTGTGATTTAGCAGACAGCTGGACAACTAGTTAGTTTCTTTCTTTTGATTATTACCTTCATTGATCAGCCTTTGAGTTTTGCAATTAGTCTTCTTGTTAATTGTTTTTTCTGGGACATGTCTTCTATGTTGACAGTGTGGTCTAGGTGATGCTTTCCGTTGCAGTACGTGTCCTTATAAGGGTCTTCCTCCGTTCAAACTAGGCGAAAAGGTACATGGCAAGAACAAGTTATTCCCCTCTATTTTTCTATTTCCTTCTCTAGGTTTCATTATGCAGGAATAAATATACATTTATATATTCCTTACTTACCTAAGGAAAAAGATTGCAGTATACATGAAGACGATGTGTATTGACATTTTATTGTTATGATGCCAGTATTTATGGTGAACATGAAAGTGAAACCTTTGATTATTGACCAAAATCTGATTGCCTCTTTGAAGCTTTTGTCTCACCAATCATTTGTTTATGGAAATAATGCATTTAGATGACAAGCAACTGAGTTGTGATTCTGCTCTTTGTTAGAATCCTGATTAAGAGGAGGGTAATATGAACTGGTTTATGATTGGCATCTCAAGTATTCTTTCTTTTTTTAAATTTTTTTTTTTTACTAGAAGTTCTGATTTGTTACTTTGCTTTGTTTGGATCTTACATGTGGCTGTCTTAAAATATGAACAGACCCAGTTGACCTGTTTAAAACCGATAGTGGATCCTAAATTTAGGACTATATTTATGGAAGGCTTTGAAATGATGCCAGTTGTTAAATCTCATTGGGTTTTGCTTGTTGGTGGTTAAGAATAATAACTTATGTCTCATGGTCGTCACTACCATGTAAAGAAAAAGTTCTTTTGAGGATTTAAAAAGTTCTCTTGGTATTGAGTTTTGAATAAAATTCAATATACATTATAAAAAGAAGGATTAAAAAAATCACAGCCAGATTTTGTCTAATTATCCCGGAGGAGAGCGAATCTCATTGTCACAGCCAGATTTGTTTATTGCACATAATTGGGGCCTTGGGCATCAGACTGATGCTACTGATGATTTGGTTGCTTGATTTTTTTTGTTTTGTTTTTTGTGAAATGGGAAACCATTTAATCCAACGCGATCAGTTATGGCTGTTGCACTTGATGTTCTTCACTGAGCATAATGATTCCTGGGGAGAGAAGAGCCCTAGTCTCTGGTTGATTTCATTATTATATTCTTGTTTGCATTATGATGTGTGATAAATTACAATTGAGTATGACACCTCTCTCACTGCTTTGGCAGGTAACGCTTTCTGGGAATTTTCTTGATGCTGACATCTAATTGCAGATGATAACAGTCGATATGAGATTGCAGAAACTGTTATAATTAGTTCAAAATTAGTTTGTTCATTTTGGTTGAGGTGAGATAAGTGAATGTGTAATAAGTGAGCGAAATAGCAGTGGACTGTGAACATAAAGGTCTCTCTCTCACCCCTTGCTCTGGTATCTTGTGTATATGATCATTTGGTGTTTGTTGCTCGATTGGAAAGAAAATGATGAACACCAGGAGGATTGGTGATCTCGAGTGTGAAAGGTAGAGTCTGACTCGCAATTCTTAGCACTGTGCGTTTGCTCGCTTTTTGCCATCATATTGTTTGGTTTGATTTGGTTTTGGGGGGTCTCTGAATGCCAAATCATCTAGAATGGAAATATGAAACATGTCTACGCCTGCTATTTCTGCGTGATAGTATTTTTTGCGCAACCAATAGTTTTCGGAATTTCACCAGACTGCATGTGTGTCTTGAGTTTGATAGCGGATGGTTCATGCTCGTTTTCTAGTACTTAGTACGGAGATTTATAAAGATAAATGTTCCATTATGCTTGAATGCAATTTACTAAACGACTGGACGTGAAAGTTAAAATG
This sequence comes from Nicotiana tabacum, assembly GCF_000715075.1. Classification (NCBI taxonomy): domain Eukaryota; kingdom Viridiplantae; phylum Streptophyta; class Magnoliopsida; order Solanales; family Solanaceae; genus Nicotiana; species Nicotiana tabacum. The sequence goes on from NC_134092.1 coordinate 123,406,418, forward strand.
TCAGAAAGGGTTAGTCAATAGAGTAAATTTTGTTTTACTTGATTAATTTTTAATGGTAGTCCACCTTTTGAATGAGACTGATAACCTCCCCGTTGGTTTAGGTAAGAAGTCTATACTTAGGCCAGAGAATACCATGAATTGGACAGTTGAAGAATTGGAAATCACTTCGCACTATTTGGTATGCAAAATCATTAAACATTTTCAAAATGAAACTGAAAAATTTGAGAGCAGCATCCATTCAGAACTCCGTCGGTAGGAGAAAAAGATGCTAAACAATATCCATAGAATTTCGACGAAAGTGGCAACATGATTGATGATACAGTACCCTCCCTACAAATATTGCAATATTAACTTTATTTCGCTGAAGCGTTTAACAATTTTCATTTTCTATCTGCAAATCATTTTGATCCTCTTAGTTTGCCTTAAATTTCAAACTCCTCCTCCAACATTAAAAAATAAATATTCTGCTCCCCTATCATATGCATTGTCTATTTTACCCTGGACCTTTTTAATTTCTCCTCTATGCATATAATTCTTTTATTATATTTAAATTGATAAAACACTTAGCTAAATATCTTATTATGAATTTTATAATTAAAGCTCAATAAAACTTAAGTAGAATAGTACATTTATGAATTTGTAACAAATTTATCGTTACTCTTTTTTATTATTACTTTAATATTAATGTTATAAATAGAATTGTATTCAAGTTTTATAAATATTAAGATTCTTCAAGGTTTAGTTACAACTGTTTAGAATGTTATAAATATTAAGATTCTTATGTTTAACTAATTTTTAGAATGTTATAAATATTAAGATTCTTATGTCTAACTAATTAACTAGCAAGTAGATTAATAACTAAAGATACTGAGGGCCGGAGGAATTTGAGACATTAAAAACAAACAGAATATCAGGTTCTACTATCTGAAAAGGTATGTTAACGTTGACCACCCCTCAAGGCTCTGATTATATACTTAAATTATATTACAATGGCCACCTTCCCTCTCAAGTCTCAACCCAAGATTTGCATTCTATTGAATAAACAAAAAACGTAAATTCTGTTAGTGACTTATAATAATCTTTGCTTCCTTAACATGATCCGTTAGAAAGCATTGCATAACGAAAACACTTGTAATCGAGGAAAAGCAAAGGAAAGCTGTTGAAAATGAGCTGTTTAATATGAAGAAGCTTGTGCCTGAGACTGCGAGTGAAGAAGTGTTACCATGGGAGTTCCTTGTCAATTATAAACCTTGGTTAGAGTTAACATCTGATATGAAACAATATACAAATTAAAGTGGCAGCCAATCTTGCAGCTGAATGTCTGTATAACTAACTTTTGAGTTGTATTCAAAGCGTCAAACAGATATAAATCTTTATTGGAATGGTAATTGAAAAGGATGGTACGTTCTTTTGCCGGGCACATACTCTGAATTACCTCTTGCGACTTCACAAAAAGCCATGAAATTAGATTGCAAACTTGCAAAATATCTTTCCTAAATATGTGCTTTTGAGGTGAATGGCATTAGGTTTTTATTTTGGTTATTGCATAGATTTCAAGGTTTGCATGCTTCAGACATGGATGTAATTACTGTTTTTCCTGTTAATATGCTCTTGACTTGTATTGCTTTTCCAGGACATAGGAAAGGCCGTTCTACTCTAATGGATGATGGTGTTCTAAGATGGTTGATAACCATCTCTAACATTGAACTTGCTCTTTGCCATTTGGCACAAAATGGTTAGCTACTTGTCCAAACTTATTTCTTGTTATAGATGATGATTCAGGAAACCTATTACAGTAATATGTAGATGTATATATAGTTTTTAAGATAGCTGAAAACAGCTAAACCTTCTGGCCTAGTGGTATACCTTTGCTCTTGTTAGTGTAAGAAATCGAGCTGTGAGAAAGGATTTTACACAAGAAAACCCTAGAAAATAGAAAGAGGGAAGAGAGAGTTTATTTCATCGGAAAATGTACAGAAGATATAAAAATGAATCTGATCCCTTTCTAGATAGTTCTCCTACTATATATATATGAGCTATTAGTAAAAAATACATGGACTAAAATGTAAGAAATAAAAGTTGTAATAAAGCTAAGTGGGCTGCTGGGTATCAGCTATTATTGGGCTTGGAGATGGGCTCCTGTTAACCCCCCCTCAAGCTGGAGGGTGAAAACACTCCTAGCTTGCCCAAGATAGAATGATGAAGGGGACCATGCAAGGCCTTAGTCATAATGTCTGCTAGCTGATCAGAACTACGAACAAACTAAAGAGAAATCAGCCCAGAAGAGAGATAATCGCGGACATAATGGCAATCCACATCAATGTGCTTTGTGAGCTCATGAAATACGGGATTCTTAGCAATATGTAAAGCATCATGGCTATCACGGGCAGCAATAGAAAGTCCAAGATCACCAAGATGTCGAACAAGCCAAGACACTTCAGCCACGACCTTTCTCAAAGCCCTATACTCTGCTTCAGCAGAGGAAAGTGAAATAGTAGGCTGTTTCTTGCTCTTCCAAGAAATGGGGCAGCCACCGAGAGTAATAAAAAATCCAGTGACAGACCTCCTTGAGAAAGCACAAGTGGCCCAGTCAGAATCAGAAAAAGCAACAAGAGATAGATCAGCTGCATTGGACAATAGAATCCCCCGAGCTGGTGCAGACATAAGGTATCTCAAGACACGCAGGGCAGCCAACATATGAGGGACCCTGGGAGTCTGTAGAAATTGACTCAAATGCTGAACAGAATAAGCAATATCAGGCCGGGTATGTTGCAAGAAGTTCAGCTTGCCAACTAGTCTTCTGTAAAGACTAGGGTCTGGGAGAGGGTCACCTATGTCAACAGTCAACTTAATAGAAGGGTCCAAAGGGGTGGAAAGAGGAGAAAGATGAGAGCACTTGAATTCCTCCAACAAGTCTGAAGTATACTTGTGTTGATGCAAAATAAAACCATCAGAATGGGAGGAATCTTCAAGGCCCAAAAAATAATGAACCAAACCAAGGTCTTTGATCTTAAATTGATCATCCAAAAACTGTTTTAAAGCAGTCATTACAGCAATATCAGAACCAACAAGAAAAATGTCATCAACATAGACCACAAGGATGACCAAAGAAGCACCAGAAGACTTGGTGAATAAGGAGTAATCATTCTTACTGGAAATGTATCCTTTGGAGAGCAAGGCATCAGACAGTTTAGAAAACCACTGCCTGGAATCCTGCTTAAGGCCATATAAGGACTTCCTGAGTTTGCAAACCAAAGAAGAAGTAGTAGAAGAAGTAGAGGAAGAGATCTGAAGACCAGGGGGATCCTCATATACACTTCCTCATGGAGATCCCTATGAAGGAAGGCATTATTGACATCAAGCTGAAAAACAGTTCAATGTCTCTTGACATCCAAAGAAAGGAGGCACTTAACAGTAGTGAGCTTGACAACTGGAGAGCAAGTCTCTGTATAATCAATACCCTCCTTCTGAGTATCACCCCTAATGACAAGCCTGGCCTTGTATCTCTCAATGGAGCCATCAAACCTCTGCTTAATCTTATACACCCACTTGCAGGGAATGGCTTTCTTATGAGAAGGTAGAGGGACAATGTCCCATGTATGATTTGTCTCAAGAGCCTGGAATTCCTGTAGCATGGCCTCTTGCCAAGCAGGATTAGATGCAACCTGCTGGTAATATTGAGGGTCAAGCATGTGCAAAAGAGAGGTAGAAACCTTATAATTCTGAGAGACAGGTGGGGAAGATGATGGAAGAACAGAGGAGCAAACAAAATCTGATAGGTATGCTGGTGGGTTAATAACTCTGCCTGAGATCAGGAAGAGGGGGAGATGGAGGAGAACCAAAAGATGAAGGTGGTAGAGGAGGAGAGGCTGGTGGAGAAGTATTGGTAGGAGGAATCAAGGGAGAAGAGGTACAAGGTGTTGGAGGAGGAGAGGCAATATGAGGAACATCAGAATCAACAAAATCAGTGTGAGGAGAAGGGAAAGAAGAGGAAGGAGGAAGGCGGTAAGGAAAAATGTGTTCATGGAAAAACACATCCCTAGAAAAGAATACAGGATGGGTAGAAAGATTAAGAAGCTTATAACCCTTCTTCCCACAGGGGTATCCCAAAAACACACAAGAGATGGCTCTAGGTTTGAATTTATTCATGCCATGCTTGGGGCTAGTAGCATAGCAAAGGCACCCAAAAGACCTCAAATGATCAAAAAAATAGGGAATAACCATGCAGTTTTTGAAAAGGGAAAATGTTATGAAGGACAGTGAAAGGTAATCTATTGATCAAATAAGTGGTTATGAGAACACAGTCACCCCAATACTTGAGGGGAATTTTAGATTGATACAAAAGAGCCCTAGATACTTCCAATAGGTGTTTGTGTTTTCTTTTAACCACTCTATTTTGTTGAAGAGTGTGAGGGATACTAGTTTGATGGAGAATGGCATTGGCAGAAAAAAAATTATTGGGCTTCAGAGCTAGAGCCTAGCTCATAAGCATTATCAGGCCTAAAAGACTGGACAATTGAGTGAAAATGAACTTTCACCATTGCATGAAAAGCCTTAAGCACAGAAAGAGCATTGCTCTTGCATGACAATAGATGAGTCCAAGTGACTCTGGAGAAGTCATCCACCAAGGTCAAAAAATACCTGAACCCATTATAGGTCAAAGTATTGTATGGACCCAGATGTCAATATGAACAAGCTGGAAAGGAGTAGAGGAATGAATAGAGCTGTCAGAGATTGGCAATCTCTGTTGTCTTGCCATTGGGCAAACATCACAAAAAAATATTTGTTTAGATGAAATCTTACCAGATAAAAAAGAGATAGATTTTATTCTATTAAAAGGAACATGTCCCAATCTTTGATGCCAAATCACATCATTTTTATTAATATCATAAGAAGTACTAGTACAATGGGTAAAAGAAACATTAGCAGGACTAGATTGAACATTATAAGATGCACTAGAATTATTGCACTGAACATGATTAGAAACAGTGATAAGAAGAGAAACAACATGCATAGTAGATGAAGTCATGGCAGGATTCAAAAAGTACAACCCATTTGCAGCTTTACCAATTTCCAGTGGCCTCCTCAGAGAAGGGCCCTGTAAAATGCAGGTAGAAATGGTAAGAGTTGCAATGCATCTGAATTGAATAAGGAGTTTGTGAATAGATATGAGATTGAAATGAAAAGAACGAACTAACAGAACATTATGTAAAATCATATCTGGCTTGAGTTGTATAGATCCAGTAAATATGGCTTTCACTTTATATCCATTAGGCAGAGTTATTAAGAAAGGAGTAGTGAGTGGTGTTAAGTTGATTAAAAGATGTTTGTGTAGTGTCATGTGGTTGGTAGTACCTGAATCTAGAATCCAAGGATTTGAGCCTAAGCTTGAAACTACATATGCATGAAAAGCAGCAGAATGTACTTCGGGATGATTAAATACACCTGCAAAGTGAGCAAACCAGTATTTTCTGAACCAAGATTTTCAAGATGTATGATAGGATGGTGATTCAACTGTTGAAAAAGGATCATGGGATGGTCATATTGCTCCTTGCTGAAGCCATGACCAGTGGTCTGAGAAGGCTGTTCATCAATGTGATTATGATGATGAAAAGGACCTTCAGATTGCACACAAGCAACAAACCTTTTGCCTTTGGTGAACTTGAAGTCAGGGGAAACCCATGAAGTTTGTAACACTTCTCAATAGTATGACCAGTCTTTTTGCAGTATTTGCAAGACAATTGAGAGGAAGAACGTGAGCCTCTCTTTTGTTCAAACTGGAACTTTTGAGTAAAAGATCTAGCAAGTGCATGAACAAGGCTGCTAGAAGCATTGAATGAGGCCGACTTATTTGAGAAGTTGGAGATAGGAGTTGAAGTCTCCTTTTGCTTTTCATTATGTTGAAGCATAGAAGAGGCTTTGCTTAGGGATAGAAGGGATGGCATCATCAAAATATTACTCTTGCAAATGGAATAGGACTCATTTAAACCACTAAGGAATTGGTATATTTTCTGTTGTTCAATAAATTTTGGTAAGGCTCCACAAGTATACATTGGTCCTACATAGGCAGTACTAAGTTCATCCCAAAGACCCCTCAATTTTGTAAAATAAGTGGCAATATCTAGAGGACCTTGGGAAGCAGCACTGATTTCCCTTTGTATTATTTTGAACCATTTGATGTACCAAATATTTCATTAATATCATCCCAAATGCCTTTAGCAGTATCAAACCCCGTGACACTGTTTGCTATGTCTTCAGATAATGAATTTGTTATCCATGCAATTACCATGTCATTGCATCTTTCCCAGAAGGAGTAATAAAGAGAGTCAATTTGAGGTTTAGTAATTTTTTCAGTTATGAGCCCTAGTTTGTTCTTAGCAGACAGAGCAGTAAGCATATTTTTGCGCCAAATAACGAAACTATTCCCATCGAAAGGTGGAGATACTAAGTGTGCACCAGGACTATCAGATGGATGTACATAGAATGAGTGAGATGGATGTATAGTAAAGTCATCAAAACCATCTAACACAGAAGAAGAACTAACATCTGGACTTCCTATGATTAAACCCTAGAATTGTGAAATTCCTAAAACTGATACAAAAAATACTTGATTTTCACCAATATGCAGCAGGATTAAGGAGAATGTTACCGTCCTTCTTTGCAACCTAAAAAAGGTAAGGCCTTGAGACAGAGTTAACCGCTGAAATCAGTGAGAATGAACAAGTACCGGAGAGCTTCAAAGAAAAACACCAGAAATCACCGTGAAAAATTCAAAATGGTTGCAATGCACAGCTAGAAAATACTGTAGCCCAAATCTCCACATCAAAACGCGAGAAGAGATGGAGTTCGACGGAACAGAAAATTTCCATGGAAATCGATGAGGGTACCATCGGTCGAAAGAGGAGAACAAGGATCATCGATTCCTTGCTCTAATACCATGTTAGTGTAAGAGATCGAGCTGTGAGAAATTATTTTACAGAAGAAAACCCTAGAAAATAGAAAGAGGCAGGAGAGAGTTTATTTCATCGGAAAATGTACAGAAGATACAAAAATGAATCCGATCCCTTTCTAGATAGTTCTCCTACTATATATACATGAGCTATTAGTAACAAATACATGAACTAAAATATAAGAAATGAAAGTTGTAATAAAGCTAAGTGGGATGTCGGGTATCAGCTATTATTGGGCCTGGAGATGGGCTCCCGTTAACAGCTCTCTGCCTCAAAAATACATATATGAAATTATTTATAGTACTTAAAAAGTAAAGATCACATTTTTGCAGGTTCCGCGTGCATATCCTTGAAAGTCATTTTTGTCATCTGTATGAGTTTAGCTTAAAGAAAAAAGCGAGGATTCATTTCTCATACTTTTTTCTTCCCTGGAAGATGTATTAGAAACTACCTATGGTCAAGTAATAGCTCTGTTTTGTATATTTGAATTTGGACAAACACTTCTACTGTTAACTATTTCACATATGCTACTCATTCACTCGTTGATAATTTCGTTATTTCCCTTTGAAGTCATTTTTAGTAACCTACAGGTTCTTCCCTATTGCTCTAAACTCAAGTAATGACTTCTTCTTATGGCTATGGCAGAGGGTAATGCTAGAGATTTTGTGTTGAGTGGAGCATTGGATGAACTTGTACGAATATCTACTGAATCTTCACGACATGATATTCGCAATTTGGCTAAGAAGATACTTAAAGTTGAGTCCTACATTTCAGCTAAGTGCCTAGTGAAAGCAACACTTAACCAATATAAGGAAATTCCAGTTTTTTTGAGTCTACAGAAGAACATTATGAAGTAGCCTCTTTTACTAACATGTATTTACAACAGTCTTGTAAGTAGCCCAACAAAATGTAACTAAGATGCTTTATGATATGTTTTTGTAAATGATATACCATTCTTATACATATGCATTATCATTTATCAACATTCCAACTCGACTAGTGTGTCAATGGAAAAAAAGGGGATAAAGAACTGTTCGCTTTATGTAGTTCATACAAAGGCGGATTTAGGATTTGACTATTATGATTTTGAGTCCCAAATTCTACCACATTCCATTTGATTTACCGAGTTTGAAATCTATCATTTGTATTTATTTAGTGAATTTTAACGCATATAGCCAAAGCTAGTGGTTTGGATGAACCCATAAGTTATGACCTACATCCGCCCGACTGTTCATGTTGCACTGTAGTTATTGTGATTTGTTGACTAGATTTTCACTGACTAACATAATTAGGATGGTAACCTTTGTGTACTATGCATCTTCTACTCTGCCATTGCCCAAAAGATTGTAAATACATGCTAAAAGCCAACAAGGTCAGTATTAAACATACTTGGATGGCAGCAAACAAATATGAAAATTTTCGAGCAAATGAGCGTCACAAACATGAAGAAAATTTGCTAATCTATGAAGATACGCTCAAGGAAATGGAGTTTCTTCTAAATTAAGCCGTGTAGCTTATGAAAGAGTTTAAGAAATTTATCTAGTCTTTTCCGATGTACTACAACAACAATAACATACCAAGTATAATCTCACATAGTGAGATCTGGGGAGGGTAGTGTGTACGGCTGTACGCAGACCTTACCTCTACCTTGTGGAGGTAGAGAGGCTATTTCAATAGACTATCGGCTCAGGAAAGCATAAGCACCACAATAATAAAAAGAAAAATAAGACGGGACAACACCGATAAGCCATGTAAAACCAGCATAAATAACAAGATAGTAAGATGATCGAAATGCGAAAAACAGCAGGTAGTCAAAGAAACCTAATACCAACCAAATACGAGAGTACGTACTAATACTACCGGTATGAATAATCTAGACTACCTAACTTACTACCCTAATCCTCGACCTCCACACCTTCCTATCAAGGGTCATGTCCTCGGTCAGCTGTAGTTGCGCCATGTCATGCCTAATCACCTTACCCCAACTGTTCTTCGGTCTACCTCTACCTCTCCTGAGGCCCTCCAAAACCCCTCACACCTCCTTACCTGGGCGTCTGTGCTTCTCCTCCTCACATGTCCAAACCATCTAAGTCTTGCTTCCCACATCTTGTCCTCAATAGGGGTCACACTCATCTTGTCCCGAATAACTCAATTACTAATCTTATCTAACCTAGTATGCCCGCACATCCAGCCCAACATCCTCATCTGTGCTACCTTCATCTTCTGAACATGGGAGCTCTTGACTAACCAACACTCAACCTCATAAAACATAGCTGGTCTGACCACCACTTTATAAAACATACCTTTAAGTTTGGTGGTACCTTGTCACACAAACACTGGAAGCAAGTCTCCATTTCATCCATCCCGCCCCAATACAATGTGTGACATTTTCATCAATCTCCCCATCCCTGTATAATAGACTCAAGGTACTTAAAACTTCTCGGATGACTTGTGAATGCAACCTCACATCTCCTTCACTCCCTGAGTTGCACCACTAAACTTAAAACTCCGAAAAAAGTTTTAGTGTCAATTTCCTTTAATAGCCAAAGGGTTAATATGCAAATGGAGTAAATAGCCAGTGTTGACGATCAACTTACAATCAGCGTTTGAAGCAAAGATCTTTTATTACTCAATACAGTATTTTACAGACATGATCCATTTCATCCAAACTAAAGAAAAGCCCTTCATATGAACAAGAAGAAAATAAAAGCTTGCCAAAAATGATGCAAGACACTAAAGAATATGACTACAAAAAGAATAATAACAACAAAAAGTCTATCAAGCCTGACCAAAACCATTAACATTTATCGACCATCCGAAGGCGAAGGTGCACTCTGGTTATGCTTCTTCCATGCAATTTAGTTCCAACTCCAGTTTAAGCACCCACTATCATAGCCGACAATCTATACATATGCCTGCACTTCACAAAGCTCTGCAACGGAAAAAAATCAATCTGCAAACACTGTTGTTCAGCAAATTCCAATATATGCAGGGTTCTTGCTGCACATCAATTTGAACTAGCGGGGTAAAATTTCAGCTACACGATCTTGTGCATCAGCTGGAATTTCCCTACCCGGGACCTGGACCTTTAGAAGATCAGAGTACCTGAAGAGAAGATATTGAATGTCATTCTTATCACCACTTGTAGCCCAATTGTCACATCTATTAACCGCATTAACATTAATATACTTACTCTGCAAATGTAAACAGGTTCTCATGCTCCGCGATAAATGCAAGTAGGGCCTGAGAAAAGGAATTCAATGGTCACACATGATACAACTAAATATCAGAAGCATGACATCAGAAAATTAAACGACGTGAACTTCCATACTTAATTACCTCAAATGGCATGTTCAACAGCTCATAGTACGTTCTAACACGATCTAATCTCAACTGCACAGCCTCACCGTCTATCGAGGGGATAGCAGCCAGAGCCTGCACCACTTGGAAGAAAACTATTAGCTATGCTGTGGGGGAAAATAATAACGCAAGCATTGGAGCTAGAAGGAAAAACGAAAATTAAGTAGAATCATTGAGTAGACAGATAATAGCACATTGGTTTCCTTGAGGTGTTAATTCAGAGATCAAATTAATTGAATTGCATTTAGCTCAATAAATGGAAGCAATATAAAGAAATCCTTTCAAGGAAAGAGAAATCACCTGTTCCAGTGCGATGGAATTACGGCATATTTGCTGAACTCCAAACAGGTTGATAGATTTCAAATCAGCCAAAGCCTAAGAGGTGATAAAAGAGAAGAATAAGATGGGAGGTGGTAAGAAATTCAGTTGAATATTAGAATTTTATCAACAGAACAGCTCTATGCAGACCTTGATTGATGCATTTGAAGCAACACTACATATACCACTGAATATGTAGTTCCGCCTTGATCCTGCAATGAAGGGTGCCATTTCCTCATCCCGGCGTGTTATCTGGATTACAGAAACCAGAGGAAAACATAGATATACAATAAGTGTAGGTTCTTCACCTTTTATATAATAAGAGTGAAGAACTAAAAAGAATAGGACAAAAAAATTCAATCGGTTGATAACAAACCCAAAAAGATGCAATTGGAAGAAAGAAAACCAATGAATTAACCCTGAACGAGTAATATGCAAAAGCAAAAATATAAGCGTTTGTCATCTAGCTTCAATGGTTTCTCAAATCTTCTGGAAAAAGCTACACAACAAACACAGCGAGATGATTTTCCTCCTCTCCAGTCCATGCTATTTACATCTCTGAACGACTTTTACGTATTTGTTCTAAAGAGTAAAGACTACATGAGGCCATTCCAGAAGGAAAGTTATAAGTCAATTGGCCAAATGGCAGTACCATTTTTATATACTCAAGGTCTCTAAGTTCATACCAAATAAGCTGGTCCCCGAAGCCTAAGTTACTCGTCAAGTGCTTAGAATGTTTCACACATTGTTATAAAACTTTATCTTCTAAGTGATTTTCTAATAAATTTCCATATATTTCTTTAGAATTAATATCACGGATTGGGCACCAAGGAGGTATGAAACCCTGTAATGAAGTCGGGATACAAAATAAAATACAAGAAACATGATATTGTCGTGCTACCCTCCCAAGAGAAAATCAGCATACAAGTTTAGCTCATCCACAAAGTGAGAATTGGAATCTCAAAGGAGAAGACAGAAAGAGAGATCATGTGGTAGACCACAACATACGAATACTACCACAAGGAGACTTTGTAAAGGGTAAGGAAAGAGATCTTTACGAGGAAATGATAGGAAAATTATAATAAGCAAAGACCGAAGAAATATTTACCAGGGAAGTTAACGAAATTATATAATCATCCGGCTCCTCTGCATCTTGATCATCCAGGTATTCCTTACTCGTCATTTCCTGTAAAGAGTTGTTCACACTGTTGGTTGTAAATATTACCTCTTCCACAAAGTTAATGGAATTCACCACACATGCCACAAACCTGCAGATGAAAAATAGTCTCCAATTGCATCTCCACACGAAGAACCTTGAGGCAATCAATTGCAAGTTTCTTATATTCTTCAGCGAAAGATGTCAAATCCTTAGGAGGTATACTGCTTGTTCTAGAATGCTTTGGAGCTTTCTGCTTCACATTTTCTTCTACCTGATTTGATGTGCTAGGGCAAATCTTCCCAAGCCTGTAATTTGCATCAGAACTAGGCTTACTAGCAATAAAAAGGTATTCCAAGTTCAAACAGAAAATTTCATTATATTCAATCAACAATCAATGTCAAAGCTTCCCCTAAATGAAAAATGATGCATTTAGCCAACAACCTTGGTGAGGGGAAAGAGCTTGTGAGGGGAAGAGGAGGCAGACACAGCAATTTTAAGGGTACCAGTATCTCAGATGTGTCTATGTTTTCAAGACAACTTTTCTTTTTCCTTTTCTCTAGAAAACCTTTTTCTTCCTTTCAGTAAGACAACTCCTTCCTATTGTTATACAAATAAGACGTGCGGTCAAATTAAAATTATAGATCATTCTAAGTATTAAAACTCTAAAAGGACGGGTCCAAATTGTTAAAAACATAAAAATAAATTTGAAAAGATGAGATGTCGATTAAGAGTATCAAAGTAAGACGCCAAAGAGTTGTCACTGCTGATTGGTAATGACAAATGATAGGCAAATATGAGGCATCTATTGTGCGCTCTAACTAAATTAGTGTACCATAACCAAATGAACAGACATATTTTCGCCTATCTATGTCATCATGAGTACAGTTATTCATAAATGCGTGTCTGTGCGGCAGTCCTCTCCCGAACTATGTGAGAACACATGAAAAACTCTATGTTCTCCAGACTCAAGTAAACATTCAAAACGAAGGACAATACTGCAAAAAGATTTAAGAACTTGCCTTTCAATTGAATCAGCAACATATTCCAATGAATCACTTAAAGATGCCAGTAAAATTAGCTTGTTATCATCACGAATCAAGTTTTCCTGCAAAAAGGAATCGAAACTAGCTTATCATCTCAAAATCTTCTGACACTGCACGGAGAAAATTTAAATCAACTTATTTAACTTGTCAAGTTTTCTGAATCAATGTCAGCTCTATGCTATCATCTATTGCCCCATTATTTTCACATTCATCTCATTTATGGGGTAATGCAGCAAGTAGTAATTCCACCTCTTTTCACATTAGCATTCATCTTCCTCTTCTTCTTCATTCCAATTAGAACAAAAGCATTGCATTTCTAATAGGTCTGATACTGATCATCCTGGACCAAGTCTTACCCTCTTTAGCTATTGTCTACGTAGCCACGGTGTCGGTAAGTATCTCCCATTTAATCTAAAGCTTTTTTACACAGGCATTTTCCAGCAGCATTTGTTTTAAAACATGAGTAATAATGTTAAATTTCTACTGTGAATATTCCATTGCTTTCCTTGGAGTTCATTGATCAAGTAACACTCTTCGGAGTCATTTAGTAGACAATAAGCATGAAATGGAGGTAAACCTGTTGATGACAGAAACATGCTACAAAGACGGAAAATATGCAGTGCATCTTGTAACAGCCCAAGAATCATCAACTATTAACCTGCTCAAGAAGATACCTGTCTGATTGGCCTCAAATTCAATAACGTGTCGCTGATTTCCATTTCAACCTCCAAATTTTCAGCATTGGCAGCACCATTTTCTGCATTTAGCTCACCAATTGAACAGGGTAAACACGTACTGGCTGGATCGCGTCGCATCAGATTTTCAATATCATGTCTGCCAATGAGCATATAACTTTGCTTCTCAAGAACTGCCTGAATAAATAAGATATAGGATGGTCAAGTGAATAAAGATGGAACGAGGAAATTGAGGCAACCTAATAATACTCTACTTCTCTACTCTATTCCATCTTTTAACTATGCCCCACAAAGTGAATGTTTACATTTTATGAGGAAAAAGATAATAAACATGATGATATAAGAATTAAGGGTATGCTCATAAGGCAACTCTCTGATTTGTTTGTTTGTTTGGAAGACTTTTGTTTAGCAGTAAATTAGCTGTAAAACTCTACTTGTATCTTGAAAAGAGATTTTTTCTCATCTGATATATATAGTTATTCTGATTAAAGAACAGTAGAGAACTAATCCTCCCATTCTATAGATGATCCTCTTCGGAACAAGAAATATTGATTAGCACCTCCCTACAATAGCAACAACAATTGCCCAGTGTAATCCTACAAGTGGGGTCCGGGAAGGGTAGGATTTACGCAGCCTTATCCCTACCCTAGAAGGGCAAAGAGAATGTTTCCGATAGACCCTTGACTAAGAAAAGATGGAAGAAGCACTGATAGCAAATAACAATCATACAAGATATTTAGAAAACTAAATCCAAGAATGCAAAAGAGAAGATGACAGGAGTACTGGTAGCAAGTAATAACAGTACAAGATATGTCGTGATAACAAACTACTGATGGCAAGTAATAACAATACAAGATATGTGATACAAGCACCTCTCTACCTATACTAAAAACCACCAAAGGAGAAAGAATTGTTCAAACCTCCATGTATGAAGTGCGACATCTTTCATATGTTCTTTCAAGAAAAGTTTGAACATAGTTCACAAGAGCAACAGCAAACTTTGGCATTGCTTGTGCCCATCCAAGCACCTGTGTGAATGTAAAATATCATAAGAGGACAAAAACAATGATGTCTTCACTTGTATACAACAATTTATGATGTTAACCATCGCTCGTACTTGCTAACAGCAGAGAACAGATTAACTTTAAGGCATTTGACTCCTGCTCAAAAATAACGAAATGATAGAGATCCAAGATTTATCAGAAAAAGCAATGAACATATAGTACCTCTTTTGCTAAGAAATCTATTGCCAAAAGTCCTTGCAGGATAGGTCGACCTTTCTCAACCAATGGGGTATAAGATGTGACAGCATGCGCGCGTGGACGAAATGCCGCTGGGCCTACAAAAGAACTTTAAGTTTTACAACTTCATAGTATCTATCTACATAATTCAACAATGTCAAAGCAGATTTTATATTTCTAGTACATTTGAGGAAAATTGTGAATATTAAGCATCGCCTTAAATCCATCTCTAAATTTACTCTAGCTGTTTCTTTTATGACCAAGAAATCCCAGAGGGCCGGTAGCACACAGTTCAAAACTTAGTGAATAATGGGGCCCCACCCTTCTACCCTTCTCCACTTAAATACCAGGGTTTTTTTTGTGGCATAGTTCGAATCTACCCACACATCACGCTTTGTGCACTTACCACTAGACCAAAGCCCCAGCCAAACTTGGTGTTTAATAAGTAAAAGTATCAAGTATCTGGCATTTATTGTACTTTTGGCGGTACGTAGGATAAAGTTTGAACTTACCAATACACAGGCCAAGAGCTAGTATTGTTGATGCATAATTACGCATATCATTTAGTAATACTACTTGTTCATATGTTGTACATGGACAGATAGATGCAAAACTCCACTATCGAGAAAAAAGCAGCAATAGACAAGAAAGGTTATCGATGCTAAGGAAATATGTCACTAGTGTAATGTGTGGATGTGGCCTGGGAACTTTTGAGATCAAACCCAAAGATCCGCATCAACTAAACCTTCGTCACAAAATTAATCAAAGGTGTCGTTGAAGGTATTTGGCTGGATGCTTAGAAAGACAATGAAATTAGGAACTTGTCTCATCAATGCCACATCTTCAAATCTCTTTCTCAATCATGCAAGCAATATTCTTTTTGATAACAACATGCAATGCAATATTCTTTTATGATTATTTTCCCATTTAATGTGAGCACGCTTTCTTCTTCTTCTTGTTTACCATTAAAGTTCCTATTTGTGTTTTTAACAACAGACGATTGTTTTGCAACTTCAATAACTCTCATTAGCTAGCAGAGAATGTAGCCTGTTAAGAGACTTGCTTGATATTGCCTGCTGTACAGCTTTCCGATAATCAACAAACATTGCTGGTAAGAAGTGATCCTTCACAAAGTTCTCCACAAATGCCAGAAGTCCATCATTCCTGCAATAATTATAAGTAAAAGTTAAGGGAGAGTGTCAGATTATAATGAAACTTGGATTTGCACTATTGCTGATGCAACCTCTATTGGAACAAATAACATGGTTGAGAGTGCATTTAATATTCCTAAACAAAACGTAGAAGATGTGATACCCACTAGCACTAAGCTAATAAGCATCTAAAACCTGTTACAAACACCTTAGGAGCAGCTTTTTCACAGGCATGTGCTGCAAAGTCCCATACAACTTTAAAATCTGGGAGGTGCCAGAGACTGTTAGCAACAGATGTTGGTATAGGAGCAATTAAACAGTTTATGAAACAGGTTGTCCTCATAAATAATACCCGCATAACTTAACCTGAATCTATATATTATTTTATGCGGGATAGAATGTAGAATAGGAACGCAAGATTAGTAATACATGGTTTACTACAACAATAACCCAGTAAAATCCCACAAAGTGTGGTAGTAATACATGGATTAAAACTATAAATGACAAAAAACCCTTCATGTAGCAATAATATTTTATTTTGTAAAAAAAATTAAAATATACACTATATACTATTTTTTTAATATAATTAAACCAAACATCCAATAATAAGTAATTCCTACATTACAACTAGTACTACTATCCCTGCATTACAATCCCTGCATTATTACTCCTTGTATTACATAATACATGCATTACTAATCCTCGTATAATTTGCTTCTAGACCAAACAGCCTTCGGTGAATATAATAACTGCATCAAACTTTTTAAGGAAAATCACGCAGTTTCCAAATAACATACAGAGACAAAATTGCCTTCCATAACTCTGGGACATTTTGTTACACTATAAGCGCAGCATGGAAATGAGAAAAGTAAACACCAAAACACAAATATGCTAAATCATTAACTGTTTCTTTAGCAATATAGATTTCTCTATACCAAAGCAGTAGAATTAACAAAGCAGGATGAAATTAATCCTAATTTCCTATTTACTTTGGTGGGGAAGTGCTTCTGCTGGTTAGTAGACAAATCATTTCAAGGTGGGGTCAATGTGAAAAGAAGGTTACTTGTCATCAATAACCCTTACATTTCACACAAATATTGAAAACATGATAGATCAAAAAAGATAAGGTACAAAAGAATCCAGCTTACCCAAGTTGCGAGTACTTCTGTGGCAGCATGGAAGCGACTTTATCCGTGAACTGTTCACAGAATGTTGGAGTAAAATTAGCGTAGAACTTTCCAGTACTCTTGGACTGATTATAGCATTATGATTAGATCAAACCTGAAGAACAGGCCGGTATAACGAGGCTGCTAAATAAATTCCCTGCTCAGGTAAAATAGCTGCTGTACCATAACCTTCTTGGAGCACATTGGAGCCTCTCTTACTCCATCCTTGCCTAATGAGATCAACCCCTGAGTGAAAATTGTTACGGAGTCAAATCATTAAACTAACCAAACAAGAGATTGAAGGTGCAATAAGAAGCTTTCTCACCCTGCTCATTATTTTAGTAGGAAGATCAATAAGAAAATAGACATGTACAATGCCCAACAAAACGAATCTAAAGCTAATAAACTTTGTTGTTTTGGTAAACCTCCTGACATACCTTGATTTGAAATGGATAGAGTAGCATCTGTGAAACGAAATGCAAATGTTAGACCATCTTCTGACCCATCCCTGTAACCAATACGAATCAAAGATGGTCCATGGTCACTAGAGAGAAAGTTGACATATGATAGCTAAAAGAACAAAAAGTAGTTCCTTTTTTCCATGGAAAACGAAATGTTGAGAACAATATATGATGACATCAATGATCCAAGTTCCACAACAGTCCACTACTCTATCTTATTGCAAGAGGGGAAGCATTTTCACCACTTAGCTCACAAACAAAAAAGCAATTACTTTACGTTTCTTCTTTTCATAATGCTGCCACCAGCTAAAATTGGATGTATTTCTGCGGGCATAAGTGAAATATGAATTTCCACTGGAAAACTACAGAATGCCCAAAGTGAACCATCTGTTCTGCAATTCGATACCATTTAAACAAATCTTAGGCACAAAACTTCAGATGGCTTGTGGGCTTGGTTTTGGTTTTAGTCTTTACGTAAAACAATCACATTCTAACAATGTCAACTGTGTGAAAATCATAGGGCGAAGAGCTACTCCCTTAAAAAAGAGAGAAAAGCAGCTTGATGGTGCGATACAATATTAAAACACTTGACGGTGCAAAGAAGAAGAAGAAGAGGAAGAGGAAAAGAAGTAGCACCGAACAGTAACAACAATTGAAGCGAACAAAACAACATGGTGTAAATAGAGCTCTAAGAATATGAAAATACGAGTGCTACTAATACCACTGATAATGGACGGAAAAACTCTCCACCCCCTACTAACCTTCTACCCTAATTCTCAATCTTCACACCCTTCTATCAAGGGTCATGTCCTTAGTAAGCTGAATCAACGCCATGTCCTGCCTAATCACCTCTCCCCAGTATTTTTTTGGCCTACCCCTACCTCTTCTCAGACACGCCATGACCAGCCTCTCACACCTCCTAACAGAAGCATCAGTGTTTCTCCTCTTTACGTGCCCGAACCATCTCAGCCTTGACTCCCGCATCTTTGTCATCCTAGGGGGCCACTCCCACTTTGTCGAATAACTTCATTCCTAATCGTATATCTCCTGGTGTGCCCACACATCCATCTCAGCATCCTTGTTTCTACTACTTTCTATCTTCTGAACATGAAAGTTTTTGACTGGCCAACACTCAGTCCCATACAGCATAGTTGGTCTAACCACCGCTCTGTAGAACTTACCCTTGAGCCTTGGTGGCACATTCTTATCACATAAAACACTGGATGCGAGCCTCCATTTAATCCACCTGCTCCAATACGATGTGTGACATCCTCGTCAATCTCTCTATTACCTTGGATTATAGACCCGAGATACTTGAAACTACTTGAGTATCAAGTTTCACATCCACGTCCACTACATGAGTCCCGTTACTGAATTTTCACTCCAAGTATTATGTTTTGGTCCTGCTCAACTTGAAACCTTTAGACTCCAGTGCGTGTCTCCAAACCTCTAGCCTTGCATTTAACCCCGCCTCACGTCTCGTCAATCAGCACTATGTCATCGGCAATAACATGCACCATGGCACCTCCCTTTGAATGTGTCGCGTCAACAAATCCATCGCAAAGGCAAATAAAAATGGGCTAAGGGTCGATCCCTGGTGCAACCCCATCACAACTGGGAAGTGTTCCGAGTCACCTCCCGCAGTCCACAACCCAAGTCCTAGCAACATCGTACATATCTTTACTCTAATGTACGCTACCGGAACACCGCTAACCTCCAAACATCTCCACAGAACCTCCCTCGGGATTTTATCATATGTTTTTTCTAGGTCAATGAACACCATATGCAAGCCTTTCTTCCTCTCTCTATACTGCTCCACCAATCTTCTCACCAGATGAATAGCTTCCGTAGTCGATCGCCCCGGCATGAATCCGAACTGGTTCTCGAAAGTAGACACACTCCTCACCCTGACTTCCACCACTCTCTCACAAACTTTCATAGTGTGACTCAACAGCATTATAGTTGTTGCAATTTTGGATATCATCCTTGTTCTTGTACAATGGAATCATTGCACTCCACCTCCATTATTCAGGCATCTTCTTCGTCCTAAAAATGACATGGAACAACCCAGTAAGCCCCTTCAAGCCTGCCCAACCCGCGTTCTTCAAAATTTCCGTCGGGATTTCGTCTGGCCCAGTCGCTCTACCTTTGCTCATCTTACGCAACGCCCCCTTAACCTTAATACCCCTACAATACCCAAAATCACACTGACCCTTGGAGTGCTCCAAATCACCCAGCACAATGCTTTTATCCCCCTCCTCGTTCAATAGTTTATGGAAGTAAGTATGTCATCTCCGTCTAATAAGTGCCTCTTCCATCAACAAATAAAAAAAATTAATGATTTAAATTTATGAGTAGCTGCCACTTTCCAGCTACTCTACCCCACTAACAGAATTGGGACATATCTTTTTCCGAACGAGGCCCCAGGTATTTTATTAACAATTATAGTCCTTAGCATATAGATAGTGCTAAGAGAAACCAGAGATACAAGACCCCCCCCCCCCCCCCGATCTAAGCGTTGGCTAGGTAAGCGTCCTGTAGTAAGAGGAGTAGTTATGAACAGTGTAGACCATCCCCATGGGGGTGGTGAAGGGAGAGCCCCAATTGGTAGGAAAAAAACCACAACCAACACTTAGGCGTTTCCAATTTGGTTACAACTTACAAGCATCAAGAGATATGTTAAAACGGGATTTGACTCGATGAATGCACATGATTTCAACCAGTCCCTCCCCTTAACATAGTATATACCCCAAACAAAAGAACAAGAACAGTGATAAGCAGTCCGTTAACTTGCCTCTTATCCTTTGAAGGGGCCTTGCTTGCAAGTCTTGCTGTTTGGACAGCAGCATCTGCGGATGCAGCTTCTGGAGTAGCTCGCAGGATCTCACATATGAGTTGCTGGCATTCACTCTGTTTACAAATAACATTAGTGAATATATTTGTATCATCCATCATCGAGTTGGCACTGCTTTGTTACTACACCATACATCTGTAATCTAATCAACTCGGGGGATCTTGGGCATCAGGATGCAAATGATTAACATGGAAGAAGCTGACCTGTAAGACAGTCAATGAAAAGCCAATACTATAGCCTCCAGTGTCACGAGAAGCATCTGAATCAGGGTTCCAACTGATGTCTGTAGGCATGGACTTAGGCGTGTTCAGGTCAACTTGTTGCGAGCACTTTGACTCAAGAAGTTCTCCAACAATGACATGATTCTCTGGAAATTGTTCCAGTTGCAATCACAAACCGAAAGTAAGAGATTGTGGAGTTGAATGTAGATTACTAGAAGCAAAATCAATAAGGAATGAAGAAGCAAAACTGATGAAGAAATTTGCAAGACCTTATCACTTACCAAATATATGAACAACAGTATCAAGAATTGAATCAAGGAGTTCCTTTGCAGCAGCCTGTGCTGTTCCTGTAGGAGCCATGACAGGTGAAACAGGGCTGACTGCTAGTAGCACTGCAAGATATATCCCATTCTGATGCTTCTGTTTCGATGACTGAAAACTCTCCAACTGCCCTTTTAGATAGTGAAGACCAGTAATGGCTGCTTGGGCAGCCTGGCCAATGCCAGGCCGTGGAGCATTTTCTGCATGAGCTTTGATCTTTGTTGTGATTATCTCATGAATTGTAGGCCGCAACCTTTGGCTGTTGAAATGTCAGAGACTAAATATTCAAATACCACACGAAGAAGATAACCTCTTTACAGAAAGAAAAAATATAAGAGTCAACCAATTCAATCATGAAAAGTAAACAAGTCAAATCATCATAATTTAGAGCAAAGATAAAATCATAGTCTCGAATCATAGTTCTGGTAACCTCCATTAGCATTGTATTCAAGCATTAACAGGAATACATTTATTTGCTAATAGGTCCCAAAAGTGCAAGGCTGCCTTAAGACCGTGAATGTCATCCTTCAGTTGACATGGTTTGCCGTATTGAGAAATTGGGTCTTAGCCAGTTCGTTTACAAGTTTTAAAAGAGCTTCTCTGTCTCAACTGACCAGCAAAGCTCTACAACCTTCCTTTGATCATTTCTCCGCCATCAATGGCAGAATCACCCCTCCCCTATTGCCAGATTATCTTTTTGGTTAGCACCTATTTGAATCCCACAGCCTACAGGTCATTCTAAAACATATCTCTACCCGAAAAAAGAAGAGAATGCAGGTGATCAACTCAGAGCTTTGCTTCCAATTGGCCCAAAATTATGAATATCAGGACTAACCATATTATGGCTCCTGCTGCTGCAACTTTCCCAAGCATGCAAAGGCACTCCACCATGGTCTGCAAGTACTTCACATGCAACGGGGCTTCAGTTTTCCTGATTGCTTCCTACATTTGAAGTATATCGGAATCATTAGCACTCTTATGAATATATATCAGAACTTTGATATTGACAAGCATGCAGAAGGCAACTTTGTATCAATCAGTCAACTATGCCACAACCCCAAATTAGTTGGGTTTGGCAACTTTCTTACAACAAATTCATCTGGTGTAGAATCTGAAAGCCATGTCGGAATTTGATGAGAAACCATTTTGACATCCTTCGAAGCACCATCAGTGCCATTAATCCTTAAAGAGGTAGGATAGCCATCTGACACAGTATCTTCACCATCCTCATCATGACCTTCTGCTACAGAGCTGCAAATAAGGCAGAAGAAAGTGACTCGGCAGCTATCATTTGCACCAGAAGAAGAATAGATGGAGAATCTACCAAGAGATTGATAAAGTTAAACTATCACTGCAAGGCGTTTAATGAGGATTCTGTCAAGTTTCACTTAAAGATGAAATCAATGGAAGAGGTAGGTCTAGATTACATGTGGTCATCTGCCGCAATATTGAGGATGATATTACCAACAGAACCACATCACTTAAATTTTTTGTCTTACCTGCCATCAATAGAGCTAGTTCTGTGAGATCCATCCCCAGGTCCAAATGAACCAAACTGATTTTCACCTTTTAGCAACCTAGTTCTTCGAGAGAGAGGCTGTGAGTTGTTCATGGACAATGGTACAGCAACAGTGGTCGGTACTTCATCGTCCCTTTCACTGATACTGAAGAGAGTTGAGCTGCAAAAGGAAGGACAATGTTAAGCAAATATACAGCAACATCTAAAATTAAAAGCATGTGGCTCCTCTTTAACAGAAAGTTAAGGATAACAAAGTACAAGAAGAATTGCCTCCAAAACTGCTTCAATATTTTAAGTGGATAAAGACAGCAAGATATGGATATCAAACTTCAGATTCATCGATCAAAAAGAATAATGTCTACAAATGAGAGACTTGGCATGTATACAATCTCAAAAAACTAGAAGGTTTATATAGACTCAGGGGAAAATAATATGTACCTGTATTCACCCTTATTATAAAGATGGGCATGCAGATCCTCCAAAACTTTATAGAAAAGAACGCCTCGTAGCTTTGTCAACTCAGATCTGACATCTTGTAAAGCACCAACCTGTGTGACGCCAGCAATATACAGTAAGTACACTGGGCCATCCTTTCAACATTGAGCAAGGATTGCCAACAAACAATGCTACAAGAGATTAGTGCTAAAAACTTGTTCATCAACTTGAAATTGGTTATGCAGTGTTGACCACAGGAGATGCAGCATTTGTAATATCAATGCAA